>NC_134702.1:53089894-53757394 GCF_043290135.1 Rhipicephalus microplus
AGAGTGTCTATAGAATTGCTATTGCAACAGTTATCGGCAACTATAGCCTGTGTCACCGGCAATGCGAATGAAACGCAGCGCGGACAACGTGCAGCATGTACTGTGTCTCTTGCGAATAAGCCTCTTGCGAATAAGTCTCTTGCGAATAAAAACCTTGTATAAATCTGTCCTTTCTCTTAATTGATTCATTGAGCAAGGCTTGACATCGAATTCACTCAGAATTTTTTGTGCGATTACTGTATTGCATGAGGGGGGGGGGGGCAGAAAATTAGGTGGGCAGATGACATTAAGAAGTTTGCCATTATAACGTGGCAGCAGAAAGCATAGGACCGGGTTCAGTGACTGAACATAGGAGAATCTTTGCCTTGCATTGGGCGCAATAAGGCTATTGATTATATTTCCGAGCACGGGTTACCCTGTAGTGTGTTGTGTTGTAGTGCCATCATCACCATCATCATTTCTCAATCACCGCGCCGCGCCTCTC
This sequence comes from Rhipicephalus microplus, assembly GCF_043290135.1. NCBI lineage: Eukaryota > Metazoa > Arthropoda > Arachnida > Ixodida > Ixodidae > Rhipicephalus > Rhipicephalus microplus. The sequence goes on from NC_134702.1 coordinate 53,090,379, forward strand.
GCGCAGCTGAGGCTAGCTCGAGCTGCGCGAGGATTAGAACGAGCTCACGCACCTGGCGCGTCGGGCGTGGACAGCCACCGCGGCTCCTCTTCAGGCGTGGAATAAAGTGGTGAGATCAGCACGGTCCCGTCGGCCGCCTTCGACGCCGTCTCACGTCTCTCTTCCATCGCCGCTACATTGGTGACCCGGAGAACACGCCCTTCGCCGAACGGCCCGCTGCCATGTTCCCGCAACTCTGCCCGCCAGTGCCGCCGTTCCAATCGACCTACCCCAAGGTATGGTTCATGCAGCTCGATGCCGTTCTTGCGCTTGATGGCGTCACGGACCAGCCGCTGATGCACGCCATTCTTCAAGACGCCCTTCCGGTAGAGTTGCGTCATCTCTCTGGCACTTCAACCTCCAGCAAGCAGCCTTACGATGACCTCTGCTCTGCCGTGCTTGCCAGCTATGGCCTCACCTACCACCCGCTGCCGTTTACCCGCGACTTTCAGGTTTTCCCTGCGTAGCAGCGTGCTGGACCCTCCGGCCCGAACCTCTCATCTGACCGCAACCTAACTTCCCCGACAACGTCTCACTCCACCTTGGGTCCGGCCGCTAGCGCAGTGAGTCTCCCACCCGGTCACAGATCCGACGAGGTTCTTGAAGTCGTTCCTGCTGCCGACAACCTGTCCACCACGCAGTGCGTTTTTTCGAAGTCCTCGGCCGATGGACCACGGACACACGAACAAGCGACCAGCGCTGCACTACTACCACCGAGATACGCGGCCATACTCCAGTCAGCACAAGCCTGGCAGCCTCAATTCGACCCGCCACTGCCCCCGTTCCGGACCTCTCGCCTAGAGTCGTGGTTCGAGGAGTTTGCGGCGGCCTTGTATCACAACGGCATCTGGACCCAAGAGCTCATGTACGAGGTATTGGAATACCATCTTCCACATGACCTCAAACACCACCTCACATACTTCTGCTGGAGCCCTCGCCCGTACGATCACTTTCGAGATGCCGTGCTCAAGTTTTACGGCCTTAAACATGCTCCTCCTCCCAAAAATGACACAACTGCACCTGGCTCATCACCTTCCAGGACGCCTCTCGCCCCAGAGCCAGTCCAGACCATTCCCCTGCCGGCAATTGGCCACATATATTCGACACCGGCCGCTGCCCCGTGCACCGTCGCATTCGCTGCAGAGACTTGGTCAGCTGAACTGTCTGTCCCGGGCGATTCGATGACCTCAGCTGGGCCAGCTGACCTCCCTGCAGACTCCCCGCCTGTCCCGGCACCTGTGGAGGCCCGCGACACCACTCACACTATGGACCCAGAGCCCGCTGTGACACTCCACGCCATCAGTTTCCCCTGCACACCGGTGCCTGCTGCTCAAAACCTCGTGGACTGCCAGCACCTACTAACATCATCCTCGATGTGTCCTACAGAAGTTCAAGCCCCTGAGCATGCACGGCTGAACGTGCATGATGCTGTGACCATGTCAGGAAATCCCGAGGGCCGTACGCCTGGTTCACCACAGGTGGAGCACACCGTGCATGCCCCAACAGATGCGCAGTTAAACCATCCGCCTACCACTACGTACGCGTGCTTGAGCATTTCAACGCCGTCGATGGCTCATGACAACTGTGACGCCACATACCCGCCGCTCGATCTCGCATCACCAAACGTCGGTTCTAGCTCGAACAACGCGACGACTCATCGGCGTACGCCTGTGCGTTACACATCGTCAAAGGTCAAAAAAAGCAATCCATCAGTGCCCTCTGAGCCGACTAGTTATCACTATAAACCATGTCGCACTTCATCGGTCCAAAGCGCACCGTTTCCAACTTATCTGCACCCTACTCGGCCGACCAGGCGCCCGCCGCAGCCGGTAATGTGCCACCGGAAGCGACGGTACCAGCACGGTAAACACCCTACCAGGGTTGACCGCACTCCCTGTCGACGTTCCCACCAGCTCCAACAAGGAAGTAACACTAGACCCTCTGGACTGGCCGTACTACGCTCATGCTACAGTCCATCTTTTAAACATCAGTGTCCGAGTGCGCGCGACAATCGACCGCACCGAAATGGCCCGTGTGTGTTCTCGGCCCTTGACCATTTTTCGCCTTGTCGTTGGTACTCGCTATCGACAAAAGTGTCCCTTCATCACGACCCTCGCCCGCTCCTTCCAACAGCGTGCCTGCGTAGCCACCCTCGTCCGCTGCGCCATTCCCAGTGTCGCCCGCCAGAGACCCGCTGCTTACCGATGGCCCATCAACTTTGACAACCTGGACTTTCCAAATGAACACTTTATGGATTGTCGTTCATGTATATAGCTTTTGTCACTATCTTTCTTTTTTTTCATATGCCTTCAAATCGCGCAAAGCGCTAGGGGGGGAGCCCTGTAGTGCCATCATCACCATCATCATTTCTGAATCACCGCGCCGCGCCTTTCGCGCAGCTGAGGCTAGCTCGAGCTGCGCGAGGATTAGAACGAGCTCACGCACCTGGCGCGTCGGACGTGGACAGCCACCGCGGCTCCTCTTCAGGCGTGGAATAAAGTGGCGACATCAGCACGGCCCCGTCGGCCGCCTTCGACGCCGTCTCACGTCTCTCTTCTCTCGCCGCTACAGTGTCATAGCAATAGAGTGCATATTTAACATTGGCAGTTATGTTTGCTCTAAATATAGGCTCTTAACATTCCAATTCATATAGGATACTACGATTATTAGGAACATACTGTGTAATTTTCATATTTTAAATTTTGGTACGTGTCGCTTCTCGTGCGTTTCACCCAACGTCAGGTAATATTGTACCCTTACTACACGCGAAAACGCATAACGTGTACCTGTCTAAAGCAGCACGCTGGTCAGCGATGGGTCACAAGTTCGAATCCTCGGTCACGAGCATAGACTTCTTTATTTTTTGTTACGTCGCTTTTATGTATATATGCATACATATACATATACAGGACATGACGGTGACAGCAACGGCAAAAACCCAATGTGTGTTCATATAATTGATAAATAAGAGGAACAACGTTGCTCTCATCTTCTAGTAAACAGGGGGCGAATACCAAAGGTGCTCTGTAATTGTTTTTCAGCAGGTAGGAACTCAGTTCTAAAGATAATAGACAATCCACAAAGTCACTGTGATAAAAGAGTTGACTTTCGCTGTATAACTAAGACGTTTAGTAATGTCACGGTGACTTTGGTGACCTAGATATGCGGGCAACGTCCGTAATCGCAGATGAGCAGTGTTCCGCGAGTCTCCGGTTGTCAACCTGACAAACACCTCTATACTTCGTTCCATACATCGTGTGCAACGCTGTGGAAGCTATGCAAGGAGATCGATCAGCAAAATATGCAAATACGTGCATTTCGCGCTTTATTTCGTTGTTTTAAACGTGGCCTCCGCAACAGGCTCCAGTCACGCGACCTTAAACGATCACAAAGGCTTTGATGCAAAAACAATAGACTCTGAACTGTCCACAACAAGCCATTGACAACCTCATAAATCCAGAAGTTCGTTCTTTCCTAAGGCATGAAGCATCTTCATTTATTACGTACTTAATGGTCTAAAAACGAAAATAATATTAATTGATCTGTTTTGATGACATGTGAAATTTAGCGGACCAGAACCAGCACACGTGTATGAGAGACGCTGTAGTGGAGGGCTTCGAAAATTTCGACCATCTGAGGTTCTTTCACGTTCACCTAATTATGAGCGCATAGGCCTACGGCATTTTCGCCTCGATACAAAATGCAGCCGCTGCAGACGGGATTCGATCCCGGGACCTGCGGGTCAGAAGCCGAGTACCATAGCCACTAGTTCACAGCGGTGGGGTAAAGCGGAAAAAAAAAACAAGAAAAACCTACAAAATCGTATTGAGGTTGGGGTAATCAGTGGACTATTTTTTCATGTGAATGCAACTTTTCAAAAAAGTCTCGCTAGCATCCGTAACGTGGCATCTGGTGTATTTAACAGTCTGTAGTGGGTTTTAATTACGTAGCATGAGGTGTGCGCAATATTGCAAATTAAATAAGAAGCGAAGTCCATCGTTACTGCACTTCTTCCTCTGTAAAGTGCGCTTTTCTTTCTTTTTTGTTATCAATTTTTAATACTCTAAATGTCTAAAAAATTAAAATAGTCTGTCCTTGACCCATCCCCCTGAGTGGGTATGAGCCATGGCGGAGACATTATCATCATCATTCTAGGTGGATTAAGAAGGAGGAAACAAGTGAGCGGAGATGACAATCTAACTCTCTCGAAAATATTCATGGCATCTTCAGAAAATCAAGATCACGACAGGCAGAAAGGGACTACGCCGGGGGAGCAGTCTACGAAGGCATCAGGTTTGCCATACGACACGCTTTTTTTTGTGCCAGTGTGATCACGCAAGTAGGCGTAGCCTTTGCGATCCTATGCGCTCATTCTTGACCCTCCGCGACTAACTGTTAACGTTGCTTATGGCACTGTTACTTCTTTCATGGCTTGTACATTACGCACGGATTGAAACGCGCCACCATTATTGAAGAGAGAGAGAGAAAAAGAAACGACTTTAATAAAGATTTTAATGTCTGCTTATGAGTGACTGATCAATGTCATTGTCACGCCAGTGCAAATATCACCGCTAAAGCTAATGTTGGCCTTGATTTATACGAGATGAATTAAAATAACGTCGATGTGGTACGAACTGCAGACGCTGGAAGCAAAAGTGCATGCATCACTAACCCATAAAATTTCGCGTTTGAACCCTTAAGAACACTATAGTTGTACAGCGTGGAACACGTGGTCCACCTTTAGACATGTCTGAAAGTTTGCTCCTAACAGAGCGCGTCTTCTGACGTCGATATAATCTCGCATGTTCGACGGCCACTACGAGTCCCGCCTGGGAAACGCCAGCAGAGAGCATAGCATCTGACATTCCTTCATTAAGGAACACCTGGGTGCCGAAGACCTGGAAAGTAGTGACCGCAGTGCTGTGTAGGCGGAATAAATTTTATGGGAAAATATACGGCAGCAACAATACTCGAGACTTTTTTTTTTCTGGCATAAACTTCAATGGGTGTAATACACCGTATTTGATAACATCGCTATAGGGTGACTATGGTGACAGACCGTGACACAAAAGGATATTATTATATGAATAGATGTTTATTTATTGCTTTCTTGACGTCTCCGATAATTCAGAATTCGGTTACCTCGGGACTTTTTTCAGGTTCCATGAAATCTGCATTACGAAGAATTTTCTGCATTATAAAATTTATAAGACACCGGAAGAAGGGCCTCCTTTGAAATGACAACGTTAGCCGACATTTTCTACAAGCTTACTGCCCCCTCCCCGATATTAAAAAAAATCGCAGCATATCCACAGAGTGCATGATGATGAGTGGGGTGAAGTGTCCATCCATCCATTCGTTCTTGCTTCCGTCCATCCGTGCGTCCGCCTGTGTGACCGTCAATGCGTCCATCCGTCCGGGTGTGCGTCCGTCCGGGTGTGCGTCCTTGCGTCCGTCCATGCGTCCATCTACCCATCCATTCATCTGTGCGTCAATCCGTGCATCTGTCTGTCTCCATCCCTCTGTCCATCTAGAGAGAACTCCAAGTACCGTCATCCCGCATCTTTTCATCATATATTCAGCGTAAGAAGTACCGCCATTCAGCGGACATTCTAAAGACTCAACGAGAGGTGGCACTCGCGCACTTTCTTACGGCCTGTTCTTTGTGCCTACTTTCAACCTTTCACCACCTCTAGTTCATGGCTATAGTCTCCTATACACAGGGCACTATATCCATGTCACTGCGGGCCAGCCCTCGCTAAATGTTGCTAACACCAAGGAGGTCAAGCCCAGCGAGTTTAATGTGGCAACCCTTTCTGGTCAGATAGTGCCCAAAGTGCGTCCTTCCGATATTAGTTTTTTTTTAAGCATCAAATTCAAGAGAAATTGTATTAAAGATTAAGTCATTAAATCACGTCTTGAAGTTATTTCATCAGCAACAACTATTTTTTTAATTATGACTGACATGCATGGGTTTTCTCCTCAATTGAAAAGGGTGCGCGCGTTCTGCTCCTCTAGTCCAGCCGTGGAGGTGGCTACTTACTATACTACGACGACTACTACATACATCGCGGACGCACGACCCACGGCATAGAGAGCTTCACCCCCAAAAATTGTCCCGGTGCTCAGCGGGTTTAAGTTGCGTGGCGGCGGCTCACTGACAGAGGCGAGTTAGACACATGATGTAAAGAAACATTTGTACGCGCCCTGCTTTGCTACGCTTTCATATCAGTCCGCCATCCAGTAACGTTCTATTGCAATTCCACACGACGCCATTCGAAATCTATCTATCTATCTATCTATCTATCTATCTATCTATCTATCTATCTATATATCTATCTATCTATCTATCTATCTATCTATCTATCTATCTATCTATCTATCTATCTATCTATCTATCTAGCCGCCTACGACATTTAGCTCTTCTGGCCGTTTCGATGATGGTATCGATACCAAACTTGGTATGGCATAACATTACGGTATGAGGAACATATTTGACTTGTCATAACATGAAAATTATTACATTTATGTCATGAATATCATGTTTTACATTTCATGGTCGTGCAGCTCTTGCGGTGGTTTCGTTCACAAGGCATGTTGAAAACCTGGTGTGGTATTGCATGATTGCATGGCAAACACAAGCGACCAACGCTAACATCAAAATCATGACATGCGTGTCATGTAACAACATGACTACATGTCACGCTCATGATGCGGTGGCGGCCATTTCGCTAGCTTCATTTATACCAAACTTAATATTACGGGACGTGAAGACGAAGGTATGATACTGCTGCAAACATGATAATCACGAGATGCGTGTCATGTAACAACATGACTACATGCTACGCTCATGATGTGCTCACGGCTGTTTCGCTAGCTTCACATGTACCAAACTCGGTATTACGTGACGCGAACAGACGACATCGGTAAATGACACATCCGAACATGATTATCGCGACATGCGTGTCATGTAACCACATGACTACATGCCACACTGATGTGCTCACGGCCGTTTCGCTAGCTTCACATATGTCAAATTTGGTATTTCGTGACTCCAATGGATACAACTGGTGCAAACATGATAATCATGAGATGCGTGTTATGGGAGAACATGACTACATGCCACAGTCAAGGGACCAATACATTTGGACGTAATGCGGTACGCATGCTCGCCGGCGTTCATTTCGTCACGTCACGCCGGCGTTGCCACGCCAGGCGCCGGTCCTGCCGTAGACTCGCAGGCACGCGCCGTGCTGCGTTGCTTTGACGCATGCGCGTTTCAGTGCGTCCGGCTCCCTCCGTCACGAAAATAGATAGAGGCAGTGTTGTCTGGGTAACGCATCGGCACGAAATGCAGCATGTCGTATTTCGCGCCGGTTACCGTCGGGCCACGCCGACGGACGCTGGTCGCGCCTGGTGTCAGACTATAAGTGCTCGCGTCCTGCTAACGTAGCGTCGCTGTGCTCAGCGTGCGCGCGCGTCAACGCTACATTGGATCATATCAGGCCCTTCATGATGCAGTCGTGGTCGTTTTACTAGCTCCACATATACCAATTTCGGTGTTACGTGACGGCAATGGATGTTGAAATATGTGACTGGTGCAAACATGATAATTTTGACACGCGTGTTATTTAGGAACATGATAACATACCATGCTCATAGCGTGCTCGCGGCCGTTTTCCTAACTCCACATATACTAAATTTGGTATCACGTGAAGTGAATAGATGACGAAGGTAAACGACACGTCCAAACATGATAATCATGACACGGAAGTCATGTACGGCACCATTTACCTCCACCTGGTAACGTTTTGTTTATTTTAAAATGACATATCAACATTTCTCATTCGTGCTTCGCATATCATCGATTCCCACAGTACGTGGGATCTGCCATTTTTTTTTATTTATTCTTCTGGAGAGAGGAGGAGTGTGAATTCTCGTAAATACCAAAAAATGAATCTTGGTGATTGTGTCGTTAGACACGTTTCAGCGTAGCAGTTAAATACTAAGCCTAATTCTCAGGCCACGCAGTCATAGCTTACGGGTTGTGTTGATCGTGTAATTTGGTACGGTGGTTTCTTCTTTCTCTTTCACTGTATATAGTTCCGACCTCTGATATAAACCTAAAAGGGAAGTGAACGATTGTGCCTATCATGTTTGTTTGTCATTTGTGCAAGAAGTTCCACGCTACAAAGCTTGTCATTGCGATAGGTGTGTTTGCTACAGCTATTCATCCCCGGCATCGAACGATGCCATGAACGCGGCTATTCTGAAGTCCCTTAGTCTATCCAGCCATTATGATCTAGTTGGCCTCTCATACGACGCCGTATGCTATGCACCCTGTGCTATATATCATTCTATTCTCTATAATCCTGTGCCATATATACGGTATTATACTAGACACTATATATGCAAGAAGTGTTGCGTATAGCGGTGAACGAAAGCATGGGTGAAGCTGATATAACTAGAGTCGTTCCAGTGGTAAAACGTATATAAAAGCATTGAGCTTGTATGAATAAAGAAAGAAAAGGAAACAAAGAAAACGAGATTGGCAGGTTGCTAGACTTTGCCATACAGCCCAAGACCGGTTTCATCGGCGGATCATGGGAGAGTCCTTTGCCCTGCAGTGGGTGTAGCCAGGCCGATAATAATTATTATGATGATGATGAGCATACAGAGTAATACCTATTCTTTTACCACACCATATCAACGTGCACTACACGAAGACAGGTCGACTTGTCAAAACTGGTTCACGCGACAACACTGTTTAAGCATTTCAAATGAATAGTCTATACTGCACTATATTACACAATATCGTACAGTGTTGTAATACTGTGTTGTACTAAGCTATATTATACCATACTATACTATACCATTGCTATGCTATAGGTGCCACGTCCCCAGAGTCTCCGAGTCGACCTCCTGCCCGGGCCATCACGCAATCGCCTGGAGCAGCCGCTAGGACGACGGATAGGTCCACGTCTTGGGCATCTCTTAGTGCGCAGCTGCCAGGCATCGGGTCTGTTGGGAGTTCCGGGGAGCGTTCTTCGCCAATATCATCGGATGTGAACGTGGAAATCACTGTGAAGACTGGTCACACCGAGCTCCAACATAAGCACGACGTGTCGTCGCAGCCTACCTCCGCAACGTCGAACTCAAAAACACTTTCGAGGATGTCTGGGATGAAACTCCGCTCGCATACGCCGCACAGTTGCTCAGCGACCTTCTCTAAGGAAGCTTCGAGAGAACCAATGAAGCGTGCGGCTGATAAGCGTCTGTCGGTGCTAGAGGACAAGGTAACGAGATACCATGTATAGCTGGAACGCCACCTTGATGTTTGATTCATGTACTTGCGCTCCTGCGCTTAACCATGACTGCGCAGAATTTTATTGTCTATGTGTGTGTTTGTGGGAGGGTGGGGAAGCCCCTTCCTAGTTTCTTAAGAGGGAGGGGGACGCTAAGTGTGCACACCATACTTTGGGGGCTGCTGCAATCAACGTTCGCCCCCCCACCCCACCCCTTGAAGGGGAACCCTGCTTGCGCATGACTATGCCTGGCACTATCTATTCGTGTGACACTGTACACTTCAGAATAATCCAGTAATAATATCTGAGGCTTTAAGCGGCCCAACCAGGATAAGATTGTGAATAGCGCTGGAATGGAGGGGCCAGAGGGGCTGCACGCCACCGGCAGCAACTGTATACTTACCCCCGTATTCTAGAACCTCCCTTCACTCAACGCTTCGCCTTCACTTGAGAGAGCCGATGGGAGCGTCATCTATAGGTACGGCAAGTCACTGCACATGAGCGATAGTCTGCTGCGATTCTTCAGTAGTGCAGCGTCATTTTTTGCCGAGTGGTAGTGCAGTGCTCAACTCTGTCAAGTGAAGGGTGAAAGTCGAGTCGAGGAGCGTTTGTGAATGCGGGGCTTAGACCTGCCACGCATGACCTCCCTCTGTGGCGCGCGCTGTATCTTGTACAGCGATCAGCACAGTGCTGACGCATTTGTACGTGTTGTGTTCTCACCGCTCGGATGTCGATAAACCGCATCAAAGTCACTTCACTCGATGCAGCGGCCGCGTTTTTTTTACGCCAGCATTTTGTTGACTTGCGCAAGGTTGTATGCTAAATGAGTGAGCCGCCAGCCTTATTTCATGTCACATTCCAATCTGTCCATATCACATTCATTGCATCGCCTTGCGGTGACAATCACTTTCTTGAAGATGCCCCAATCATTTGAATCAGAATTAGCGTTCTCGAGAGGCCTGCGTGAGGCACTTTACCGAAGCCTGCACATGCTTTTCAGCACGCTACAACCACATCTGCAGCGGAAGGCAGCAGCTACTCCCGCATGCCAGCTAGAGCAGCTTCTGACAAAAGGTCGTTGAGCGTTTCCCTGCCGGTCCTTTCAGTCCCGAGCACCGACACTACGACCCCGCTGTCGCAACACAGCGCTGTTTCGTAAGTCATTATCGAGCTTTCGTTTAGGTAACTTGTTTGTTTGCTTGCTTGATTGTTTGTTTGTTTGTTTGTTTGTTTGTTTGCTTGTTTGTTTGTTTGGTTGGTTGGTTGTGTGTACCTAATGAGTGAGTGAGTGAGTCAGTGAGTGATTCAGTGAGTGAGCACCATAAAGAAGCCAATATCGAGTGTACGATTCAGAGCGTGTGCGCCACACACTTCAAGCTGCAACATTTGTATACTTTTCAGTATATCTCGCACATACCGCGTCTGCAGACATACCATCTGTATGGTGAGCTTTTCAAAATCATTAGTCAATCTAACTGTAGTTGATGTAAGCACAAAAATACTGAGATTAAAATAAAAATCTCATTTTTCTCATCCGTTGCACGTTGCGCAACTTTTGTGACTACATGCAGCCAGGAAGCTCGCCGAGCGGAAGCGAAACATACCATCGCGTCCACAGGCCGTGCCGCGGAGTTGCCAAATGAACTTGACCATCACGGTTGGAACGGAGTCGTTGCTCACAATTTCTTAGGCGCTGTGAAAAACTTACGTGTGCATTGCTTTCGAGGTGCTCGTCAAACCTGTCCCATACGAGACAAGTTAATTGCGCACTCCGCGTTCCTCAACACACAAATAAATATGAAGCAACACGTTAATTGATCGTATTCACACTAAACATGCAGGACTCGGCAGCAACGATGGCGTCACTCGCTAGCAACTTGTTAGTACGACAATCCTGTCAGGCAGACAGGATTGTCGTATACATATACTTGGAATGCCGTTCAGTTATTACGTCTTGTGTAGCGCACACAGTATATTGAAAAACATCGTTGATGCACGGTAACGGAGCCGGAATACAACGTCTCACACCACGGTAAATAATGAAGTAGCGAGCATTTCGCACTTTACATGGTACTGGAAACTATCGCACAGCACGCCACCCATAGTTTGTAGGCATTTCAAATTAAGAACGGCGACGAGAGCATGAACTGGAATGTCCTCGTCCGCTCCAATGGTCATCTACATACACAGAGTGTTCTTTTTGACGTTTTTTTTTCTTTAAAGTGTACTTACCATTTTTGGGGGCCATGAGTACCTAGAACCTGTTTGCTTCGTGTATAACATCAAGAGTTTTGTATTGAAAAACTCTGATTTAAGCACAACTGAGCTTCGATGGTAAATGGATAAAACGAACTTCTTTCGTGCTCTTTATTATACCAGTGTTTTACTTAGCTTTAGAATATGTGATAAAAAGGTGAGCATACTTTCGCATCGTTACAAATATGAACGGTGACGACGACGCAACGAAACCCTAAATGCAGTCTCTGCGTAACTCTGCTTGCAGAAGTCGTGCAGCGCCGGTCTGTCTGTCCATTACAACGATGCTCTTTGTCATCACCTTCGCTTTCCTGTACCTGCGGCCACACTTCACTCGTGGATTCCGGTTCCTCTCGCGACCCACCACAGCTGGAGCCTACAGCGCAGATGAACTGGTCGACTGCGTCGATACATCCAGCCAGCTAGCCGTCCAGCTCGCCGACGGCGTCATATACGGAAAGTACAGCGAACCAGCAGACCCCTCGGAGCCTCACGTTCGAAACTTTTTCGGCATTCGCTACGCGGCCTCGACAGCGGGCAGCCGGCGCTTCAGCGCGGCAGTGGCGTCCCCACCGTGGAGCGCCAACGGCACGTTTCACGCGTACGAGCACGGTCCTCCGTGTGCGCAGATGTCCCCGGCGAGCCGCACGCCCGTAGGCTCCGAAGACTGTCTGACGCTGTCCATCTGGTCACCATTCTTTTGTCGACCGACCGACATGCTCAAGACCGTCGTGGTCGCCTTGAGCACCGACTGGTTCCAGACGGGCCACCTCGCCGACTATCAGGACTCCTGGCGCCGGATGGCCGCTTACGGAGACGTCGTAGTGGTGGCGCTCAACGTCAGGCTCGGAGCGTTAGGTTACTTGAGGACGCCCATGAAAGAGGCTCCGGGCAACGCGGCCTTTACGGATGTGGCGGTCGCCCTGTCCTGGGTACACACCAACGTGGGCGCCTTCTACGGTGACCACACGCAGATGGTAGCTGTAGGCCTTGGGGGCGGTGGTTTGCTGCTGGCGATAGACCTTCTCGCCGATGAGCGCCCCGCACCCTATTTTAAGCGCCACGTTATCCATGGCCTGTCACCGATGTCCCTGCTGCCGCGGAACGACGTTGCCGACGCGCGCATTCTGGCCAAGAATCTCGGGTGCCTTGTCGACTCTTCTACGTTCACTGAAGAGATCCTGAGCTGCCTTCGGGGCAGGGACTACGAGGACCTCGTAAGGGCGAGCCAGATGGTGGGGAACCTGGGATTCGCACCTTCGAGGGAAGACAAGCCGCTCTCATTCCACGCGCTAGTCACGAACGTTGCCACCAGCCCGCTGACGCAAGTGAGCGTACTGTGCGGTTACAGCCTGCGAGACGCACTCGCATCCGTGGAGTACGTCCTCACGAAGAACAACGTGACGCGGGAAGGCGACAAACCGAGAGAAATGATGACCCGTGCGGCGCGCCTCTTCGGTCACTCGAATGGGACCGGTGGTGGCGCTAATCTGCCCGACAGAGCCAGAGCCTTTCTAGCCAGCCTGGATCGCTCGGGAGTGAGCCGGCTGCTCGTCGACGCCATGTACCACTGCCCGTTGCTTGACTTAGCATCGGCGGTGACCGAGAGAAAAGGCGTGGCGTTCTTCTATGTCTACATCGGTACCGGACTATTTGAACCAGTGTTAAACCTTACAGCACTGATTCATTTTGTGAAGACTGGGTAAGAGTCCTTCATTCTGGTCTGGCTTAACATTTGAAATACGCAGAGAGCTAGCTTGAGCTCAGCGCGCTGTAAATCATTGTACCTAGCCACGTGATGGTGCGACAAAAAAGCCTTTTGTCACTCGTCGTTCAAGTTTTAGGCATCCAAATAGGATAGTATGATCGAACATTGCGTATAAATATAGCCATTTAAGGATCGCACCTAATACCATTGTGACCTTAAAACTCAGAAATATTCGATATCCGAGTACACTTCGAGAATGAACTACGGCGCGCCAAAACGTGGGAAAAGTTCTTTGCGTGCGGTATCACTGTTTTAGATGGCGTAAGCACCTTTGAAGAATATATGCTTAAGTTTGTGAAAACGTTAGTAACGAAATGTTTGTGCAGGTGCTGCAGCTTGACAGTCGTCTGTCACAATCATACAATGCGGACCGTGTTGGAGTCACGCATTAAGCAATAAATCGTTTACAAGATGCCAACAGTCACGTGATATGATATGTATCTACTACTCTTAACACATTTTTTATCTTATCTTTTTTTTATTCCAGGGTACTTCCCTGGGTTCCTTTCGGCATCAGTGAGGAAATAATCATCCTCAACAGCACCGTCGACTATTGGCCACTTGGAGGATGGAGAAATGGAATGTGTCAGATAACACGAGAAATTGTCAATGCATTTTTCACGTAAATAAATACCTAGTATCTAACGAAAAAAAAAACAACGTTGATGTATCCCAACTGGCACAGGCTTGATTTTTAATTGTTCTGTTGAACAAAAAAACTCACTGTAAGTAACGCATCCACAAAAAAAGAGAGATCTCCGAGACTGAAGCTGAACTTTCAAGTAGTGTATTTTAATGATAGAAGAAACAAAGAACATAAAAACACGCATTCTAGGGCATACAATGAACGGACTGCTCTCTGGTACACGTATCATTCAGGTATTCGGTACACGCGTCTCTCACGTTGTTCGAGCGGATAACATGTCTGTACTCGCAAAGTGTGTGCAAGGTTTTTCAACTTAAGATTTACAATTACAAGTACACTTTAACTCGTACTGGTAGCATGAACACGTAAGCTAAGGCTTATTGTATTTGAGCAAGTACGCGCGCAAGAAAGCACTTACGTACATGTTGATGCTATAGAGCTACAAATATACAATGATCTTGAGAGGAAAAGTAGATACTAAACGCAAAATAAAATACTAACGTGCATGGTGAAACAGTGTTACAGCTGTGCGTGGTGGTTAGTAGCACAGCATAGGGAACAACTTTTTTAGAGAAAGAGTAAGAACTGCTGTGAAGCAAAAACTATTGTAAAGGCGATATTTAAAAACGCTCATTTATCGTTGTCTTGGGACATGCTGAAGAACTATATAATGTAACGGGTTCAAGAGAAGAAACACCAAAAACTAGTTTATTATGGGCGAACTTGTGCCCTGAAAATTATGTGCATAAAATGGAAGATTCCGCTAGAGCGTTCCAAAACAAAAAAATGGCAGCATATCCAAGGAGTGAATGATGGAGAGTAGGGCGAAGAATTCGTCCGTCCATTCGTTCTTGCTTCCGTCCGTCCATGCGTCCGTCAGTGTGACCGTCCATGCGTCCATCAGCCCGTCCGTGCGTGCGTCTGTTCGTGCGTCCGTCCCTGCATTCATCCAAGCAGCCGCCCCTGCGTCCGTTCATGCGTCCATCCATGCATCTGTCTATGTGTCCGTTCGTCCATCTATTCAGCACTCCAAGTACCACCATCTCGCATCTTTTCATCATATATTCCCCATATAGAAGCACCGCCATCCAGCGGACATTCCAAGGACTAAACGAGAGGTGGCACACGCACACTTTTTTACGGCTTGCGCTTCGGGTCCACTTCCCACCTTTAGCCACCTCGAGTTCATGGTATATACTAGTTCACTGTATTCATGGCACTGCGGCCGAACGCTCACTAAACCTTTCGAAAACCAAGGAGGTTACGCCCAGCGAGTATGACGTAGCAAACTTTTTCAGTCAGATAGTGCTCAATGTACATGCCAATGGCTGCTAATGGGAAATGAGAGGCGGAGAATTCGGCTTTTACTTTCTTACGGCTTGCGCTTCGTATCTACTTCCCATTTTTAACCACCTCGAGTTCATTCATGGTATATACAAGTTCATTGTATTCATGGCACTGCGGCTCAACGCTCGCTAAACCTTTCTAAAGCTAAGGAGGTTACACCCAGCGAGTATAACGTAGCAACCCTTTCTTGTCAGATAGTGCTCAATGTACATACCAATGGCTGCTAATGGTGATCGCAGCCTGCGCGTTAACTAAAAGCCGAATGCTCCTGTCTCTCATTCCCTATTAGCAACCATTGACATGTACATTGAGCACTATTTTTTATTGTTCAACAACGCACAGAAGAAGTCTCTCACCGGCACCACCTTGGAGGTCAAAACGTTATACATGTTACATACTACGGGAAACGAACGGGTGCCGCTATAAGGAGTTTCGCCCCTAAAACAGTTCATCCGCCAACACGCCTTCTTTTTCTTCGCAGTCCAACCCACACTGACTCGTGGCCGAAAACGAGAGGCATGAGTAGTGCGGCCACAAGCAGGAGCGTGCACAAGACTGTGAACGCTGATTCTTCATAATATCGGATAGTGTAATTAGTCTCTGTGGCAATATGATTAAGGGAGTTTGAACCCTTTCATTATGTCATCTATAGTAACTCTTGTGTACTCTGGTGGCATTGGATTTCGCTATTCAGTTTACATTAACGTAGCGGAGACTTAGTGCAGATGCATATCAGCAAACGCGAGTACTACTACATTACCGGGAATATCGACGAGTCAAAACGCGCATTTCTGGGTACATTTCTTCTACTACAGTGACCGAATGTGTTACACTTATCTGCCGGACAATATTTCACAGCAACCCAATCACCACGAAGCTGATTTTTTTTTTTTTTTTGCAGTAAAGAAGCTCTACGTACGAAGCGATACGCGAGACAATTTCGGGGAAGTGCCGGTGTGAACACGAAATTACCAACGACGATGTCATGTGAAGATGTCCTGCGAATCATGTGAAAAGTTATGTCATAGTGACGTCATTATGACGTCACAAGGTGGCGTCGTTTCTTGTAACGACAAGGCGGGCGGTGGTAGCCGCCTTGCCGTGGTCGGGTGTATTGTACTGCGTCATCATTGCGTTTTAAGCATCGCTTATGCTTTACAACTAACTTGCAGCTATAACGTACGAATATAACCACATTTTACGACTCCAACAAAGAACTGTACATATAGCTTGGACAACAACTTACAACCTTGTCAGATGTGCTGTTCCCACCAATTCCTGTAAGAGTCTGCGTTGTCTTGGTGATTTTCTTTTCCTGCAGTGTTCGCGCATGATTTCTTTATTTTAATATAGGAAATGTGTTTGCTCGATCGACTAAGAGCTATTCCATAGCTGCCGTTAAGAAGGCCGGAGTTTCTTCCCTTTAAGCTCCTTCTGCACGCATATGGGTCCGTCCACGTCGAACATAATGCGTAGTACTCCGAATGTCAATTACCTTCACGTGCAGCAAATGTAAGGAACGAGTAAGTAACAACGGACACAATCATTCGTGTAGCCGGGGGACATACGTCGACCATTCTTTTACACGTCTAACGCCAAACAAAACATTACGCAAGGCGATGCACAACGTCTAGGCGGTTAAAAGCTTCTTCTGCGAGCTCAATTTGTGTCCTTTCTCCTGCCTTCGTTGAATGATGGGAATAACCGAGGCTCTCGAACACGTCCCGACGTTGTAGTGAAAGCGTCTGGGAAGGAAAGGTCTGGCTGACACAGATTGGTGACGGAGGGAGAGAGTAGAGGCATTTGGATATATAGAGCTGGGCTCGCAAGGCGTCGGCGCCATCGCTTCTTGGATCCACGACGACCGTCACTAAACGCAAGGAAGGCCATGCGTAACGTAGCCAAACAAACGATGCACCACCCCTCACTCGGCACTTCCCATCCGCTGTCGAAGCGTCCACATCGGCGGCATATGGGTGGGCGACACATCGAAGAAGAATCGATTGTACATCACCGCCCCACCGTGGCTCGTACGGCGTCATTCTCCCCTCCTTTCCTTCCACACACCCCGACGTCTTCAAGCTGAACGCCAGAAGAAGGTAGCGGCGGCGGCCCCTGGAATTGGAAGATAGCCATATACGCTGTCTGTGGCTATAGCTCTGTAGCGTGCATCAGCACCAGTTGAAATGTGCGCGGAGCGTTTGATCAAGCGCGAGCTCTTTCGTTGGTAGGAAGAATCACTGTTGAGGAGGCACTCGAGCCATAAGAGAGTGCGGAAGCGCGTACTTCTTATTATATGAATTGTGTAGCGCGCCTGGCTCTGCTTCGTCGGGTACAGGCCGCTGCTCTAGCGCTAGCGATGCCGAAGGCCAAGAAACGTGAGCTACTGGTTGTACTCGTTTTAGCAGGTGAGTTCCCTCTAAACTCGTTCCTCTACCTCTGTCTCTCATGTCTTCCGGTTATCTTGTTGAATACTTCGGAAGACATACCAAGTTGAATATTTTTTCGCTTCGACGTTTCGGCTCAAACACATGAGCCTTATTCACATTTTGTTTCTTTCATTTTGACAACGAAATATTGAAGTAGCCATATATTCTTACCTTGGTCTTCAATGTTCTCAACAATCTTACATCGCAACCACACGATATTGCGTCAGACCTTCCACATAATCTTGCTGTTATATATTTCGAGAACATGGGTGGTTAACACAGCGAAAAGTGCGTCAGACATGCAGCGATGAGCAGATTGGGATTGTCGCGTTTGCCATAATGGTAATAAGATTGTCGCGTTTGCCATAATGGTAATAGCTATGGGGCTAATGGGAACTCCTCTTAACGTGGTAGCGTCAAAAAGCTCGTTTCGCAGAAATTCCAGTGTCGGTGTTGGCATCGGTATTGCTGTCGTTGGTTTTGAGCCAAAAATCAGCGTTGTCCGAGACCAAAAAATTGCAGCATATCCACGGAGTGACTGAAGATTGGTGGGACGAACCATTCGTCAGTCCGTCCGTGCTTTCGTCCGCCTATTCTTTCTCGCTTCCGTCCATCCATGCGTCCGTCCGTGCATCCGTCCGTGTGACCGTCGTTGCATCCGTCCTTGCATGCGCCCCTCCATGCGTCCGTCCGTACGTCCATATTTCTTCCGTCTGCCCGTTTATCTGTCCATTCGTGAGTCTGTGCGGTCGTCCCTCTGTCTGTCTGTCCGCCCGTTCATGCGTCCACTCCTTTGTGTGTCTGTGCGTCTATCAGTCCGTTCATCTATCTGTATGTCCGTCCATTCGTCAGTCTATCTAGTGAACACTTCAAGTACAGCCATCTCACATCTTGTCATCATGTATTCATATACAAGTGCCTCTATCCAGCGGACATTCCAAAGACCGCTTTCTCGGGTTTCGGGTATGTGCCTCCGGTGGGTACATACACCATCGGATTATGGACAGACCCACACTTTAAGGTGCTTCACCTCTAAAAATTGAAAAAGAAGAGAAAAAATAAAAGCTTCGGTTTCAATGAAAATAGAGCCCAAGCCTCCAGCGTGTCACGCAGGAGTTCCACCACAAAACCACGACATTGCCTGAAACTGGCTCCAAAAAAAAAAAAAAAAAAAAACTCTATATGAATGCCATGTAGTGGCAGGGGCCTTCTTAATGCATGTAATAAATACTGCGTGGCAGAAGCTTACAAACGCGTCGAAACGTGCTAATTGCGTGAGGAGTGAGTGTTTAAAAAGTCCCACCCATCACAAAGCGTTCACAGATATGCAATCACAATCATAATCAGAAAGAGCCCCAACAAAGTGAGCCGCTGCGTAGGTTTGCACGTTGCCTTACGCTACTCTACCTGTAGAGGGCATTCTAGGACAGTTTGAATTTGTCAATGTTACGTGCAAATACACTCGTTTTGTTGCAGCATAGAAGAGGCATGCGCCTAGAATCAAATCCAGGCTTACAATTGCGAAATAGATGCGCACGAGGCCCAATTACACAAACACGTTGCACAACTGAACGCGAAGCTCAAGATTTCTCTGAGTATTTTTATTTGGGATTACCTGCATACCCCTTATTCATAGCGTACATTTCCGTGAATTTTCCTGCCCCCTCATGAAACACGTTTTCCCCGTCTGTGTCCAGCAAGGGTGAACGCATTCGCATCGAAGGGAGCACGAATCCGAACGAAAGGTATTTAACACGCCACACTTTTTTGACCAGCATAGACGGGTTGTTCATGTGGACTGTTTCTTCTCAGCTGGATATAAAGGAAGCCGAATGTTACGAAAAATACAAATAAGTGTCTGGGCTTCATTGTGTATAAGGATCAAAAGCAAAGTCATGTCTACGACTTGGTTTTAAAAATCCAGACTTTATGAAATCGGAAAGACTGGGAGAAGGTCGCGTCCTGAACGTGAATAGAGAAAAACGAACTCCATCAATCTTGGGCGGCTATAGTGAAGCATAGAGTGTTATGCATTGTGCAAAGAAAGTGCGTTCATAAGTATTGCAGCAGGAGACAGCACTGTCATACGTCCTCCGCTATGTGTACGTGCTGTCTGGCTTTTAGGTGAGTGCTTTGTCTCGGCACACTAAAAGCAGCGCCCTCGAGAAAAGCTATGTTTGATCCGCGTTCCTGAAAAGCATCGATAGCAGGGCCAGTCGGTCAGACTGCATTCCTAAAAACGTGACAAGCGTGTAAGAACTACAAGACATCGTCTCAGTCTTTAATCCAGTTTTGATGATGACCATGGTAACGACAATGATTGATTGATTGATTGATTGATTGATTGATTGATTGATTGATTGATTGATTGATTGATTGATTGATGTGTGGGGTTTAACGTCCCAAAACCACCATATGATTATGAGAGACGCCGTAGTGGAGGGCTCCTGAAATATCGCCCTCCTGGGGTTCTTTAACGTGCACCCAAATCTGAGCACATGGGCCTACAACATTTCCGTCTTTATCGAAAACGCAGCCGCCACAGCCGGGATTCGATCCCGCGGCCTGCGGGTCAGCAGCCGAGTAGCTTAGCCACTAGACCACCGCGGCGGGGCAGGTAACGACGATGGCGCTATAGACAGTTATCTCCAACTGTGAACTATCTTGGGCCGTGTCATTGAGATATAACCCCCTGATATACTTAAGTGACTTCTACACACCTGTATTCTGCAGTTGTCGGTTTATGCTCCACGACATGCCGCTGTATGAGAGTTTGACAATGATCTCCGACGAACTTTTCACTCACATGCGCAATAACCAGGACGCAGGTAGAGTTCTTGCCTACGAATAATTTATTCATTTCAGCCGTCGTCACCGGTGCACCTCCTCATCAATGCAAGCCTGAACCAGCGCCCAACTGTTCCCTTGTATTTCCCAGCATTTTGGTGAGCCACACTTTTTATTTTGTTTGGGACGGGTTGTGTACGTGTAATGGCATAATCACATGTTCCACCATAACATGACCTTGCCCCGTTTTTGTGTTAAGTTAGCCTGAGTTGGATTGGATTTCATTAGGTTAAGCTAGAGTAGGTTACGTTAATAGGATAAGAAAACCTGACGCGCGTTCGAATGACTTCCCTACCTTTCCTACCACGAATCCTTGGCAAGTCGCTCTCTACGACCAAAACACCCATCTGACAGCTGCGTATTGCTTTGAATCGACGTGCCAGCTTTTTACAACAGCTGACAATAATCCATCAGGGTATAGTAACTGAATGAAAACTCAGATTCTAGAATTCACAACATCACCAGGTACTGCGTACCAAGACAAGCAGAAAATCCTCAAACAAACGTACAAGCTCGTGTTGGTTCCTATACTTCGCGTCATACTTCGCGTCTCAGATCCTTTCCATCCTAGCACTATTCACCCTAGTCCGAGTCCGTCAGGAACAGTCTTTCAAGTCACCTTCCCCTCCGACACAGCGCACAGTGTTTGCTAACGGCGTTCTGGCATCGTAACCCACATCGCATACTCGCGGGCGGAATGTGATCCGTCAGAACGCCGCGCTAAACCCGGCCAAAGCCGTGCAAACTCAAGTCTTAGATCCACCTTGACATTCTCATGTCAAGCTGTGAGCCCACACAAACTTTCGCTTGTTAAGCTTGTCTACAGGACTTCATATTCGAAAACGCGTTCTCTTTGTCCTTGCAGCTAAAGCTAATCGTTGGTTTGTTCCTTGTCCACGTTGTTGTTTTTAAGTTTGTTCTCTGAGCAAATAGCACTCACTCCTCCATTGACAGCTACAGGACAGGAAAGGCTTGACAGGAAGGCATTTTACCCGGCACCGCGGCTTCGCACAAGCTAGTAAGATGACGATTGAGCCACAAAGAGAAGTGCTGAGTGCGTCACACACTTCGACGCTTTTATTAGGAATGTGTGCGTTGCGCACCACGTCGTGTAAATGTACAAAGACCAGCAATCAATGATCTGTCAATTTGGAATGAAATGGAAAAGACAAGCTAACACGAAAAGTACATTTGCTTTCCGCTTACGACATAATTCACGACATTGGCGAGATCCGTACTCAGAGAACCGATATAACATGGACATATATTCAGTTCCTTTCTGACGTCATGAAAATACATAAAAAATGATTGACAATGTGAAGAAGAAGTGAAGGACAAGGAGGGGGGTATGAAAGAATACAGAGCATACACACAAATGGGAATGGGGTAAGGCGAAAATTTGGCAGTTTGCAAATTACATTATTGAAGTTGGTCTCAGATGCAACCTTCCACGAAGAAAATATCGTGTGAGGTTAAGCAATGAGACACGGATGGAGAAGCAACATTTTTGCTTCAAATAAAAAGAATGAATAAAACTACCTGAGTGATTCAGAGAACGATAGAAAAATTATTTACAACTAACAAAGACTGGTCCCCCCCCCCCCAAAAAAAAAATCTGTCGTAAAGCCCGAATTCGCGTTGGTGTATTTGAGCACAAAAATGCCGGACAAATGTTTGGGGCAGGCAGAGCTAATAGTTTATGTATCGTGGATATCAATCGTGAGATTAAACATGCAATGCACTTTCTGTTGTTTTTTTTTTTGGATATGACCGAATACACTATCATGTTATTATTAAAGATATGCTACATCTGACCTGATTGCTTGTAGATTACTTGCCGTAATTATAGAATTCGACAATTTGGAAATACTTGACAATGTCGAAAGCTGGAAGTGTACAACCGTCGTGTCTTGTCAGCTCATCACATGGGGCAGAAACCTAGACATTAACAAAAAAACTTGAAAAGAAGCTAAGGACCACCAAGCGTGCAATGGAACAAAAAATCATAGGCGTAATTCTAGAATATAGGAAGACAGAGCACATACACATAGCACAAACAAGGAGAGCCGATATTTTAGCAGATATTAAGAGGAGGAACATTGACTTCGGCAGGTCACGTCATGAGCAGGACAGATAACAAAGGGCCAATTAGAACGCCGGAATGGATGCCATGATGTGGAAAACGCGCCCTAGGAAAAGGACGGCAAAACGTTGAGGGGGGCGAAGAAACTAAGGAATTCAGGCGTGAAATAAAATCAGCTATGGTGACATATGGTAAACTGGACATCAATAAGAGATGCCTTCTTCCTGCAGGTGACGTAAAGCAGGTTGATGAAGTCGAAGATGATCGTGATCATGCACTTGCTAGTAATTCTGAAATGTTAAACTTCTTTATTCCAATAGGCATTCAATTCGGCATGGCCACGTAAAAAACAACGCTTGCCGCAATCATGAGCTTACCCATTTCTCGTGCAATAGAGTCTTTCATATTATTGTTCACGCACGACATGCTTCACGACGCCAGCATTCTTTGTTCCTCTGCTCCTGTGTCCGTGTATGTGCGCCAAATATTTTTGTCACAATGCACTACAGCTTTTCTAAAATATCGAATCTTCGCGCACTCCACGCCTGAATGAAGTGTTCTTCGTAAGATGGCACCACAGCCCCCATTTTTTTGTGTGCCACAAAGCTAACGCGGCAGGGTTACCCCTGTGACTGCTGTAAAATACACATACGAGAAGAAAACAAAAAGATAATTATCAATGCAAGCACCATGAAGCTGCTTAGTCGCCACTGCACTTATTGTCAGGCTTTGTACTGTGGCTTTTCATTTTTAAAGCTAAGTTCTTTTTTTTTTATTATAGTCAGTGCTCGATACATGTCTGGTTTTTAACGTCGTATGAACGCCAGCCGAGCTTCCGTAAATAACACTAAGTGTTGGCCGACAAATTATTGCCAATGAGCACACTAGAAAGAAGTAATTAATTACATAAAACATGAAAATATTAAATGAATTCGTAAGCTTGCTACGAAGTGCATGCGCATCGTACGATAACATGATCCACAGCCCTGCCATTTATTTTTGATATCGCCGCTATTTCAATTCAAGCACATTATCAGGGATGTCCTATACTGAACAAGTCTTCATGTCTGACTGATGATCTCCAGAGTCCATGTGCACCACTGTGACCCTGTTTTTCATACACGAACGTTTTTCATGCATTAACAGAAAAATATCTCACTAGAAAAAAGTGCCTTAGACAAGACTGCACAAATGGTTGCAAACCTAAATAACATCGCGAAGTGCAAAACAATAGCGTTAGCAATTACAAGAAACATCTCGTGTTCTTCTCCAATGCACAACGATATACGACACGCCTCGTCTCCTGCCTTGACCGGGTGCAGTTCTTGAACCCGTGCCAGTACGTGTGCTTCGAGCGACTGCTGCTGCCCAGCATCACCGTCAGAAAACACAACGATGGAACGCTGTGCACGGTAAGCGCATTGACGTCACGTTCAAAGCCTCCTTTGTGCCCGGAACGCTCTGTGCCTTGTTCTTTTCTCGGGTGAAATCGCTTCTTACCGGAAGCTCCAGCTATCCGAGGTTTATGCGCCTTTATGCGGCTATTCTGCAATAACAGCACACTGCAGCGTACTACGTCATTGCTCTCTATTGCATGCACTCTCCTTATTTGCGTATACGTCACGCGCTTCAAGCAATGTTTTCGCAGCCCTGCGTGGTATTATCACAAACCGAGAGCTCGATACGAATCGTTTCTTTGTCTAGCCTACACGTGCCTCTCAGATCAGTAGCATATAGAGCTAAGTAGGAGCTAGTGTATGTCTCACGAACTGATTTGATTGATAGATATGTGGGGTTTAACGTCCCGAAACCACCATATGATTATGAGAGACGCCGTAGTGGAGGGCTCCGGAAATTTCGACCACCTGGAGCTCTTTAACGTGCACCCAAATCTGAGCACACGGGCCTACAACATTTATGTCTCATGAACTGTACAGACCTGCATGAACAGATGTACTACTGGCAAGTGACTTACCGTTGCGATGAACGGCATTGTACTGTATGCTCGCGCTCTGTGTGGTGTGAAAAAAGAAGATTGGTTTTATCAACTAAGGCCATAGACCAACGGCTGTCTGCCACATTAGATTAAAAGTACAATGATGAAGAACGTTGCAGATGGCAAATCGAGCTGGTACAAAACAATAACGCGAACAGTAGCTCATTTGTCCCTGAAGGCTTATAATGGTGACCACTTTTTTTATGGCGATTAGTATTTACATACGCAATTTGTAGGTTGAAATGACACAGACAGTGTGAGTAAAATCTTCTCTCGTGTTTTTCCCTCCATCACTACCCCCTTCATCGTGTGGCAATCTATAGGGAAGGAGAGAGAGAGACAGGAGGCTGAGGAGGGGAAAAACGGTGTAACTTGCATCTGTTTGAAACTGTTGACTTTCTCTCTCTCTCTCTCTCTCTCTTTTCTTTTCTCGGCGAATGTTCCCCTTCCGAACAGCTGCTTTCCCGCTTCTTATTTTGGAAAAGCGTTCTGGTGTTGTGAACCGAGCACTCCCGGAAGCTTTAGCTACTCGGTTGGTTATATGCAGCTAGGGATGATGCCCACCGCAACACGAATCACCACCCATTAACTCCTTTACGCATGCGTGATAATCCTTCAAGCTAACGTCACCGATCCCGAAGTCTGAAGCACACCGTTCCTACATGTTGAGGTGGGGAAATCAAAAACCCAAAAAGGTTCAGTTATGCATTCACCTCGGACGACACGGCGAAAGCCATTTTCTCTTTCTTTCTTGGTCGATGTATTGATCCTCCACCGCCACCATCCAAGAACTTTCTGCATCTAATGTGCTTTTGTATTGCCTTCAAGACCGGAGGCGTTGCAGACTTTCTGCAGCTCACATAGTTTTGCATGGCCTCCGTGATCAGCCCAACTTAACCAACGACGATGTCGTGCGACGAATTCATCCTTTGATTTTATGATGTCATCACAAATTCAGTTATTGTGATCTCACCGGGATGCTTTTTTTGATGCGATTGTGGGGTAGGAACTTAGTCAGACGGCCTGTCGCTTTTCTTCCCACTCCCTCCCTCAACACTGTACCGGTGGAAATAAAATTATTATTATTATTATTATTATTATTATTATTATTATTATTATTATTATTATTATTATTATTATTATTATTATTATTATTATTATTATTATTATTGTGTCAACGCCGACGGTCAATTTTCGCGATTGATGAGGCATCGAAATTATTTGCAAATAAAAGCTTCAGCACGACAGTTCCCAGCTCATGAGAACATCCAGACGGCACACTTCAGTTTCGCTGGTTAACCCTCTATACGCAGTTCTTGGACGGTAATTTTAAGCCTACTTGGTTCCTGACCTATGTTCGTATTTTTATAGAAAGTTTACCATATCTTATACGTTAACCGTAGAAATAGATTGACATCAATAGACAGTCTCACGTTGAAATGTATTTAGGAGGATGTTCGACGACCATGACTTCTGTTGGGTTGGAAGAAAAAAATCAACGATGGAGAACATAATATACTCTACTGTGCAAGGGGTGCACGCAGCCGAACCTGATTTCCAGTTTCACCACAAAAGTTTCACTACAGAAATTTATTATATCGCAGGCGATCAACATCAAGAAAAATTCAACATAGCGTAATGATAGCTTACTAAACGTGTATGCTTACGAGAAGACGAAAAACTGAGTTTAGTCGCATAGACACAAAACCTCAAATGGCGTGCAGGCAACACATGCAATCGTTGCTTCACATATGTATATACGTGCACGCACGCACGCGCACGCACACACACACACACACACACAGTATTGTTAACGCGTTCGATGCTCTAACCACTGAGCTATCATAGCGGCCTACACCCAGTATTGTCACTAACAGATATGTATGCTTCATGTATACATTTACATGAACATGTATATGAGATTACGTTGAAAGAACATGTACGTTCAATGGTTCACACAAACACAACCACAAAAAATATTTCAAGGTAAACAAGGTGCACAA
Organism: Rhipicephalus microplus; assembly: GCF_043290135.1. Classification (NCBI taxonomy): domain Eukaryota; kingdom Metazoa; phylum Arthropoda; class Arachnida; order Ixodida; family Ixodidae; genus Rhipicephalus; species Rhipicephalus microplus. The sequence goes on from NC_134702.1 coordinate 53,117,098, forward strand.
ATAAAACATGAATACGCACATTTTGCATACTTACATGTTGGCATGCCATTTCTGCCGGCGCATCGACACATCAGCCTACGACTGTGCAACTTGCATATTTACATGTTGGCATGGCATTTCTGCCGGCACGTCGACACATCAGCCTACCAATACCGGGCCGGCCGAAAGACATGTTTCACTCGTCCGTCACAGGCCATCACAAAAGGGCAAGACCAGTGCCGAAGAAATTCCTCTTCACCGAGGAAGAAGAGCTCCTCCGACAAAACAGACAGCGGCTCCGAGTACAATCGCTCTAGGATCGGGTAGAGCGCGCGGCGGTGGCGGCCCGCTGCAACCGCCTCGCAGCGGTTGCGCCAGAGGCAGAAAGAGCCGGCAACAATGAGAAGACAAGCGAAGCGGCCTCACGAACAACGCCCAGAAGACACGAAGTGATTTACTTTGAGGCAGCGAAAATTCGGCATGTACGGCTCTCCAAAAAACGCGAGAAATGACACAATGCCTCAGAAAATACTGATTTGTTTCGCGAAAAGAGCAGTTCGAACATGTTGCTGACTGCACCATTCTCCACCTTCCGAGGTGGTCGAGAGTGGGAAGCACACCCCATCCCAGGCGCCACATGCAGTTCCGCAGGTGTCCAGGCAGAAAAGAAGCCGTTAACGTGCTCCCAGACACCCGTCTAGAGCGAGCACGGCGGGCTGGTGGGACCAACGGAAGCAAAAAAAAATTGCCCGCAGCTTCCCTCGGGGGAACACTGAGGAGGATGCGGAGCATATAATTGGTTAACGGGGTGTTAAAGTGCGACTTACTTGGGTCGATGGCTAAATTGGTTAACGTGGTTGTGAAATGGGGTGTTAAATTGCGACTTACTTGGGTCGATGGCTAAATTGGTTAACGTGGTTGTAGGAGGGGGTGTTAAATGAGTGAACACGTACACACGTATGCGAAAGGGCGGCGCTGGTCGAAGGGACGTCGATCATTGTGTTTGTGGATTCGTTGGAATTCATTTCACCGCGACCTTGGACGTCGACGTGCCGTACAAACCAACCGACGAGCGGCAACTGAGCGAGCGAGCGCCGACCTTGAGTATATATACAGCTCGACGGCGCATGCACTGTCAGCTGTTGAATGTTCTCGAAGCGCGACGCCACATGCGCGTCCACTGGAGAATCAGGAGAATTGTAGATGTCGAACGCGGTATGTAAAGGAGGAAGGGTGCACAGATGGTGGAGGAGTGAAGCACGCGCGGTGTGTAGAGGAGGAAGGGATGCACAGATGGTGGAAGAGTGGGCGACGGCGCGACGGCGCATGCGCGCGCGTCAGCTGTCGAATGTTCGAGAAGCGGTGCGGACGGCGCGGACGGCGCGGACGGCGCACTACAAGGCGCGAGTATAAGATGCTTCCGCATCTAAAAAAAGCAGCAGTCGTCTTAACTACGAGGTTGTTCAAAATATCTGTGCCAGCACAGGTCGACTGGGCAAGGCTTTGTATTTAGAAATGTTTAACGATTTCAAGTACTTGGTACTCAACTATGATAGAGCATGAAGCCGTGTGTTTAGAAACATTTGTTGACGTTTTAGAGTTCCTGGTACTCTACTATGGGAGAGCATAAAGCCGTCCCGTGGGCCTTGCAAGAGGTGTAGAAACAATATCTGGCGAAATTGGTTTACCGAAGCGGCCGATGTGAACTGCTTACGCCAATAATTACCTGTAAACACATCAACAGTTTTCGCTTCAGTTTGTACGCAGTATGTCTTCATTTTAAAGTATGTAAACTTAAAGGAACGGGTCTTAATTTTCAAGTAGAAAATGATATTTCATGAGGAAGGCATAACTTGTAACCTAACTTTGATCTTTGAGCACTTGCACGGGAAAAATTTAAAAAAAAACTATAAATAAATTTGCTGCTGTGTAAGCGCTTGTGGGAGGCCGGCGTGTACATTGAAGCTCGCTAGTAGTCCCTTGCGTAACGCCAGCATTCATTGACCCATGTTTGCAAGAGACACCTGCAGTGACCAGGTGCCGCTACGCAGCTCTCATCAGACACCCCAGTGTTGCTGACCCTGACCACTAGGGGCATGAAAAACATGCATCCCACCTGTGCTACGGTTATGACATGGAGGAAGGAAAGGTGGGAGGAGCCCTGACGTCACTCGTTGTGAAACCGTGGTGAAGCCGGAAGTCGGCCATATTGACTGAGCAAATTATCCTCTCTTGTTTACATACGAATGCGAAGCAGAAGGCGCGACTCGCGACTCCCTCTCTGGCTCGGAAAGCACGTGGGCTGTGCAGCGCGCGTGTCGTGACGATCCGAAACTAATGGAACGGGGCTCAACACTCTGGGCCAGCGTGACACCTTCGGCGAAATCATTTCGTCTGAGTATTAACAGCGAGTAACGGCTAGCCGCCAAAGAAGCAAGTACAAGAGAACGCGTGCTAGATGCACTGACAACGGCGAGTGTTTTCACGTCATTAATTCAGCAACTGTACAGACATCACGTTTGGTAGTGCGTCTTATTTACGGTTGCATTCTTACACGAGGCTGACGCAGCGCCCGGCCACTGTGCCCGTGTTCCGCGTGAAACTCACGGGCGTCACCATTCTGCGACTGTGGTGACTTTGAGCATGGTGCAAGTGACACTTGAACACGGTTGCTCTAACGATGAGATTACAATGATGGGGGCGAGTATAACAAGCGGACCAGAAAAGGTCTTTTATTATGCACATGCAAGTTGTTACTGTACAAATACCGGACAAGAAACTACGAATGTGCACATGGTCCTCATTGCGTCTTGCTGGGCACAACAGTTTCGTCCGTTGCCACAAGCAGGAGCACTGCCCGGCCGCCACTGACCTGCAAGGCGTTCGTCGCCGTTCCGCTTCGTCATGGTGCCCAACGCAATTTCGCTGAACACTTTAAATGCTTCATCCGCGTCATCCGCCGCACGACACATGGATATGCGCTCGTTCTACGACGCACTGTTCACGTTCCGTAGTGGACTAAAGGTTTTGTGAATGTTGCTAAGAGTACAGTAACTGCCAGGAGAACACTGCGGAACCAACAACGCGGCGCAGAACATGGATATTGTCCGCCACGGCTGAGCACGAGACCTGCGGAGGCACACATGCCGCCGCCAGCCGCGGCCGCTCACTGCTAGACCAGCTTCACAGCGCAACACGTAACCATAGCAACGCCGCCATTGAGCCCAGTGAATATGGCCGCCATGATATCATTTCCTCCACACTTTTCACTTGGCGCGCTGGCTGGGCATGCCCTCTCCAACTTTTCCTTCCACTGTGGGTTATGATATGGTAGCTAGCCACCATAGTTAGGATCTGCTCACTCATGGCAGGAGGAGACACTTGTCGCATTCGTCATGTCCGGCCACGGCTGAATTTCGCTTCTGCTATCCGTGCATGACGGGTTGGCAGTCGCATTGGACAAAAAAAATGAATCCAGTTTCCCGTAAAAGGGGCACGAACTGTGGAGCATTGTTTCTCTTGCGTTTATCGTCTGTCAACTAATCTTTTAAATTCTCTCGTGTTGTTTTCTCGTGTTTACGGGCTTTTTCCTGTTATTTGCGCCTTATTACGTGTATTTTATATATTTCTTGTGTTCTCTTTTCGTTTTATATATCCTTTTGTATCCTTTTCAGTGCAAAGCTCACTCGAGGAATGTAAGATAGGTGGTCGTCATAAGCATTCACAGCAAAGAAAAGAAAAGAAGGAAAGAAAGAAAGAAAGAAAGAAAGAAAGAAAGAAAGAAAGAAAGAAAGAAAGAAAGAAAGAAAGAAAGAAAGAAAGAAAGAAAGAAAGAAAGAAAGAAAGAAAGAAAGAAAGAAAGAAAGAAAGAAAGAGTGCGTCGTCAGGCACACGATACTTTGGTTGCCCCCCGTTTTTCTAATGAGGGAAAAGCTCCTAACGTTTTTTAAAGACGATAGTCTTTCTTCGGGACCTTCGACGCCAAAAATTTGGTCTGTCTGTCTGTCTGTCTGTCTGTCTGTCTGTCTGTCTGTCTGTCTGTCTGCCCGTCTGTAGATTTGTCTGTTTGTTCACGCTAACGATACCCTGAACGGTACCCAACGATACATCTAACAGCCAACCCCATCCACAGCGCCCACCAATATTGCTCAAGTTTCAGCGTTGATACTTGTGTGATTGTCAATTAAAAAGCATATATTGCGCATATTTGAGGCACCATAAAAACACGTCGATGTTTTGTATGTGTGCCTTTATACTAGAGAAGGTACACATAAGTAATTCTGAGGACTGTAGCGTTTATCAAGCAGCGCTGACAGTGCAACGCGATGCTCAAAAAGGCGAGTGTTTCCAACGCTTTGCTAAGACAACACGGTGGTGGCACCTGCCCGTCGCTTTGCGTTCTACACCTTATCGCCTCCGAGACAGGCGCGCATCTTTCTCCGTGGGCTCGCACGCCTTCCTTCGTTTTCGAAGATAACTGCCAGATGGCGCTTGTGTCTAACATGCCTCGATGCGCTCGTTCGCCTTCGCTGCACGGATCGAGACTCTCCAACGCAGCGCTTCCAAAATACAATTCACCGATTTTCTCGCGCAGAACATCAAATAAACGTTTTGTTCACTCTCTCCCCACTCAAAACTATTGTCTTTCGACGACATTTGCAGTGAAACAATCAGATACGGTGCCTTTTTTTTTCTTTTTTCGCAGCCCGCTTTCGGCTTCTTGGGCATCGGTACCTGCCACAACGGCACCTGCGTCCAGCCCACGTCTCATGGCCCTACGACGGTGCAGCCAGGGACTAGTCCTCCTCCAAGGAACACGTTCCTTCCCAGAGACATAACAGCCTCGCACCATCCACGAAGCTCGACAGTCGTGCCCGCAACCACGAGTCAGACCGGTCACTCAACGGGCGCTACTGCAGCGCGCACTGCAGCCACTGTTCGGCCAGTTCACATAATGCCTTGAATAGCGCACGAGTTTTCTATGCGCTCGTTCGGAATATTTTTTTTTTAATGGAAACTGTACGTAGAGCTTTTCCAATCGTACGTATACGGACTGCAACACTACCTGTGTTGGTTGTATCTACGGCTCTAGGAAGCTGTTTTCTTTTTGGGGTTGGTTTCCTTTTCTTTCGTTCAGTGAAACTGTGTAGCAGCAGTGTTCATGATTTTGCATAGCTAGAAGAATGAGTGAGAATTTCAATAAAATTAGATGCTGTGCCGAAAGCGATAGTGTCTCTGCCAGCCCACATCTGCGTTGTAACGCATTGTTGGTATTAAAATAAAAAAAATAGTTTTTCTTTCAGTACGCATTGTTTTTTTTTCTTATGGTAGTTGAAAGATTAGGACACGTAGAAAATGATAGAAAAACGAAGTAACTATTTAACGCAATGAGTTCACCGACTCTCAGTTTGACATCCAGAGCTATATAATAAGCTCATGTGAAAAAATGCACCTCGGAGAATCTCATAGGCTTTACTGAAAGCGAGTCAGAATTGCAAAAGCTAATTGATTGTCTGCACGAACACTGTTAGACAGCCTTCTCACACACTATTAAAAAGTAAGCGCGTCACAGGAATTTTTTAAAAGCGTGCTCTGTCGACATCTTCACCTTACCGGTATCATACGTGAGCAAATTGGCCAACTCGAGATAAAGAGTGCTTACCAGCTCAAACGACAGGGCAGGAGAGGACAGGAGAAGAGACGAGAAAGAGCGCTCTTTTCCTGTCCCTTCCTGCTCTGTCGTTTGCGCTGGTAAGCACTCTTAATCATGTTATACCAACACGCCCAATCCTACTGTCTCTTAGCCAACTCAGAACGTTTCATTATTCATAACTTTTCTAGGTATATCGTTTACAAAAAACGGGCATTGCAGTAAATTTTTTTTCTTTTTTTTTGTCTGTGATACTACTATTTCTTTCGCAGATGGTGTGATATGCACATATTGTATGATTGTTCTCACACTCATTTTTTGCGCACTTGTTTTAGGTGGTCAGCGCTTAGAGGTCGTAGGTATTTCATATGCGGGGTGTAGCAGAATGCACAAAAGATCGCGTTGCAGGACTAGAAACTGTAAAATAAATAAATAAAATAAAAATAAAATCAGGTATACTTCGCGCTTTCAAACAAAGCACAATAAGCTATATATCTAACGGTCAACGTGTGGCAAGTCTAGCCACTGCAGTTCTACGCACGAAACAATGGCCATCCGAAGGTGTGCCTGTTTCTTGGACAGCAGCGGCCTGCACGATCGGCGGATTAAGTCGCTAAGGTCTCACAGCTAGGCCTAGCCGACGAGGTGTCGAAGTTGAACAAAAGAAAACTAACTGCTTATACGTCCAAGGATCTCTCTCCCGAATTTGGTTAGCCACACGATGCAAGAATCATTTCCCTGGGTTAAACTGCTACTCCTTTCCTGCCTTCTGGGTAAGTACGAGTTTCTCATTTTCTCCACTATACAATAATAAAAAAAAAATAATGTCAATTCAGGTTATCATTCTCGTCAGCACTTCTCGTGCACGCGGGTGTCTGAGGAAACGAGAAATGCCTTTAAAAAAAGACCATCTTTTGAATGAGTCAATGGGGTTTGGTGAAGTCAAAATATGAGCCACCTTGCGTACAAATGTTTACCTGTACGCCGAGACAAGTTTTCACTAAATCACGTGCCCTTGCAAGCTGCTGTTTTTTTTTTTTTACAAATTAACCCCTTGAAAAACGCAAGGCAAGAAAAAGATTTTGTATGATATCTCGTCACAAGGAAACTCACAGCGTTCCGTTTCTTACTAACCTTTCATTGCTACTGCGGTGGTGCTGCTGCATTTTCGAATTGCGGCGGCGAGTTGTTGGTGGGCAACTCTGTGCATCATGATGCGTTCGTCGATATGAGTCAGCACCTAATTTAGAGCTCTGCCCCGGTGCGCAAGTACTCAGGTTCGATTATAGGTGGCGATGGCATCTTTTTGCTTTTGTCTGAGTGTGTGTGTGTGCGAGAGAGAGATAGAGAGAGAGAGAGAGAGAAAGCTGCCGGCTTACTCTAAGGTCCACGTTAACAGGACACATATAGCGTTGGCATCATAGCGCACCCATAGGAAGAAGGGCGAGGGGGTGAATTCTTTCTCCCTCCCCGAACTTTGTAAATCTCGCATGTATGCATAAACATGCGCACACACAGACATGCATGACCATACACCAAATATTATCGGGCTCCCTTTCAGGCAAGATGAGTAGCCAGTTGATGGAAAGGAATCCATCTACACCATGCTTTCATGGGTAGGTTTCGGAACGATTCTCCCGTTTCGATTCCTAATTTAAGGCTTCGGTGACACGAATAGTCCTGTGAATATGTCTCAATACATGAATTCAGGTAATCATTCATTGTACGTATAAGGCGTGATTATATCTGCCTACAGTGACATCTTAATTGGTAGAGCACAATATGGTGACGTTTGAAGTATCCCTCCACTGAAGAGAACAGCTTTATGTTGTGTTTCGTATTGGCCATAGTATTATAGTCCCAATAAGAGTCGATTTTTACTCCAGGCTGCGCAGCAGTGTGTTTAATTTTGTGAGTGCAATAGGAAGAATCGCTACGTATACTGGCCTCCCTAACCACCCGGGGCGAATGCCCAGTAACACACCTAGTTTTTTTTTTAATTAGAAGTTGAGCATTTAGCTTTCTTGAGGTCTAGAAGGGAGAGCTCACTTTCAGACAATGACATCACAAGGACTTGATCCAGGAACCCTTCGGGAGGTCGGAAAACTACAAGTGTGAATGTTTTTGAAGGCGAAGTTCTTTCGATATAGATAAAATAAAACAACTTTATCCAGTTGAAGAACTATCGTGCTGAATATAGCCTTACGAAACAATGCGTAGAGCTATTACCCGTTGTTTTCCTTCTTGCTCATATTTTGCAAAAAAAAAACTATATACGGTTCTCCAAAGTGATGAAGTGGCTTACTGCGGACATACATTGGTAAAAATAGTGCTATGATTATGTTCTTTTGTTTCTTTATTGCCAATACGATAGTCGGTTGAACGGTGCTCATTATACGTCCAAACCAGATTACAAAACGACACCCAGTTAAATGGAGTCGATCTAATCGATCCTTTACGCAATACAGGTACAGCACAGGCAGTGTATGGAAAAAAGCCTGCCTCGGCAGATTTTCGGTGAAATATAGCAAGGGCGTTTAATTCCTCAAGTCATAAACAATGTGTAGGTGACGAAGACTAGTCAGAGTCCACTTCTCCATGGACGCAACACTTGTACAGCGTGCGTACACGTTCTAATGAAAACAGCAAAACGAGCAGGACGATCCAGGTGGCTCTATGTTTTCATGAGATCATTATTTGTCCCACATATCGTATTTCGCTGTCTCAGCTTATACGGCTCGCACAAAAGGGAGAGGAAGAATAATACTAGATGCAAATCTCTTTTTCTTTTCTCGTGTTAAAAGAAGAAAATAGAATATTTTAATGGGTCTTATTTCGTCCTTTTTAAGGACACCCCAAAACGTGAAAGCAAGAGGCCTAATTATGAGGACACTGTATTCAATGATTCAGTGGTATCATGCTCCCTACAGAATCGGTTAGCAATTTTTTTCGCTACACAATGGCTGCAGCACGGGTACGCCAACAACAGCGAGTCATCGTGGAGATGGCGAAGTACAAAACTTACACTGTGCTGGTGAAATCAGCCAAGCAGGTGCTCCAAGCGAGAAATTCCGACCGAGAAAACGTGTATATATATATATATATATATATATATATATATATATATATATATATATATATATATATATATATATATATATATATATATATATATATATATATATATATATATATATATATATAAGGGTTCGTTTTTCCGTGTTTTACACAATAATAATGATGTATAACAGGAGACAATAATGCCAAGGAAAGTATAGGGGAAGTTATTAGACCGAAATTTGTAATGTAAATGTAAAGAAAGAAAAGTGGGTGAAGAGATAACCTGCCGTGAGCAGGAACCGAACCTGCGACCTTGGAATAACGCATTCGATGCTTTACCACTGAGCTACCACGGCGGCTACCCCTCCAGCCCCTTAATCGGGTATATATGTGAATTAAAACGGGGGAGTGTCAGTGTGACGCCGCTTTTCGTGCCCAGCGGTTGAGCTGCTGGTGTGAGCAATAACCACGGTAGAGGTACAAAAGCAAACAAAGCCACCGTGAAGGAACGCGTCATGTTTACAACTTCTTTCCGTTCAAACAGTGCAACTGTTTACCAGTGAGCGTCGGGCTTCGACAGCCGGGGACAATGATGATTACTAAAGCTCCCAAGCATTTCCCCGAGGGTGAACATGGTTAAGTGCGAATACTTGGGGTGATGCTATGAGGGGTATTTATTAATTCGCACTATTATATTTATTAATCACACTATGGTGCCTTTATGGTGTAATGGTTCCTGGGAATCGCAATTTGATCACACGGGGGAGTTTACGTTAACTCACTAGCGAATGCCAACGGATTTTAACTTTACTCCCCCTCACGACCCGCTCTCGATGGGAGACTGAGAGAGAAGGCGGGCGCGCGAGAGAGAGGGGTGCGCGCGCAGCTGCAGCGAGCGAGGAGAGCGGAGGAGCGAGCGAAGGGGGAGGGGGTATAAGGCGCGTTACTGACACCGATATAAGCGTCGCGTCCGTGGCTTATTCGGTAGAGCGTCGCGCTGCGGCCCGCCAAGTCCTCTTTCTTTTAAAGATAGAAAGAAGACTGCGGACGCCGCCGACGGCGGTCGATGGTTTGGGGTCGCTTATAAAGTGTATTCACACTTAAAAAAACAAAGATGACATCACCAAATTGTGGGTTCGAACATCAACCAAGGCGTACCATGAAATGGCGCGAAATTATTTTTATTTCAGACTCGTTCATCGGCAGAAATAACGATAAAACGTGTTATCTTCTCGATTCATGCAGCCTGTTAACTGACTTGCTTCATCTAGGTTAGTTATTCTCATGCAAACTAAAATACAACTTTAACTTTAAATCCGCGATGCTGCTTAATGCATTGCATGTAATTTATACCAAGACGAAATTCGACGAAAAAAAAAAGACTTTTCGAGCAAGTTCTCGCTCAAGTTTTATGCACGCAATTATGTCCGGAGCGAAATTCACATATCGAAAACGGAACAGAAAAGACAGAACGCGAAGCGTCGATTTTTTTTTCTCTTCCCTTCCAAGGTTTATATTTCGCGCCACAAGTAAGTATGCGTGAACATAATATTTTCCTTTTTCGCTGAAGCTGAATTACCGTACTGCTCGACCCCGACGGCTTCGGTTTTTTATTAGACTGCTTCCTCGCTTCTCATGCTTCATTTGTCAATCATTTCGCAACGACATGCTGCGGTTATATATTTTCTTCAACATACAATCTTCACAGTGTGAAAAACATTGCAATTCAGATGGCGAACGCAATTCGCCATCTTCCAGATTCAGAATACCTGAAGCAAAAATATGGGCTGTTTTTTTACCAGGATGCTTTTCATGAGAAGATTATTTATACTTCTCCTTTTATTTTAACTTCGCTCTTTTATTATCTTTTCTTCCCCTTACCCCTTTCCCTGGCGTAGAGTTTGACCTCAGTCGATCTGAAAACTGGCTAACCTCTCTGTTCTTCTTTTCCTCCTCCTCCTAAAATCATACATTGTGTGCCTACTTTTTCAGCGGTCGTCTACGCCAGAGAAAAAGTGAGAATGAAAAATGGTGCCGAGTGCAAAGGCGAACTGGTGAGTCGTAATAAACACACCCACCACCACCACCACCACCACCACCACCACCACCACCACCATCATCATCATCATCATCATCATCATCATTATCATCAGATCGACCCGGCTTTCTGTGTCGGCAGTGCGTGTCTCACACATGGCTCATCCAGCTGTGAAACTGTTGTGAATTTTCGCTTCGGTGTGAATTTGCCCTCAGCCAGTTAGCTTAGGCCTGGAATAACGGAACGCGGTTTATTTAGGAGATCTGCCGTTTTCTTTTTTGTCACACTTTCAAAACATTTATAGCCTCTGTCCTTTGCTTTTGTTATTTACATTGAATTCACGATTCATGTTTCTTTCTTTTTCTGTTTTCAACTGTTTATTCTTGACGTAGTTCCGGCGAAGGACGCAAAAACTGACGGGTATGCACCACTGAAAGCATGTACGTGCCAAGCAGCTCCTAGCATAGCACAGTCATGTACCGTATAGCATGGCAAGAGCAAGGGAAAGAGAAGTGAGCGTTAGGTGGAGGAATACGAGAGCGAAGAGAAAAAACGACGATGGGAAAGGGTAGAGCACGACAGAGTCTTGTATAGTATCATCATCATCAGCCTGACTACGCCCACTGTAGGACAAAGACCTCTACTACGTTTCGCTTGTCAGCTCGGCCCTGTGCTGCTGCGGCCTCTCCAATGTTCCGCCACTCAACTCGGTCCTATGCTTGCTGCTGTCACTTTAAACCCGCAAGCTTCCTCATCTGCTCAACTAACTTTCTGTTGCCCCCTCGTGCGTGTGCATTCTCTTGAAATGCAGTCTGTGATTGTTAATTACCGCTATGTGCCCATTACCATTTTTTTTCTTATCCGTAACTCCCGTTTGTTCTCTGATACAATTTTCTCTCTTCTTGATTCTTAGCGTTACACCGATAGGTTTCCTTTCTATTGCTTGTATAGTATAGACTATAGAGAGTGCCGAGTAGTTCCTAACTCAGCACAGTCATGCCTATAGCAAGAAAGGAAAGGAGGAGAGTGGAGTGCAAAGCATGTATATAGTTTACCAAGGAGATGATAGGTGGAGGTGAAGGCAAGGAGGACTAATGCTATGTGAAGGAGGAGGGAAAGAAGGTTGTGATCATATACAGTATACCACCACAAGGGGTGGGAACGAGAAGGGCTAGTGAGGAGGAGGGATGTCCGGGTCAATGGCAGAAAATAGAGAGAGGGAAATACATAATGACAATATTAAAAATAGAAAGTGGAAGGAAACAAAAAAGAAGGTGTATAAATGCTAAAAAAATAAAATGAACAAAAAGGAAGAAGAATGTCAACAAGAAACTCAATATGTGTTCGCCAGCGGTGGCACTTGCTTTTTAGCTCCTCTATTCACTCAGTTTGCACCAGCTTAGAACTGACTTTAATGTTTGTTTCTTCGTTTGTTTGTTCCTAGTTGTCGATACTCATCTGTTATGTTGCGTTCCGTTGCCAACGCTCTCGACCTCATCCTCCATCCCGTAAGCTCTCCCTTGACGCCGTGGAAAGAAATTTGCACGAGGCTTACCCTACGAGTGCGGTCGGGAAGAGACGCAACGTTACATTCACCGCAACAATGCACAAATACACTACGGCCGGTTTCATCGACTTTCCATCAGGGAGCATATGAAAGGCGCTTGAAGCAGGTTGTCAACAAGCACAGATTGAATTACCCAAATGAAGCCGCTGTAGCGCAAACTTCAAAGCCCACAGACAAAATAATGCGACACACGCAGGTGCTAACTTCCGAGTCAATTTTCGTTATTGAAACACCTAAAATACAAAAGTGATCCCTTGCCTGCACAGCTTCTGATCCCAGAAGTCATGAAACCCCAAAGTAATAAGGTTCAGCTATCAAGATAAACAACAGTTTCATACAAAAAGAAATAAAAATAAAAAGTCCTTATATCCCATAACACTATCAACGTGCCACCGAAGGTGTGCAACCCTCGTTCCACCAGTGTACCCGCAGCACCTTCGCGTCGAAGTGCGCTTTCAAATTGGAAAGACCCTAACTTCGGCACTTTGAGTCCTCCCAAGCACCGTAAGACGTAGTTTAAGCCGATGTTGACACATTCCACGCATCTTTATATATCTAAATTGACGAATTCGCACAACTGCTAAACAAACTGAGTCGAGCGGTGAAAGCCTCAAATGCCTCGTCAAACTCCAAAGGTGATCGTCAGTGGCAGTTTCGACACTAGTGGTACAAAAAAACTATCCTCTCCTGATGACGTCATAGTGACGTCACAGGTCATCGAGTTCTATGACCTTAGCATGACGTCATTGTGACGTAGCTGTGACAACACGTAACGGTAAGTGATATGCTGACGTCATCCCATGGCATTGTCGCTTGGTCCGAGGTGGGACGGTACCACGGACACCCTGCTAAACTACGTGAGGTGTAGAAAGCGCACGTATGCGTCCTTTCTGAGTGTGTGTAATTTTTGACGCTTGTTTCGTCATGTAGAAAGGTTCCAACGCTCCGATTCCGGAGGAAATGGAAAGCAACTTCCGGCTCTGAAAGATTGTTTCTTAATGCGAAGTCTTTCTTTGCATAAAGCAGGTGCTTTCAGCCTCTACCTATACGTAGCAATTTATATATTTAGCAGATACACCTGGGGGTTCTCGTGATTACTCCCTTAGCATGGGGTGAACCACAATTAGTATGAAATGGTAAGATAGTTTGAGGAATATGGCTGGCCGGTCATGACATTATTAATGTGACAATCCCGTCGTGTACGCCATCAAACCCTTTCCGCAAGACATGTGCGCCACATACCCTAATACCACGGGCGGGTATGCGCCACAGGGGATTGAAAGTTTATGTCCACCCCGGAATGGCGAGAACACACACTGGTCATTTTAACGCGAGAGAGTTGACATCGGCATGATTAACTCGACGAGTGTAAAGAATAGATATCAGGGCCTCAGCAGAAGTAAAACACAAGCATTCCACGTGGCAATGAAGTATTCGACCACAGAGCCACGCCAGGCCTCGATGCTGCCATGAAAAAAATTAAGGGACCCATAAGCTTCGTTTTTAAGAGTTTTTAAGCTCACACGGTAAAATAACCCATGTCTGTTCTCATCGTTCCTAAGTAGATATGAATCACTTGTGGCACACACCCGCATACAGTGGCACATACCCGCCCACGATTATGATCATGATGATGATTATGATGACAACTTTATTTTGGTCCAGAGAAGACACCAGAGAGACCGGGTTTGTGCCACACATCTGGTGGAAAAGGCTTGGCGACGTACGCGACGGGTGTTCACAATATTATTGTGATGACCAGCATCTTACCCTACCATACAAATTTTCAGACAGACAGACAGACAGACAGACAGACAGACAGACAGACAGACAGACAGACAGACAGACAGACAGACAGACAGACAGACAGACAGACAGACAGACAGATAGATAGATAGATAGATAGATAGATAGATAGATAGATAGATAGATAGATAGATAGATAGATAGATAGATAGATAGATAGATAGATAGATAGATAGACAGACAGACAGACAGACAGACAGACAGACAGACAGACAGACAGACAGACAGACAGACAGACAGATAGATAGATAGATAGATAGATAGATAGATAGATAGATAGATAGATAGATAGATAGATAGATAGATAGATAGATAGATAGATAGATAGATAGATAGACAGAGAGATAGATAGATAGATAGATAGATAGATAGATAGATAGATAGATAGATAGATAGATAGATAGATAGATAGATAGATAGATAGATAGATAGATAGATAGATAGATAGATAGATAGATAGATAGATAGATAGATAGATAGATAGATAGATAGATAGATAGATAGATAGATAGATAGATAGATAGATAGATAGATAGATAGACTATATGTTCCCTCCTCTGTCCCCATCAATAGTTGCAGTGTAGCAGGCTAGCTCAGGCCGACCTCACTGCTTTTCTGAAAAAAAACCTATCTCTCTTTCTCGGATATCTTATAGTAGTAGGATGCAGCAGCTTATTTAGAAATTCACAGTACACAGCAGTCGCTTCTTTCATCTCTTTTCAGTACATTCCTTTCAAGCCGTGTGTGAGGTACTGCAGAGTCAGTTGGGTGTTGTTCGTGCCGAAGTATCAAGAACAACAAGTTGCTGACGGAACTCCGTGCCGGGTAAGCACCTTAAATATGGGCATTAACATATTGTGAAATTTTACACTAGTGTATGAAGGCTTCGGACGTGTTTCAATAGTTGCATTTCACCAGGTAATCCAGTCTTGGTTTCGGTACAGAGCTAAATTTGCCAAAGTACTGTGACGATCGATTCGCAAAGGAGTCGCCCCTCTGCAGTGAACACAACCACGGCTCTTCGAAGGTTTCCGCAGGTTTATTTTGCCAAGATGTAAAGATGTTCGAAGGTATTCAGCATATTTACCGGATATGCTAAAATCGCTGGTTTTGCAATCAAGCAAATGGGTATCTGTAATGGTTTGCTAGCGGTCATGGGTGAGCAAGCAGCCAGACTAACGAACACGACGTTGGTTACGTTGGCACTATGTGATAATTTGGTGCAAATTCATGCGTTCAAGTTAGAGCAGACGCTAAAATTTAACGACATCGTTCTTTTGGAGCAACACGAAACAAGCTAAATGCAACTGGTAGCGAAGCTTCGATAGAAGCCCGTACCTTCAGAAAATGGCCGCTCATCGGCTTCTCATAGAGCCAGCCATATCTGTGCGGAGAAAACAATTCGGATTTTACAAACAAAAAAAATAAAGTGGATGTGAAGCAATATCTGGTAAACAAGCAATGTAATTTTGTTGACACTATCGTGAAATTAATTCTCGAAATAGTTATCACGGGCCCTTTGTCTTTTTTTCCCTTTTGCTTTGATATAGTCCCGTTACGTGTCAAGTATACAGGCCTACTAATTGTAGAGCGACATAATTTAGCGATCTGCTCAATGATAAGAGACAGTATAGTCAGCGCTACGTGTTCAAGAATTAAACCAGGCCGCCTGGATACTGATACATGAAAATGAAGCGAGCACAGTATTCCGAACCGCTGCCCCAGTTTCTTATCTAGAAGACACGGGTCGTCAGACGTACTCGTGTTGCTATTGCAGTCTTCCACAGTGCAGCGTTTCCGCGGGTACGGAGGCAAGCGCTCGGCGTTGCACGTTATCCACATCGTCGCAGTAGCCAACATGTTCCCCAACGATAAAACTTAAACACCTAACAACTCCGCGCATTGCAAAAAATAACAAAAATAAAAATAAAAAATTACAGCATACCCACGAAGTGCATCATGATCAGTGGGGCGAAGCATCCGTCAGTCCGTTTGGGCTGCCATCAGTCCGTTCGTTCTTGCCTCCGTCCGTCCATGCGTCTGTTCGTGCATCCGTCCGTCCATGCATCTGTCTGTCTCTCCGTCCGTGCGTCTGTCCATCCATTCGTCCATCTAGTGAACACTTCAAGTACCGCAATCTCGCATCTTTTCCTCATATATTCACCTTATAAAAGTATTGCCATCCAAAAGACATTCCAAAGACTAAACGAGAGGAGGCACGGCCGGACTAGAGGAGCAGCACGCGCGCACTTTCTTACGGCCTACGCTTCCCGTCTTGTTTCCACATTTCACTGCCGCTTGTTCGTGGCACTTTGGCCAACCCTCGCTAAACCTTGCTAAAACCAATGAGGTTACGATCAGCAAGTTTAACGTCGCCACCCTTTTTGGTCAAATAGTGCTTAAAGTGCGTCCTTCTGAAACTAGTTTTTTTTTTTTTTTAGTGAGCATGAAATTCAAGGCTTCAAGGCAAATTTTATCGGGGGTTAACTTGACACTCCTATCTGCAAGTTATTGAAACAAAAACAACTATCTATTTCTTTATGATTAACGAGCACGGATTTCCTCCTCAATTCAAATGAGTGCGCGCATGCCGCTCCTCTAGTCCGGCCGTGCAGGTGGCTACCTACTACTACGACGCGTTACTACTACTACTACTACTACCACGACGACTACTACTACTACATGCATCGCGGACGCACGACACACGGCTCAAGGAGCTTCACCCGTAAAATTAAATTCTCATCGCAATAATTCCAAAAACGCATGCAAGTGCGCAACACCAAAACACGTGACAGGGCGTGTTGTGCAAACCAACTTCACGAGTGCGCCTTTCCATGCTCCGCAATGGTTGCACTGAATAGTAAGGGCATGCGCTTCTCGTCAGAGGGCGGCCAGGCGAAGGCTTTAGAGGCGAAGTTTCTTAGGCCGTGGGTCGTTCCCTTCGCTGTAGTAGTAGTAGTAGTAGTAGTAGTAGTAGTAGTAGTAGTAGTAGTAGTAGTAGTAGTAGTAGTAGTAGTAGTAGTAGTAGTAGCAGTAGTAGTACGTAGCCACCTCTAGTTTATGAGTCAATAAATAGATGGCGTTGTGTATATAGGTGTTTGGAAATAATTAACTAGATGGCTTTAGTGGTTTTCACAGCATATTCACAGAATGAATGATGATGAGTGGGGTGAAGCATCTGTCCGTCCGTGTGTCCATCCCTGCATGCGTCCGTACAACCGTGCGCCCGTCTATGCTTCCATCCGTGCTTCCAGCTGTCCCTCCGTCCATGCTTCCGTGCCTCTGTCCTCTGTTCGTCCGTCCGTCCGGATGCATGGATCGATGGATACATGGACAAACGGATGGACGCTTCTTCCCACTTATGGTCATTCACTCCGTGGTTATGCCCTGATTTTTCGTAACGAATAAACACTATCATAATTTTTGTGCCCATTCAACCTGGATTATTGTTCGGTAAGTAAATGTCTTTAGTAAAGCATAAATACATAAAGCATCCTTTAGTAAAAATGGATTTTTCGCTACTAGCGTTCATTCCCTCGCCACCTAGTTGCTTTTCAATTGCAGCACCCATTACTTCTTTGCCGATGTCACTGGCAATTTGAGCGCTTTTTGCCCTACGTTTCACGACTCATTTGGATCGACCTTAAGCGAGACGTGAGGCATGCAGACTGCGTCGAAGCGTAGTAGATGTACGAGCACGCTGAACGTGTAGTGAATTTTCGGTTTGTGCAGAATCGAGAGCATATCTGTATCGTCTTCCTATTCATTCATTGCCGCATAACATTGAGACAATTAGCCTCAGTGCTCAAGGTCTCCTTAGCAAGCCATGCTACTATTAACAGAACCCAACGGAATGCAGTGTTCTGTGAAACTCTCATCGTCTGGCACTGATCGTAAGACACTTTTACAAGGGAAGATCCTCAGTGTCTCAGCTTGTCGGAGGGTCACGTCGTGGTCACGGTTCTTCCTATATAGACGAGCACGCGCTGAAAAAATCGGCTAAACTTCACTACCCACCACAGGTTCATACTATGCATACTTTGAGTGAAATGTTCGTCGTACTAACCAAATTATTATGTTTAGCTCAGAAGTATTGTAAGAATTCCCGACGAAAATTACCATGGCGCTCAAGTTTCTTATCTAACACTGGAGATACAGACATCTCTTCGGTAAGGTTATCTATTCGAAGCAACACTTTTTAAAGCGTACACGCAAAGCGATGGTGCGCTTCTGGGCCGGTCTGCATGTAAAGCAGTCGAGTGTAAAAACTTTGCTCTGAAAAACACCGGTGTGCACAGCATGCTTCATCCTTCAAAGTAAATTTGAAACAACAAAATTAAGATAAGCCAACTGACTAATTCGCGGGAAATCAAGTGCAGTACGGTTGCAGCCTTAGCTTTGGGAATAAGTTATAACCGCAGTACACCGATTCTACTCGGTGATCTTTCACTCCTTCTCTTTGCAGAGGCTGCTTATTTTGAGAGGCGTGTGTCAGCATGGAAGGTGTGTGAAGCTACGTAAGGTAACAAAGGCACCGAAGATAAACTTCACGGCCATAACGATGACTGCTGAGCCGACAAGCACAACTTTCGCTCCTCTGGTTGCTGATTAAAGCGACAACCAGCCCTTAGCACGTGGGTCCAGGACGTCTTGATTGCAATAAAAAATTATTGGCACTAACGGTTTTTCTTCAGCATACATAACAACGGTTTTCATTCTTTGAGAGAACTTTCTGGTGCCTTTTTTTAACGCCGAAAAGTTTCCTGTCTAGTTTTCTCGTCAATTTTGTTTTAAAATGTGCACCTGTTGTCATCAGTTGGTTCTGGTGTTTTATACGTATGAAAATCGTGACGTGATAGTAAGACCCACCGAAAAAGTGGGCTTTGGGTTAAATTTGACCACCTGTGTTTCTTCAACGTCCATCTAAATCAAGTACACACGCGTTCTTCGATTTCACCCTGATCGAAACGCGTCCGGCCTGGACCGGCCACATAAAGCCTTGAAGGAGGACAAGTGGTCACTCAGAGGAGGTTTTTGACCGGGCTAGTTGGTGAAGATCCATAATAGCTCACAGTGCACTATGAGACCCGGACGAAGTAGGGACATGTAGTACGCCTTATGTGCACCTTATGTGCACTGCTCACTTTGTTACATTTCTGGTTGACCAACGCGCACACTTTTGTGATTTTATTTTTTTTTTGTCAAAAACACCACCTTTACATCGTACCTTCCAGCTACCTTTTTTATTATATGTGAAAGCCTGTGCATATAAGAAATTGCTGCCACCTTAGATCTATAACCAGTAAGCCCGCCCGTTTCCGAAAATGGTCCCGTTTCATGTTTGAGCTTCCTTAATAGCCTGATACCTACAGCCAACATTACAGAGAACGGGTACCCTGCGTTCTGCAGCCGAGTAACCTCTTCATGAAACTGTGTGTGAACAGTGTGAAAACAAGATTTCAACAATTCAAACTGAAAACAATTTGTGATGATTCTTTTCTCGACCAGCTTAGAATGATTTAGAGCCGCTACAATAGCGACAAAGTACCTGGAAGAACGGGGACTAGAGCTGTCAGAGAAATGCTCACTTATAGCATTCACGCATAAGGCGATGAGCCCATATATTATTAAAATCAACGGACACACGATCAACTACGCGAAGACCCACCGATTATTCGGAGTCATAGTTGATCACGACCTCTCCTGGAGCCCTCACATCGTCCACATGAAAACTAAACTCACCATGATCAACCACGTACTGAGGTTTCTTGCTGGAAAAACGTGGGGTGCATCGGTACGAGCAATGCTTCAACTCTACACTGTTTTGTTCCTCGGTTATATGCGATACAGCTTATCCGTGCTTTGCGGGATCCGAAGAACAAACTTGCGTGTCCTCCAGTAGATCCAAGCCCAAGCATTGAGAATATGCCTTGGTCTCCCGAGATGCGCGTCTACAGCAGCGACAGTCATCATTGCGCGTGATTATCCAGTCAACGCATACATACGCGTAGACGCCTTGAGAATGCACATAAGACATTTCGCTCGGCTTCCATCTCATCACCTCGCCTCACTCCGAACTTCTAGGCCCCACTCGGCGTTCAGCGCAACTGTAGCTCAGCATTGCGCAGTGCTTCCATTGCAATTCACGCATGCAGCACAGCCGCTGATACCATTATGGTGCCTACACCCACTCAAAGCCCTTCTTACAATTCTTGGCATCCAAAATAAGAAAAAGTCGTCGCGTCTAGCCCTGAAACAGGCCACATTACTCTTCCTGCAAGAGAAGCACAACGGACACCTTCACATTTACACGGATGGCTCGATGTCTTCAGTAAGCTCAGCAGGGGCGGTGGTTATTCCCGCGAGGCACATCACAATTAAATTCATTACATCGCATTTGACGTCGTCGATAGCTGCAGAACTCGCCGCCATACGTGCAGCTCTGGAGTTTTTAGTTGAAGAACCTTCGGGAACTTGGTCTATCTTCTTGGACTCGGAGGCAGGTCTTCAATGTCTTAGGTCACCTTTTCGCCATGAACCTAATGAACAGTTAGTAGCTGAAATAAGGATTCTTCATCACCAAGCAATCGAAAAACAGCACAGCATAGTGTATCAGTGGATACCAGGTCATTGCGGCATATGTGGCAATGACCGCGCAGACGAGGCCGCTAGATCTGCACACGATGGTACCCAATACACAGCCATCCCGTTCTCAAGAACCGACGCAGCGACTTCGTTCGCTCGCACGTGACCTAACACCGGTACAGTGGAACTCAACAGACTTCACAAACGCGCGCCTGCATAACTTGGATCCCGATCTGCAGCTTCGTCTTTCCCCAAGGATATCTAGAGCTGAGGAGACTTTTCTATGCCGCCTGTGGCTTGGAGTGGCCTTCACGAACGCATACTCTTATCTCATTGGAATGGCCAGCTCTCCTACATGCACTTACTGCAGCTGCGAAGAAACCATCGCGCATCTTCTGTGTGAGTGCACCCATTTCAACGCGCAAAGACAAGAACTCACTGCAGCTCTGGATAGACTAGACGATCGGCCTTTGTCGGAACAAAGGATTCTGGGTCATTGGCCGAGCCCATCCTAAGCCCAGAAGGCTTTGAAAGCTTTGCTGCGCTTTTTGCGGACAACTGGCCTCAGAGACAGACTTTAGTGTCTTGTACTCTTTGATGTTGCCTTTCCTCTGTCGCAATTTTTTTTGTAATTTCTCTCTTTCTTCGCAACATTTCATTTTAACATCTTTCATTCCCCTCACCCCTTTCCCTAGCACAGGGTAGCCAGCCGGTCTAATAACTGGCTAACCTCCCTGTCTTTCCGCTTAAACTTTCTTCCTCCTCTTCCTCCTTAGAAAATTTGAAGCGAAATTCATGAGTTGCTTCCCAGCCTTAGGCGATAAGGTCCAACGCACATGGTCTGCAAAAACTCAAGCTTCAGATTCAAAAACTGTAGCTTTTTTTTTTCAGCCGGTTCTTCTGATCGAAATGTTAATCCCCTTCCTGAAGAGTTAAAAACATCCTATACCATGACTCTGGAGTTTTTTTTTTTTTATTCAGCACATCACACCACCCAATTGAGTAATAATCAACATATCTGAAGACTTTGTAGAATACGCATTGTAGGTACAATGCCAAGTTTCGATCTATGCTGCTCATGAATATGTTGCTAAGGATGGGGGCTACCTTCGACCCGATGCAGACTCCCTTTGCTTGAATGAGCGCTTTTTCGCTGAACCCCACGTGAGTGTTCTCTAAACAACAGTGCAGAAGCTGAAGGATAGACTCGACGGACATATGCACCTGTTGCCAAAGGTCCCTTTATCTTTACTATCTGTTATGAGTTCTTGGACACAGTGCATTAAAGGCGCATGCGGCAGTGAATATTATAATTCTTGAGCGTCTATGGGGCAGTGAATAATATAAATCTTGAGCGTCTATGCTGATACCCCAACTGTTTCTTCTGCTATCTGGTGTTGAAAACTCCGTAAGGCCCTCAGAATTAGCCAGCGAAAAAGTACATTTACTCCTAAGGAACGCAACATTTCTTGCAGATACCCTGCAACGAGGCACGGCCACGCCCCTTATTTCGGAAAGAATAGGCCTAAAATAAGCTCCTTGCTTATGTTTTTTTTCTGTGAAAAACGCCTTCAATTTTATTCCTTTTCAAGTCTGGACATCAGAAGCAAGTTTTCCTAGGTTACATTTCTTTAGTAACTCGACAGCTTTCTTTTTCACGCTTTCTATACTCACCAATTTGCATTCTTCAAAGCAATTTCGCATCGTCGCAAATATTTTTTTTCTACGTATATAATCTCCAGTTGAACAACTAAAAAACCTGCTTTGTCTGACTGAACCATTCTCAACTTGTTGTCAACCAAATAACTAGCAGCTCAAGCAACATCAAGGCTGGGCCTGTTGCTTACCGAAGCTTTGTTCACCACGTCGACGCATTCCACAACACATCTCTCCTTTTCTTTCTCAGGTACTTGCCGGGCAATGTCTCTTGTGAGGGATAGCCTGTCAACATGGTCGAGTCCTAGCTCCTCGCAGAACTTTTCTGGGTGAAGCCGTTTGTTTTCTCTTCTGTGTGCATCTGTGCCTGTGCAAACATTTCAAGATTGTAACAAAGCTTCGCGCGGTGACACAGGAAAACATTCGCATTTTCTTTCCTATTTCACTAGCCCCGCCGTGATGGTATAGTGTTGAAGTTACTCGGCTGCTGACCCGCCGGTCGCGGGATCGAATCCCGGCTGCGGTGGCAGTGTTTTCGACGGAGGCGAAAATGTTGTAGGCCCGTGTGCTGTTGTAGGCCCGTGGGTTGTAGGCCCGTGGGTGCACGTCAAAGAACCGCAGGTGGCCGTAATTTCCGGAGCCCTTCACTACGGTGTCTCTCATAATCATATGGTGGTTTGGGGACGTTAAACAACACATATCAATTTTCTATTTCGCTGTTTTTTTAATATATCAACTCTCCTATACGTAGCGCCACCATCCGAGATACGGCACGTAAACCACGTAATCGTTATCCCGCTGAGGTATAAGACGCTGTCAGCAACGAAAGTTTACTGCACGGTAATGCCTTTCTCTTAACCTCCGCTATCACCCTAACGGTAAACTATAACTGTTTAATGTCACTTGCTCACCAGGTACGGCGAGCGCGAGCCAGCAACCAACTGGAATGGAAGATGTTCTGGGACAGCGCTTTCTCTCTCGTTAGTTGTTGTTTGGGCAGCCGTTTTGCCAAACCATGGAGTTCATATTCACAGCTAAGTAGGTTTGAGCTTTCAGTCCCCCCATAAGTTGTCCGCCAAAGGCAATCTGCTGCAGATTGCTTGCACGCATGTTGCAGTCATACTGGATTCCGTAGCCAGACTGCGACGACTTTCTGCACGTAGAGTGTACGGCAGATCGGAGGGGGGGGGGGGGACAGAAAGCTTGCCATTTGTCTTTATGAACTTCCTACGTAGCTAAATAATGGTCTGTAGAATTTCTTCAGAAAGGTTGCAGCATTTCTGGAGCCCAATGCGACAGCCGGCCATCTCGTAATCTGAAGTCACTCAATGAAAAAGCGTTCGACATTTGACGCATGCAGATCAATACATGTGTGTTTTATGATTACCTAATGGTCACCATATATTAAAATGTGTTCTGTAGAAGTATAACTTTGAAATTTTGTAACACAGCAATGTTCTTTCCCTCATTGAATGACAAAACAAGATACCATGTCTATGTTTATCGGGTGGTCGGTGTTCTACCACAGAAACATGACATTGCTCAAAACTGCTTAGAAAAAAAAGCCATATGAATGTAATGTAGTGAAGCCTCCTTAGCGCATGTCATATTGAATGGCAGAACCCTAAAATCACACTTAGCGTCAATGCAAGCGCATTGTGAAAGGAGTGAGGGACATTAAGCTGCCCACCTATCACAAAGTGCACACGGCACCTAGTGGAATAGTTGTGGTTAATTCACCAATTAGCGAAAGGAATAACTATGTTTAATAGGCACTTAACAAATGTACATCCAATTGACATTCCAGGATAGTTTGCCGCACATCCATGCCACACAGACGTTACTATTTTGTCACTTACCTTCACGCCTTCCGTATGTCGAGGGGCTCATGTTCTGTAAAATTTCTGCAGAAATTCTGTGCGTATTTTAGTGAGGGAGGCCAGTTGATCTTCTTGAGAAGTGCCCAGTAGGTTTGTAAATGTTTCCAATGTGTTTCAGTAGACTCATATTATATACGCTGGCTAGCTGCCTTCTAAAACGCCCTCGCAAACAATATCTGGAAATGAATCCACCAAGTGTTTTGTTCGTAAGTGTCCTTTGCTAGTGGTCGGCCACAGTTGCTAATGATACGTTCATCATCACGATTGGCAGAGCTGTTTTCTTGCCTACAATTATATGATGAAGGCAAAACTTCAGCGATTCTGGTACTCCGCTTATTATTGCTAAGTGCAACCAAACAATTTCAAAGATAAGGTTCGACTGCATGACTTTATGGAGACAGTTTCCGGTGTCAGTAACAACTTGTGTTCCCCAAGGGTGGTGGTTACATGAATGTCCTATAAATGGAGGGTCTGTTTCAACGTGCACTGGTTGGATAGAAATGGAGACGGGGGCTAACCAGGGGTGCCGGCGCACTCACTATCAAAATTCAGTTAAATAGAAAATACTAAACTGAACAGTCCGCTTATTGCACCCATTCATAATACCGTCCCTGGGGTGGTATTCTGTAAGTGTCAAGAGACTGAACTGGGGTAAGATGGGTGCTTTGAATGCGCATATGCGACATTACGTCTATAGCCACATTACTCCTGTCAAGCTGCTATTGTGTGAACTGTGCTATGTCTCGTACCTAGCTCCTCGTCTACAAAACGTAATTGCTCTTAAATGAACAAATTGCTTTTTAGCTGGTGTTTCTGATTGAATATGAAGTTCTTGACAATTTACATCAACTATGTTTTATTTATTGCCCAACGTTGAATTGTATACCTAACCCAATTACCGGCAGGAAAGCTCGCTAAGAAGAAAATTGCACCATCTCATGCTAAATGGAAGTATGTGTTCCATTCAGACCAGCAGCGGTGAGATGGTGAACGGCACCCACACAAACTCATCTACGTCACCTCAAGCAGGTGCGCCACCATTCAGAACCTCTACCTGACTAACGCAGCCGGTGACCATCGCTGCACTACAAGAACTACAACGTGGGCATTAACATGATGGACAAATTCAAATGACTTGACAGCCATCGTCTCGACATCGACACTCAGCGTTGCCTGCGCGCTTTCCGAGAAGAAGTCGACCCCGAAACGGACTTCACTGTAGCCCGGATAAGCATATGGTGCCTCGACGTATACATGCCATAGAGATTGAACGTGATACAGCGCTAACCAAAGCAGACGTGCTCTGTCTCACGATGACGTGGAACGCCGCAAGACCAACAATAAGCGGCCATGAAGTGATCGCCACCAATGAGCGATCACGCTCGAAAGATAAAACGTGATCCTGTGTTTATCAAAGCAGACGTGCTCTGTATCACGGAAACTTGGAACGATGCAAGACCAACGATCAACGGCTACAAAGTGGTCGTGTGTAAGAAGGAAGCGTTTCGTTGCCTTCGCCGCCGACTCAGGGAGAGGTGGGAGAGCGTGGGAAATGAGGGAGAGAGGGACAGGGGTGCGCACGCGCAGTGAGATTGTGGATACCGCACGCCAAGGGACGAACAAAGCCCCGCCATAAGTTGCTTCGCATTTAAAAGTAAGTTCACTGGCGAGTCAGGATGGGTTGGGGGGCATACGTACGACAGAGACTTCCAAACGATGACAGGCAACATACCACTGCTCCTAAAGCTGAATGTATACAAGTACTGCGCGCTACCCTTTCGAACATATATGTATGGCTGGAGCTTGAAGGTAACAAAGAAACCCAAGAAAAAGTTAACGATCACGCAGCTTGCAGGAATAGGGATTATGTTTGGCGCCACCTTAAGAGGCCGGAATATAGCAGAATAATAGGGGAAAAACAGGGGAATAGATGTTCCATTAGACATCAAGATTAACAAATGGACCTGAGCCGGGCACGTAATACTTAGGACAAAGAACCAGTGGTAAGCTAGAGTGACGGAGTGGTTATCGGGAGGTGGAAACAGCCGTGACGGAAGCAAACTAGAGGTAGTAACGAAATCAGGAAGTTATCGATGAAAAAAAGGGATCTTTTTGGGAAAGCGTGGTAAGTTGAAAATAATTGGGACTGGGCTTTGGGGGGGGGGGGACTTTTTTGTGTGACGTGGGGGCCGGGATGGCAGATGCGGTCGAGTCTCATGTGTTCTTTGTGCCATGACAAAAATATTAGGGAGGGGGCGCAGGCTCAGTGTGCCACCCCTTAGCTACACCCATGATGTATTGTAAGTGGGAAGGTGGATGGCTAATCATATTTAAAATACGTTTTTTTTCACCTGGAACCACACCAAAGCACAGCGCTTTCACTAACAACGCTAGGTATCGGCGAAATGGAGTTGTATTATAGTTAATGTTTAAGAAAAGCAGCTGCAACGTGGCGAGAAAGCTCTTCTCGAAAAAAAAAAACAATGATGCAACCTTTTATATATCGCTGCTACACAATAAAATAAATCTTACAATGCTCTATTCCTGGGCGCATGCACGCCACCTGGACAACGCTGACTCGGCGCACATTTTTTCTTTGTTGCTGTTTTTTTCTCTCGCTTTCTCTCTGTCCGGCATGACGTTCCTACCATGCTTGTAGAACAAAAGCGAGTCATCGGGGCCAGATCGCAACAACATTCTCTGCACTTCGATAGGGCCAACCACAGTCGCGAAATTGAGCAAAAGAAAAAAAATCCCTAGGCGAGGCTGCGGGCAGAGATGGCAATACGCAGAACAATGCCGTCTGCCGACTTCACAGGCGCCGACGCAGCATAGCGCACTCTCTTGGGATGGTTGGCTGCCGGTGATCGAGGAGCTTATGAACGCCTTCTTTACCATGACAGCTGCAATGTTGCTGTTGTTGCTCTTGTCATTCTCGCTTGGTGAGTACAAATTGATAGTATCACTAACGTCACATGCTTGGCACACTTTTTGATGAACTTCAGACCTAAATCACGCCATTTATTTGTTTATTTCGATGCTACTTCGAACCAAAAGCAGCATAGCCATACTTGTCAACTCTTTGGAGTAGTTCGGCCAAAATTATCAAAATGTTTTATTAGCAATTGCTCCCTGTGATCGGCGGGGCCCCACCATAGGTTAGACATTACAATTGGCTTGAATTTGCCCTTAGAGGCGAATACAGTGTAAGACGTTCCAACGGATACGAACCCTTCTTATCAGAAAAGTCTGAGAAAAAAATCACCATCTCCTCCCGCTAAAGTTAACCGAGTGTAGATGCGAAGAAGCGGGCGCTGACGCTGACACGGGCGGCGGTGTTGACGCTGGCGCTCATCGCGACGTTGGCAGGAGAAAAACCTGCGGACCTGCAAAGTGAGCAGTGATAGACCAGTGTTTCCTACTGGAGCACGTCAATCAATGCTAATGGGCAATGCGAGACAGAAGACTCCGGTTGTACCCAGAGACCCACAGTCAGCTTTCAGTTAACGCGCACACTGGGAATGTTTGTTATTTAACGACGCACAGGACAAATGTTCCTCCGGCGCTACCTTGGAGGTCGAGATACAGTGCACATATACGGGTGTCCAGTAAACGATTGTGCAGCACGAGCAGTCGGTATTTTCAATGAAGAATGCTGAATTCGATAGAACATAAAGTGGTAGGTCCATGGGACGGCTTTATGCTCTCCCATAGTAGAGTACCAAGTTTTCTAAATCGTTATCTAGACACGCTTAGCATCGACATCTGTGAGCTGATGAGTAGGCGTCTTTCTGTTCTACCATAGCAGAATACCAAGTACTATGAGTCGTTATATACTTGCTCTAAACACTCGCTAGTAGATGATGCCTGCTTCGGTGTTACGAGGCGAGAGAAGGGGAGTAGAGGTGCATGCGCAATGGAGTTTTAAACGACGCGGGGAGGGAATGCCTCGAGGAGAAGGAGGAGGGAGTGAGCGCAGGTTAGCAGACGCACCCTGCTTCGGCGTTGCGAGGCGGAAGAGGGAAGAGCGTGAGAGAGGAGAGAGAAGGGGAGTGGACGAGCATGCGCACTAAAGGTGGTCACGCCGCACAGCGGATTGAGCTCGACCCTAAGCTGCTTCGCATCTAAAATACATATTCATGTAATACCACAAAAGGCCTCATTTAGTGCATTTGCAGCGTGGGTCTAGCGTTAGCAACAAGACGGAGAACGATTGACAACCCCGAATCTTTACATTTGCGCCACTCAGATACACTGTACTGTGACTCAACCTCGAAGCTGTTGGAGTCGAGTGCACAAAGGTTTTGCTCGTAATGGCTAAGTGTTAAAGTTTTCTACGCTTATAGTACGTCTTTAACGAAAAACCTATAGTACGACAGTGCTGAGTCAATCATGGGTAGGCAAACAAAAGTGAAGGTCACTCAGACTAAGTCGAGAAATATATCCTGCGCTTTAGACTCACTCGGACTCAGACTCACAGCTCGACATCAGACTGCGTGAGTTAGAGTGAGTCTGCTGACGAGTGAGTTGCAAACTAATGGAGTAATTACGGGCCCTGAACTTTTATTTTTGTGAGTAAAATAATACGCTGTTTCCATCTGTGCAAACTCTGCCTATAGCGTTAAGGTAATGCAATCACGAGAAAAGTGGAAAGAATAATACAATAATATGCGAGGTTTCACGTCCCGACACCACGATGTGATTATGAGAGATGCCATAGTGGAGGGCTCCGGAAATTTAGACCATTTGGTGTTCGTTGACGTGCACCGATATTGCACTGTATACACGGACCTTTACCAGTTCGCCTCTATCGAAATTCGACTGCCGCATACTAGATAGAACCCGCGATCCTAGCCACTGACCCGAAGAGGCTGACTGGAAAATGGAGAGAGAGAGAGAGATAAAGATGCCAGGAAAGGCAGGGAGGTTAACCAGACGCACATCCGGTTTGCTACCCTGCACTGGGGAAGGGATAAAGGGGAGAAAAGAGGTTGCAGAAAGATGAGAAGGTACACACAATCACGAGCACACTCGGGGAGCACACACAGTCTACAGGCGCTCGCTCAGGTTTGTTGACTTAAGGTAAAGTAGCAGTGCTTTAGTTGCTTTCTGCGCAACTGAGGCAGATGCCCAAATGGAAATAAAAAATAATAGTTGCAACCTTAAAGCACGAGAAGAAAGCCGAAAATTGTATGTTTCAGGGTTCGTTTTTCCTTGTTAGACACAATATTAACGAGACCTAACAGAGAATAACCTAACAGACAAACGTAAAGGGAAGTTACTAGACCTAATTGTAATGCAAATGTGCCGAAAGAAAAGTGAATGAAAAGATAACTTGTCACGGGCAGGGACATAACCTGCGACTTTCGAATAACGCGTCTGATACTCTACTGACTGAGCTACCACGGCAGCTGACCCGCTGTTCACTTTGTGGAGTATGCACTGACCTGGCCGTTTCGATAATGGTATCAATACCAAACTTCGTATGCCAATCATGACTGTATGAAGAACATGCCGCTGTTCACTTTGTGGAGTATGCACTGACCTGGCCGTTTCAGTAGTGGTATCAATACCAAACTTCGTATGCCAATCATGACTGTATGAAGAACATGTTTGACTAGTCATAACATGAAAATAATGATATGTAAGTCATGAATGTCATGATTTACATTTCATGGTCCTGCACCTTTTTCGGTTGCTTCGTTCACATGGCATGTTGCAAAACTGGTATGTTGAGACATGATTGCATGGCGAACACAAGCGGCAGACCATTACATGATAATCATGACATGCGTGTCATGTAACAACTTGACTTCATGCTGCGCTCATGATGCGCTCGACCGTTTCGCCAGCGTCACATATACCAAATTTGGTATTTCAGTACGTGAATAGATGACGAAAGTATGTGACTGGTGAAAACATGATAATCATGAGATACGTATCATGTAACAGCATCACCATATGCCACGCTCATGATGCGCTGGCGGCTGTTTCACTAGCTTCACTTATACCAAATTTGGTATTACGGGACGTGAACGGATGACGGAGGTAAGATACTGGTGCAAACATGATGAACATGAGATGCGTGTCATGTAACAACATGACTACATGCTACACTCATGATGCGCTCGAGGCCGTTTCACTAGCTTCACATGTGGCAAACTCGGTATTACGCGAGCGAACGGACGACATGGGTAAATGACACATACAAACATGATAATCACGACATGCGTGTCATGTAACAACATCACTATACATGCCACACTGATGATGCGCTCGCGGCCATTTCGCTAGCTTCACTTATGCCAAATTTGGTATTACGTGACCCCAGTGGATGACGAAGGTATGTGACTGGTGCAAACATGATAAACATGAGATGCGTATAATGTGAGAACATGACTACATGCCACAGTCAAGGCGCTAATACATTTCGACGTGACGCGGTGCGTGTGCTCGCCGGCGTTCATTTCGTCGTGTTATGCCGGCCTTGCCACGCCAGCCACCGGTCCTGCAATATACTCGCAGGCACGCGCCCCGCGGCGTTGCTTTGACGCATGCGCGTTTCAGCGCGTCCGGCGTCCCTCCGTCATGAAAAGAGGGAGACGCAGTGTTGTCTAGGTAACGCATCAGCGTGAAATGCAACATGTCGCATTTCGCGCCGGTTGCCGTCGGGCCGCGCCGACGGACGGTGGTCGCGCCTGGCGTCAGGCTTGAGTGTGCTCGAGTTTTGCTAACGTAGCGTCGCTGTGCCCAGCGTGCACGCGCGTCAACGCTACATTGGAGTACATTGGGCTGTTCATGATGTACTCGCGGCCATTTTGTTAGCTCCACATATACCAAATTTGGTGTTACGTGACGTCAATGGATGACAAAATATATGATTGGTGCAAACACGCGTGCCATGTAAGAACATGCAACGTACCACGCTCATACCTTGCTCGCGGCCGTTTCGCTAGCTCAACATATACTAAATTTGTTATCACGTGAGGTGAATAGATGACGAAGGTAAGTGACACATCTGAACATGATAACCATGACACGGAAGTCATGTACGGAATCATTTACCTCCACCTCGTAACGTTGTGCTGATTTTAAAGTTACATATCAACATTTCTCATTCGTGCTTCACATATAATCGATTGCCACTGTACGTTGTATCTGCGAATTGTTTTTCTAAACACACACTTGAGAGCGTCAGTCAGCGCTGCTAGTAGCCATGGTGGCGAGTGTGGAACACTTTTTATCAGTCTGTTCAGCGTCACGTAGCAGCTTAATCTATTACGAGCTGGCAGCTGACCAACAATCTCTCGAATACTACCTGAAGGCACAAAATATGCCACAACGAGACCCTCACTGTGAATGAAGGAAATAACTGTAGATTGAAGGGCTTGTTTCGATACAATAATAATGAGAGAACATTAAGGAGATCCAAGTGGTATAGGCAACGAACCCGTCAATCCATTTAGCTGGGCTGCTTGGTGTTGATTTAATGCTTCCGTAACACTAGCAAACACGCACAAAGACTGCACAGGAAACCACTTGACCGCTTCTCAGGGTGAACGACAAACGCTTGTTAAGAACACCTTAGTCGAAATTAAAGAAGAAATGGTCATGGGCATGAAATATAGCTATAAGGCAATATAACCGCTGGTCATTAAGCGTAACAGACTGGATTCCAAGGGGAAGCACGCGCACAAAGAGGAGGCGGAAGGTTAGGTGCCGGACGGAGTACGTTAGAAAGTTTTCTGGCGATAACCCGGCTACAGAAAACACAGGACGTACAGTAGCAATATTTGTTAACCCAGAAGCATCAGTGTTCCATGGTTTTTTTTTAATGGCCCGTCATAGCGTGAATAGCTTGCTCTATTCGTCATGATGTAGACGATGAATCTAAGACCTTTGTTCCGTGTAAATAGCGCATGTCGAGAGTTATCGGCTCACAGCCATTCGAGCCCGCGTTCGTAAGCGTAAATCGTGATGTTTTGATGGACAGTGAGAGTGGCGACATTAGGTACCTTGAGTATACCCAAAGTCGTGCTTCCAAAAGCAGCACGTATGCAACCAAATGACGTTAACATTTAATAAACTGCGCTACATTATTTGTGTTATTGGGGAGCTCCAACAGGAAAAGTTCGTTTGTATTTTCTGCACTTCCTCTCAGTCGAACTCACAATTAATGCTCTCCTTATGCAAGTGTCTGCCGTGGTGTAGCAGTGGTTACGGTGCTATAGGCTGCCGCTTCGAAGGTCGCGGGTTCGATGCCGACCGCTGCAGTAGCATTTCGATGGAGGCGAAGTGGTAGAAGCCTGTGTATTGTGTGATGCCAGTGCACGTCATAGAGAACACTGACAAACAACGTTTCCGGAGCCCTCCACTACGGCGTCTCACACGATGATATCGTTGGTTTGGGAAGTTGAACTAAGGACATTATCAAGTATTTTTGTAGTGCTGTTCGCTTTTTTTTTCTTCGCTATACTGATGTGTTGACCTTCAGGACTGCTTTCGATAATCTCTAGCGAACCCTTAGAGTGCTATTTAGAATAATAAGCTAAACATACGAACACAAAGAGTCGGTAAGGACGAACATAATCAACGCCTCGTTTTTGCCTATTTTGCCTATTATACTCTCCCTAATGACACCATTTGTACCAGTTCACTAATTAACAAGATACATTAGTGCGCAAAAACAGAACATTCTGTTTTGCATTTCGTTCGTCCAGTTCATAGTCCTTCCATAGGAATTATTACGGCAATGAGTAATCCATTGCGGCGAAATAACAAAGCTGGCAGGAGAATATAGCGGTGTTTTGGCAAGGAAACGTCCCACCCTAATGTCCATTTTTATGTTTTCTGAGCTCTGTTGGTATACATGTAACTAAGCATGCAGTCTATGGTGAGTTTGTTCACGAATACATGCAAAATGAAGGCTTCCTCTTCTTAGCTTTGTCTTTCCTTTTTTACGAGAGATGGTAAACTTACAATGCTAAAATCTGCGCAACAAAATATGCATACACTTACAACTCGAGTAGGTGCAGCCCATCATGGTAAAAAAAATGTCCTAGATGACCAACAAAAAAGGATAGAGCGCTAATCTGAGCTTTATTCGCAAATTGCGTCAAATATGTAGACTTGCGCGAGCACACAAGAAACACCCGAACGTATCGCCAAGACTAGACACCCCCATAACGGATCAAAGATTGATAGATGGTTCGCCTGATTACCAACACGCCCAATCCTCAACACTTGGGGACGTATGCGTGTCTTCAGTAATGTTATCTTCATATCTTCCAGTACAGGCAAGCAAGACAGACACCCCACAGCCCAACTGCACCGCAACATTTGTAAGTATATACAGCTTCTAGCAGAAATAAATGAAGGACTAACTCGGAAAGTCTTCTCGCGCGTTTTATTTTGTTTTTTTCTTTATGGAAAGTGTGTGTACGCCCATGTTCTCTGCCGTTCGAGATGGGTCGTTAAAGGGGCCCTCCGAAACTATTCAAGCCCCCATGTTTTATTCGTGTGTTGTGTAGACTAAAGCACAAAAAGACTAGTGCAGCAAAAACGGCAGTGATAAGGGCACGCAGTCTGAAGTTATTCGACTTAGAGAATTCAAAATACAAGAAAAAAAATGCTGACCCTCAACTTGATTTTCGCGGGGTCACTTAACCACATTTCACTCGCCCATGACGTCGGAAGTCTGCCCCAATGAAGTAAGCTGGAAGCGCCTACGCAGGGGAACCTCGCACCCCATTGTTGCTTTTTTTTTAAATAAAATTGACCTTGTGTCTGATGCCTGGCTTGCCAGAACGTGAGCGGGAGCTACTGTGTGGAAGCGAGGTATTTTCTGCAGTTTTTTTTTTGTTTCAATATTTTTGAGTCAATCCCTCCTCTCATTCTGAAAAGAGAGAGAAAATTATTTTAATGGAGAGCTGGAGAGGTTTGCCTGCTTTTTCACCTGACAGGCTACTCCAGGTGCCGCGTGATGACAATGATATGTACAATGATAAACACACAACACATACAGTTATATACACGTCACATAACACATACAGCCACTCACACGCACTGCACTATTTACAACGTTTCGTTTCGTACGAATGTCAGTAGCGCTTTTGGGGAGTCTAACGCACTAGAGCTGTTCTGCCATGGGCCTAGAATATTTTTCAACTGAAAGTTTGTGTCCTGCTGTATTTTTAAGGCCATCTTCAGAGACTGTCTTTGTGATTCGTGTATCGTGCACTCACAGAGAACATGACTGATGTCTTCAACGACGTTACATTTGGCACGAAATTCTGGCTCGGACAGTCCAATTTTGTTCCTGAAGTAATTCCCGTATTCAACGTTTAATAGGATGCGCTGTAAACATTTTTCATCTTGCCTATTAAGATTTCGTGGCATTCTGAAGCGACATGATGGATCGATCTTGTACAGAGGCCCATACTGTTGGCTAGGGTCTGTCCAGAAGGAATGCTGGAGGCGCCAGGCGTGTGCCAACAAGGCGTTGCTGTGTCTTGCCTCGAGGAAGGTATCTTGACAATTTCTGCTGAAGTGTCATGTCCAGCTTTGGCAGCGTCATCAGCCCGGATGTTGCCTTGTATTCCATAGTGAGCAGGTATCCAATGCAGAATAATGGGGTGATATAGGTCACAGGCTTTCTTGCATATGTGCTTGATGTCCGTGACGAGTTGGTCCTGTGTACATGGAGACTTCAGCGACTGCCGCGCTGCTCTTGAGTCAGTGAAGATGACCCAGGACTCGGCTGTCTGGTCCACGATGTAAATAATGACAGCCCGCAGTGCAGCCTGTTCTGTGGCTGTAGATGAGGTGCAGTGAAAGACTGGCAGAGATGGTGACATTGGCAAATGGAATCCAGACGCCAATGGTGGATGATGTAGACGTAACAGAGCCGTCAGTGTAAATATGACGATGTAGCAGTTTTCTAAATGCTCTAGAGTGAAATATCTGAGTGCTGGTCCGGGTGTGCGTCTCTTGCTCTTGAACCCAGACACGAAGGTGACTATGGTACACGAAGGAGTTTTCCACGATGGTTTTGTCTGTATTGATACTCCTGATAGTGTAGCGGGAGGAGGCTCCGTACAGGACTACTGTCTGAAGCATGCGGATGATCCGGCACTCTGGTGGCATAACGCAAGTGGACTTGAAGAAACTCCTGCTGCAGAAGAACAGGAGCTGAAAGGCGCCTACTTTCAGCAAAGGTTCCAATGCTTGATGTGTTCTTTGGTAGGCCAAGGCACACCCTTAGGGCATTAATAAATAAAAATTTGCTTGAGCTCCAGTCAGTGCTTGTATGTTGGTTCGAGAAATCGCAGAAAGGCTGAAACGCAAAAGACCTCCGCAGAGAGCGGTATACATTCGTAACATAGCATTAACGGAACAGCCACCGGCATTGTGGAATTATGGAGTGGAAACTATGGAATGACCAGAACAGTGAGGTACTGTTGACCATTCGCGCGCTCTTCGGTGAGCCACCCGACGAACAACAATTATCAATAGTGCACTGCACTCCTACAACAGCACACGTGCGAAAAGAAACAGCTCGCAAACTCCAAAAATAAATAAAAGGGAAGAGAGAAACTCCAAAAATAAATAAAAGGGAAGAGAGACAGAGGTCTTTCGTATTGACATCCGACCCACGCAAGCCTAAAATCCAGTGGCGAAATCGCAGCCAGCGTCATGGTCGTGCTTTGAAATCGCAGTGTTTTTTTTTGTATGTACAAGTTCGTACATACAAAATTTTCCAGTCCAAGCTCATTGCTTTACCTAACTATTCTTAGCGTCGTTGTACACTTTAATGGAATTGTCGAGTACGCAAGCGAACATATATAACAGCACTGAAAGGGCCACAAATGAACACAAGGGTCCTAATTGCACGTTCGAGTACGCCTTTGAGAGCGTTGGCACAGCGGTCCCACGGTCGGGTAATGCGCAAATTAATATGCTGTAACACGCTGACTGCAAACAGACAAGAACGTAGCGTTATTATTGCGGTTTCGTTGACACCATATTTAGCGGGCTTACTGTCGCGATATATTTAGCGGGCTTACTGTCGCGATAAAGATTAGTTGTACATAAATTAGATTTTCAAGCTTTGCTGGTACACTTCGGAAACAACTATTTTAGTCCAGTCTGATAACAAGTCCGAACTCTATCCGCGGATCCTGCCCTCGTTCAATTAAGTACCAAACATGTAAGGGCCATTGACATCAATGCGACGCCATGGATTTCCCGTTAATTTCGCCACGGTCGTATTTTCACGTGTATACATTCTTAGGTTTTGAAAACGTCACAAATAAGGTTTCTCTGTTTTATTTGTTGCTTGCTTTAACTTCACCATAAAGTGCTACTAAGATTTAATTGTCCTTATTCCGTACAAAAGCAAAAGTGGAAGTTAAATGTTACGCAGCAAGACCGAGCTTTACTTTGCCATCCTAACCGATAAACAAAAATTTGGTAAACTGCAGTGAATGTACTTCGCTTGACAAATATTTGAATAGAATTGCACAGGTGTGGTTGGAGGTTACGACGTCAAAGGAAACTGTTGAAAACTTAAAATTGCAACATTTGTTTTTCCTTAATAACAAATCATCCCTATGTGCTCACAGTAATAGCGGCATATTCAACCTAGAACTTTGTGATATTGAGTAGCCGAGGCAATATGCACCTCAACCTCTCCACAGCAAAACAGTTAAAACAGAACAGAACACCATTTTGATGTTTTTTTATGTTTTTTGTTTCATTGATTCACATTGTGTTTTGATCCCTGGAGCACTAGAATAATCAAGTTATTTATCTCCACTCCGAGTGATTGCTTAATAAAGAACTATTAAAAATAAATATTAGAAACAAATATATTTCATATGATATTTACTTCAATATCCTCATGGTGGACTGTACGTTTGAAATGATATTGTATTACCTTCTATTATATATGTTCGCTTATTTGCAGCTTTTCAAGCTAATCTTTATTAACTTGCGCCTGCTCGTTTCTGCAGCTGCTAATAGAGCATCACGGCAAACTATATTAAATGGAGCGAAAGTCGCGATTCAACAAAATTACATTTATATTCCGTAGTATCTCTTGAACGTTCTACCCCTCGCCCGCAAGCAATAGGGACGCTTGAGTGTTGCCAACCAGTTAATACATGTCTCCACGAGAGTAAATGGTAAAACTAAGTGGGCCCGTTCCGCTTAATTACCCCGTTTCTTTCTTTTCAGAAAATACCCATGCGCCGATGCAAGGTGATTTGCCTCACAAGATTCGCCGCTCGCTTCGTTCCCATCTTCAAAATTGTAAACAAGCCTGACGGCACGAGATGCGATGTAAGCCCTCCATCCAAGCAATCGTACAAGCTATAAGAGAGATGTAAAGATCACTGGTGTATCCAGGGTTGTGAGAGTGTTATTTCCCCCCTCCTCATTTGAAATGATTCAATTTCGCATGCGTGTATGTACACGTGGTATCGGCGTCAAAAGACAGTGAACAGCGGCAACCATTTTCAGTGCGTGCCCTCATTTTATCCTCACTGACAGGTGCGCGCATGTGGTTCGGCAGTACTGCAGCGCGTATATGCGCGCCTGTCCATGGTGATCGACGAACCCTATACCACAGAAAATGCTTGCCACTGTTCGGGTTTCATTTCACACATGCAAACGTAAACACATACATAAAGTACGGTTGAACTCGCTAAAATAAATGTCCGGCTGCACTACTGTAAAAACAAAGCATAAAACGTCACAGCGGTAAAAAGAAAAGTATTTCCGCAAAGTCAACAGTTCAATAACGAGGCCTGTCTACGGCCCCGAAAAAGACAAGCCTTTTTTTTCTTTTTTATTATGGATATACTAAATATGCAAAAAAAACACACACTGGAACATACATAAACAGGGTTCGAAATAAATTTCACCCCTGACATTTTACAGAAAAGAGTTCATTTCTGGAAATGTTGATTCTAACGACACTCCTGATCACTAATTAAGAAGTATATGATGCATGTCAACGAACTTGGACATATATAGCCCGAAAAACCTATGCCGTCACTGATACATAGTCTAATATTAGTATTTGTATTTTTATATCCGCATGTCTGTATGGGTACAACTAAATTACAGACACGACATACCATAAATCACCCTGATTCGTTCTTTCTTCTCTTGCTGTAACATATAATATATATATATATATATATATATATATATATATATATATATATATATATATAACGGCTAACATTAAAAGAATATGTTCATATGATACAAACATCACTGTTTAGAATCTGGCGTCTTTTGTAGCCTGAGTGCTGCTTTGACACCTTAAATTAAATTAGAAAACGAGACTTCCGGGGCACCCCTACACTGAAAAAGCAGCAGCGTTCACGTCGACATGTTGTGAAGCGCGTTGGTCAAATATATCCCAGGAAAGTGTTCTTACAGTGCACGAATATTTTGTGCATCATGAAAAGGAAAACAATGAATTTATTGCCTACTACGGCAATGGGCAACTTAGTTTACTAAGAAAACACGTGAACAGAACACATACGGTTCTCTGTGGTGCACTTTAGCGCAGTGCCAATGGATCTCGCCAATAAGGCTACTATTTTTTAGCTTGATCCAAATGTTTAGCGGCGATACGACAACGGGCTCAATGGCGGTGGTCATGAAGGTAACAACTTTACTGAAAATTCTAGCAAATACGTGGCTTGAGCCTGTAGGCCACCCCCTAGGAGGCCCTTAGAACCTGACTGTGAGCCGCCTCATGGCTGAATAACCCACATGCAGTTGGTACGTACGGCTTTATAATTATGGAGTACTATGTACTGGTGGCACAAAACAAGCTAACAGTTGTGTAAGCTAACACTTGTGTTATGTGCTGTTTTTCTTTCACTTTCATCTTTCTCTTTTCTATCTTTCGTTCCCCTCTTCTCTGTTCTCATGTACATAGTAGCAAAGCTGCTTTCCTGACCTTGTCAACCTCCACGCCTTTTCTCCTCTACTATTTATCTTTTTCTTAACTTATTAAACACATCAGTATTACGAGAGTGACGGCTGCGAGCGCACCTATGGTAGATGAGAAAGATGAACGATGCCGCATTCGCAGCTCGCGCTCAGGGACCGCTGACTGGCAGTCGCAACCAAGAGTTGAGCGAGTTATGACGAGTCCCTTTCTGCCTCAGTCTCGTCCCTAAAAGCTTCCGGCCTAGCCACTGCCTGAAACCCTACTCTCTACTGTATAAGAATGTAACAGTAAAGTTAAAGGACGTCCCCTCTGCGAAATATTTTAACGCTGACGATTCAAAGGTTGTAGGCAGAAAACAAAGCTTAAACCAATAGTCTTCCTGTGTAGATTGAATATTTTGTGCACCTGATTTCTCAGAAAAGTAGAGCTGGAATTCAAACCACTCTGGACTACTCGAGAGCATGCTCCTTATTGTTCTCAAACTCTTGCTCAAGGTTGTTCTAGATATAGACCGGGCTCAACCGTGCGGACTGCACTTCCTGAAGATCACGCGCCTTGGGCGCATTAGCGTATTAGCGTACGCCTGAGGTATATTCACGACAGCCCTGATTTTATGGCATATTTGGGCATGGAAGGAACGAAGAAGAACAGGAAAAAAGGCAGGGAGGGAGGTTAACCAGGCACAGGTCCGGTTGGCTACCCTACGCTGGAGGAGTTGGAACGGGGAGTATAAAAATGAGAGAGAGTGAGAGAGGAGAGGAGAGAGAGAAAAGAAAGAGACGAAAAAATTGTGAGTAAATGGGCTGACGCGTACTAAAGACAAAGGCGTTCCGATAGGCCCGTAGTCCTCAAAAAGCCAAAAAGGGGGCTTTGACTGTCTATTGAGACGAATAAAGACGAGGACGGTGCTCCAGCAGCATCTGGCTCAGAAAGTGGCTGATAGTCCCATTGCCGCGACGCGTCAGAAAGTTTACACCTAGAGGCAAATCGATGGCAACGACATAGCAAATGATCGATGTCATTCTCCGTGCCGCAGTCCTCACATGCCGCACTGTCGGTCACTCCAATCAGAGTTGACATCCCGCCTATGAGGTTGCAAATCTGCGCCACAAGCGATATACATCAATCGACTACCCACGATTACAAGTTACACTATCATGCGGATGAACAGGCACGCATTCCCACCCTTCCTACCAACTAGTACAACAGGCAAATAATAGTTGCAAAACTACATCATCAGTGTATAGTCACTCCTCTAGCGTAGCTCCAATGCATCAGGTACCAACCTTGAGAAGTCACGCAATTACGCTCTTAAAGAAACCGTCAAAGTGGTGGGAAAATGTTAGCAGCAGCATTCCAAGTATTCTACCATAAAAAATGACAGGCAGTTTTTACAGTGTATAGGTTCATTGTGGAAAGAAGCACAGATACGCCATTTGACTACCGGTATAACACAACCTGTAGGAAGGCGTTTGTTAGTGTGCAAAAAAGAAAGTAAGAGTTGTACTCTAGCATTACGTTCTTTACACAAATAGCTATGGCATATGTTTATAAGAAGGCATCGCACTTATAGCACTGCAGTGTGTTCGTGACTTTCACAAGAGGTGTCTCGGTGCAACATTGAGCGGTGTAAAACGCACCACTGACAACGTTTCAAATAGCACTTTTCTTTTTTGTCTTTTCTCGCAGAGATTGCTGTCCGGAATGAAAGGCCGTTGTGAAAAAGGAAGATGCGTGCTTGCTGGCGTGCTGGGTTTC
Organism: Rhipicephalus microplus; assembly: GCF_043290135.1. Classification (NCBI taxonomy): domain Eukaryota; kingdom Metazoa; phylum Arthropoda; class Arachnida; order Ixodida; family Ixodidae; genus Rhipicephalus; species Rhipicephalus microplus. The sequence continues at coordinate 53,158,051 of NC_134702.1, forward strand.
TTTATTAATAAAACTCCTCTGAAGCACATCGGATAATTAAGTGATTTTGCACGCAATTAAGGTATGTCGCAGACAAAGAAAACCTGATGTTTGCATCTGAACTTGAAAAAGTACACTGTAATAAAGCCTTTCTTGTTTTGTTAGCTCACTGCTGTCTTTCACCCATATTCCTTTTTCTGAGCAATGGCGGCTTACTTTGTTGACGTTTGTATACCTTAGGCGACCTGACTCATTTGTAAGAGTGAAATCCGAAACCAACCAGGTGTTCCTGTTGACTGAATGTTCAAAGCAACAAAAGGTCTTCGCATGCCGCGGCAGCAGTACTGAATGGCATTTAAAATTCTCTCCGTGGAGCTTATTTCATTCAGAAACCATCGTCGCTTAAAGCATCGCAAGTGATGCGCTAAATCTCTACAAAAGTGCGCAGACTAATAAGACCCAATGAAAACGATATAACTTGAATATCCGGTCTGATTTATGGATCGTGGATTACGGAACACGTGTGCCACCGGTGCTGCATTTTCCGAAACGAGACATCAGTAACGTATTCTTGTTATGGGAGCTTCTTGTCTAATTACGATTTCAATATGAGAAAAGCCGATGGCTATGCATGAGAGGAGACATCTTCGAAAAATGTAAAACTGTAGTTTTTTTTTTTTTAAGGAATATACTTCCTTAGTGCGCAGGGAACGTTTGCAGCAAAACTGTAGTAGTTTGTTACGTGGACATTTACAGCGCTCTTCAATGTATAAAACGTTTATTGCTTTTTAAACGTCTCGGCGACGTGTCAAAGAGAATGTTTAAACGCGCCAAAGAGAACGCTTTTCGAAGAATGGAGCATAGTAATCAAGGAGGTTTCACAAAATCCACTCAAAATCTCTGAACCTCTTATATTAAATCATGGAGCTTTGGGGCTGTTACTTTAGCGCAAACTTGAAAAAAAAATGCGACGAACACACGTCTTTCGTTTCTAAAGTTTGCGCTCAAGAAACACCAATGAATTACAAGCAAGGCCAAACATGTACACTGCTAATACTTTGCTGAAATATTCATAAATAGTGAAAGGGACGAACAAGTTGAGCTTGTTGGCAATCCAGATTGCCAGACGCTGGCCTAGCGTGCTTGTAGACAATACCTGAACGAAGCAAACAATCATCAAACTATCAACCATCCGCAAAATATATCTGTAGTGTAGCGTCAATGGCACTAGAAATAATAGACCGAAAACTGAAGAATTGATAGCTGGGCTAGGTGGCAAATGATTGGTGAGCGTCTCGAACACGGCGCTGATGCGACCAGACACCCACGACCCATATTCACAAAAACGTCTTACGCTAAAACTTTTCGGGAGAGAATACTTTAGCCAATTCTGATGCGGGGTATATCATTAGCGATGCCGACTGACCAATGGGAAAACGCAGCTACGAACGAGAAGTTTTGTCTATTCGGCCCCAAACGCATAGAGGACAATTTGAAGTACTGTGGTGTCTCCTTAACTCTTTTCTTCTAGTGTCCTTGTCGTATTTGACCTGTGTTCAAGCCGTTAGAAACATCGTCTTAAGTTGTAACTATGGACGGGCTATACACCACCACCGAGAAGCTAGAAACCATAAGAACACTTGTTGCCGCATTATGATACACTTCAAGAGGGAGGCATTGAACTAGTCTTAACAAAAGAAGCTGCACGAGGTTCTGACTTGAAAAAAAGAAATTTCATATCACTTAAGATATTCAGCAACATATAAGAGAACAATCGCGCAAAGTTCTTGGCATTCGACTCTGTAGGTTTCTTTCGTTATGTGCGCTGCCTGCCCCCTGAAACAACTTTAAGAAATAACCGCCCCTTTCATTCGTGCTGAAGTTCAGACAACTAAAGAAATCAAGACTTTATTTAGAACGCGACAGCTGCAGCACATTAAATGCAAAGATGGAGCTCAGACACGCCAAGCTGAAACGTGGTTAGTGCGCACGCAGTGACGCTGAGAACCTTCGGTGCGAATTCTGCGATAGAAAAAAAAAGGAAGCCGTAGTAGGCTTATATAACTTTATGAAATATCACCTCGCCTTTTGAGAAAATTTATTCCGCCACGACACCGTGGCGCTTTCTGGACAATATTTCGTTCCCGCGATTGCCTACATCTTTCTCGTCACTGCTTTGGGCGCTCTTCTCATGTTGATGCTTTTCAGCTAGATTTTATTTTTTTTTTATTTTTCGTAAAGTTTGAAATACCTCCACAAGCTTGCAGAGAGATTCAGCTACATCTGGGTTTAATTTCACAATGAAATTTGTATTTCGTCATTGTTGTGACAGCTTTTAAACTAGTATTGTTCCTTTTATTTTCTCGTTAACAAAAATCCTTGGGAAGTGTCGGTGCTCTTATACAACGTCAGCTATATACCTGTCTTAAAGATAATAGTATGCGTGAAAATTACTGCAATGAAAAAACATTGGAAATTATCTGTGTGACAGTTGACGGAAATCGGTCGAGCCAAAATCACAAAATTTAAGTCCATGCACCCGCGTAGCAACACCAAAAACAATAAAGCCTCAAATAAACTCCAGTCACCTAACACTGTAGTTCGTATGCAATTATGTCGCACGTATGCCGGTTATGATAAAAATAACGGTATATGTTATGCACACCCACATAAACACACTGAGATAAGCAAGTCCAAACACAGGGTCGTGCTACAAGTTGCTCCTTTGTTAATTATTACGTGTAGGCCAATTGTTACGTTGTTGATTTCTCGAGTTTCTTTAAGTGACATACAATATGCTTCCGTTTCATTTTCCTGCAAGTTCTGATTATTTCGGGGCAATTATTTCGAACGCACAATTCAGTGCGCAGAACTTCAAATACGAACTACTTATGAATCTAAGCTAAATTAAGATTCGAAGCTCTCATTTGTAATTAGCGAAGTTTTTACATCACCCTGGTACAGTTTACAATTTAACTGGCAGCATGTCTAAGAACTGGCTAACCTCCCTGTCCTCCCGCTTAATCTTTTCTCCTCCTTCACTGGCAAATATATAATCTTTACTTCGTATGTCATGAATCGTTCGCATAATTTTGCTTCGGAATTTAATGTTTTTAGCTAACGTGGTTGCTTGGGCGAGTTGGTACGACATTATTCACGTAAAAACGGCGCCAATAACGCTGTTTGTCTCCTTCTTTACTTGTCCCTCGTTGATGGCGCTATTTTTATGTGAATTAATGTTTTTCTTTCGTTGATTGCACTGCAAATTGTGATGTCGTCATCATCGTTTCTTGCTTCTGTTGTCGTCGTCATCGTAAAATCGTCATATGCAATGCACGGGTAAGGGGGTTCCCTTTAAATCACCTGACAGGGGGACGCAAAGCCTTCCCACACACTGAATTGGGGGGGGGGAGGAGTGTTGTGATGAACATTCTTCACCCACCCCCCTTTAAGCGCAACACTGTGCACTTCTAAATAGTGTACAGAACCCTTCTTTGCAGAAAAGAGAAAAGAACAAAATAGACCTCATACGCTCATAGAGTACCATTATGTTTTCTTTCACTTAATTTTTTTCTGTCTCTCGAACGCTATACAATTATTTCGATTCCGATGAACACGCCGGACACAGAGAAACAACCTCGTGTGCGCACTCCTTGCATCGAGTGTGATTGACACCTGCTATACGCAATCCGCGCGAGGGTGTCACGCACCCCACCAAAGGTGAACGGAGACGCGTTGTTTTCGCCGTAAAAATTGCAGCCTCGTGAATAATGCGTCCAGGTACTCTATGCAGGCGCCAGAACCCTTCACTGAACAAGCACGGCAAGCGAACCCGCGCCGCAGGCCGCTTAACGGGCTTATACAAGCGACGTTTCGTTTCAACAAGTAGCCGGAAGCAAGGTGGCAATGCGAACCCACCGCCTCCATCGAAACTCCCTCGTAGCGGCAGCACCCACACATACCTTCGACCAACACCTGGTCTTCTTGTGTCTCATATCGTTTCTGTATGCATTCGTCAGGGCCCGTGTTTTATTTATTTATTTTTCGCCCATCGAGTTTGTACGGAAACCGACGACAACGGTTTCTCGGCAGCTGTTGCACGCCGCTTCATGCATTATATTGGTGAGCACGCGTTAAATCTACCCCGCAAGTGCGCCTTCTGTGTCGGCCATCGGCTGCAGAGGTCCCCGTGGATATCGTCACTGTATGGCGAGATGGCCCCGAGTTTCGTCATGCACCTGAGGGCAGCGTAGAGATAAACGTGACCGATCTTGAGGAGTTTACCACTTTTGACTTTCCAGCAGTGAAAGTGGAATCGATTTGCGTGCCTGCGTTGGTGCCGTGCGCTGCGGCCGCCATTCTATTGAAACCCCGCTGCTGCTTCCGGGAAACGCCTGCGGAGATGACGTGTTAAGTCGCCGAAAAGGTACGAAGAATAAGTTTGATTGGTCACAAGTTGGGCCCTAAATTTAGCGTGCTCTTGGAAGTCTGTGCTCTTCTTTCTCCTTCAGCTGTTTGCCTATGATGCGTGCGGTAGCTATATTATGTTTAATTAGAACTTCTGACAACGTCCTTTGTCTGACAAGATCTGACAAAAAATTCTGACGTCATTTGTCAGCCATCTGCAAACGTCAGCATACGTCATCCACGCACTAGCTCTTGTAGCACTTGCGTGTAACGATATCTACTTTTGTGGATTTATTGAACGAAGTTAATGTATTTAAGCGACAGCCTTATATGTCTCACCAAGCACGAAAATCGAACGACACGCTCCGTCAGCGGCATTGACACGAGGGATGAAAAAATCCCCGTCGCGTGATGCCGTCAAAGCACGAGTTCATCGTGACGTCCAAGATCAAGAAATTTTCTGACGTCATCACATAACGTGCCGTCAGATGGTGACGCCATCATATGACATGGATGCTTGGTAACGTGTGGTCAATCCCCGGAGGCAATGCTAAACAAAGAGAGTTGCAGAAAGCTTACGATGCCACCGATATCGTACTCGGGCATTGCAAAATAATGATAGTGTCAGAAAGCTTTCGAAGGATGGCGCGAAGCTTCAATACATTGACTTAGAAACGAAAGAAAAACAAAATGGCTTTCGCCTTCGAGTCGACCGAGACGGACGCATATGGAACCCTGAGAGGCTTTTTTTTTTTTTTGCTATTTCGGAAGGACTGAACTTTCAATATGGCTAGATCCGGTCCAGGACGCCTTTTCAATTCTGTGGATACGGCCTATCAGGCGTGGCTGGTCATCTGCACCACAGCGAAGCATGCCACATAATTTTTCCGTGTAGAGTTTGGAGTATATAAGGGAAGCTGACACGTTTCCTTCGACGATTCATGTAATACAGCCAATCATCTAACACTCCTCCACACTTTGTTCAAACTCTTTAAGGTATTCTGATACTTGTGTCATATGTAAACTCTGCGGTAATCCGAGTTGTTCCCAACCGAAACTCCAGACTTTCATCTAAGAATGCACTACGGAAAGTCTATCACTTCCTTGTTGACCTGCCTGCCCTGACCTGTCAGACTCAGATCAAGCCATTAGTCTGAGTTAGTCCAGGTGAATAATATTTTGGCAAGTTTGAGTCCGAGCGAGCCCGATTGGACTCAAAATTTTCAATTAGTCGGAGTCTGTGTGTGTTAAGTTGAAGAAAATGTCGAGTCTGAGCATGAGTACTTCTTCAGTGAGACTGATTGAGCTACACCTTCCATTGCAGACCTATGGTCATATCCATTCATCTTGAGCATTACTATAAGCGTTATGTCGCCTTACGTTTATGTTCCAGTTTATTCACACATATCTCCACGTACTATAGCGTCCATGCGCAACCTGAATATTTATTGATTAAAGGCATGAATGATGGGTGAAAGGTGCGAAATGGAATCCCGCTGAAAACATTTTCTCGGGAATCTCTTGATAAATATAGCTCTTGGGATTAGTATATTTCATAAAATTTCGTTGCTGGATTTAAAACAACTGATCACTCGTATTTGAAGATAAGAGGGGGCAGAAGAAGAAGAAGTAGATCTGTTCGGTCGCTGTTTTTGTGCAGTGTTCAATTTCTGCTCTTTTCTTGGACCATTACGCTGACATCCATTTCTCCGCGGTGTGACAACAAGACGTCGGGTGAAGACTTCGAGAACTCGGCGCCCTAGAGGTACGAGGTTCCTTCATCAAAGACTTGGCTAGTACGCGACCACTACGGTGGTTGGTAGCCATCGCCACGAGCCTTATGCTCGTCCAAGTGCGTTAAACTACATGAGTGAGACTGCGCAACACAATGAAAAGCCTGGGGGCTTACAGGTGCGCCCAAGCATCATAAAGCTGGCCCATTTGCTCATACACAACCGCGAAATGGCTCCAGCGAGCACAGCAGCAATGGAAGACGATGAAGCTGAGAGCAAGAAGCTTCGCTTAGAAGAGAATCCCTTCGACGATAAAACGTCAACCTATTACCTAAGTGATGAAGAAGACATGGGCGAAAATGAACCATTTACGTTGGTTGCTTATAAGAAGAAGCAAGCAGAGGGCATCCCAGTCGTCTTTCGTCCAACAGCTGAAGGTGCTAGCTTCTGGAAAGTGAACTCCAATCGAGTCGCTGCCGAAGTAGTTTCCGCTGCTAAAGAAAAAGTGCAGCCATTAAGAACGACCAGAAATGGAAGCTTCAGTGTCAGCGTTGCTTCCTTAGCTTCGGCCAAGCGTCTTCTGATGCTTTCGAATGTAGGTGGCCTGGAAGTTGAGCCTTTCATCCCAGAGTCATACACTCGGAACGTTGGGAAAGTAAAACATGTTCCTCTGCAGTATTCAGATGAACAACTCCTGGAGTACTTGAGAGATGCAGGGGTTATATCGGCACGATGGCAAATAAAATACTACCGCCAAGAAGATGAAGGAGTAACGTCACATCGAAACGTCACGTCGTTCTCAACAGGCCTCAGAAAATGAACCATTTAATGGAGACCATGCCTCTGCATCAGTCATGCAATTGATTCTACCAATGCTTTTCGCATAACTTAAGGCAATCCTGTCTGCTCTACCGGAAGCAAACAACCTGCCAGAAGTAAAAGCCCTGTTGCCTCCGGAAGCACTATTGTGTCAACAATCCGGATCAAACCTGCGACAAGTAACATATGAATAAGCGCTACAAAAATGTCTCCATATACCAGTGGAATGCCAATAGTCTTCGAAGGAAGTGTGATGACTTCCGTAAACTTCTTTTGCAGTATAACTTTCCAATGCTTTGCATCCAAGAGGCAGGAATAAATGATGATTTCCGCCTTTCAAACTACGTGATATATAAGTCATCTCGTCGAAGTGGTCCTAGCAGAGTGCATTTGTGCGTCAGAAAGGACCTACCTTCTCACCAAGTTCACTCAAGTGATTCGGACTTCCCGGAATTCGTCGCTTGCAAAGTATCCTTTGGTGAGCAGTGCTTTACAGTGATCAATTTTTACCTACAGCCTTCAAGCCGCATTTCGGTGGAAGAGCTAACAAATATCTTCAACATTTCTAATTCATATACGTTTATATGCGGAGACTTTAATGCGCACAACATAATCTGGGGTAGTGATCAATGTGATGCACGTGGGAACATTGTTGAGTGTGCCGCAGACAAATGCAATTTGACAATTTTAAATGACGGCTCCCCAACTTTTCTCCGAGGGCATAATTACTCTAGTTGCATCGATGTAACCTTGTGTTCCCAAGATCTAGTGAATGGTGTGGTATGGACAACGGATGCAGAAACACGTGGGAGTGACCAATTTCCCATTTTAATAAGTCACCCCTACTTGCGAAAAGACGACACCAGACGCTACAGCAAACTGACGAACTGGAAAGCTTTTCGGCACCACCTAACAAACCAAAATAGTGAACTCACGACAGTTGAAAGGTTTACTGAATTTCTGCAAGATAATGCGAATAAATGTACAAAGAAAGTCCCGATTCCAAAAGACTATGCTGCAGTCGATAGAGAGTATGAACATCTAAGAGCCATCAGACGACGTTCAGAAAGGGCATATCGACGCAGCGGAAGTTTAGAAGCATACAAAAATGCACAGAAAATCCACAGTGTAATGCGCAGACGGCTAGAAAATTTAGGTAAACGACGCTGGCGTGATTTCTGTGGCACGCTCTCTCCCCACACTCCTGTTCCAAGAATTTGGCTTGTAATTCGAGCACTTAGTGGCCCTGTATCACAGAACTTCCCATTTCGTGCTCTTGCTGTAGCCTTGAACAAACCGGAAGCTGTGGTAGAAGATGAATTTTGTCAACTTATCAGTAGACCCGCCGCATCACAATGTGCCTTGTTTGATAATTCTGTCGCGTTAGCCAGCCAGAAAATCAATGCTTGCTTTAGGCCCAGCATTTTCAACTAGACCCTGTATTTACGTTAATGGTGCATTCAGACGACGGACCAAATCCGGATTTGTCGTGGACGCGGACGACTAATCCGCGGATGATCCGCCTGCAGACGCATCCACACGACGGACGATGTCCTAGGAGAAAACAGCCGGATTACCCTCGACAGCAGGTTCGCCACTCACCTGCGCCCGCTGAAAGCAGACCGGTTTGAGAGTATTCAACATGGATGCCCGCAAGAAGCGACGCTCGACTGCGATGTCTGTCGCGTTGTGACAAATGAACGAGGAGTGTTACTCTGTCAGGAGAAAAGGGAGTTGCTGGCAGAATGTTCTTTCAACTACACTGTTCCCTACTTGTAGAACTTCTGAACGTGTCTCCCATGCTTTTTTAGAAGCGGCACGTCGCCGGTTGCAGAAGTTAGAATATTTCGCCATCATGACGGCTAAGAATCTCACATGTCAAACGACGGCGGCGACATTTCCTGAATCACCGAAAGTGATTTCTGCGTATTTAATCCCCTGAGAACAAAGCCCCGGAAACTAAATAAATCATGCTCAAGCGTAGATGATGCCGACCAGTCATGCAGCTATCCGCGAGCCATAGAGGACATGCCGCGAGCAGACGAAAAGTGTACTGGTTGCCAGAAACCCCGAGCTAATCTGCTGAAGTATCGGCTTTCTCCCGCCAGAATCCCGATGTGAGAAACAGGTTGGGTTCATCCGTCCGCGAGCCGCGCGGACGAGGGAAATCGCTGATGTGAGGTCACGTGACGCGCCGTCCGTCTCGCCACATCCGGATTCGGTCCGTCGTCTAAATGCACCATAAGGGAGCTGCATTGTGCTACAGCATCATGTCGTCAAAAATCGGCCTCTGGACCGGACGGCATTACGTACAATATGCTAAAAAACCTTGGGCCCACAGGCACAACCATTCTCTTAGATATTTACAATAATATATGAATGCAATAAATTGTTCCCGAGTCTTGGAAGTCTGCTCGCATCGTTCCGATCTTAAAACCGGCTAAGACGCCCTTGAACCTTGAATCCTTCCATCCAATCAGTCTGACAAGCTGTCTATGTAAGGTAATGGAAAAAATGGTTGATGCGCGACTTCAATGGTGGTGCAAGAGAACTGGTGTATTCTCCAACTACTTCACAGGTTTTAGGAAACAGAGATGCACAATGGATGCAACACTGGACTTAGTAACGTATGTGGAGCACGAACGTGCCTGTCGTAGTTTGACGGTCGCAGTGTTCTTAGACATCAAAAAGGAATTTGACGCAGTCAGTCACACTCATGTTCTGCTGAGTATGTTGGAACTCGGACTGCCCGGCAGGTCTTTGCGGTGGGTATCCAAATTTTTATCAGGTCGTAAAATATTCATTCAGACGAGCGAAGGAAAAAGTACAGAACACGACGTCAGACAGGGAGTGCCACAAGGCAGCGTACTCAGCCCTCTTCTTTTCAACTGTGTTATGGCAGATTTAGCTAAAAGACTGCCTTCCAGGTTGAAATACTCCTTATATGCAGATGATGTGTGCATTTGGGCATCTGGCACGGACATTCGGTTAATTCAGATTGCATTGCAATACGGAATAAATATTACCAACAACTTTTTAAAAGAAAGAGGAATGATTCTATTGCACGCAAAGACAGCTGTATTGCCCTTCACCCGTAAGAAGTTGAAGAACTTCAATCTCAACTTAGAAGGAGAACCACTAATGATTGTAACACAGCACCGGTTTCTCGGATTAATACTTGATAGGCAGCTATCATGGGCACCTCACAAAAAGAAACTCGAAAACGAGGTGAATACGCTAGTGAGTACACTCCGCAGAATTGCTGGGGCATCATGGGGCGGATCTGTATCATCCATGCTCGCTCTTCACAATGCCCTAATACGACAAAAAGTTGCATATTCTGCAGAAGTCTTACACGGCCTTTTCCGCACTTCAGAGGAGGGACTTCAAAGACTATTAGCTAGGGGACTGCGCGTCTGCATAGGTGTTCCACGAGCGACTTCCAGCAGCCTTGTCATAGCAGAGACTCGACAACCACCCTTTCCAGTCATGAGAACAATTGAAACATGCCGCTATTTTTTTTCACTTACAGACGCAACACAAGGACCACCCATTGGCACTGGAGATTTTACTAAGAGATAAAAGCAATGCCCATAACGATGTACAGAGTAATGTACATATATTACTCAGAAATGAATTTTGGAGCTCTGAAATGGACTATCCTCCATGGCTGCTTGCAATACCAAGCATTCAGTTCTCAGTGAATGGCATTATCAGAATGAAAGACATGTTCATCCAAGTTGCTTAACAACTAGCGCTTTATCAGATACACATGCGGTATCCAGGGTACATACACATTTACACAGATGGCTCAAGTACTACAACGTCTTCAACATTGGCATTTATCATACCACAGCTCAATCTTCAGGAATCGTTTAAATTATGTCGCGTGACATCATCTACTACATCTGAACTCTGCGATATTCTGTATACTCTAAAGTTTATAAACTCGTTAGCAGACGCTGAAAAATGGGTACTTTTCAGTGACTCACAGGCCGCATTTATATCACTCTCCAGTACAAACAGGACAGTAATAAGTGATAGTATGACATACGAAACGCTGAAAGAGCTCACCAAAGCAAAGAAGGCGCAATATGAGATCAAATTCCAGTGGATACCTGGCCATTGCAACATTCCTACAAACACAGCTGCCGATGAAGCAGCACGACGTGCACATCGTAAAGACGTTACTGTTTATTTATCAATTTCGAAAAATGAATTGCGTAGTATTATAAAGAAACAACTTTCAGAATGAGCAAAACTGCTTGGTTTGACCAAAGTGCAAAGAGCTGCGCTTTATATCACATCGATCCATTTATTAAATTCAAAATCACGCTGGCATTAGATAGAAGTATGGAAACTCTAATTCACCGATTGAGGCTAGGCACCACATACACAAAACATTTTTTGCACAGAATCGGCAGAGCTGAAACGCCCGAATGCGAATGTGGATTTATAGATGAAGACGTATGTCACCTTCTCATAACCCCGTATTCTAGAACGTCCCTTCACTCAACGCTTCACCTTCACTTGAGAAAGCCGATGGGAGCGCTGTCTCTAGGCACGGCAAGTCACTGCATATCAGCGATAATCTGCGGCGATTCTTGAGTAGAGCAGCATCATTTTCAGCCGAGCAGCGGCGCAGTGCTCAACTCCGTCAAGTGAAGGGTGAAAGTCGAGTCGAGGAGCGTTTCTGAATACGGGGGATAGACTGTCCACATCATGACACACCGAGACGCCGTCTTAAGTCCGAACTGTTGGCATTTGACCACAGACCGTTTAACATGAAGAAACTTCTGGGCCCGTGGCCTACTGCAGTTTTACAGTCACACGCTTTAAAAGCATTAACACGTTTTTTACAAGACAGCGGGATTGCTGAAAAGTATTAAGAAATAACGAACTTTCATCTGTAACACAATTGCTTATTAAGTACAGTATCATGTGACGCCCATCATGTGTGTGTTGTGAAATGAATGACGTGTCGTCTATTACGTACACACGAGCGAATGCGTCTTTATAAGGACCAGACGTATGCTCTGCTGTTTTGTGCTGGTGGACCGAATATTAACGAGGGACATTATCAAAGACTTCATTCATTGACTTTCGAACATTTCCTTACCATTATGTTGCGATATGTGCGTATAAGTGTGTCTTTGCATATCTGTGCCCGAGTTTTCTATTTTCCATGCACTGCTTTGTATGTTTTGCTTCAAGATACGTGTTCAAGTTTCACTCAACGGCTAAGGAGTAGCCGGCGCCATAATGGTGCGCTAACATCTCCTTATATATCATATCAATAAAAAAAAGATAAGAGGTTCAAACAGCGTATCATAGCACCTACTCTGCGAGATATTGGCGCTAAAAGCATTCATAGCATGACCGAAAAAGGAAATTTCACACTAATAGACTGATGAGTCGACTCAATAAGGCTCACTTAGACTCAAATCGAGCCACGAGTACACACCTGAATGACTCCGGCTTCGTAACACGTTGTTGACTTTGTTTGCGAGTGAGTCAGGTTTAGAAAAAGTTCAGTGAGTCCGAGTCTGAGTAAGTGCGGTTAGGGGTGGCCCACTAAGCCGGCCCCATAACAAATTCTAATTAGATGCTGGCAGTTGTGTGTTCGGAGAGGATCATTATGCCACCAGAGGTTTTTCAAGTGGTTAATCACCAGTTAAACAGGTATTTTGAAGCGGCGCGAAACCACGTTGAGAGAAGGCGAGCTCTAGACCCTACTAGACTCTCGCTGCTAGCCCCACGTAGCCTTCGCAAGCCAAACCTCTTGCCTATCCTCTCGAGCATCTGAGCAAACGGTTACGTGCCCATGGTATCCCCTAGCAAGCCCAACCCCCGTGCACGCGAGCGGTGTTGTTTTGTTGACCAGCGTTATCGTTATTTTCATTAGATAGCGTTAGTGGTTTTAGAGGCGAAGCTTCTTACAGACAGACAGACAGACAGACAGACAGACAGACAGACAGACAGACAGACAGACAGACAGACAGACAGACAGACAGACAGACAGACAGACAGACAGACAGACAGACGGGCAGGTGGGCAGGTGGGCGGGCGGGCGGGTGGGCGGACAATATTTTCACTCTCATCATCATTCACCTCGTGGATACGCTGCATGATTTATTTATGGAGACCTGTGGTCCTGTCTAAAGTTTAGGTCGTGGTTATGTTTCACTGTATTGTTGTGATACAAAAAGCAGTTAGCATACGCATAAGGGTATATGTGTCTTGTGACAAAGTACTTGACGAACTGATCGATCGGCCCTTGACATAAGAGAGAACACTAGCAGCTTGTTCTATATCTCGCCCCGCCCTTGAACCTTTAGCACCGTTTTTGCAAGACAAGTTGGCGCTGTAATTACTACACCGTGTTCGTGGAAATCGATGGCAGAAGCTCTAATCGTTGAACATTTTTTCTAAACGCTGACTATGCAATGTACGCCCACGGGACGGCTATATGCTCTCCCAATGTAGAGTATCTAGTACTCTAAATCGTTACCCCCTTTTTCTAAACACACGTCGGCTCCTGAATCTGGTTTGCAAGAGCTAAGGACGTCCCTGTGCGTTCTACGTCAGGGATGTTCGTCAGTAGGAGTCATGGTGCCCATCGCGTCTTGGACGCCTTCGAAGGCGCTTGTCTTCGATGTTGTTGTCCCTACGGGGTCTATACCCCGCGACAACTTTCTGTGGCAGCACAGCCAAGGCTACGGAGCCGAAGCACGCTTGTCTTACTGCGCCACAGCATGTAGTCCCTCAACGAAAACGTTTGTATACTGTTATGGGTAACTAATATTTTACCATTCGTCACTTACATTTTTCGCGGATTTATTTTTTAATTAGTGAATAAAAGCGTTGCGCAGTAGAAAAAAATTCGTTTCACGCTCTCTCAGGTTTTTGGGGGGTTTTTTGGCTTCCGTCGCCTTTTTACCTCACCGCATTTCTCACTGTCAAAGATGGCGTCCGCCGGTTACAGCTCACCAACGTCGCTTACGGAGGAAACACCGCCGCGTGCCGCGAGTCCACCAGCTGCGCAGCCGTACCAGGCGTTGTCAAATCAAAAGCTGTCCGTACAGGCCAAGAAGGTGGCGTACAACGTTTACGCGCAAGTAAGGAAAAGCGACCCGCAGCTGTCTGTGAGAGCCGCATGTCGGAAAGTCAGCGAGCTCACTGGTGTTAGCGAGCGCAGTGTCTTCCGGATTAAGCGGTACGTGCATGATGAGTTGTGTAACCATTACATGAATAATTGAATGTATCATTCACCCAGCAACCTGGGTCCACGCGTCAGTAAATCACGTCACAATATTATTAAAAATTGCTCTCGAGTTCCCAAAGATGCGACTCGCGTTTCCTGCAGCGAAACGCGAGCAAACGCGAGCCGATGCGGACTGCGAGACGCGGACTGCGCTGGTGAAATCGAAACCAAAACACCCGTCGAAGCGGTCGGACTACTTGGCGCAGTAGCACATGTGCATAGGCTCCGCCCACGTAGCCTTGGCCATGCTGCCACAGAAAGTTGTCGCCGGGTATAGTGCCGAGACCATCGTTGATGCGACTGCCTCAATAGTCGGCCTCTCAGAGGTGTAGGCACCCGACAGTGAACCAGAGGGCGCGACAAATCTCTTCGGGCCACCTTAGCATTGTTGGTAACGACCGGCAGTGATACTGAGAAAATGGAACGCTCGCGCTGAAGTGTCAGTGCCAGTTTGGCACGTTTTCAAAGAACGCTTCCTGGGCGCTTTCATAGTAAGCCGTGACCCCCTTGCTCACAACTAAAAAATGAAATGAACAAAAAAATGCCAGCATATCCACGGAGTGAATGATGGAGAGTGGGGCGAAGCATCCGTCCGTCCATTCGTTCTTGCTTCCGTCCGTCCATGCGTACGTCTGTGTGGCCACCCGTGCGTCCATTCGGCCGTCCGTGCATGCGTCTGTTCGTGCGTCCGTCCCTGCTTTCGTCCATGCATTCGCCCCTGCGTCCGTCCATGCGTCCATCCGTTGGTGCATCCATCCGTGAGTCCATCCATACATCTATCTATCTGTGTGTCCGTTCGTCTATCTATTCAACATTCCAAGTACCCCCATCTCGCATCTTTTCATCATATATTCAGCATATGCACCGCCATCCAGCGGACATTCCAAGGACTAAACGAAAGATGACACACGCACACTTTCTAACGGCTTGCGCTTCGTGTCTACCTCCCACCTTTAACCATTTCAAGTTCATGGTATATACTAGTTCACTGTATTCATGGCACTGCGGCCCAACGCTGGCTAAACCTTTCTAAAACCAAGGAGGTTACGCCCAGCGAGTATAACGTAGCAACCCTTTCTTGTCAGATAGTGCTCAATGTAAATGCCAATGGCTGCTAAGAGGGAATGAGAGACAGGAGAATTTGGCTTTTAGTTAACGCGCAAGCTGCAAATTTTTATTGTTCAACAACGCACAGAAGAAATCTCCCACCGGCACCACCTTGGAGGTCAAAATGTAAGACAGGTTACACACTACGACTACTACTACGACTACTAGGAAAGAACGGGTGCCGCTATAGGAAGCTTCGCCCCTAATAGGCACGTGCAAGTTCGGTTTTGCTGCGTCTACTCACTAGGCTGCGCATTGGACGACTCGGTTTTGCTGCGCCTACTAGCTAGGCTGTGTGATCTGGCGCTACCATCAGATCTCGTAAACGGCATTGCCGGGTGCCTATACGGCGTGTAGCATCAGGGAGCTCAAAACTTCCAAGTCACCGTGAGGAGCATGGCATCCAGGTCTCTAATCGTCCATGCTGGCTGCCGGGTAATTGGCGGCGAGCGTGTTCAAGTCGTCGCCGTTGGCCTTAAAATGACCAACGTCGCCTGCCTGTTCCTGTCATCGTTCGTCTCAGACGAAGCTCTCGTCCAAGCGTTATCCCCATATGGCAAGGTGCTCACTGTCACCAGTGGTTTGATGAGTGGGCGACGCGGCGTGCTCACTGGAACGTGGTTTGTCCGAATGGAGATGAACGCCGCTAATCCTGTGCCGAACTACCTGCGCATCTCCGGTCACCGTGCCGCGTTCGACTACCGTGGTCTCCACTGTGTATGTCGAAGATGTGGTCGGGGGACCATCTACGAGCCCAGTGCACAACACCGTATTGTGGTCGCTGCGGTGTGCACGGTCACGTTAGTGAAGGATGTGACCACCCGTGTCGACACTGCGGGGACGGCCACCCAACTGTGGTTTGCCCTGTCCGCCACTCTTACACAGACGCTGCCGCTGGTGCCTTTCCACAACTGACACCGACAACGAAACCAACCACCGACTCGGGGGACACGGAAGAGGTCACTGACACTGTGCTGACCTCACCCCTACAAGTTCTTTGAAATGAAGCGCACAACGAAAGCGCGATTGTCATTGCGACGCTTGGCGCGTCGGCCTCCCCGCTGGTGCAGGAACTGTGCGCTTCGAAAGACGCAACGCACTGCCCTGCAAATGGCGTCGGCGTCTCTTCTCGGACGCCACTTGATGTTCAGTGCACAAATGACCCCAGTTCTCAGGCTTCTGTTGTTGGAGTTGACCCTACGACCCCTGTCATTTCGGAAAGCAGTGGCGAAAATACCACACCCTCTTCTGTTGCTGCCGCTCCGACAACTCCGACATCGCGTCGTACATGTAAAAAATCACCCACACAAAGGGTGCCTACCCCGGCCTGCCGAGACGTGGACAGTGCTGCCAGCATCAAGGATGTCGATCCAAGCTTGCCGGCGGCTCTGTCCCTACCTCCACAGGACACGTCTTCGGAATACGGCTTCAGCCTGGGACTGGATAGTAGCATCAAACTTTATAGCCTTGCCGATTTTGACGTCGACTTGGGAGCTCCACGTGAAACCAAGCGAGGTCACACTTCCAGCTCTTGCTCCGATGAACGCAGTGATGGCCGTGATAAATTTCAACGGTCCAAAAAACCTCGACTCTCTTCTGCAGGGTCGAACAGTGCGTTGTGATTTGGTTGAGGAAGTGTCCCCAGGACACTTTCCAGGACACCGTCTGGAACTATGCGTCCAGGTTAGTCTTTACTTTTTATTACGGCTACTACACTGCATAATATTTTATTGAACGTTCTGGGTTTTCGCAGTCTGGCAAAGCAGGCTGAAGTGTTTAGTGTCGCCCGTGCTGCAAATTGTGATGCTTTGTGCCTCCAGGAAATAAATTTCTTCTCGCTATCTGACGTGCTTGCTTTTAAACGAATGTTCAACCTAGATTGTTGTTTTTATTTCGCTACATCTCGTTTTACGGGAGTAAGTATTATTATTTTAATCGGGCTCTTTTACGGGATCATCATGCTTTTTACGATGATGTAAGCAGGGTTTTGGCTTTAGACTGTAGCTACTTTTCATTCAGATTAAGGATACTGTGTGTGTAGGGCCATCACAAGCTGGAAAGTCTAATTACTTTTTTTAAAGACCTGGATGTTTTTTTTTTTTTTTGACGGTCGTGATGTCATTCTGATTGGCGACTTCAACTGCGTTCTAAATACGCGAACCGATGTACAAGGTCCTGGCTGGGGCCGGTCTGCTTGGAATTCACGCGAGCTGCGATACCTTCTCCACCACTTTTCATTACTGGACGCGCACAATGTAGTGCACGGAAATACCTTTGTTTGGACATGGCGACGCGGACGATCCTCCAGCAGGCTCGATCAGACTTATATCCCACGTGCGTTAGAGGCGTTTGTCTCCGTTTTATGCGTTCCGTCCTTCCCACCTTCTGTGCACGTATATGATCATCGGCCTATTGTCTTGAAGCTCGAATTTTCATTTTCTTTTTCAGAAAAGCCATGGCGTCTTGATGTTCGCCTTCTGCAGGACGCGCGCTCAAGATCAGATTTGTCACGCGCAATACGTGTGTCGCTTACGGCGTCTGGTCCTGAAGATTGGGATTCGCTTAAAACAGAGTGGCACCTGCACTGCGCAGTAGAGGGGCGTTCGCTTCGTCGATGCGTTTCTGAAGAGCTTGCTGATACTGCGATGAAGTTACGCATTGCTTTGCGTGCCGAAACGCCTTCTCCTCTGATGCTAGCTTGGCAGTGTGAACTGCATGAATGCTTTCAGCGCTTGACTGCTACTTCATTCCTGGCGGCTGCAGCATGGCGCTGTAGACACGACCCATGTGCACATCCCGAGGTGCTGCGTTACGCGAGGCATTCGTTTTTTTGGGGGGGATGGCAATCACAGGCATCGGCCTCTATGACAACACAAATACCACCTGCACAGCCGCTTTCTACACGTGATCGACCTGTTTTCTTGGCGTATTTTGAAGCAATGTCGTGTTCAGCCATGCGGACTAACTGTGATGAAACACCGCCAATGCTTAGAAGTTTGCCCCGTATTCCTCAAGAAGCTGCGGATTGCCTGCACATCCCTCCGTTGGCTGAAGAGGTAAAGGTGGCACTGAAGTCTAGGAAACGTGGAACGGCCCCCTGAGCCAGATGGTTTTCCTGTTGAGTTTTACTTGACATTTTGGAATGTGATTGGTGCTACCTTTACCGCGGTTATCCGGCGATGTTACGAGGACGGTGTCTTTCCATTCAGTTTTTGAGACGGACGCATTGTGCCTACACCAAAGGGTGTTGCTTCGTCTGTTAATCCTGAAGATTGGAGACTTATCACGCTCCTCAACGTTGACTATAACATATTCGCGGTGGTAGTCGTTCAACGTTTGAGGGGTATGTTGAACGCCCTGGTAGGTCATCCCCAGACTTCATCAGTGCTTGGACGAGAAATGCACAGCTTGTCATTTACCGCGAGTGATATCATAGCCTATGCTCTGTCGTGGTCTGCGCGTGGTATCCTTGTGTCTTTGGACTAGGAAAAAACGTTTGACCGACAAGAGCACACGTATATCTTTAATGTGCTTACAGCCTTCGGCTTTCCTCATTCGTTTGTGGAAATGATTAAAATACCTACACTGGTCTGAAAAGCACACTAGTTTTGGATGGCTGGGAAAGTGCTGCCTTTTCCACAACACGTGGTGTCCGTTAGGGATGTCCATTGTCTCCTGTGCTATTTGTTCTCAGCCTTGAGCCATATTTGCGTGCTCTTGACGTGGATTCACGCGCCTGGGGTCTTGCGCTTCCTGGTATCAGTGTCGTAAAAGTCACAGTTTTCGCTGATGACATAACCTTGTACCTTTCAGATGATCTAAGATAGCCTTTCACGCAGCCTGAACGTATTTTTCCAGTATGGCGACACTTCAGGTGCAGCGTTGAACATATCCAAATCACACTATTTCTTCATTGGCTTTCCAAACTCCAGGCTTAGCGCCGGTTTTCTTCATTAGCCGGTTGCGTCCCTTCGTATTTTAGGTATTTTATACAACTACCACGGCATTTGCGAATCCGTTTGGTTAAGCGCTCTCGAAGAAGTAAGACTGAAAATTCAGGATGCACGATATTTTGACTTTCCGCTTCTTGAGCGGAGGTGCCTTGGGCAGACTGTATTTCGCAGTCGCATTTGGTACCTTTCTCACGTCGTGCAACCGTCTTTACGTATCGTGCGATCACTGCAGACTGCTTTGTGTTACTTTTTTTTTGGTCAGGCGGCACTGAGTTGGTCTCTCGTGCGGCACTGGGACAGCAGCGTTCTCAGGGAGGCTTTGCTTTGCCTTCAGTGTCCATACGCTGTCGGCTGCTGGCACTGCGCTTCCTTTTGCGCCTAGTGCAAGGGGAGGAATCTCCCGCACGAATGCTTGCATAATATTAATGTCTGGGTACCCACTTTCGACATTTTATGCCTAATGTACAACTTAACAGGGGCCACAGTCAATAACACATCCTTCGTTTTATCCAGCAACTGTTGCATTTTTTTGCCATGTCAAGTCGAGCTGTCCTGGCACAGATGTTTTGAACAACCACGTAGTTGAGACAACTGCTGCTTTTTTTTTTGCTTCCGTTGGTCCCCCCAGCCCGCCGTATTCGCTCTAGACGGGTGTCTTGGAGCACGTTAACGGATTCTTTTCTGCCTGGACACCTCCGGGACTTCATGTGGCGCCTTGGATGGGGTCTGCCTTCGACTCTCGACCACCTCGAAAGGTGGAGAATAGTCCAGTCAGCAACATGTCCAAACTGCTCCCTTCGGGAAACAAATCAGCATTTTCTGAGGCATTGTGTCATTGCTCGCGTTTTTTTGGAGAGCTGTACATGCCGGATTTTGCTGCCTTGGAGTAAATCACTTCTTTCTTCTGGGTATTGTTCGCGAGGCCGTTTCGCTTGTCTTCTCATTGCTGCCGGCCCTTTCTGCCTCTGGCGCAACCGCTGCGAGGCGGTTGCAGCGGACCGCCGCCGCCGCGCGCTTTACGCGATCCTAGAGCGATTGTACTCGGAGCTGCTGTCTGTTACGTCGGAGGAGCTCTTCTTCCTCGGTGAAGAGGAATTTCTTCGGCACTGGTCTTGCCGTTTTGTATCGGTCTGTGACGGACGAGTGAAACTTGTCTTTCGGCCGGCCTGGTATTGGTAGGCTGGTGTGTCGAAGCGCCGGCAGAAATGGCATGCCAACATCTAAATATGCAAAATATACGTATTGTGATGTAACGGTGAAGGCAACCTTTATTAGGCCCAGAAGACACGATGAAGCGACCACGCCCAAGGCACAGAACTCAGACAAGCCAAGTCCCCACAGCAGCTGAAGATGACGACCACTCATGATGATGAATATATGTAAAGATAGTAGATGTGCTTAATGAATGCCTACACTAACCCCCCCCCCCCCCACGTGAAAGCGGTCATCCTGACCGCAGTTCTTGGCCGCAGTTTAAAGCGAAGATGAACGCCGTATGAAAGGCTTCGTGCGGTATACGTGGACTATTTCTGCTGCCCTGTAGCGGCGGTTCGTCGGAAGAAGAACGGGTGCCACGCGATAATTCACAGGAGACGTTTGCTCCAGGACAGTGTGGGGGCCAATAAAACGTAATTGAAACTTCTCGCACAGTCCGGGAGTGCGAATGGGTGTAAAAAGGAGGACTTTGACGCCAGGGCTGAAAGACACGGCATCATATTCAAGCTTGCGATCCTGTTGCTTGGCTTCAGTGTTAACGCGAGCCAGCTGGCGGCAATGAAGTAGACGAGACACGTATTCTTCACTTGAAAATGAACATGGTTTGACAGGCGCAGAGAAGAACGAAACATCGAGGAAAGAAGAGGGGAAGTGACCGTGGACGAGGTAGAACGGTGCGTAACCGGTTGTGCGCTGTACAGAAGTATTATACGCAAAAGTGACAAATGGCAAAATGGTGTCCCAGTTTCTCTGGTCGGGTTCGATATACATCGCTATCATATCTGACAGTGTACCATGAAAGTGCTCAGTCAGGCCGTTCGTCTGAGGATGGTAACTGGAGCTTGTTTTGTGTGTAGTGCCGGATGCCTTGAGCACTTCTTCGACGAGTTCTGAAAGAAATACTCTTCCACGGTCGCTCAGGATTACACGAGGAGCTCCGTGTCGAAGGATTATTGCTCGAAGGATGAAGTCGGCCACTTCCGAAGCTGATGCAGAAGGCACGGGAGCTGTTTCGGAGTAGCGGGTCAGGTGGTCGACCGCTGTAACTATTCATCGATTGCCCGTGACAGTCATAGGAAGCGGACCATACAGGTCAATGCCAACGACCTCGAATGGTTGCAGGGGACACGGGAGCGTTTGTAATTGTCCACTTCGAGTTGATGTAGGTAGCTTGCGACGCCGACAAAGGGCGCATGAGGCAACGTACTTCGCGACACAGGTGGACAAGCCCGGCCAGTAGTAGTGACATCTTATGCGGTCATACGTTTTCTGGAAGCCCATGTGTCCAGCCGACATGTCATCGTGATATGTCTTGAGGACTTGAGCCCGAAGAGAGCGAGGTAGAACGGGCACCCAGCGTTGACCATCAGGGTGGTAGATGTGACGGTACAGGATGTGGTTGTTGAGCTTGAATTGCGTCAGCTGTCGGCGAAGACGGGCGTTAGGGGGCCGGCAAATCCCATCAAGCAGTCCATGATATGCGGCGACAGTAAGGGTCAGCACGTTGGTGAGATAAGAACAAACCACACTCGCTTGGAGAAGTTGGGTCCACGGTAGCCAATGACGAAACATGTAGGGGAGAGACGGCCGAAAGCTTCTCGAGTGCGGCAATGGCGGGTTTGTTAAGCTGCTTTGAAGAGAGCGGGCAACGCGAAAGTGCGTCGGCGTCTTGATGCTTGTTTTTCGACTAGTATGTGATCGTGAAGTCGTATTCTTGTAAGCGAAGAATCCAGCGACCAAAGCGGCCGGACAAGTTCTTGATTGTCGAGAGCCAGCACAAGGCGTGATGGTCCGTAACCACAGTAAAGTGGCGGCCGTGGAGATAAGGTCGAAACTTTTGTATCGACCATACGACCTCGCACCATACGACCATCGACCATACGACCGACACTCCTGTTCGGTGATGGTATAATTCTTTTCGGCAGGGGTCAGTGCACGGCTCGCGTATGCGACGACTTTCTCGCGTGAAGATTTGTCTCGCTGTAGAAGAATTCCACCAAGGCCTCGACCACTCGCGTCTGTATGCAGGAGCGTAGGCGCGGTTTCGTCGAAATGGCAGAGGACTGGTTCGGATATGAGTGCACACTTCAGTTGGGCAAACGCAGTTTCACATTCAGGGGACCACACAAAGGTGACGCCTGATCCGAGCAACTTGTGCAATGGTGAAGCTATTGAGGCGACGTCTCGACGAAAATAAGAAGCGAGGCCGAGAAAACTGCGCAAATCTTTGGCTTTTTCAGGACGCGGGAAGTGTTGTACAGCGGAAATCTTGTCAGAATCGGGACGAATACCGTCCTTGTTTACGATGTGGCCTAACACTTTAATCGTCTTGCTCGCAAAACGGCACTTCTTGGTGTTCAGCTGAAGGCCTGCGTTTGCAAGGCACGTAAGAACTTCATCCAGTCGTTGCAAGTGCTGAGGGAAGGTTGACGAGAAAATAACGATATCGTCTAAATAGCACAAGCAAGTCTTCCACTTCAAGCCTCGTAAAACTGTGTCGATCACCCGCTCGAATGTTGCTGGAGCATTGCAAAGGCCGAATGGCATGACGTTGAATTCGTACAGCCCATTTGTTGTTGAAAACGCTGTCTTGTCTTTGTCATCCTCGTGCATGGGTACTTGCCAGTAACCTGAACGCAGGTCTAGGCTTGAGAAGTACTCAGCACCTTGCAGTGAATCCAAAGCATCGTCTATGCGCGGCATGGGATAAACATCCTTGTGGGTAATCTTATTAAGTGCTCTGTAGTCCACGCAAAATCGCACGGAGCCATCTTTTTTCCTTACTGAAACAACAGGAGATGACCAAGGACTCGCGGAGGGACGTATAATGTTCCGTTGCAGCATATCAGCTACATTTTGTTCAATGATCTCACGCTCGGACGAAGAGACGCGATATGGTCGACGGCGTATGAAGGAAGTGCCATCGGTCTGGATACGATGCCTAATAATGGACGTCTGTCCCAGAGATGAGGAATGGGCATCAAACAATCTCGTATGCTTCTGTAGCAAGGCAAGCAACTGATCTGTCTGTGAAGAGGTCAGTTCTGGACTAATAGTCGCAGCAAGAACAGAAACGCTTGATGAACGTCCAATAGAAGGAAGGTCAGAACACGCTGGCATAAACAGGACAACAGAGACAGGTTGAGATTCAGAAACGCAAGCCATTGTGGTGCCTTTAAGAATGAGAATTTTCTCAGAAGTCTGGTTTGTAGCGTAGAGAAGTCCAGTATTCATGTTTTATTTGTGCACCTTGTTTACCTTAAAATATTTTTGTGGTGTGTTTGTGTGAACCATTGAACGTACATGTTCTTTCAACGTCATCTCATATCCATGTTCATGTAAATGACGTCTGTTTTGTCATTATCATCATTGTATGTCTAAGAAGAAAATGTTCTGTTGAGTGTTATTGACGTTTGTGACAATAATTTTTTTAAAACATAAGTGCCAATTTATTACATAATAGTTCACCTGCTTTATGCTTTCCCATACTCTAGTACCACATTGGTACTAGAGTATGGGAAAGCATAACCATACTCTAGTACCACATTGGTACTCTAGTACCACATACTCTAGTACCACAACGAAGCACATTGTAAGTGTTGAGCACCATCAAGATGTTGGATAACATCAATGTTCGCTCATAGATACCTGATTGCCGCGACTCTATTGCAGGCGTCATTTACGATGTCGACATTTTTATCAATGAAAGTGACATTGCTGCTCTCATCTAACCGGTGTCTGCAGAACTTACCATACTGCAAGCCCATCGCCTTGGCAAATCACGCTGCGTGAAGCTCGTGTTCAAGGGTGACAGCCTTCCATCGCAAGCCAAGGTCAGCCATTTTCGACACACAGTGCGACCCTTCGTACCAAAGGCCCCCAAGGCCAGAAATGTTATAGATTAGGACATGTTAGTGTTGTTTGTACAAACCTGGCTGTGTACTCGCTATGCTTAAAATCACATAGCGCAGACGCTTGCCAGACAGAACCTCCAAACTGTCATGGCCCCCACGAAGCATTGTCGAAAGATTTTCCAAGCATGAAAAAGGAAATGCAAGTGTTGAGGCAAATGGTCCGGAACGGCTCAACTCAAAGGGAGGCCACTGCCAAAGTACGACGCCGGCGGTCTCGTCGCCGGAGGCCCCTGAGGAGGCCCAATGCCGAAGCAAGGACTGCACTTCACCAAATGATTGCCGGCATACCACCTCAAGCGTCCAGACACGCCGACGACAAATCATCCAAGCAAGACAAGAGCATCACCGGCTCGCCTGAAGCATAGCCAGTGCTGCCAACGAGAGACCCGCCGTTGGAGCCGCCGCATCGCTCGTCTACAATCACTTCGGAATGGAAATGCGGTGATAGTCACGATAAGGAAATCGTAGCCATGGTAAAAGCCCTCATGGATACCATTCGTATGCTCCTCACTAGCAGTGACAGTCTGGCTGCTAAGAGTGCACTTCAGTTAGTGGGTGCGCTGTAGCCGGTGCTATCAAGTCTGGAAAGGCACCATATGGCTCTTCCTCGGCAAGCATTTTGTAAAAAAAGTCAAAGGAGCTTCGATTTTTCTGTGGGATGCCCGAGGCCTCAAGCCCCGTATTTCTGATATCCGACTGTTTGTGTTTAAAAACCAGTTTCCAATTATTGTTATCTGTCAGCCACGGCTACACAATGCAATACGACTATCCAGGTACGAAGCCTTCAAGTACGCTACCTGCAACGAACAGAGCAAGTCGTTGTATATATCAGATGCGACCTTACCTATTCGAGCACTGTGTAGACCCTCACGATAACAACCAGTATGTCTGCTTGACAGTAAAACGTAGAGTTCTCAATTTCACGCTTGTAGGCGCATATATATCGCCTTCAAACCGTTTTGAACCTGAAAGACTACGTGCACTGTTAACAGCCACACCTGGACTATGGATCGTCACCGGAGACTCTCACCACCCACTATGGGGAAGTCAGTAGACCATCGTGGAAGGCAAGTATTCTTCTTTGCTCTGGAGCAGCAGCTGCTTTGTGTAAACGACAGAAGCCCCATGTTTCTACGGGAAACGACATACAGCAGCTGCCTTGACTTGACATTTCTGTTACGAAGCCTAAATGGAAAGGTCAAGTGGTTCGCAGACTATGAAACTCATGGAAGCGACCACATACACACTTATTTAGAGATCAAGGGCCTGGAAAAATCGCAAAACTACGACACTTTGACTCGCGTAGACTGGACAAAGTTCAGGTCACTGACGAAAAAGAGGTGTCTAGAAAATGAAGCACCTCCTCTTGACACCCTCGAGGATATGATTAGAGATGCTGCTCTAGAAGTGACTTACCATATTGAACATACTTCAAAATATTGTCAACATGAAGCGGAATTGTAACGGCTCAGAGGGATCCGTCGTCATGCAGAACGAAGATATAGGCGCCCTAAGTCGATTCACGACTTGAAGGAGGCAAGGCGCCTACGAAAAATTCAGCGGCGAATCAATTCACTTCAGTCCTTTCAGTGGAAATCTCTGTGCGAATGATTGGACGCACGCAAGCTTTTGACGCGGACATGGAGGATTGTTCGTGGCCTATGAACTTCGCCACATTAACATCGCCCCTTCAAATGTGTCTCTCCACCAAGGCCGCACTGAAATTGAAGTAGCAAAAGATTTCTGCATAAAAAATGCCGGTAAGGCGTCCGCGTGCACCACGCGTCACCTAGAAAACGCCCCATTCTCCAGAGATTCAAGAATGAACACCTTTTCCTCTCTAGAGGAACTCCAAGCGGCCTTGACGGCATGCAAATGATCTTCATCGCCTGGTGCGTAAGGGATCACGTAAGCTTTGCAAGCTCGGTGAAGCAGCTCGACGGGCCCTTCTATCCGTGTACAACGACTCGTGGAGCAGTGGATTTGTCCCTCATTCGTGGAAATCCAGCCACCTTGTCCCTGTGCTTAAACCAGGTAAATCGTCTCCGGACTTGACCTTTTATCGCCCCATCGCGCTTACCAGCTGTTTCGGGAAAGTGATTAAGAGGATGATTTTGACTCGCCTAGAGTGGTACCTGGAACACTACACGGTATGCCCTGATGATATGACGGCTTTTCAGCGAGGGCGGTTCGCAATTGACAACGTTATCGACCTGGTTTCGTCTGTGCAGCATCAAAAAAGACAAACGTTTATCTGCGGCGTTGTTCTTGGACGTGACAGGAGCATACGATAATGTATCACATGAAGCCATTCTGGATGTCATAGAAAACGTTGAATTAGGAGGTCTGGTTTATCTATTGATTGGCAGTTATTTGAAAGGCAGAACTTTCCTTGTACAGACGGAGAATGGCACAACAACGCATCATCACATCCGTCGTGGTGTGCCTCAAGGTGGTGTTCTTAGCCCCACACTTTTCAATTCAGCGCTCCTCGGCCTGGTTGACGCACTTCCAGAATCAGTCCATCTATCAATATATGCAGATGGCATCTGCATCTGGGCGTCAGGCGTAACACGCCTTCATTTACGTGCCCGGCTTCAGAAAGCGGCTACACTAGCGACAAAGTACCTGTGAGAACGGATACTAGAGCTGTCATCAGAAAAGAGCTCGCTCATTGCATTCACGCATAAGGCGATGAGTCCATATGTTATAAAAATCAACGGACACACCATCAACTACGTGAAGACCCACCAATTCCTCGGAGTCATGGTTGATCGCAACCTCTCCCGGAGCCCTCACATCGCCCACATGAAAACTGAACTCACCATGGTCACCCACGTGCTGAGGTTTCTTGCTGGGAAAACGTGGGGTGCTTCGGTGCGAGCAATGCTTCAACTCTACACTATTCTGTTCCTCGGTTATATGCGATACAGCTTACCCGTGCTTTGCGGGATCCGAAGAACAAACTTGCGCGGTCGTAAATTATGCGATACGTGACTTCCATGTCATGATTATAATGTTTGGACGTGTAATTTACCTTCGTCGTCTGTCCACGTCACGGCATACCAATTTTGGTATACGTGGAGCAAGCAAAAGCGAGCGTTCTATGAGCGGGGTGTTGTCATGTTCTTACTTGACACGCATCTAATTATTATCATGTTTGCACCAGTCACATACCTTCGTCATCCATTCACGGGACGTAATACCGAATTTCGTATATGCGAAGCTAGCGAAACGGCCGCGAGCCATGTTGTTTTTACATGACATGCAAGTCATGATTTCCTCGTTAGAATCTGTCACTTGTGTTCGCCATGCAATCATGTCATACCATACCAGTTTTGCATTGTGTCTAGTGAACGAAACCACCGCAAGAGCAGCAAGACCATGAAAGGTCATGACATTCATGACATATATACAAGTCATGATTTTCAAGGTATGACTAGTCACTTATGCTCGTCATGCAGTCATGTTATGCCATACCAATTTTGGTATCGATACCATAATCTAAACGGCCAGGAGAGCTATAGGTCGTCGGGTGGACACGCACACACACACACACATACACACACACACACACACACACACAGACAGACAGACAGACAGACAGACAGACAGACAGACAGACAGACAGACAGACAGACAGACAGACAGACAGACAGACAGATAGATAGATAGATAGATAGATAGATAGATAGATAGATAGATAGATAGATAGATAGATAGATAGATAGATAGATAGATAGATAGATAGATAGATAGATAGATAGATAGATAGATAGATAGATAGATAGATAGATAGATAGATAGATAGACAGACAGACAGACAGACAGACAGACAGACAGACAGACAGACAGACAGACAGACAGACAGACAGACAGACAGACAGACAGTCAGACAGACAGACAGACAGACAGACAGACAGACAGACAGACAGACAGACAGACAGACAGACAGACAGACAGACAGACAGACAGATAGATAGATAGATAGATAGATAGATAGATAGATAGATAGATAGATAGATAGATAGATAGATAGATAGATAGATAGATAGATAGATAGATAGATAGATAGATAGATAGATAGATAGATAGATAGATAGATAGATAGATAGATAGATAGATAGATAGATAGATAGATACCAATAATGCTTGTAGTACGCAAATAAATCTTTCGCATTTAAAATGCAAAAGAGAAAAAGAAATAGGGTAAAAAGAAGGAATGAAAGAGCAGAGGAGAAGAAAAGAAGGCTGCCCAGCTCCACACTCCCTTCGGGCTTGGCAACTCTATAGGGCGAAGCTGCCTTAATATTGTCACGGGGTCGTGAGGTGGCCGAAGACAGGAGACTTCGTGTTGGATTTAACTGTTTATTTGGGCGAACCTGTGCCCGGTAAACGGAAAGCCCAGTTACAGCAACAGTCTCGCACAGATAGCAGTCTCGGACTGATAGCGGCGAACGGAGGGTCGGCCTTCGATCAACAACTGACAAGCGGCGAAACGCGTCGGCATTTTATACTCTTGCCGTCGAATGTTCTAGCGTTATCGCTGGCGGTGGCGTAGGTTCCAGAACAATCTGTACCGTTCGCACAGTGGGCGTGATCTTATCGAAATGATCTACTACAGTCCGGAACCTTCTAGAAAACTGCAGGCGCGTTTTGCGCTGAGAATCGTGCGGTGTTTTCGGACGATAACAAAAACTTGGGAAATGGAACGTGGCATTGCCCCCCTCTGAAAAAAGGCATCGTCCCGATGCTTTAACTAAAGATGAAAGTACAATAATAATGCAAGAAAGTACAATGAATAAATTACAATACAACAATAATACAAAAAAACACTAGTTCAGTTTGTTAACGCGCATGAAACGGCTTGAGGCGCGCGACATGGACGACTTCAGGTCGCGATCGGCGTCGTTGAGAGTTCGTGATGCCGTCGGGGACAACCTCGTAATCAAGTGGGCCGAGCCGTCGAACCACCCTGTACGGTCCGAAGTACCGTCGCAGAAGCTTTTCACTTAGTTCACGTCGGCGTATCGGCGTCCACACCCAAACACGTTCACCGGGCTGGTATTCCACGAAGCGTCGTCGAAGGTTGTAACGGTGGCTGTCGGTCGTCTGTTGATTCTTGGTACGGAGATGCGCAAATTGTCGGGCTTCTTCGGCGCGTTGAAGGTACTCGCTCACATCGAGGTTTTCTTCGTCGGTGACGTTGGGTAACATGGCATCGAACGTCGTTGCCGGGCTCCTTCCGTAGACCAATTTGTATGGCGATATCTGCGTCGTCTCCTGCACCGCCGTGTTGTATGCGAAGGTCACATACGGAAGAATGGCGTCCCACGTCTTGTGTTCGACATCGACGTACATTGACAGCATGTCGGCGATCGTCTTGTTAAGCCGCTCGGTGTGGCCGTTGGTCTGTGGGTGGTACGCTGTCGTCCGGCGGCGGTTTGTTTGGCTGTATGCCAAGATCGCTTGAGTTAAGTCGGCAATGAATGCCGTTCCTCTGTCGGTGATAAGGACCTCCGGGGCGCCGTGACGTAGGACGATATTTTCGACGAAGAACTTAGCTACCTCGGATGCACTGCCTTTTGGCAGGGCTTTTGTCTCGGCGTAGCGGGTGAGGTAGTCGGTAGCTACCACGATCCACTTGTTTCCGAAAGTCGACGTCGGGAACGGCCCCAGTAGGTCCATACCAATCTGCTGGAAAGGTCGGCAAGGTGGATCAATTGGCTGCAGAAATCCCGCTGGCCTTGTCGGCGGTGTCTTGCGTCGCTGACAGTCCCGGCATGTCCTCACATAACGAGTGACGTCGATGGTAAGACGTGGCCAGTAGTACCTTTCTTGTATCCTCGCGAGCGTGCGAGAAACACCGAGGTGCCCTGCCGTCGGATCGTCGTGCAGGGCCTGCAGGAGTTCTGGTCGCAGAGCTGAAGGCACCACAAGAAGGTACTTAGCTCGAAGCGGTGAAAAGTTTTTCTTTTGTAGAAGACCGTTTCGTAGAAAGAACGACGCAAGTGCGCGCTTGAATACCTTCGGGACTTCGGCGGTCCTGCCTTCGAGGTATTCTATTAGGGCCTTAAGTTCCGGGTCGGCCCGCTGTCGTTCAGCGAAGTCGTCGGTAGTTATCGTTCCCAAGAAGTACTCGTCATCCGGGTCGTCGGGTAGCGGTTGGTCGACAGGCGCACGAGAGAGACAGTCGGCGTCAGAGTGTTTTTTGCCGGATTTGTAAATGACAGTAATGTCATACTCTTGAAGTCTCAGGCTCCATCGTGCGAGGCGACCTGAAGGGTCCTTCAAGGTGGCTAGCCAACACAAGGCGTGATGGTCGCTCACAACTTTGAAGGGCCTGCCGTAGAGGTAGGGGCGAAATTTCGACGTAGCCCAGATGATGGCGAGGCACTCCTTTTCTGTTGTGGAATAATTTGCTTCTGCTTTGGATAGCGATCGGCTGGCGTAACTGATAACCCTTTCAAGTCCGTCAGCCCTCTGCACAAGAACGGCGCCAAGACCTACGCTGCTTGCGTCAGTATGTATTTCTGTCTCGGCGAATTCGTCGAAATGGGCAAGTAACGGAGGCGTCTGGAGGCGATGTTTGAGCTCCTGGAAAGCATGTTCCTGTGGCGTTTCCCACTTGAACTCCACGTCGGCCTTGGTAAGGTTAGTGAGAGGATCGGCGATGCGGGCGAAGTTTTTCACGAACCGCCTATAATAGGCGCACAGGCCCAGAAATCGGCGCATGGCCTTCTTGTCAGTGGGCGGCGGGAAGTCGGCGATGGCGGCTGTTTTCCGTGGATCGGGACGAACTCCAGACTTGCTGATAACGTGTCCCAGAAACAAGAGCTCCTCATACGCAAATCTGCACTTTTCTGGCTTCAGTGTGAGTCCGGATGTCTTGATGGCTTGAAGTACAGCTTCAAGGCGCCGAAGATGCTCGTCGAAATTCGAAGAAAACACGACGACGTCGTCCAAGTACACAAGGCAAGTTTGCCACTTCAATCCTGCCAGTACTGTATCCATAACGCGTTGAAAAGTTGCAGGCGCTGAGCAAAGGCCGAAGGGCATCACCTTAAACTCGAAGAGGCCATCCGGTGTTATAAACGCCGTCTTCTCTCGGTCTCTTTCGTCGACTTCGATTTGCCAATAGCCAGTCTTGAGGTCCATTGACGAAAAGTACTTGGCGTTATGGAGCCGATCAAGTGCGTCGTCTATTCGTGGGAGAGGATACACGTCCTTTCTTGTGATTTTATTCAGGCGGCGATAATCGACGCAGAAACGTAGGGTCCCATCTTTTTTCTTCACTAACACCACGGGGGATGCCCATGGACTCTTGGACGGCTGGATAATGTCATCCCGCAGCATTTCATCAATTTGTCTCTTCATGGCCTCACGTTCTCGCGTCGAAACCCTGTACGGACTCTGACGGAGTGGTCTGGCAGTTTCTTCGGTTATGATGCGATGTTTCGTGATTGGGGTCTGCCGAATTTTCGATGACGACGAAAATCAATCTTCGTATTGCAGGAGCAGGGCCTTGAGCTGTTCTTGCTTATCGTTCGGTAGTCTGGGATTGACGTCGAAAGCTATGGGAGGGGCTTGGTTTCTCTGAGCAGGTTTCGCAGAATCGGCGAGGGCGAAAGCACTGGTGGCTTCGACAATTTCTTCGATGTATGCGACCGTTGTTCCTTTGTTCACATGTTTGTACTCATTGCTGAAATTCGTGAGCATAACCGTTGCTTTGCCTCCCCGCAGCTCTGCTATTCCTCTTGCGACGCAAATATTTCGGGTGACCAACAGATGCTGACTGCCTTCAACGACGCCTTCCAAGTCAGGTGATTTAGGAGCGCCGACTGAAATAATGACGCTTGAGCGAGGCGGAATGGTGACTTGTTCTTCCAGCACATTCAAGGCATGGTGTCCTGATGGCGTGCGCGGTGGTAGTGCTTCTTCTGTGGATAACGTTATCGACTTTGTTTTTAGGTTGATGACAGCACCATGGAGGCATAAGAAGTCCATGCCAAGGATGACATCTCTCGAGCAACGCTGTAGGACTACGAAGTCTGTAGGATAAATACGGCCGCTAATGGTGACTCTCGCTGTGCAGATTCCTGCAGGCGTTACAAGATGACCTCCGGCTGTGCGGATTTCAGGGCCTTTCCAAGCTGTCCTAACTTTTTTTAACTTCGCAGCGAACGACCCACTGATGACAGAATAGTCGGCTCCAGTATCGACGAGAGCGGTCACACTGTGGCCGTCAATAAGAACGTCGATGTCGCTAGTTCGCCGTCTCGCATTACAGTTAGGGCGTGGCGTCGGGTCACGGCTGCGTCGGCTTGATCCGCTGCTTCCATGTTGCGTCGTCAGGCCACCTCCGGTAAGTAAGCTTTCGCCGTCAGGGCTTTGCCTGGTTGGCATTGTGTTCGGAAAGCTCCGTCGCGGCGTCGTCGGCCACGTCACGACCCCGTGACATCTGGTGGAGGTGCTGCTTCGTTCATGTACCGGGCGCCCCCGTCAAGCCGTTTACCCAGCACCTCCACCAGATGTCACGAAGTCGTGACGTGGCCGAAGACAGGAGACTTCGTGTTGGGATTTAACTGTTTATTTGGGCGAACCTGTGCCCGGTAAACGGAAAGCCCAATTACAGCAACAGTCTCGCACAGATAGTAGTCTCGGACTGATAGCGGCGAACGGAGCGTCGGCCTTCGATCAACAACTGACAAGCGGCGAAGCGCGTCGGCATTTATACTCCTGCCGTCGAATGTTCTAGCGTTATCACTGGCGGCGGCGTAGGTTCCGGAACAATCTGTACTGTTCGCACAGTGGGCGTGATCTTATCGAAATGATCTACTACAGTCCGAAACCTTCTCGAAAACTGCAGGCGCGGTTCGCGCTGAGAATGGTGTGGTGTTTTGGGACGATAACAAAAACTTGGGAAATGGAACGTGGCAATATTTTTTTTCCTCTGGTTTCTCTTTTTTGCTCTTTCTTTTTCTATGAGGGGTTAGCACTGCGCGTGAAGTACTTAATGGTGTGCTTTCAAAATGCGAAACAAAGACAGGCACAAGGTCGGAACGAATACTTCGAACAAAGAAAAATTGAAGCAGGACTGATAGTTAGGCTAGTCGGTGATACATTATGGGCTTATTTGTGCCTCTTTTCTTCGTCCTATTAGTGTGTGCGCTGGTACGGCGCATAAAAAAAATGCCAACGAAGTGCAATTAGCATTCACGGGAATGGTTACAAGTCCCTCGGAGATAAGCAACACCCTGGTTCTTGAACACGAATAAACTTTTAAATGTAGTTTAAGAAACCACCCATGGAAGATCCTAGATGTTTCACGTTGTATTCACGTTGAGGACGCATAAGGTTTATCACCCAAAGCGTGAATGTATTTCTAAAAAAAAACACGTTTTGCATCTTGAAAGGTCGTTTCATCTCGCGATCCGCTACTTTAAGCAGACATCCCCTGCGTATAACCAAACATTAAACGCATAAAGTTTAATCAGATATCACAGCACACCATGTTTCTCCACCATCATTCCGCTTCCCCAGTCGTCACGTCCACGCTGGCTGCACTCTGCTGGGAGTCAACGGCAGTGACGACACCGAGGCAAGCCTGGTTCAAGTACAACCTCTTGACGTGCGAGTCAGCCTCAACTCGGGCTCAAACGCTATACAGCGGTGGTTTTTGCCGTGGTACACCTCGTCTCCGTAATGAGAAGGCGCAACGAGGCTGTAAATTCAAAATGAAACGAAAGCCGGGACGAGGCTCCGAGCACAGACGCGCATACAGAGACACACACACTCCCGCGCTGCGGCCGCTGACGCGGCATAAACACTTCACGGCGAGCGACAGCTCAGACTGGGGAGTCGGGCGCAAGCAGAGTGGCGAGAAAACGAGATCCTTTGGCGGCAATCACGCAGCGTTAGCCTCTGCCCCGCCTTCGCCGACAAAACCTGGCTGTTTCCTTGCTTACGGGGGGCCGCCAAAGAGTGAGCAACGCTCACGACTTCTCCGCGGTTGCGAGAAGCGGTGGCAAGCCGTAAATTTTGCGGGGCGAATACACGACGCGCGACCACCAGGGCTGCGCTGCGCGAGATTTACTGGCAGCGTCGCCAAACGAGCGTCTGCTTGCTAACTGGATTTCTTTGGCTGATATGAAAGCTAAGTCCTGCTGTAGCGGTTGGGATAATGTCACCAAATCGGGAAACAAAGCCAGTGAGGAGAAAAATATGAGAAGCAAACGACACCGGATACTGACTGTGAACAACGTGAAACCCGTCTAGCTACTATTTTTTTTTCTCCTCTTTTGGGCTGCTACGTTTAGCAAAGATGAAACAGCACATTTTCGTCAGCCAAATGCACGCTGACGACGGGTGAAGGATCACTGTTATATGCGCCACGGAACGTGTACCGACTCGTTTCCGCGTTGTAAGCAATTTAGGTGCCGTTACACCGGGACTTCGGCACTTCTTCGTGGTAGTTGCGTGCAGCCCATATATGGCATACGCTAAGGAGGCGATCCAAGGGCGCGTGATTTTAAGCCAATAACAGCGTCTGTACGTCATCATTTGATGCATGATTATACTTTACTGTGAGTGCACTGACAAACGAAGCTTGGCGACGTTGTATACAGTATTCACAGAACCAGGGGCGTAGTCAAATATATTTCCCGGAGGGAGGGACATGGAGTGGGCGTATATGTATGTTGGTACATATGCATGGGTTTATAAGAGTGTGCGTATATATAGACATAACACGCCAAATTTCCCGTAGGTGTGTGTGTGTGTGTGTGTGTGTGTGTGTGTGTGTGTGTGTGTGTGTGTGTGTGTGTGTGTGTGTGTGTGTGTGTGTGTGTGTGTGTGTGTGTGTGTGTGTGTGTGTTTGTGTGTGTGTGTGTGTGTGTGTGTGTGTGTGTGTGTGTGTGTGTGTGTGTGCCCGCCCACGTGAGGGAGTGAGTGATTGATTGAGCCCTCTAAGCACTCCCCCCCCCCCTTCCCGGCCACGCTCCTGCATGCGATGGGCTGTATTTGCTACGCGTGATTGGAATCGGTAGAAATTAACTAGGTTCGGGAGCTGAGGTTTCAACGTGCCGGATTCCCTGCAGAATGCCTTCCACTGCCACGGAACCGCCGCGCTGCTTATCAAGGCGGCAAGGACTCCTTTGAAACCCGTAATATAGTCCGGCACGGCAAGAGCGAAAGTGTGGCGTGCTTGTGACCGCACGCACAGACGGTACTGTCGTGGCTGGCTTACGAGGATAAATGCGTTGGTCAAACAAACTGACAATCCGGTTGGGCTATGCGTTAACCATGGAACACGCTGTGTGGCGGCTTGCCTTCTGAATTACAGATCCAGATTGATTGTACCCGGACGGACACGAACAGGTGTCTGGAAAATGAAACATTGTCGCAGTCTCGAGACGGGAGGGATTCGTTACTGCCTTTGTTCCCTTCTTATTGCGTCCTTTGGTTTAAGATAATAAAAGCATGCCATTTCTCATTGTTTTCTTTTCTTGCGTGTATTGCCTTCCGACGTCTGACGGCCCGTTGTTGTTCCCGCTCTAGTCGAGGGAGTGGAGCCTGATCGCCGTCGGCAGTGGCCATGTCTTCCTGGGACACGCTGCAGCTGCGCATCGTCTGCTTGTTTGGTGAGGTCCAGTGTTCGTACACTTGCAGGTACACTCTATTACGCTATAGCTACGCACCGGAAGTAACCATCTTTGGTCGATTTCCTAGTACTCAACTGTTCATTAAAACGAACAGTTTAATACTGCGCTACCACTATAATGTAGCAGAAGTTATAATGCAGCTGAAGCGGAGAGAGTGGCAAATTTCGGGGGAGGCATGTAGCTTTCTTTCCAGGAGGGTTTAATGAAAACATAGTAGAAAAACAAGAGACTGGCATGACTCCTTTATTTTTTTTTATATCATCCTTTCCACCAATAGTGCAAAAGAATCAAACTTCAATAAATCACAGCAAATATATATATATATATATATATATATATATATATATATATATATATATATATATATATATATATATATATATATATATATATATATATATTCATGTGTTTGAAGAAAATACATGTTGATTAACAGCATTCAGAAACAGTAAAGAACCACTTTTTTTCTCTTTCACGATATCCAGACACGACCATTCTACTCCATTAATCCCTTGATATACCCAGTTTTGATTCAGCGCAAGCCAGGACGGTGATTTCGTTGATCAAACGTTCTGGCTGTGCGCACAGAGAAACTAGATTCATCGAAAGCCACATGAACGAATTTTAATTTGTTTCTTAAAAGTATCAATGCGTGAAATTTTCTGATTTGCCCCGAAATTGTAGTTACTGCCACCCAGAATTTAAGTGTTGCCACGGGAAATAATATAATTCTCATACCATTCAGCCATCGTGAACAATCAACGATGAAAAATGGCCGAGCAAATCGATTTGAGCGCTGAAAGAAAACGTGACATACCGCAACCGACTTCAAAATGACTTTAAGATGCAAAAAGAAGACCGGTTAACATCGAGCTACACTGAAGTCGAAGTATGTCCGCTTGGCGGTCGAGCAAGCCTCGCAACTCTGACACGAGAACTACAATTCCGGCTAAATCCGGAAAATTGCAACAGCCGAAACGACCGGAGAACAGTACACATAAGGTTTTTATGGCTGTAGACGCGCAGCCAATTTTAGATAGCCTACACTGCCCTACCTGCAACGTGACGTTAAGCGTGCAACGTGAAGTAGTCAAGCGAAAAACTCTGTTTGTAATAAAAAAAAGAACATCACCGGAGTGGTCGCTTAATGATTATGACCCAGCCACACACTTTGTACTTTGTGTGAGAATCAGTAAACATCACACCACAATTACTGAGTCAGTATATTACTCTAGCGGAAAGTTTTGTCAGAACAGTAAGGACTTTCGAATGCGCATGGCCACTCAGCGTACTCGGACGAAGAAATTGCACACGCTGTCACTCAAGAGTTGTAATGGAACGACGACCATATAGATATATGACAGCGTCAGAAAAAAAAATACAATTTGTACAAACCGCCTACAGTCCTTCACTCCATAGAATGCAGCCCGCACCACCCCACGCAGATTAGAAGTCGTGCATTCTGGCAGCATTTTTGGTAGTTACAGTATACATATAGTGAGAGGCGGGTGGTGGTGGAAGGCTCAATTTGATAACGTTGTTTACCGCCGGTTAACTTCGTTCCAACTTCGTGCAAATAAATTTGTTTTGCTAGTTTCTTCTCACGCGGAAACGTTTGCTCGATTAATCATCTCTGTGTTTCAGGATCTTTATTAAGAAAAAACGTTTTACGCTGAATATTTTCGTAAGAAAATATTTCAGCCAATCGTGATGTGCGACATACGATTAGCGAAGCCGGTTGACTAACGTGAAAACGCACTCACTAATAAGAAGCTTCCTCAATTCGGCTCCAGGCTCGTGTGTTATATTTTTGTTCGTAAAGTTATTTTTGCCATACGTCTTCCGCCTTTGCTAATCATATCTCGAGCATCAGCGCTAGCTAAAATTTTGCATTTGCTGACATGTTGCTGTTAATAAAAAAAAATACTGCCGTATAGTTTTGTCTTCAGCGCTAGAACAATGCAGTGCGCTGACACAGGGGACCATGGAAGCCCCGATTTTTACAGTGCACCGGGAGCGTACTTTCTAGAGCCTCTCCTCATATACTGCTTCTTTCGTACGTTTGCCCAATAGTGTCCTCCGTAAAGAGTAGGGGAGGGGACCGATGTTCTGCGGCACTTTATCCCCTCACCGCTCGCCTTCACCCCTTATACTACTGAGGCTCTTACGACCAGAAAGCAGTGCGTGGACTGGGTATATACTATAATACATAAGGCGTATGGGTGCCACCATCATGGGCTGTTAAGCCGGTGTTTTCTTGTTCTCGTAAATTGCGACGTGAACTTGGTATTGCGACGTCAAAAGGCTATGAAACGTCATGTGCATCAACTCAGCCCTTTTCATGCGTATGCGTCGACCGTAACACTGTTCGTTTAGTTGTTAACGATGAAAAACACAAAGGTTTACAGCCCAATATATGGCGCCCCATCCGTAAAATAGTCTATACGCGGACGCCGAGGGTGAGGGCAAGGCGGCCGCCTTTCCTCAATCACTTGGTGCGCATTCCACGTGAGCTGCAAACGTTCATTAGAACTTGGTTAACGTTTTTCTAACTTACGGTATGTGAAATGTCGTTCTTCGTGTTTGCGTCTAACTATCTCGTGCTGTTTTTCGCGCTTGTTTCCTTGATTTTTTTTTCTTTACAGCCTTGATCGTGATGTCAAGGAGCAACGCTCCAGACCGCTGTCCCGGGAAGATCGTAAGCTATGACGCAGCCTGCTGGTGTGATAGTGTACATGGGTTTGGGATTTTTTTTCATAATCCACAATGAACTTCAAGACAC
This sequence comes from Rhipicephalus microplus, assembly GCF_043290135.1. Taxonomy (NCBI): domain Eukaryota; kingdom Metazoa; phylum Arthropoda; class Arachnida; order Ixodida; family Ixodidae; genus Rhipicephalus; species Rhipicephalus microplus. The sequence goes on from NC_134702.1 coordinate 53,196,887, forward strand.
TAAACATCCAACTTAACCGCTGTATTGATATCATGAAAGTTCATCGAAACAAGACAAAGCTTACAGGGCATTTCACGTTCAACAGTAATAGTTTGAAAGAGCCGCACTTGATAACCTGTTTATGGGGTCAAAGCGTTTCACCATACACGCCCATTAAGGACACGTTACGTGTGCTCCATTCGCGCTTACTTTCGTCCTTTATCTATTCCTTTTCTATTTTGTTTTCTTGTATGAGTAAGCCGGTGACGGGAAGCCAAGGCGCGTCGATCGGTCCGTATACATGATGCGATTTCTGATGAAGTTGGGGTGCTGTGAAAACACTTCGTTCATATTTTATGCCGTTCCGGGTGTGCTTGAGCCCACACGTAGAGGTGTACTCCTTTCGTCTTCCAGTGTGTAAACATCGTTCCGCATAGCATCAGAATGTTTCGCTTAAAGCTGTCAGGTGCGTCTGTCAACAGTGGAACAGTGTTCCTATGAGGCCCGCGAACTCCGATCGCCAGTTGCGAATACCGTGCACGGCTGTATTCGTTCCAAATATTTCTTTTTTCTAATAAGTATGTTCAGAAGCCTTCAACCCATTATGAACAGCCGTCAGCACCAGATATAACTTAGCGGGATAGGCCACAATAAGGGTGTGTCTTCTATTCGAATGTTTTTGGCGCAAGAGGTTAGTGGCCTGTGGTTACTGAAGGCCATGCTGCTCACGGCGAGAAGAAACACTACATGGCGACTGTGCTTTAGAGAATTTCCCACACCCTAAACCGGAAACTGTTACACTTAAAGAAATACCGGTTCATTCAAAACAAATGAACTAAAGAACGAGTTTTGAATATTTTGGCCATAGCGAAGTAAATAAAGCGTACACACCAAAACGCCGAAAATTGCTATGGCATCCAGCGATACCCCCTCCGGTTGCTTTTGAATTAACCGGACTAGAAATCATTTTCTGTGAACAACATCCTAGAACCTTGGACATGGGCTTCGAAGGCGCAGAATGCAACCAAAGCGTACCTTAATTACCAAAAGCAATTTAATTACCTACGTGTCACTGTTCGCGCATGGTAAACGTGCGTCTGTGCAAAGCCCACACTCTAGCGACACATGAGGGAAGCCCATCAGAAAAAAAAGGCATATTTCCGGTGACTCGAGATGACAAGGAAAGCGTTACGAACCTTTAAAAAATATATATATGCTCGGCAAGCCGATTGGTGAAAAAAAAAAGTAATTAGATACCCACAAAACTATATAGCAGTACATGTTCCCTTGAAGATGCAGTGAGACTGTAAGAGCGACTAGCCTGGTGCCTCTTCCGGAGGTACAAACTTATACGGTGCTGATGCAGTTATTGGGCACGTTTGCGTTGCTTTAGTTACTCCTTCACAATTAAAACAGCCCGATATTAAGATAGCCTTGCACTGGTATTTTCTTTCTTTCCCGTTACTCAGTATTTCAGGCAATGCTACATTGCCTGCGAGAAAGGCGCCGGCCGAGGCTACAACATCTACAACAAGAGGGACGGCTCGCCTTGCAAGGTATTTCTGTCGTTTTCTTTTTTTTTTGTTGTTGTTTTTTTTTACTTGAGGCAAATACGAAGGGTAATCGAGGTTGCGAGCTTTCTTAAACTAAATAAAGAGAAAATCGTCTCCTATCGCAAGAATAATAATAGATAATTTCGGAAACAAGAACGAAGAAACGGTTAGATATAAACAACATGCACTATGTGTATATTTCAATTGTATTTGGCTTCATAACGTGCAACCCAAATAACGGGAGGGAAACTGTTATATAAATTGCAGGCTGGTAACAGACGCCGTTATATTGGCACAACCCCTTCCCACTCATCTCGCAAAAGAGATGGGAATGTTAAAATGAATATCGCAATAAAGATACGAAAGGGCGAAGCACTGAATGCATAGCAACTGGAATGTTGTACCGGCGATAACCGTACAACACGTACGAAACTAGCAAGCAGTCAGCTGCTGATCCCCTCTAAACATGCGGGACACGGCGCACGCAACCGCAGACGACTACATCCGGTCGGTCAGAGTAAACAAATTTGCTGCCAGATCTGCGCAGTGGTAACCCCCTTCCCTTTTTTCTGCCTCTTTGGCCGTGTACCTTTTGCGCTCTCTCAGAGCGGCGCGCTTTCAATCGCACATAACGGAGGAATAGCAGGGTGATGGTATCAATCCAGCTTTTACATGGAACACGACGGCGACGGCAAAACGCGCCAGGATGGTTCATGTAATTATTATCGCAGTAAAATAAACTTCAGCGAAGTCACAAGCCTGTGAGTGTCTGGCGTCGCTACTGACGCAGGATACGTGGTCAATTTGCGGTAACGCTACTACAGTGCTTAGAGGTATATTCTATATGCAATATATAACGCCACTGTAGGTGAAGCAGTTGTTGCCCGGTTTGAAAGCAAACATCGCGCAGAAGCTGGAAGGGGCAAGAGTACGCGTCACGTTGCGCTGGTCTATAGTTACTATGTACAGAAATTACGTCAATAACATGAAAGTCAAATCAACCCACATTGCTCTGTGTGGCTTACAACTTTAAGGGAGCCCCTTGGTCTACAAACAGCGAGCCCCTCAATCAATCATTTTGTCACGTCGCTAGTGCGACTTCACTCGCAAAGCGTCGGGTGAGAAATAGTCGCTAATTGTCATGTTGACCGCAAAGCTTTGGCTAGCTTTTTTCAGTCGTGCTGCTGCAATAGCAAACCCCTGTAACAATCAGATCAGTAGGAACAGGAAGTCAGTTTATTTCGGGAGGCACTAGAAGTGCGAACAGACGCGAATTCGGTGTGACCATTCCTAGTCACATGTGTGACCATCGATCCGCTTTGGGCCACTTCATGGTCGCTAGTCACAAATGATCGCGTGACCTATGCTAGTCAGAAATGATAATGGTTCCGCACATTTGTTGTTGTTGTTGTTGTTGTTGTTGTTGTTGTTGTTGTTGTTGTTGTTGTTGTTGTTGTTGTTGTTGTTGTTGTTGTTGTTGTTGTTGTTGTTGTTGTTGTTGTTGTTGTTGTTGTTGTTGTTGTTGTTGTTGTTGTTGTTGTTGTTGTTGTTGTTGTTGTTGTTGTTGTATCACACCACCCCTTTGAGGCAATAACGAAGCGTAAGCCGCAGGTCACTCATGGAAGGCGACTGTAAGAATGACGCATTACCGGTTCTACACTGTTGCTTCCGAGAAAAGGTCATCATCCAAATCAGAAATTGACTTGAAGGACACTAGAGGCAACTATTAAGTCTATGTTGATTGTTGAAATAACGGTCGAAAAACCTCGTAGTGTTACTTTTGTGCCAAGGATGTGCTTATTTTGAAATGAAATCACGTTTTAGTGGTCCGCATCGCACTTCAAATCACCCGCCTCAAGCAGAATGTCTCGCGTTACTGTTACCGTGTACAACGTTGCACGGCTTCACTGCGCGGCTGCTGACGCTAGTAGCAGCAGAATGAAGGCAGCGGGGACCACAGCAGCAACAACTGCCATTGAACAATTTCCTTACGTTGGCTCCGAGGTGGCAGACGTGTTTGGTTCAACTGCCCCTCCCCCCCCCCCCCCCCTAGATGATACAACTTGTCCAGTTCAACCCGGCGAAAATTGAACTTTTGAACCACTCGTGTCTTGCCTCGTAGTAACGTCCGCCGGTTCTTTTTCCCATGAATGAAACAGGAACGAACAAGCAGCATTTTATGACGTCTCTTGATGCACAGAAGGGTCTTTATTTAGTGTAGCTTGTTCGATTGTTAGTCATAAATTGTAGACTATAACTCGGACGTCATCGGGACCATTTTGCGAATGTTCTACTGCAACGCATGTGTTCTCGTGCATCTGCATTAATTTCTCGGTAAGTACCGCGCTGCTGTCGACAATGTTGTCGTTTTAGACGTTGTCATACATTGAGCATCCACTCTCACGTAAATTGTCATTCCACTTTGCGTCCCTTTAAGCGCCTTGAACACGGTCGGCAAGCACGGCTTTACGCACGAAGCGCGCTAATATTTCAGTAGACGCAATCACGCACCGCTCCTTCTGGTGTTTTCTTACGCAGACAATGTTTCTGAAGGACGGTGCCTGTCGCAGTGGACGATGCTCGACGGGCAGCGGCGTCCCTGCCAAGATATACGAAGACTTTTCCGTGGCCAAGGCGTGACGACGAGCTGCAGCTCCCTTTTTAACGAGTTCAACGCTGCAATAAACTGGAGTGATAGAAACACTGCTTATGCAAACTTATCTCAGACTCGTTCTTGTCTGCACGCGGTGTGTGACAGTTTCAAACACGGTTGTCGAAGATAGGTTGGGCAATCGTGTAACTGAGCCACAACATGAGGTAGGGAACAACATAATGCGAGATTTCACTGCAGAAGCTTAGTGCTCGTACATTAGCTGTTGTAGCAGCATGCAAGCGCAATGTGCTTATGTGCCTTGTTTTGCCGATCATTGCTAAAAACGACGATGCCGCTATGTTTAAAGCATAGTGTCACTCATTCATAGGTCGGCAAAAATAGTGGAATTCACTCTGACTCACTCAGGAAATATATTTTGCGCTTACGGCTCACTCTGCTTCAGACTCACCAAAATTCTTCCGAGCTTGACTCACTCGGGCTCACAATCGCGAAACTTTTCTTCAACCGAACTCACTCGGACTGAATCTCAACAAAATATTACTCACCCGGACAAACACTCGGACTCCCGGCTCGATCCGAGTCTGAGTGAGCTCGAGTAAGTCGACTCAAGAGTCCACTAGCCTAGAATTAGCTTGTTCGATCATGATGTGAATGCTTTCTAACACCTATATCTCACGTAATCGGTGCTGTTATTGACGCTGTTTGATATATAGTAACTTGTAATACGAGTCATGAATGGTTGCATTCGTGTAAGGACATTTTTTTTATGGAAGAGAGGACAACATAAGTTATATTTATCAAGAACTTCCTTGGAAGAGTTGGCAGGGAAATCAAGGCACCCTCCCCCCCTTCCCGTCATTCGCGCCTCTGGTCAATAAATATAGAAATGCTGTATGTATGGTACCGCTTTGGAATATGTGTGAGTAGACGTCAGACTACTCGTGAATCCAGGTAAGACTAATAGTAATGCTGAAGATAAGTAGATAGGCGGCTCGTTATAGTATCACTCACTGAACATAGATAGCTTCAAGGCGGTAAAGTCGTATAATACACCGAGGCACCTAGCACGCGTTCGCACACGATTTGTAGTCTCGTGGTCATCGACATCCGGTCTACAAAGCCCTGCAAGCGACTGAGGCCATGGCCATGCACAAGAGTCCTGTACTATAAGGAACCACGCCATCCGGCGCACGGAAAAAGACGGACAGCTTGCGCTACTTTACTAGTGAAATAAGTGCAATTTTATGCTCCTTCTCCATATAAGACCGGTCGTGAAAGAGGAGATGAAGGAAAACGCTCATCACGCAGCAAATTCTTCAATCATCGCGTCTTTTGTCGTTAAAATGGTGCAAGGTGGCAAGACGCGCAGGCGCGTCAGGCCAGACAATTTCGGTTGGAAATTTCTCGCAAGATTACGCGAAGTTAAAGCTGCAAAGAGCGTTCGTGTTTAGTTCGTTAAAGGGCTTCAGCATCGAAGAAACGTGGTGCAGGACTTTCCCTGCAGGCAATTGAACCGTATACGGACCCGGCGACCAAGTCTGAGCAGCGTCCTTGTGTACAAGCTGGAAATGGCACCGCTCGGAAGAAATAAAAAAAAAGGCTACGACGTTCCCTCGTAATTTTTAACGATAGCTACTTCCCAACGTATACAGAAGCTCTCGTGGCCTTCTAGCGTGCGCGGGCAAACGCAATATCGTGTTTTCCCGCTGAGAAACGGAAGAAGTTGCGGCCCATTTTTCACTCCTTTCATTTGGGCTACGAGCGCCAAGAATTTTTTTCTCTGTGAAGACGAGTTAGAAGTTTTAGGGACGGACAAAAGTAAATGAAGTTGTCTGGCAGGCACTGAAATAATTGCCTCCAGCTACCAGGTGACTTTTGACTGGAGGAGATCACGTTGCCACCTGAGGATATATTCAGCGGGCTCTTTTCGGGCCTCTTGCAGCGCCTTCTAAGAAATTTGTAAAGTGTTTTGAATGAATGAATGAATGAATGAATGAATGAATGAATGAATGCGCATATACCAAGGTAGATTGAAAGCATGTTATGCTATGCTGCTGCGTATACTTTTTGGCTACTTGCACGTGCATAAACAATCACAAATGTTGGCGTTAAAGAACAAAGAAAAAAATTCGGCAGATCCCACGTACTTGGCAATCAAGTTTATGCAAAGCACGCGGAGGGAAGGGGAACGTGTTCACTTTTTTTTTTTTTCTTTTGAGCGACGCGTCATGAAATGACGCTAAATATATGTACAAATGTTGCACGCAGAGACATATATTGAAGAGTTGCAGATGTTTATATAACCAGTTTTCCACTTGCACAACGATGTCAGATGGAAATGTGTTTTAGCAGCACCAGAAGCTGATATGAAGCGCTGATGCTCGCGAAGATGCTGACCCTTGACACTGCTACCTAAATCAATTTCAGCACATGACACGTCACCACAATTGACGGTAACCCGACGTGACGGCCGTAGTACATATGTAATGTTTATAAAATTGGGTATGCAGCACTACGACCACTATTGACGTTTCACGAAGATTAGCGTCTATTTGAAAAGTAGTTCCGAGACCTGGCGTAGCTCTGTGGTAGAATGCTTGACTGCCACGCAGAATGCTTCGGCTCGATTCCTGCTGGGATCATGAAATTTATTATTTACATTCGTCGGGTGGCCAGTGCTGCCTATGTCACGTTTTTTTTTAATACTGACATTTATTCTATGCCTTCGTTGGGTCGACGCTACCGATGTCGGGTATTACTTAACGCTCACGCATTAAAATTACTCATGTGTGTTCTCGTCGTTTCTAGGTAGATACTAAGTGTCAATCACCTGTGGCACGTAACCGCTTACCAGCGGCACATACCCGCGCGTGAGTACGTGCCACTGTCTGACGGGAAGTGTTTGACGACGTACGCGACGGGATCGTGACAATATTCGTGTGTTCGCCAGCGCGCCATATTCGTCAAACTATCTTACCCTCTCATGCCAATTTTAGTTCACGCCAAGTTAAGTGGGCGACCATAAAATAAGAGCACCCAAACGTAAGCGGCTAGATAGATAGATAGATAGATAGATAGATAGATAGATAGATAGATAGATAGATAGATAGATAGATAGATAGATAGATAGATAGATAGATAGATAGATAGATAGATAGATAGATAGATAGATAGATAGATAGATAGATAGATAGATAGATAGATAGATAGATAGATAGATAGATAGATAGATAGATAGATAGATAGATAGATAGATAGATAGATAGATAGATAGATAGATAGATAGATAGATAGATAGATAGATAGATAGATAGATAGATAGATAGATAGATAGATAGATAGATAGATAGATAGATAGATAGATAGATAGATAGATAGATAGATAGATAGATAGATAGATAGATAGATAGATAGATAGATAGATAGATAGATAGATAGATAGATAGATAGATAGATAGATAGATAGACTCAAAGTCACCGTAGTTCGCTAAGAAATGCTTCGCGTTTGAAAACGCCAGGCCTGCACGGAAGGCGGAACACAGTCACACTGAAAGCTAGAAGACCGGCCTTTCAGAGCCTTTTCTGAACACTCATTGGGTAAATACTACAAGCACACATGCTTGACACCCACTAGGTCGTCATTAATAAATTTATTTGGGTAGTAGGCTGGCATTCGCTATGATATTTTTTGCCATTCTTCTGAGAAGCGTGGCATCCGCTAAATACTTGCAAGGAATTTCGTGCCAATTGTTCATGCAGTGGATGACGATGATGAGGAATTGTGACTGAAGTGGGTATGTTCCACAGTTAACGTGGGAACAAGAACAAGCTTTTTTAATGGGTTGGAGCATTGGATGGCCCACTCGTTACGCTATCGCATTGTGGGACGAATGGTTGTTCTTTCGCCGTTTTAATACGCTTTATAAGTCGTATTAACGCGATTGCTTTCCCGACATGAAGCCTATGTAAGGCAAGTTTCCCAACAAGTCACAAGCACCGGATAGCACAGTGGTTTGAAAGAATGTCTGCAAAAACGGATCTTGCTGATCTCGTAGAAAGAGAAACCTTGTTACAACCTGCCTCAAAAATAAGTATGGCAAGGCTAAACCAACTCTTTTTAGTCTAAACAAGATGTTGTTGCGGCTTGTCCGTTCGTACTGGGATTGCCACACAAAAACAGCAAGAAGCTTATGAATCCTCCGAATGTTGATCCTGAAACACGACAGTACTTGCATGCAGCAAGTAAACCAGCCGCGATACTCAGAAGACGTTGCATATTGTCGCATGAGCGAAGACGGACAGATCACGCCCCCCCCCCTCCCCTTATTTTTGGGTCAGCACAGATAGCCCTTTGGTTTTCTCGGGCCACATATCGTTGTTCTTGTATTTATTGGTCAAGCGTAACACCGAGATATGTGTTAGCCATGCTTGACCATTTAATCCGTTCATACACAGCTGGGAACGCTTTCCAGTTTCCATGCCATAGCCCAACACACTGGTCTATGTTTACAATGCAACAAGAGGCATCGTAAAACCTACGTACAATGCTCATGGAGGTGGGTATGCTCTCCTGATTGGTACAAAATATTATTGCAACATCATCAGCATATGCCAATATCTTCACCTCACACGTGCCCAAGTGAAAACCCTGTATATTTGAATTTTTTGGTATTCAATTTTTAGCAATAGAACCTGGCCTACTAAAATATGATATATTCTTTCTCCTTGGCTAAGCCGCCTGTCAGTCAGACATTGTTATTGAGACCCGTGGTCAGTATTTATTTTATTGAACATATGTGCAAGTTGCGAGAAGTGTTTTTGCAAAACTTTGCTACAATGATGAACTGCTAAATGTTATGGATGAATCATGTCATTTGAAACCATATTAAGTACGTGTGGCAAATGGATCATCTGCCTTGAGTCCATGGTGGCATTGAGCTAAAAGCTTAGTTGGAGGGTGTCTGCTGTTGTTTGAATGTTACATACTGCAATAAAGAAAAAAAAACTGGTGTAGCTCAGTGGTAAATTACTGGGCAGGCACCCAGCGGATCCGGGTTCGAGCCCCGCCGTATCACTGGTACTAAGTTTTTTTGTTTTTTTCTACTTCGCGCGATGTGGTTACGGACAACGGCGGCGGCGGCGGTGGATAGATGGATAGATAGATAGATAGATAGATAGATAGATAGATAGATAGATAGATAGATAGATAGATAGATAGATAGATAGATAGATAGATAGATAGATAGATAGATAGATAGATAGATAGATAGATAGATAGATAGATAGATAGATAGATAGATAGATAGATAGATAGATAGATAGATAGATAGAAATGATATGCTCAAAATCGCCGAAGTTCGATAAGATATGCTTCGCATTTAAAATTAGTTGGTTTGCGCCTTCGAACCGTTTTAGGCAAGTACCTACACTAAGGGACCTTGTGAACGTTAAAGGGTAGCCTGTAGAGGTAGCCTAACTTAAAATTTGGAAGGTGGGCTACATTTAAGGTAGGGCCAGCTGTGAATTTGGCGGTGCGCAGAAATTTGGGGGTGGGCCAACTGGTGAGTTTAGAAATGGCTGAAGTGGAAATTCGGAGCTAGGCCATGAAGGTGCGCGCACCATGTTGCACCACGCACGTCATCGATACACACCACCGCGTGTGAGCACCCCCATGAACAGTGCAGTAGTTGCTCACGGGTATCTATTCAACACATTTGGAGGTTCTGCCATTCTATTTCCGCCCAAAGCTTCTTCGCTAAGCGTGTTGTAGGTGTGACCGGAAAAAAAAATGATAAATTAAGGCAGCTCCGCTTCAGAGGTGCCAAACCTGAAGGTATGCGGAGCTGGGCCCTATCATGTCTACTTCACTGGCAGGCGGTATAATCACGGAGCAATCAGTGGTGCTGTTACAGTGTACTAGCGCCTCCCCAAGCTAAGCGCCTCCCCAAGCTAATGGTTCAGTCGGTGTGTTCTGCACTGTACGGTATAAAAGGCGGCGTAAATCATCAGAACGGCATCCACCAACGTTTGAGAATTAAATATCACTCTTCATACAGAGTCACACACAAACACACACACACACACACTTCGCCAGTGCGTGATGGAGCGCTTCATGTTTTCTAAAAAGAATGTCCAGCTTTGTTTAGCCAGCCCATGCTGCTTCAAAAGGCACCGCCGTTATATAACTCCACCAATCTGTGACGGGCCTTAAATTTTGTCTGCGAGTGCCGAGGCGGCGTCAGATAGTTTTATACCCGCGCTTACACTGCCGTACGGCGCATTTTCGCAATTGTAAAATCGTGCGCATATAATTCAGAGTAATAGCAAAACGCTAAATATTAATTAACACTCCGCCTCTCCCCGAAACCTTCCCCCTGTTCTCCTTCAACATACCTACTAAGTCGCAAAGCAAGACCTAAAAAATCTACAGCTGACTTAGTTGCGAATATGAAATATCTGTTTGTCCGCCGTGGAACGTGCGGTATACATGCAGTGACTTCCAAATTGCATGCTCAATATTATGACTAGGAGGTTGCAGCTCGCGTAATTGTTTGCGGCGCTTGTTTCTCACGGGGACAACAAGTACAGCACGCGCGCGAACAAGCGCGAATGAAAGGCAAATTTAGAAGAGCGCGTGTGATTCACGATTACTGAAGGTGACCGCAAAAAACACGCCGAGGCAAATTAAAAATACAGCCTCGTTTCGCCTTGTCTCTTTTCGTGCAGCGCTCGTTTCTTTGCGGTTACCTTTTCCTTAACCGAAAAGGCAAAGCGTGACCGGAACGCGACGTCTAATTAAAGCCTGAAACACAGTGTCGTGAAAACGAGAAATTAGTGGCGGGTCGGTGGTGTGGTCCGGGAGGGAATGCAGGGAGAGTAGAGGAGAAAACGAAGTTCAAGAAAGACATACACACAAAGAAACAAACGAAAACGTGAGAAATAAAAAAAAAAAGCCTGGGGTTGATAGCACCGCGGGACTTGACTTTGGGAGTGTGATCGGCGCGCACGCAATTTTCTCCCCAGCGTAGCCGTATAAATTACTTTTATACGTAACGATGGTGAGAGCTGCTCCTGCCATCTCACTCATTTCAACCCCCGACTGGTGGCAGTGGCAGTGGTTAGAAGAGGGAAAAGGCGTTTAATTTCTGCCGCCCGGTATGGGAGCACGGCGCAGCGCCTATACCTCCACTGCCCGGGGTGCGAGCGGGCGAAGGTAAGAGTGAAAGCGGTAGTATATTCGTCTCGCAGCACTGGTGGGTGAGAGAGCGTGACGAGGGTAAAGGTAGGGCGAACAGCCAAATAGAATATTATTTTTTGAGAAAAAAATAATAAAGGCCCGCGTGCAAGAGAACACGTGGTCCTGGAGAAGGAGGAGGTGTAGATGAATCAAGCAAAAGACATAGTAGAAAGAGAGAGCTAGAGAGACAGAGAAAGAAAGAGAGACAGAGAAAGAGAGAGGGGGGGAGGCGAACGTTAAGAGAGACGGCAAGACGCGCAGAGGTTGGCGTATACGCACGCTTACACAGACTCGCGTTCGAAGCCAACCACTCGAGAAGCCAGTGTGTGTGGGCATGCCCAGAAATGACACGTGCGGGATAAAAAAACCGTGACGCCGGAACGCGTAGCAATTACGCCGGCTGTTGGTGGAGTGCTAGACCTATAGAACGTCCCTTCCTTAGCGTTTCGTCTATTTAATTTTTTTTTTCGCTACACCGAGAAAGAGCTGCTCGCGGTTCTTGGTCCTGCTGCTTCTCACTCGACGATGCTGTTGCCGCGGTGGAAGCAAGCGGAAGAAACACACGCCGCTTTCAGGATGTCTTGCCTCAAGTCGCTCGGCGTCGTACTGGCGCTCCAGGTAGCCGCAGGTGAGCAGCGCCGGGTTTGATAATACCTCTCTGGACGACCGCGATCTTTTTCTCTCGTTTTAGGATAGTTCTCGGTAACTGACGACGATTTGAGTGTCTCTCGTTTAACCCTTTGAGGGGCGACGTTTTCTCGCAAAATGCGCCCGGAAAATGCGTACTATTTATGGTTGAATTTTGCTGTTGAGGGTCGTTGAGTTTTTTTTTTCTTCAAATGAATCTATTTCAGAAAGAAAAGTGTCTCAAATGCCTTTTTTTTAGTGGCCGTGAAGTGGCAGAAAAAAAATCACTTACGTTGTTACGTACACATAGTTTATTCGTGAGTAGCAGCAAGATACGTTCTGAAGAAAAACCACATACGACCATTTAAAAACTGTGCGTTGAAATAGACGTGTGAAGTTCACAGACGTGCAAAAAAAAATAGAGAGAGGTTTTTAGTAAGCTACGGAAGCACGTTACGAAAATACGACATGGTTCTTTTTCGTATAAGCGTACAATGTTCGCGCATGCGCACCTGTCAGCCGATTCCGTATTGCCACCTTTCCGCAACGTGTTTCCGTAGCTTGCTGGAAACCTCTAATATGCGCACAAAGTGGCGTTAAGTGGAAACACCAGGGGGAAAAAAAAGCCACTTTTAATACAGTCGGCATCGTCTCACCGCGCAAGATGTCACTCACTCATCAACAACTGAGTATTAACTCGTAAGTAACTCCTCGTATGGCGGGCTGACACTGATTGAGATTTTGATTAAACAGTTGAGCGGTGATTCGGAGGAGTCACCGCTAGACTCACTTGCGGCAGAGAAACTAGAGCAAAAAATAGAGCATGCCAGGCTGGCATGCTCTATACCATAGCGAAAGCAAACTTCGTGGGTGAGCGCGCCGAAGAGAACTGTGTAAACTGTGTAATTGTGAGCGCGTTCAGAAAGCGAGACCAAGTCTGAAACATGTGATAATCCTTCACCTTATCACCAACCAGACGAAAGCATTTTTACAGCGAAAGCTGTCACGAGATCACAACTCGGGTCACGCGCAGTGCCGTAGTTGTCCGCCGCCGCCGGTGTCCGTAACCACACCGCACAAAATTAGAAAAAAAAAACTATCACCACTGACACAGTGGAGCTCTAATCCGGGTCCGCTGGGTGCCAGGCCAGTATTCTACCACTGAGCTTGCATTAGGCAGGCTTGCATTATGCAGGCTTGATGTCGGGAAAGCAATCGCGTTAATGCGACTTATAAGCGTTCTAAAACAGCGAAACAACAACCAGTCATAGCACAATGCGAATATCGTAACGAGTGGGTCGTCCAATGCTCCAACTCATTACAAACGTTTCTTCTTGTTCACCTTTAACTGGGGCGCATACCCACTTCAGGCATAGTACCTCATCGTCGTCAGCCACTGCATGAACAACTGGCACAAAATCCCTTGCGAGTGTTTAGCGGATACCACCCTTCTCAGAAGAATAACGAAAAATAGCATAGCGAATGTCGGCCTTTTGAAAGATTCTAAGCCGAAAAGCCATTAATTTTGTGGTCGCAACGAGTCAGAACCAGCCAAAGAACGAAACTGAAACTATAGTCGGCGCACCGCTATAGTAAAGCATAAACTAAAAAAATGTGAAAGAACATCGTCACCAAAATAAAATTCCTTATGTTCGAGCAGTGTGAAAGCACGTGCCAAATATGAGAAATTATCGAAAACAAATAGCACAGCATATTCACAGAGTGAATGATGATGAGTAGGGCGAAGCGTCCATTCGTACGTTCGTTCGTCCGTCACTGTCTGACTGACTGTCTTATTAGGATGTGCTGGCTTCGCCGGAGAGATGGACTGCCCTAGACCATAAAGGAGCTTTCGCCCCTGAAGAGGCGCCCATTTCAAACATATTGGCCACGACGTACATGTACGTAAAGGACCATCTTGCGGCTGTTTGCGGAAGACGTACTATCGTGAGCAATATGAAATTGAACACGCGAGAGCGTGGGAAATAGCTCCCAAACCGAGATAACCCAATACGTGGATGGTGCTGCCGAAACAGGAGGGGAAGGAATGCGCTCTTTCACCGACTGTTGATTATTCTTACACCATGGTTGGCACTTCCACATGCTGTGAAACGGCAACTGATCGCGTGCCATTGGCCACTGGCAATTCATGACACGAAAAAAAAAATGCACCAGAAACAAACCAAGCAAAATATGTGTATTAAAATGCTCAGAGAACACCATCTAGACGTAGAAGCATGGCCTGTGCATCACAGCCCATTGATTGTGGCTGTGCGCGTTGATGTGACCTCGTATAACCGCTAGCAGCCACTGTCACGTTATAACCTACATTTTGCAACAATGATATCGGTAGTGGTGGTAGTGGTTCTTGAAGAAGAAAGAAGGCATTTAATTTCTGTCTGCCATAATGCAACACGGCGCTGGGCGGGAGTGTCAACAGCTAGTGGAAGCGTGGCGCCCTTTCCACTTTGTTTCCGACAGCGGCCGCTGGAATCAGCCGATGAAGAGTTCCAGGCTGTTCAACACACGCTCACGTGTTCGAGCTCATATTGCTCCGATAGTACATGTGCATTTTTGTCCCTCAGATGGTGAATTAAAAGAAGTATTTTTATGGTGCTGTTCGGTATGCCCACCAAGTTCCCAAACAGCTACTTAAGGTTCAGTCCAAAGCATAAATCAGAACCAGAGAACGCAGAAAGCATCTAGATTGGTCTTCTTCCAGTATCTAAATCAGGATCCGTGTCCCGAACCGATCCCATTGGGCGACAAGTCTCGCATCGCGCGGCATAGAATCCCGGGTGGCCAATTACGGGTGCTCTGCTTGCCGGCCTCCCTTCAACCAGCCGCTCAAAGCGTGTTGAAAGCGACATTACTGCAATCTCTCCAATGCTGGTGGTCGCTGAATACGGCCCCATGGGCCGTGTGTCACCAGCATTATGTCACCAGCGCGTGTCACCAGCATTTGAGGACATTCTTCGTGAGTACCTTGCACATGAGGTGACCTGTACATGCGAACGAGTTCGCCATCTCACTGACGCCGTGCTCGGCGGCTGACCCGAAATCCGCGGGCTTGATCTTGGCAGCGGCGGCTGCATTTCCATGTAAGTGCACGTCAAATAATACCGAAAGGTTCAAGTATCCGGATCCTGCCATTACGGTGTACTCCAGAAACACGTCGTGATATGGTGCGCAAAACCCTCGCATATTATTCTCAATATTTTCTCCCTGATGTGTACGTCTCTCGTTGTTAAAATGCCGTATAATGTTGCCCGCTCGTATACGGAGCCGAACAGTTTCTGGATGTGGAAAAATGTTCCAGAAATTGTTCATGCTTTCGAATGTGTTACACATGTTGTTTAAAGTGGTAATATAGGTGTCTTCACTCTGGCGTCTCTTCTTCTGGCCCCAATTCGCCTATCATCAGCGAACAAATGACTGTTTTTTTTTTTTTCTTTTCCAGCGTGGGCCACGAGTGTGACGCCGGCTCCAGGCGCAGCCGCAGCAGCTCCCGCTGTCGGCACCGCCGCCGTGAACGGTACACCGCACCACGCAGCGGCCGAAAGTGCGACGGCCTCAGCGGCGGCAGCAGCAGGCCACGGTCATTTCGACACGACACAGAAGACTCACAAGTGCACCAATGTTAAGGTAACCAGGCTGCTCGGGCAATTTTACACGCAGGATGACTGCGCTGACACAGCCTATATCATCCTATTGCGTGCAGTACACGAAGACCCCAGGTGTGTAGAGATCGCGGTTGGGGGGGGGGGGGGGGGGGTGAAGTTTTATCACCCTTTCCCGTGGGTCAAACTCAACAGAAAACAATCGCCGCACCAACGTCGCTTCGTAGCGAATGCAAATATGAAAACTTACTTCTTACAACGGCCTGACTGAGTAAAGGTAGGGGGTAGACTTGGCATCCCTCTCAGGTGATTAGGGGGGGGGGGGAGCAGGGTATCCCATCCCCCTTGCTCCCCATGTGCGCAAGCCTATGAAGACCAATGCTGGCGATCTCATATCCTGTGCTGCGTCAGTGTAGACTAGAGTTGCCGATTCCTCTTATAATAGTGAGCTTTAGAATAACATTTGCAGGCGCTGCGGGCGTTGCCGGCATAGCGGGCGCCATAGGAGGTTTAGAATAACGTTTGCGCCCCTGCAAACCGCAACGCACAATCGCAGCGACACCATAGTCTTAAAACCAGCGTTTGCGGGCCACAGACAGCGCCCGCTATTTCAGATTTTCTGCGGGCGGGCCGCCAACAGCTGTTATAGCGTTACAACGCATGCGCAGTGGTCACGACCGCACCGCAAGGGCTCGCGGTGCGCTATTCTGAAACTCCCTAACAAGCTGTTTCTTTCTTCGTCGAGGCGCTCGTCGCAATTTTCGGGCTTAGTCACGTGCTTTCTATAAATACCGGGATTTTACTGCTCGTCACATTCACTACAGTGCGCTCGTCGATGCATTTGTGCAGTTGACTGTTGAAAGCAAACGCACGTTGGGAGAGTGAACAGGTAACTTCATTCATGAACTGGCAAACGTGCAGTTAACAGAGAGAAGGCTGTTAGATAGTGAATAAGTACTTTCGCTCATAGTTGCGCATATTTTGCGATGTATTACCGCTGCGAGAAATAATTGAGGTTATCATTTTCTTCGCATTTCAGTGACGTTTTTCACTATAACTGAAAATATTTTCAATCATCAGAAAACGCATTAAACTTTCCCTTCTTTTGGGCTTCCTCGCAAAAGCTGCGCCTCGTCGTTTGAGGGACGGGAGATTCTTTAGGGATTATTTTTTTGCTTGTTAGCTATAGGCATCATCTGACAGATCTGGCGAGCAACGGCGCGTGTATACGCAAGATTCGATAGGAATAGGATAGAATCGTGCCTTCGCTTGAATCATTAAACTATATAACTTTCCCGCAATAGCAAGACCAGCACCTCTTGTCACGAGAAAACGATGTTTAAGTGCGTAGCTCTTTAAGAGCCCGGACGCTTCTTGCCCCGTATATTTCATGTGGCATGGTCACGCTCAAAATCAAGTGGTCCGTAAGGTTAGCAATTATCAAAATCAGGTTAAAATGAAAGAATAAGGTATAAAAGAACGCAATTAACCGAAACAGCCAAATAACAAGCGCTATAATTGGCTTAAAATCATTATTAAAAAAAAACCTTCGAAAACAAGTGATTGACAGCCGCACCGTACAAGAGAGGGCGCTAACGCCTCGCCAAACGTGCTATTGCTACTGCTACCGGCATCTCTCCCTTGCATTCGTCGCTACATCTGAAAAAGGGGGGGGGGGGGGGGCAACAACATGACGCAACTCGCAGCAGATGACACGTATCTCGACTGTCGTAATAGGTAGGACGTCAATAAAGCCCTTCAAAATGTAGCTTACATGCCGCACACCGAGTTTGAGAACCTATTTCAAACAAAATTCTACTATCGCCGCGGAAACCCTACATGATTTCCTTTAACACAGACCCCCATCGGCGGTTTAGTATAAGGAGCCGTGGGAACTCCACAAACGGGAACCACTAGGTACCCATGGGTACCAAGTGGAGGGTGTGTGTATACGCACTTCCTCCGATTTTACAGTGCAGTGGAGCCAAAGTTTTAAGCCAGCATATACGCAGGAAAATTCAGGTGGCGACGCCCCCCCGCCCCCACCTCCCCAAAGTTCCGACGATGACTCACCGAGACGTCGTAGATTGTCACGGCGTCTTGCTGGCACCCTGATTTATTAACGATAAAATTAATTATTTTGTGTTATAATATTTCAAATTCAATGAACTCAAACTGACATTGAAGTGCGAGGCCTTCGGCGAGAAAATTTCAAAAATAAGTCTTGCACCACTTCATTTTCATAATGAACCCAAGATTGTCAAAATACCAATAGATTTAGTATTTCACTACATATTCCCTGTCATACTTATGTACATTAATGAAGTCTCTAGCAATGAGTCGCACATGTGAAGAATAAAGAAGCTTAGCAGTCTTTCTTGATTGTTGGCTGATATAGACCTTAAAAATGTGTAGCATTGCAAAATTATGCAGTTCGTCGGCAATCGCTTAGCCACGAGCGACTGCATTTGTGGTTGTCATATACATTATAAATGAAGAGCGTTTCTTAGTGCGTTTGCTTTTTTACCACTGCATCTTATCTATCTCTATCTCTCTGTATCTATACATCTATCATCTATCTGTCTGTCTGTCCTTGTGAGGTACAGACAGCGCAAGCCTATCGAAGAACAAGAACACCGACAAAAGTCGAGCGCTCCATGGCCAATTCTTTATGTTCTGGTTCCGTGAAATGCACGCGCTGCTTTATACTAAAATAAATCATCATATTAGAATGAACCGACCAGCCCACCGAGTCAGTCGTGCTTTGTTACACCAAAACTCAGTCAAGACTTATCATGTCGCACATTGCCTCTGTGGTATCAACTTTGACACGTAACGTATGAATACGTTCGTTGCAGCGGCGGTTCAGCGACGTCTTTACCATATTAATTTGTGCCGCATGAATACAATCATTCTCAACACGTCAGCGATAAGAATGCATTCAGTGCGAAGGCACAAATTCAAGCGTTAAACCATGGCACGCATATCGACCCTGGCACCAACACGTGCTGAAACCCTGCAACGGAACCCAAACACTTCGACGTCAGGTGTCATATTCATTTAAATGGCATGTCCTGCGCTTAGGCTTCGCGAACCACCGCTCGAAAAAGGATCAGCAAAACACGTGCTCACTTACACTTCTCCTGTCGCAGCTCTTCTCGGAATGTCGGGTGCACTGCGAGTACGTGATCGATGGCAAGGGGGCCTACTTCATCTTCACTGACGGCGAGGATGGTGTGCCTTGCAAGGTGAGATCTCTCGCGAGTCCACGTCAGCGGATACATTCCGCAGTTGCCATGCGCGCTCGACCAAAGTACAACAAATAATTCAACGGCGTGCACCCATTCGGCGCAGTGATGGCAGCTGACATCTATAGGAGGTACGACAAAACTTCGAGACAGACGAAGGTCATATCGCGTTGCCATAGCAACCGGAGATTTGCGGCAAGTCCGAACCCGAAAAAGGTCACTTGCGAAGAGGTGAAGGCAGTGAAGGCGCCCAAGCGCGCCCGACAAGCGGTCAGACGCGCAGCGCTTAGTTATAGACTCGTCTGTCACATCCGCGAAGTGCCAGTCGCTATAGCAACGCGAGATAAAAGCTTTCTTTTTTTTATCTTGAAGATGCATCGCAATGCCGATTGGCAGTCGTTGCCGATGTCGTCGCATGGGTCGCAATGTATTTTGATGTGGTCGATAGCGCCTCACGGACTTGTTCACCTAAAAAATGCAGATTGTATAGCCGCGACGAAAAAAAAAAAAAAACGTGGCATATCCACGGAGTGACTGATGATGAGTGGGGCGAAGCTTCCGAGAGTTTTATCGGTAAACCGTGAATCGTTTGTCCGTCCGTCTGTCTGTCCGCACCTGCTGAGCGAGTCACGTACGAGCTAGGAGGGACATACCCACGGCTTTAGGATCTTCGCCCCTAAACAGGGACTCGCGACCGGTGCGGCAAAATTACGAAACGTACGTGACGTTGTTGTTCCCGAATTCGCCGACAGCGATATTGCCAAGCGCATTCCATTTGCCAAAGTAGGGGGTGACCGGCGGAAAGCACTCAAGCATCATGCGCCAGCGTTGCTGTGAACTTTCTTGCCGATAATAAGTGCACGAGTGTTCAGGACAAGGGCTTTCGGAGGGGTCATCAGCAAGATGGGCTGCTTTCTGCCGGCCATTCCTGCTTTGTAGAACTGAATGTATTTGGCCCTCTCGGCCAAATACATTCGCATTTTTTCGCAATTTTTGCCGCTCCAGCCACCACTCACTTGTGCTAATCTTTTTTGTTGTTGTTGTTGCGACTGCACACCGTACTGCGGACTAAATAACCTATAGACCAGTATTTTTGGCTGTTTGGGATGCATCAACTTCTTGCGACTGCAGTAGCTATTGCGGAGATAATAAAGTGACCACCACAACGCTCAGTCTGTCTGTATCACATGCTTATTAATATTGTTCGTCAGTCGTGGTTTCATGGTATATCATCTTGTGCCCAGACATCGATTGTGAAGCACAGCGTTGGCTTCGCTGACAAGTGCCAACTATATGGTGTCGAGGTTAAGTGATTTTTTTTTCTAAACAGGTACGCTGTTATAGTCGTAGTCCACGAATAATACAAAAACATACAGGCTATTAACTGAAGGTTTATTGCGCATTGTCACGGGTTAAATACGAATCTACAAGAAGGAACTAGTGTCACAATCACCAATGTACCATATATCGGACACATAACAGTATTTATGTGTGTACTAATGTATAATGGTACAAGCGTAAGTTAATTATTGATATGAAGAAACTAAATCAATAAACATCGTCTGCCCCGCGTGCGTTCACTACCGAGTGTCTACCTTGCGTTGTCATCGTCACGCAGGGCACGTGACAAGATGTGTTAGATATGGCATGTATTAAAAAAAATGAAGGAAAAAAATGGTGATGACTGTTGAAATTGATTATTACAACGACGCTTCTTCCGTTCCTGTGCAGCCGTGGTATATAGTAACACGTTTCGCTGAGTGGGCGGATGGAATGGGCCACGACCGCAGTGCAACACTACTATAACGCTCCAGCGTGGTCGCGAATGAGCATATATCGTCGCGTGGTGTCCGCGAGGTTAAACCTGAACAACAAATAAATCATGGGTGAAAACTTTACCGAAACTTAAGGGTGAAATGCATTAGGCGTGTACATAATTACGTTGATTGTTAGGAGGGGGAGGGCGACGTCTTACTGCAGCACTCCCCCTTCCCCTCCCATAGATTGATTTCGATAAAAAAAAGTTCGTAGTGAATTTAAGCATGAAATTAAAGCGATGACATGCTTCTCACAACAGCCTGCCCTAGGTCTTTAATTTTTCGGGTGTTAACATGGGTAAACAGCTCTTGGAACGCAGCTTCAGTGGTCCTCAGCATCCATTGCCGACGAAAACATGCATTATCACAATCCCGTAATTTAAGCAATGACGGGTTAGTCGGACTGAGTAATTACGTACTGAGCAGATTCGACGCCCCATTCAGTTGGTTAAACGGGGAGAGGGTGACTACCACCCCTCCTGCCCCTCGCACGCACACTTATGGCAAAATGTTGACGAAATTGGCGTCATGCAGCCTCGCTGTCGAGCTGTATTCACTGCGAGGAACTGACCGGAACTCTTCTTTCCAGACAGCTTTGTTCTGACGCACATCCACTTCTCGCGGGGCCCTTTCTTTCATCCTTCTTGCAGACCCGGACTCTCGACGGTCAGGTGCTGAACGGTGCTTGCCAGCAGGGGCTGTGCACGGTCAAGGATCAGGCTGGCGTAGTAGGCCACAGTGCTGTCGGTGCGGCGGCGGCTGGCGTGGCTACGCCTGCCTCCGCTGCAGGGGCCGCCGCAGCATCTGGAGCAGCCACACCCGGCGTGGCAGCTCACCCTGCCGCCGTTGCTACCCCTGCGCACGTCGCGGCACCTGTCCATCCAGCTGCCGCCGCCACCGCGAAGCACAAGAAAGCCTGAAAGAGCTTTAGTGTTCCTGGCACTAGGGCAACCCCACAAGACACTGGCCCCCCGAGATTGCCGAGCGAGCACATCACGCAACTTTCAATTTTTTTGAATTTACAACGCTGTCCCACTTCATGTTTGTTGGTTCCTTAAGCAGGCGAGAACCCGCCAGGGTGGTACTGTAGTTATGATGCTCAGCTGCCGACTGTAAGGTGCCGTGTGGAGAACACATGGAGCACGAAATATAACTAGGACAGACAGAACCAAAAGAGAATAGAACTATTTCGTGCTCTAGAATAGCAGGAAAAACAGAAAGCACTTGCAGTGTTACGTATGAACTCCGACCAGCCTCGTCGTGGCTATTGGCGATAAATGTGTCACACGATTTTTTTTTCTTTCGCTAGACAAATGCGCGTCAGCGTGAAATATTGCGACGCATATGTACCAGAAGGTAACTCAAAGCAAAACATTCCACTCAATGTGGTCTGTGTTCCTGTTGAAAATGTCAGTGCTATTTTGTCCTAATACGTGAAATTAACCTCAATAACGCAACACTTGTGGTAAAAGAGTGAAGTGATACCACTCCATTTGAGCAAGCACAAAATAAGATAAATAACTCTGCAATGTACCTTGAAAGAAGAAAATATCGCTGGAAACAACTGAATACCACGATTCATGCATGGTCCATCTCATGCTGAGTGATTTAAGAAGCGTGTGGGCCACGCGGCAATCTCGGAGGCTATCTAAATAGCTAACGAGACCTTACGAAAGCATTACAGGGTTGCCGTAGAAGGCACCTGAAGAGACGAGTGAGATCACAGTGAACAAAATATTTTCACACGTACCTTCCGCGGTGAGCCCTTATCGTTGCCGGTCTTCAACGAGGTCACCTCAACTGCACGTCATCGTGTTGTACAGTAATGCGATAATAAAGACGTCGTATGATTGATATAATGCTGCTTACCTTAACTTCAAGTTGCTTGGCTATATATCATCGAGAAAAAAAAATTCAGGAAGCGACACAAATTCTTGAGCTGGATGTCTGGTTGAGGCACTCGCACGTCAGCGTTCTAGGCATGCTTGTAAGCAGTGGTAATCACCATCGACATACCCGCTCATGGTGTCCGGCGGGAAAGCTCGACTCCGCGCCATAAACGCTGAGGGCTGCCATGTGCGCCAGCAAGCAAAATGGTGTCGTGAGAGGCGACTCGCCACAACATTGAGTGTTCAGCGTGATCGTCCAGCTATCCGGCGTACGACAGCTTGGTGTTAGGAGGCGCTGCGCCTCGCTAAGCCATTTTCTTAGAAAAAATACCTTATCACGTGCTGCCGGGAGCTTTGGTTGAAGTCCGACGATGACGTTCGTGCGTGACACCACGAATATGGCTACTGTCGCGCCATCGTTCACTCAAAGAAAATATCGAGTAAAAAGGGCTTCTTTTTGTCCCTCAACAATAATCGTAATCTTTCTCGCGTTCTTTATCTTGCACTATCGCCGCGCGCCTTTCAGGTCATGGACAACTTGCGCGTTGTCAGCATGACATAGCTTTCCCGATAGGAAAGTGGCCAGCGCCGATTTTTCAAGAAGAGAAGCAAAATTATTGTCGTGGGACATAAATATACGTCCTTTTTACTCCATGTTTTTTTCAGAGTGTTCCTCAAGGGGTGGCGTCACCGGGGGCACGGAGCGGCTGGAGCCCCCCACCCCCGAAATTTCCGCCCCCTTACCCATCCTCAAGAACAAGCATAGTCAAAACACTACGCATATGTTCCCAGCCTCCCTGCCCCCATGAAGGAACTCACTTGCGGTGGGTGCCACCGCCCCCCCCCCCCCCGCCCAAGCAAAGAATCCTGGCACCGCCCCTGCGTTCAATTGCGGATGACGTCACGTGAATAGCTCCTGTACTTTAAGCTTTTTATGTTTATCGCGCTGCCGAAGTGAATCTCAGGGGCCAGGTAAAAAGAAGCACGTGGTTCAGTTGTTGAGATCAGTTCCGCCTCGTGCCCCAGCTGCACACGATCTTAAGGTGAACTTACTTAATCCGTTCATTTACTTTATTACCCCGACTGTTAAATGGTCCTTATATTAGCTAAAGTGACGGTTAGATGTGATATCCAATATAACATTTAACCAATTGAACCACAGCCTATCAATTTCTAAATTTTAGAACTTTTATTAATATAAAAAGAGCGTCACTCAGTGCGCGTGCAACACACACACGCACAAAATCTAGCAGATATATATCCGATATAACCATGGATCGATATCTCATATCATAGTCAACATCATCCGAACTAGCCCGTACCAAGTGCCTGGCCACAAGTTACCACCGCTTAGCCAAACGTATACGGCAAATCGCACCACTCGTACTAATCCACGTTCGCCAAAAGGTAAGCGAATCCTGGCCGGTCCAATCGTCAGAGCTGCTGGGGCGGACAATTGCTGCAAGTATGCGAGTAAATAAGGCAATTTATGATTGATACGTGGGGTTTAACGTCCCAGATATATGATTATGAGATACGCCGTAGTGGAAGGGCTCCGGAAATTTCGACCACCTGGGGTTCCTTAACGTGCACCCAAATCTGAGCACACGGGCAGTAAATAACGTAAGTCAGCTAAACTAAGCCCGCGCGTGTAAAAAGAACAAAAAGAAAATGTCATGTCCCGAAAAAAAAAAAAAAAGACGCGGATGCAAGAAGGATGCACTAGTGGCGGATGCACTAGCGGTGGCAAGCCTGAAGAAGATGCAGATCTGGACAGCCTTACTTGTTTCTATTTCGATCCCTCTTCCTTAGCCTGCCTCTCTCTTTTTTCGTCCGTTTTTCCGCTATTCCTGTCTTTTTTTATTTATTTCAATTTTTGTTTATATTGTTAAGAGTAAACGATATTTTTTCGCTTTCTTCCTTTTTCGGTTTCTCGCTTGATTCTCTTTTTTTTTTCACGTTTTATACGTGTCTTCTTTAAAGTGCTCCGCACTCGATATAATCATCAGGATGCTCGACGAACAAGACAAAGCAGACTTCGGTGCGATAGTGGGCACAGTTTACTACGGATAGCTATGCTATGTGCAGTTTTGCCTGCGTGACGCCAAGCGACGACGACAGCATGCCCTAAAGTGTTCCGTACTTGAAGGTCAACGCAACTGGCTTTAGACGCGACGGCACATCAGTTCGTCCTGGTGGTCACAAATCCTGATGTGGACCGTCAGTATTTCATCAATGAATGTATATAGGCCACAGAAAACTTCGCAAGTCTCACAAAGTTTTTTATACTGAGCTTTGTCAGAACATGAGAACGATTCATGCCTTGAAATCGGGAGCCACACTGGCATCATGGGTTTGAAGGGGCCCTGCAACACTTTTTGAGCATGGTCAGAAAACGCTGCCGATCGGTAGTAGAGGCTCCCGACAACACGCGAGCCAAATATTATAGCGCAGCTCGCGGCCTCGAATTCACAAAAAAAATTATCAGTGTCAGCGAAAAATTGCTTTTTTTTTTCTCTCGTCAAATCACGCAATATACCACCAAATCACACGTAGTAAGCCCATTTTACAGCCATTGGGTGGTTTGAACATGACGTGCTCTAATGCTCAACTTGTTGCTGTTATATCGACGAATATGGGGAACTTTCAATGACAAATCCACACGTATTTTTTTCTGTAGTGTCTTAGGCGAAACTTCGGGATCTCGCACAAATGCATAGTAGTTAAAAAAATAAACTCAGCCTGACAAAAAAAAATTCGCCCAACGTGGGGCTCGAACCCACGACCCTGAGATTAAGAGTCTCATGCTCTACCGACTGAGCTAGCCGGGCGCTTGTGGTAAGATTGTTATGATACAAAGTCAACCGGATCTTTCATATAAAATGTCGAAGTGTCAAATTAGGAAATTTAAAAGAATCAATCAATAACTAAACGAAGCCGACAGGCCAGGCGCGTGAGCATCGGCTGGATTACCCAATGGTTTAAACTCACTTCGTTGCAATCGATAAATTTCGACGTCCTGTCAATCACGCAAGGCCTTTAACAGACCACGTCGTTTTTAAGTACGGCCCCTGAAAAAAAAAAATCAGTAATGCTTGCACTGGAGACGCGATGTTAAAGAAAAAGCGAAGCTGATGGCGTCATGTAGTCCCGGCATATGCTTTTTTGCTTTGTTTTGTATACATAATATATGTCTTTCCTATTTCCTTTCTCTCTTTCTCTTATTTTATCTTTCTTTCTTTCGTCCTATCTTTCTTCCTGGCACAGCAACTTCACAGCTGATGTGCCCTTTGTCACGTGATCATAGATGATGACAGAGGGCGGTGGCGAGCTTCGGGCTGGGCAGAGCCTACGCGCCGTGACGTCGCTCTCGACAGCGCTGTCGTGATCCCACCGCTTTTATCAGACTGGTGTGATCCCTGGGTGCTGTGGTAGCGTGGTGTAGCTTCGGGTTGAGGAAACGACCGCTATCAAGATGGGGATACGAAAAACAAACAAGGTTTATGGCACAATTTACAAATATTTATAGCATGAGGTTAAGAGTTCACAAACCACGAGCGTGGTGGTTAAACCGTTACATGGTTCAGAGCCTTCACAAACTACGAACGTGGTGGTTGAACCTTTACTTGGTTCAGAGCGACATCCTGCACTCTGCGGCGCCGTTATAAGCCCTGTCGGGCTCCTCCTTCTTCAGTGGAACACCAATCACACACACACACAACAGGTGAGGGGTACGAGCATGCACGGCGCACGTGAACATCCAAT
This sequence comes from Rhipicephalus microplus, assembly GCF_043290135.1. Lineage (NCBI taxonomy): Eukaryota > Metazoa > Arthropoda > Arachnida > Ixodida > Ixodidae > Rhipicephalus > Rhipicephalus microplus. The sequence continues at coordinate 53,223,236 of NC_134702.1, forward strand.
TTCGAGTCAAGATCACTGCACTTAAAGGTGGCGCCAGAGAGACTCTTGCTCGTCGTGTATGTCGCTGGTCGAGGGGTCCCAAGCTTCGGACAGCAGACATCAAACGGTCCGCCAATCTGTCCGCTCAATTAGCAGGGCACTTTGTGGCGGCGGTCGCCGTTTCTTCAAAGGAATACGCTGTCTTTGTTGTCCCCTCTGGAACGGCTTACTGCTTCGTGGCGACGTGACGTCTCATCCGCCGGCTAGCAGGGACAATACCTGGCGGGCATAGGCATTCGGCGAGTCGGCTACTTGTTTGAGGATTAAAAGAGCGCCGCTCCCCCGTCAGCTCTCGACGCTGGTTCCAAGAAAACCTGGGTTCCAGGCGTGGGAACGCGGCCCGGCTACGCTTTTCAGCGACAGCATGGCGCCTACCGATGGCGGTCATAACAGCGCCACGACCTCCTCCAAGCTTATAGAGGAGGTCGTGGAGGCCGCCGTTTGGAAGCTAACCTGCGACATCTTGGAGAGGTGACAATGCTCCGTTCAGCAGCTGCGCCTTGTAGATAAGTGGCTCCTGAAACCTTGGGATAAGAAAGCCACCCACCAAGTTCAAGAGCAACCCTGCCTTTATAAGCATATAAAAATTATCACTTGCTCGTTTGTCATGATTACATGCTACCCTCCGCACGTTTTCAGTGGAACACAAACGGTCATTGGCACGATAGTTCTGAGCGCGTTTATTATCTGGAGTGCCGTCGTTCTTAACAAAACGTCGGCGGCCATGCTGACTTTTCGTCGCAATGGTGCAAATTAAGTGGCAAGTGCAGTGACAAGTGCATGCAGTGAAGTCAGTGGCATAGCCACGGGGAGGGTGGGCACCCTTGCCCCCAATTTTTTTTTTCTTTAATCTTGCATGTGCATGCGTATGTACACGCGCACATAGAAGCACGCATAAACATACATAAAGTGTGGTTGAACTAAAAAATTCTGGCTGCGCTATACTGGTGCTGAAAGGTAGAAGGGGTGAGAAGGTTTTGACCCCCCACTCTTATTTTGCTTTTTTAATGTTTTTTTCTCATGCTTTAACTGCTTTGGGTGATGCTCAAATATTTTCACGCCTTCACAGTGACTATCAGTTGCCAAAGCTAGCCATTCAGTAGGTGAGGGGCCCCATGGGAGCTCTAATATGTAAATTTGCTCAGTCTAGGGTAGTGGCACACCGGTACCATGCTCCCACAATCCCGAAATGTTTCCGCCATGTAATACAGAACGAAAAATGCCCGTTTCGAAAAGGTGCCCCGCTCCCAGGTGAAAAATATTTCTGGCTACGCTCCTGATCTGGGGCGTCAGCACTCACGTGCGCCCTACATATTTACAAAATGTAAAATTTTGAGTGGAGGGTTCCGGATATTTCAACTACCGTACGTCGATGGATTCACTCGTGGGAGTGCTCGAGACCTGCCCCTCCCCCCCCCCCCACCCTTCAAGCGCTCTTGAAAGTTCCATTCACATATTAACCGATCAACGCAGAGACATGTAAGCATGCGTATACCTTCAAAGTTTCAAGTATCCGTAATATCTGACGCACACGGACGCAACGGGGGGGGGGGGGGGGTGGCATGCTGACACCCCCCTCTCCCCAGCAGTATTTTTCTGTTTCGAGGAGTATATATGAACGCACACATACAATTGACACGCAAGCAGAAACACATGATCGGAACCCCAACATCGCTTAGAAGACAAAATCCTGGCTATGCGCCACTGCGTGCACTAGTCTAATTAGTAATAAATATACAGGTAGCCTTTCACAAATTTGTGAGGGCTACCAACCATAAACAGTGCGTGCAGTGAAACGACGAACGCTTAATCGAGTTCGCGCTTGATTAAATCCGTCGTGCAACGCAATATATAGAATTGTTCAGTTCTCCATTCCAGTCCGGGTGGGCATTGCACAATTGGACAGATTGGAAAAAAAAAATACTCTTAATTATAACTTTGCTACGATCGTATTGTTCAGATTGGCCATTAGCGTTAATGTGAATGTTTTGAAGAAAAGGTAGACTGGTTACCGTAACGGTGGGCAGCCAGTATTTATAAAAATCATTGACAGTACCAAGCGAGAAAATATCTTGGTTAGAAAAACTACTAACATGACCTCACTCCGTCATGAAATGGGGGTGGAAGAGGTCCAGAAAAATTTGGCAAAAAAAAATATGAATGAGGGAAAAAAAATACGTGGAGGTGCCGGGGATCGAACCCGGGGCCTTTCACATGCAAAGCGAACGCTCTACCACTGAGCTACACCCCCGATTGGGTACACGCTGTGTTAAAACTAAATATAAAACTAAGTATGTCGGTACATTAGATTTGTTTTCAAAAAAATGTTCAATTGTCAATGCCGAATCTCACTTCAGCATTCTTCCTATAAAACGCTCGGCGCATCTAATACCATAAAAAAATGCGACTCGTGATGCTCCAGGCCATCGACCATGCAGACTAAAGTAACGGCGCGTGATGTTCAGCAGCTAAACTACACAGTGTTTATTCATTTTGCGCAAACCAAACGTAAGTTGGAGCGAGAAAAAAAGGTCTGTCTATAGTTTGCGCAGCCTGCTGCCTGCTACAGCCGGTTACAGCCGCACATAAACCGTAACCTAGCTCCGCCCACACAACCGCAGCGCGCCTGCCCTTCTCGTGTGAAAAACAGTTCTGCCAGCTTGTTTCCGCCCACACTGCAGATACCTTTTCTCGGCTATTGTAAATACCATGCATGTTACTAGCTAAAGGCTTGTAGTCACTAATTAAAACATTTGCCTTGGACAAGCAATGACGTCAGATTTCTTGACGAAAACGACCAGGATGTTCAGGTTTACGACATAAAACCAGTGACACAAACGTGTGTCTGTAATAACAAGTCAACTTTCTTAGCAGCCAAAGTGGTTGCGTGATACCCTTACAGAAAAGTGGAATTATGGTCATCTCATCATATGCCAAGTTGTACTTCGTTCTCGGGACGGCTTTAAGCTCTCCCATAGTAGAGTACCCTGTGCTCTAAATCGTTACCCCCTTTTTCTAAACACATCTCATCGGGACGGCTTTACGCTCTCCCATAGTAGAGTACCTAGTACTCTAAATCGTTAACCACTTTTTAAACCCCCCCCCCCCCTCTCTCTCTCTCGTATGATCCGAGTGCTCCTTTTAGCGGGACGGCTCAGTGCTCTCCCATAGTTGAGTACGAAGTACTCAAAATCGTTAAACATTTTGTCTAAACAGATGCTTTTATTGTGTGGATTAACTTTCCAGCACATGGGACGGCTTTCAGCTTTCCCGTAGTACAAACACACAGCACTATTACCAAGTCACTTTTCAGTAACAATACTACCTATTTTATTTTCGAAGGGACTGCTTTACTTTTCAGTAACAATACTACCTATTTTATTTTCGAAGGGACTGCTTTCAGCTCTCCCATAGTACAGTACCGAGTACTCTAAATCGTTCACCACTTCTTCTAAACTCGCCAAGCGTGAGGTCCATGGGACGGCTTAATACTCTCCCAAGGTAGAGTACCTAGTATTCTAAATCGTTACATCCACTTTTTCATAACTAAATATTATTGCACAGGCTCCGAGCACTGGCGGGGCGTGGCTGTCAGACTCGCATTCTTCAGAATATTTGTCTATGCAGCCTTATCAAGTGCGAGGCCCACGGGATGGCTTTCAGCAATCCCACAGAAGAGCACCAAGTAGTCTATCGTTAAGCACTTTTTCTAAACACGCAGCTCCTGACGCTAACTTAAAAGTTACCCTGGGGCTGTTTTCGGCTCTCCCATAGTAGAGTACTACGTACTCTAATTCGTAGAACACTTTTTCTAAACAGAAAGTGCCATATGCAGTACCCACAATAAGTACCACGTACTCTGAATCGTTGAAAACTCTGACTGGGACGGCTTCCCGCTCTCGCATTTAGAGTACTAAGCATTCTAAATCATTGAAACACCTTCTTTAAACACACAATTGTGTTTTCAATGTGTTTACTGGAACAGCTTACCGCTGTTCCATAGTAGAGCGCATGGTACTCTAAATTGTCGTAGATTTGATTTGTACACCACACTTGTCCATGTATGGGCATTTGAGGAATGTTTGCATGCCGGCTTTCATTTTATTGCCATTTTTTTATTGTGCTGTGAAGCTATCTTCAATGTATACTTTTCGACAGGATTAGTATATAAAGGAACGCCATTGCATTACAATAATGCTAACAGTTTATTCAAGAAAAAAAAAAACACTGTTATTTGGACGAAAGAAAATTGACGGCAATTTATGCACGTTTTTCTTTTCTTTCGGTCATGAAAGGGTTAAATTATAAAAAACTGACGAGCGATATGGTTGAGATTCGTACTTAAAAAATTCATACAGGTTAGTCGGTGTTTTAACTTCTTTCAGGAGTCCGTTTACGCCGAGTGTTTCAACGAAGATTTTAATTGCCAGATGCTACAAAGCTAACAAAAAAATTTCAAATTATTTTTATATTGTCGAAGTTACTTTAATTGCAATTGTGCTGGTATACAAAGGGAAGCTGAAAAAGTCACTTTAGTTATGTTGTACAGCAAAAATATGCACAACTATAAGTGAAAGAAGCAGTTTAATTTTTAAAATAGACAGGGACAGGAAAGATCCTGGAACAATGCTTCTGCTTAATTTTTAACATTATTTCAAAAGTTGTCTCCCTTCGGTTGAATGCATGTTTGACAGTTCATGATTAACGTTCCTGGTCGATTTCCTTGAAACACGTTCAACTTCAGCACTCAAGCTGAAATAATTGTATTTGCTAAGAAAATGCAAATAAGTCCAAAAGATGTGACAATAAACTAGAAAGTTCTACAAGCGACACTTAATATAAGCAGTACTAGCAACTCTACTTATGTGTCTTTGACGTCACGAGAATAAGCAAGCGCTTTTGGAGCACTTGTGCAAGTTCTCTGGGGAGGATCAGCGACGGCTGTGCGAGGAACTGACATTCTTCCTTAGGCTGCAAGAGCTAGACAGCGTCAACCAACAATACCAGCAAAAAATTTTCATGGCAAGTGAAATAATTGGTCATATTACGTGCATGTAGCCACCATCAGCATCCATTACGAAGCCAATACCTCCAGTTTAGGCAACTGCTGTCAGCTAAACATGCGACTTCCGAGGGAGCGTATCAGCCAAGAATGCTTGTTCGGCTGCACTGCAAGCTCGCTCAGACGTGTTAACATGTCGGGCTGATACTTCATTTATCAGTTTCATATGGACACTCCAGGTGAACTTCTGTTGCCATGAGGTTCCATGTAGAATCCAAAAGCTTTAACCATAGACAAGATCACAAAAGGAAGCATTGTGGGATACAGTCTGTACATACCTATACTCTGTCAGACCTATTTCCTCTTAACGTGCAGCCTTATAGGTATGCACCTTTTTTATGATAATGGCAGCCAAGAACCCGGAATGTTGCATTCCAATAACATTTTACTTACCACCTTTACTATCGGAAGGCCAGTGACCAAAGAGTGGACATTGTGAGAAGCACATTCTTGCTTCATTTTCATGTTTGCACCCATTGCGAGATTAGCATCGGACTCGACCAAGAAGGAAGGGCGAGTGATTGGTCTGTCAAATGGCGGACCCCGACAGTCATATATGCCATGTTAAATGATGACAAGTTGTTCGGTAACAACGAGACGAAGTCTAGTTTTTGCCGAACCACTCATGATCATGTGAGGGCAGCAGACGACCGCAACAAATGCACCTCAACAGAAAGATGTGCTAGCTTTCTTGCTTTGAGCAGAAGAACCTCGGGGCAAGTGGGGGCGGCAAAGCTTCAGCAGAAACTGCATACTTAGACCAGCCATACACGGTCACGCCCGCCCTGTCTTAACAGAGATAATATGACAATGCACATTTTTGCACATGCCGTGTTCTCACCACATTTTTTGCATTGAAGCAAAAAAGCAGAACGGTCGCTTCACACACTGTAGCGCCTACATTGCCCTATGCCAACATTTTGTGGAATTATGTCAGGTCAGACGCTAAAAGAGTTAGCTCTAGCCTCACTTCTTATAACATTCTAATCTGTTGCTATCACATTCACTGCTTCGCCATTGCAGCTAAGCTTCGACTTTTCTTTTTCAGCCATCAACCACATTGTGCTGCACTCTCCTAACTCTTTCCTTCCTTCATGACTAACCGCCACTCCTGAACAACCACTCATGAGCCACCCCAACATGTGCTGTAAAAGAAACACCTTGCAGGTCTACATAGAATTGTTTCATTCATTTTCCCTCTTCGTTGTGTGTTGACCAAATATACACAATCCAGACAAATAAATGTCTCCAATACTACATAAAACTGCTACGACTGCAAAGAGCATCAGAAAAGAGCAGGTTGCCTCGAATTGACTGCGTATGTAGTCAATACATCTTTTCAAATGGAAACCACTTCCTAAGCAAGAAAACAAAACACATGCCTTTTATTTTGCAATGGGAGACCGCACTTTTATTATTCATGTTGTAGAAAAGTGCCGGTTCTTTGCTTTTGGACAAGAATTTTGAGCAGTTAGCTTCTACGGTCAAATCTGCTATGCGATCTGAACATTTTTTTTCGGTTAAGACACACAAGCCAGATATAACTTTCAGAGCGATTATGTGTGAAAAAGACACGTGGCAAAACGTCATTTCTAGACACCTGCAAAACAATTCGGAGAGTCTTCCTATCCCGGATTCCTTTCGTGTGGGTAATTCCGAGCTGGGGGTTCATTTTCTGAGCACTGATAGCTCTAGCTGCCGTACTGCTTTTAGTATAGACATTGAAGATTTGTAGTACTCGAAACCTCAAGATGAGCTGATGGCAAGCGTTCAAAGCTGCGTCTTGCAGGATAATGATGAACTCTCTGCCTGAAGTGTAGAACTTCTGTTTCTAGTTTTCTAGAATTACTTAGCTTCACTTTAAGTCAACCTTAGTGGCTTGGGGAGGTAATCTTCACGTCCAGAGATCGGGAATATGCATGGGCTCTTATGTAGCTCAGATTTTAACAAAATTTTTCTAGACAAGCTTGATGTAGCAATTCAAACGCATCTGACGGGACTCTCAGTTCGCATACTCAGATACGTTGACATTTTTTTGTGTTCACTACGTCTTTAGATTTGACACAAGATGTGCATATTTCGAAGGTTTTAAAAGAAAAAGAAACAAGCAAGAAACTAATCTTTTCTTTTGAATCGCCGCGTCTAAAGCAACTGCAATTTCTAGATATGTATTAACTTGGTCTTGGAACCCCAAAATATTTGCTGGTATAATTTTCCTAGATCCGTAAAGCCTATGCTTAATTACAGGTCGAGCCATTTTGAGCTGGTAAAAAGAAGTATCGTTAACACGAGTTTGGGTATCGCTCTGAAAATATCCGGCCAACACCGAATGAAAATGAGTTTTGTCAAGTAGGTAAACTAAAACAATCAGGGTACCCTAATAATGTCATCACGTCCGTGTGTAACAGCATGATTAAGAAACGAATTCAATGATACCCACTCAGGCTGTCGTGGTGAAAGTAGAAAAAATAGGAGGACAGCAGTAATTCCTTATCTTCATAGGACATTGCGTGAGCTTAAGCAACTCAGTAATGGATACAAAGTAGATGTGCTTTTCTCAGCAAAAAAAAAAAACTCTGGTCTATTTGTTTGCGCATGCGCAGAGAGTTTCCACAATGTCGTATAAAACACAGCAAAAGGTTTATGGACAGTGCAATGGGCATGGTTTACATGATTCCTTTTAGCTATGGTAAGGTGTACATAAAATGGTTGGAACAGTGCATCAATGTGCACCTTAGAGAGCACGATTTATCTTTGAAATCCTCAGGGGCACTGCATCTAGCGGTTCATTGCAGAGAGTGCGACTGCTATCCTGTTTCTCAGGATACTGAAGTTCTTTTTCATTCTAACAAACAATTAACTCGTGAGTTTACAGAAGCTTTTCACATAAAAAAAAGAGCAGAACAGTACATCAGCCAAGCTTCGGTGATGCTGCACAATAAGGAGTTTGCTTTTCTAGATTATGTTTCTGATTAATCTGTTTTTTTACTGACTGTTCTTGAGTTGTCACAGTTGTACTTTTTGCCTTCACACGCGTATGTCAATATTGGTTGTCTGATTATATATTCCTCTCTTTCTAATAAATCTTTTGGTTGCGAGTAAGTGAGTGAGATTGACTGTATTTAAACATATCCTGAGGAGGCTGAGAAGGGGCCATTCAAACCCTTAATTCAATCTAGAGGCTCCGCACAGGATGGCTCTGGCAGCCGAAGGCTTGTAGCGATGTCCCAGGCCCTATGGACCGCCTGTAGTTGCTGCTTGTATTCGAGCTCTTGAGGGCTTCCTGCCAAGCCTCTTGGATATTTAGTTGTGCTGCGCTGTGCGAGAAAGCACTTGTCCTGTGTTCCTTTTGTGTTTCCTCGTGCGCTTAAACTACAATGATACCATGCATATGCGACTTGCCCAGCTTTCCATTTTGTTGCACTTTTCTCATATGTATGTACTCTAGCATATATACAACTGGTTATCAATTTGGCAAATGTCATGATAATGTATCTATTAGTAACAGTAAAATATATATAATTCAAAATTGTATTTACCAGTAAGAGTACAATATACACATTAAATTTAAAAATAGATGCTAACTCATTTTGCACATACCTCCACAACACCAAGATCAAGATTTTGATAGTAAGTTAAAATGAGTACAAAGTAGACAGCCAACATGCCCTTTTCCATTTAGTGGTTCAAGCATAGTATAAGTGTGCTATAAGGCCTGTTTACAAGCTTCAAGAAACAAAGTTTGTGAGTTCCATTGTTGTTTTCCTTTCGAGTGTGACCAATAGAAGACTGAAATTAAGGAAATGAGATTAAAATGTATGTACACAATGCCAGTACCATTGCCTGTATGCCCGACAAAAAATTTCTCAATGGAAGAATAAATAAGCGTGAAATACAAGAACAAGTGCAGTGGGATACAAACAAAAGCCTATAGGAGCAATCGCCTCTCACCGAAACACGATAGAAGCCTAATGGCACATGGTCGACCGCCTTTGAGCCACGCTCGCGAAAATAATCACAAACAGCGGCGAAGCGTGTCACCAAGTGGCCGCAATATCACGTTGACACAGCGATGCCAGTGGCTGCGTGGGAGTCCCCTGATGGCGAAAAGTCGCACTACTCTTTACTTTTGATTGAGTAAATAGACTATCCTTCAAGCTTCCTTGCCAAATACATATATTTAAGTATGTGTTTGACAATATAAACATTCATCATTACTAGTATAGTAGTAATGAGCACATTTGTGCACCAACCTTAGTAGTACTTTATTTCCATCATTCAACAGTTAGTCAGAGAAGAAACAATCGCAGCAACCATTTAGTGGTGCGCACCCGAGAAGATGCATCAATTGTCGAACAACTTCTCTTTTGGCATGCATGAAAAAGACAAGAAAACTCAATTTGGCATCGTTCAGTAAGATGAGAGCAAGACTACGGAAGTTGTGTTGCTACTATTGCGAACGCTGGAGAGGGCAGTTACATGTTAAAAATCACAAAAAATATACACTGAACAATAAAATTTCACAATATGACTCGCTTTCATTCACATTGCGTGCATTTCAGCCCAACCTTTTTGCAACCTTTTGTACTATCTTTGCATTCTTTTGAACACCTGGCTAATCGAAAATCCTGACTATGGTTGGCCCATGCATAAAATTACTTATTTTACGCATTCAGTGCTGAGGTTTGCATCTACATTCTACACAAGCAGCAACCAAATGCGATATGCTTTGAGTAAAAAATTTATCCATGTGGCCTCCCAAGCACAAGACATTGATATCTTACTGTATTCTCCGCCACACAGTTTACAAAACAGCCTCTCAAAGTACACCCGGCTGGCAAGCCAGTAGGCAGATCTTTTAATCTAAGATGATCGAAGTACGCAGATATGCACGCAGCACCATTACGCAACATAATTTCTCCAAGGTGCTGACAAAAGTTGCCTAATGCCTTTGTGCCACAAGCTAAGAGCTCAAATGAGGCATTAATGTCACTCATCCTTCCTTTCTAAGTGTTATGACGTACACACTATCAGTCAACTCGATTCAAGGAGTAGCTAGAGCTAAAGTGGCCATGCCGAACGCAAAGTTGGCAAGTCTGGTTAGGGCACAAAGTTGGCATACAAGCACATACCCCATTGAGATTAAATAAACAAATTATGGCATCAGATCACACAACAACGACCTTGTAAACAAATCATTTCAAGACTAACATCCAAAGTCCTCGCTCATGCCTGAAACGGTCAGCACACGTCCGCGGTGACAGCCTTCTTTCACTGCATAGAATCTATAAACTGCACAATCCTAGAAGCCACATGCATAGTACACAACGTAACAAGCACTTGTCGCGTGCGACAAGTGCTTATGGACTCCAAGGTAGACAATAACGAACTAGAGGAACTCAAGACGAAAGTACGATGAAGAAACCATAATGTTTCGAGTGATGTCCCTCCATATATACACACACACAAGTAAAGTGCATGTAGCAAGACAAGCAAACCGCGCACTGAATGAAAACACAAAAGTGAAACGCATGAAGAAAACAAAAGGTGGACATAAAAGTGAAGTAGATTCAACACAAAAGGTTTTGACGAAGACAGAGTTCCGCTGTTCAGTTCACAGGAGTAATGCCAGTTGTGTCAAAGCACGAAGAACTGCACAGTTTTATTTCAGTTAGGAAAACTCGACCGTATGAACGACGTTTATATGCACACAGTAAACTAACTACACTTGCTTATGCAAATTCAGTTTTAATAATAATAATAAAAGCAGCAGCCTGAACTTCTGACGATTCTTCAAAAGCGGTGAGATAAAAGCAACAAAAGTGCTAAAGCTCGCACACACACTGACACTTTCATTTCAGCTTTGCAAGGAATAGTGAAGAAAGTGCAAAAAAAGGAGGTAACAGATCATAACTGTGGAAAATAGGCAAGCGATTACACACACACACACACACCACTACATACAGGCATAGAGAACCTCTGTAAAAGAAAACTCTCGTTTCTAGGGTCGTTTACATCACCACATGCCTGAGATAAAAAACCGTTCCCTTTCTGGGGTCCACGCTAGCTTACATATTCCCCAATAAGCCTTCTTGCCAACTGGAGAGGGGTGTCCGCCGTATAACAGCTTTTTATTTAATTTATACAGGAAACACTCAACTGGTTCGTAAGTTGTTTACTTCATGACAGCTTCCCATAAACAGTCCCTAACCAGATTAGAACGTTCCGAATGAAGAAGTGCAGTACTGTAGCTCAGGAGCAGGAAATAATGTTACATAAAAAAAAAAGAACGGCAAGGTGTGGAAGAATTATATCCTTCCCCTAGGTGGCGGCCATGCAATTTTTTCAGCTAGGAATGAGGTGGCTCCATGCAGCAGCTGAAATTTTAAACAAAAAAGTGTGTGCCCACTCCTCGAGAAAGCTATGCTTTAAACGAACGAGAATTGAAGTCACGTGCACAAACATTGCTTGAGACATCACTGTGTATGGCAAGCAACTCTGGTTTGTCAGCCAATGATAAACGTGCAATGCTGCCTCTGAAAACATGCTACAAAGCAATACAGCAGAAAGAGAAAATATTAATGAAGGAAGGCTTAACGCGGAGCATGTCCCGTTCCCTCAGCTCTGGCACATGGAAGGATTCAAGTGAAGTGTGAAACTTGGGGAACACTGGCCGAGACTACCGAATAAGAAACGTTTAGAAGCTGGAACTTCGATGTCTGAGGCTGCCACATAATGATGCACGTTCCATCACGCTATACTAGTTTATGGCTTTGAAAAAAAATCTAGCTCTAATGTCATTTTTGTAAAGCGATAGGTGTAGTTGTAATTCCTGCACTAAATACAGCTCCGAAACTGTGCAACTCGAGGAATCGTGTAGCACGGGCACTCCGTTACCGTCCATTGCCGCCTGTAGAATTCCCAATGCTCTGTTTACCAATTAGTTGATGACAACAATGTTAGAGGTAAGCATGTAGGGTTTGAGACAGGTGTGGTACTTTTTGCTGTACTTTATTGACTTCTTGCATGTTACGGCAACCAAGATATGTGTCACCTACAGCGAGTTTCATCAGGTTCTTTCCCCTATTCAGACGTAGCGACGTGGAAGAACCAGTAAGAAGAGCAATCACTCGCTTAGCGATGGCCTCTTTTGAGCAGCACCGAAACCTGCAGCGCATGTCTGAAATGTCTCTCGTTATTTTGATTTTAAGTTAATTGCTGCGATTACTTCTTGGTTGTTCCTGTTATCTATATTATTTCAAACCGCATTCATTTACATGAATGCACATTTGAAAATTGCCAGCATTGTTTTAGGCCTGTGTCAGCCACTTGATGATGCGCACAATCGTGCCACGTAATATCTATAGATGGACAACAAGCTGGGTTTCTTAAGTGCTACACACTTATAATGCAAGCTCAGCCCATAGAACTGCGAGGCCCCTGCCCAGCCCTTGTGAAATAGCCATGCTAGAGGGGCGACCGCACGCTTTAGACAGCTGGGGGGAGGGGGGGGGGCAAAGTAAGCGCTATACATTGAAATAATAGAGAGGGGGGAGCGCCGCCGCTCAGGGAGGGGCACAGTCAGCCCCACACGTTGACATAATAGGCAAGGGATGCTGTGATGAACCTTCCTCGCCCCCTCCCCCTGAAGGGGAATTCTACCCACGCCTATGAACGTAAGTGTGCGTGAATGGGAAAGCCACACGGTCTGAAACACTCCAGAGATGCCTTACGTCCCCAAAGAGAGTAAGCGCTATTGGAGTTCTCTGGGAGACAAGTTCTCCGGGCGACAAACAGAAACCTCAGTAAGCAGAGCTGAGACTTTTTTTCCCGATGTTGTGACCGACTATAGTGTTATCTGGTGGGACAGCCAACAAAAAAAATTTCCACCCTACGAGTTGCCAAGGCAACTAAATGGTTATGCGTGTTGCCCTCGTATGACGGAGGGGGACACAAAGCATAGCCATAGGGAGCATTCATCCGCATGCGTTTCTTGTCCCAAAGACGTGTGTCTGACAAGATCTACTGACAGCCCTTATGCCCCCTTTAGCACAGGTTTTGCCGGAATAGTGACTGCCGCTATGCTTTGCCTATGCAAGTACAGTAGAAAAAAAAAGAAAAACACTAAGAGCGTGCGAATATTTGACATTTCGAATATTTTTCAAATAGGGTTTGCTGTTCAGTATGATTCGCACTAGAATTTTACTATTTGAACTTTCTGAAGACAAATACAGTCAATGGCAAATTGACAGTAGTCCATTCAGATTTTCATTCTGCTTCACCCCCTCTCACTGTCATAATGCCACAAAGCTGCCTTTCAGGCTCTGCTAAAATAGCAAATGTATTGACTCAAGATTCTTAAGGTTGGCTCAAACAAGGAGCTGACATATGTGGTAGATAGACAGGTGCAAAATTAATGCTGTTTTGGACCTGGAGTATGGCACAAAGTTCGAAATATCAGACACGGAAGATTTTTAGCGTCCAAAACGTCGGATGTTCTTATATATTCTCTATGAGCTACATCTGGAATTCAAGACTCAAAGGGAGCACAAGCTTGTCTACCACATCAGCTGGGCTTCCTCAAAAGATGAAAAAGGAGGAGAGGATGAGGAAATAAGATCTTTGCAATTCACGTGCCAAGTGTTTTCGGCAACACTTTGGTTGGACCAAACCATGTACATATAAGTACACTTCAGCCTCTGCATTGCCTCATTCTTGATAAGACTCTCTGCATTGCCTCATTCTTGATAAGACATCATTCGTCAGCGCTTCATCATCTTAGCCAAAAGAAACACTTCAATATTGCTATCTCATAAGAACATGCTTAGGAATCCTCTCCAGCTTTTTTTTTTCTGCAATTGCACTTCTAAGAACGTATGTACAATATTCAAATTCACTCCACACCTGAAATTTTGCTATTCACACAGTCCTAGAACACAATTTGTTTGTTTTGCTGGACCATACGACAATATGAATGATCTGTCACTAGTGTTTGTGCACTACTCTACACTGTTGTACAACCACACTGTGATACTGATCGACTGGGTGTAAGCACTACTGACATCCGCCAAATGAAAAAATGCCTCCAGTTTCATTTAGTATGTGACCAAGCTCCCAGGAACAGTGACAGCCCCTTGGTGATTCTGACGTAGTGCCTACAAGACTTGAACCCATGTTTCCAGTCTTCTACGAAACGCCTGCACTTGTTCTTGGGCTGGCAAATACAGAAGGGCACACCCTGCGTAGCCACGCTATTATGGCCTTCTAAAAAATGACGCATACAGCAAAAGCAAAAAAAAAAAAAATTTAAGTGCCCAGAGATTGATTGCTAGTATCTGCTGAAAAAAAAAAAAAAATCGTTGGCGAGAGCACACAAACAGTTTCTTTTTTGGACATGTTTCCTGGCCGTATCACCACCACAAGGTACCACCATTCCTGTTTTTGTGACGTTATCTGGTCGACCGCGTGAACCTGCACTGAGAGGAGCTAATTTCCTAAATACTATTGCTCCGCAGCTGAGGCATAGTGCAGTTCAATTTGTTTTAGCTTCTTCAGTAATGAAGTGGTTTGCAAAAATTTGTCTAGTAAAATGTTTCCCAGACAGTGCCTTAACACTTCGAGAGGGAAACCAAAATTTACAATGAAACCTGGTCAAGGGCCCTTAAACAAGGTGCCCGCACTGTTTTCAGATGTAAACACAACCTTATTACAGGTACAGTGCATAAACGAACAAAATTTTTCACTACACATTACATTCTAAAGCATGAACGTAAAGCGCAAGAAATGTCATGACCAGAGGTGTGTAAATTTCGTAGCTTTCAGTTAAAAATAGTAACTATGCATAAAAACAAACATTTTCCACATAGTTTACAAATAATTTAAAAAGCTTACATAGCATGATCAAACACATAAGTCTTTTTCAATAGTACAAACAAAGAGCCTAATCATCATTTCGCTAAAAAATGCATCATGTTGTGTAACATTGTGAGACACATGTTGACTGTGAATACCAAACGTTGTGGGAATTGAGGCTAGCCCACCTACTTTGCGCCGGCTTTA
The DNA here is from genome assembly GCF_043290135.1 of Rhipicephalus microplus. NCBI lineage: Eukaryota > Metazoa > Arthropoda > Arachnida > Ixodida > Ixodidae > Rhipicephalus > Rhipicephalus microplus. The sequence goes on from NC_134702.1 coordinate 53,238,396, forward strand.
TCACCTATTTATGCCGTTCTGATGTCCTAATGTGACTCCCTTTCTCGACGGTCGGTCAGCGCTGGGAGAGCGGGAGTGATGTTAACCCCTCTCACCAGGTAGCGGTAGTCGACTTTGGTGCTGCGCTGGAGTCTTCCGGAACGTCTCACACGCACGCGTCATGAGTCAGTCGAGACCTCTCTGGTCAATGAAGAGCGAGCACACATTTCTTTCCCATTTGTCGGCTCCCATTGTTTGGTGCTCGATCGGACTCCCCAAAGATGCCATGCACCTGCAGCAGACGCTTATCTTTTTTTGCCTCTTCCGAACGCTAGGCCGAAGAGTGGTGCGGTGTGTTCGCGTGTGGTCGAACTACACCGACTCGTACCTCATCAAGCCAATGCGAGCGAAGTTTGTCCTCGCTTGAGCAAGCGGTCCTTGTGGTCACAGACCGTGAGAGCATGCAGCAGTCAGTCAAAAAGGCCTGTTTCCCTCAGGAGCGTGTCACCGTGAACCCTTTTGCCCATGGAGACGTGCTCGCGGCACGCTTTGTGTTGTACTTTCGCCCGTGGCGTAGATTAGCCACGTTAGGCTTTCCCGTCGCCTTTTGCAGCTGGCGCTGTACTGCGTTCTTGGTGTTGCCGCAGGCAGCAATGTGTTGTGACTTGTTTGAGAGCAGTACTACGTACTTGCCGCACTGCCCTCAGCACCTTGGCTGTCTGAACGCATGTGTGCGGCAGCGTTAGCCATGCAAGGTGACGGTGAAAGCGGCCCAGTTGCTCACTAAGACCGAACCCACGCTAGTGGCCATACTCCTGCGGGATGCGTCTACACTACCACATGTCATGTCATTTCATATTCACTGTAGAAACAGCTGTTCACTGTTGAAACACTATTACTTCAGCAGTAGTATTCGATATGAATTCTGATTTCCTTCAGTGTTATTCAATTTGGTTTATATTACAGTTTGCACACCCCTAGAATCACGACCGACTAACAGTGAAGAAATCGTCCAAGAAATATCACATCGTTAGCAAAACCAACAATGCCAGAAACCACTAAAGACAGTGTCTTCACAAAGCAACATGCCAAAAATTGCGACCACACTTTCTCGCAGGGAAACTCAAAATTTACCCCAAAAGAATGACTCGACATGGCTCACATGAACGGCATGGGCATAGGATAGTGTGTTGTGGGGTAGGGAGGCATGGGACCCGTGGGTGGAAGAGGATAAGCAGGTGCAGGTGGCGCGGGCCGGCTTGGCACGCTGCCTCCCATGGGCCTTGGAAGGCGGCGCGTCAATAGCTCGGTCATTTTCTCCGCCTTGATGCGACGGTTGTGTGCCAGCTTGCGCGCTTCCACAAACTCTTCCAGGAACGACTCCACCGTCCGCTCGCCGTCTAGGAAGCTTGAGGCTACCTTCTGCAAAGTCGTGAAAGACGTCAAAGGATGTTTTTAGGCTAGTAGCCAGCTTGACACGGCTTACGAATGCCATCACAAAAGACTCGAAGCAAATGGGGGAGTATCGAGATGACTGAAGCAATGGATGCAACTTGTGATGTCCCGCTGCTTCTTCGACACCGTTATCCTGCCATGTGAGGTAAGTAGCAAACGGGCACTGGCTCAGTAGGATTAGTTATAACTCAGACTACGGCTTCTAGCATGCCCATGTGGTGTTGAAATATACAGGATGTTTTCACACACCGTACATGTCACAGTCACTATTTATGCCTCAAAGGTCCCTGTACTGTGAAGCAAAGCTTCGGCAAAGACAGCTGCAATGGGCTGAGCAGCAAGTGAACTATATGACAGCAAACCGTGAGTAGAGATTTGATATAATGGCTCAAGTGCAATTCTAAGGAAACAGATAAATTACCCTTATGATATCTATGCCCCTTTACTCATTGCACTAAGCTTCCCTTTGTGGCACACACACTTCACAGTGGTATATCTGGAGGCCTACACCAAGTATATCTGGAGGCCTACACTGACAGTAATTACTATAATCCACAGTAACACCTAGAAATAATTTGTTAAAAAAGGGAACTATCAGTAACAAAGAACAAGTGAGTGTCTCACCTCAGACTCTTCCTCTGCCTGAGCTGCTGAGGTCTGTAGTAGTGCCAACATTGTCTCGAGGGATGACTGGCCTCCCAATGAATCTTAAAATCAAGACAAGGTATTTAGCCTCTTCAACAAAGTGCTGTGTTACAGGAACAATTATTCAGCAGTTTCGTAGTTTCGTCATTATAAGAATGTTCACTTCACTCTTTTTTTGCCCTGCAACGATGCTAAGTTGTTTGCACGATGGAAACCACGAGCACAAGACGCTTGAGTGTACCTACCTGCTCTACCCATTGCTCGATTTGACAAGGAGCGGCTTCACAGGCCGCTAAAGCATATTTGCTCGCGTCTGTCAACACCGCCAGAACCACACAATGCCTGACCAATAAAAAATGCCAGGCCTGCGTGGAACATGCAGCACGGTCGTAGCAAAAGCAGGCAATTCTGCTTTTTCAGAGCCCGTTGTACGCTCCCTTAAAGCAATTTCATTTGCAAATGATTCACTATGCCATAAGTCATCGTAATTTTTGTCAAGTAGGGAAACAACCACTGTGCCATTATTCGTTATCGATCATTGTGCATAAAGGCGAGGTACCCGCTACGCAACTGTTGGGCATTAAGAGCACATTGTTGATGCTGTGGCTGATGAAGAATTGATGACTCAGCCTTTTGTAATGGGATGGAAGCTTTGAACAACCCACTCGTCACAAAATTCACTTTGTGCGACACCTGGTTGTTATCATACCCTTCTACCACGATTCATCACATGTTAATGTTATTCCTAGCACGGCATGATGCCAGTGTATAGGATCTTTTACAGCAAACACTGTTATGAAATTCCAACAAGGGCCAATTCTGGTGCTGTAGTTGCCCGCCACCACAGGTGTCTGTAAGCTCTACCATGCGAAATAAGACACAAACTAACTAAATAAGAAATACCGAGCACAGGAAAAAAATCTGACCAAAACTCTTTGAGTGGGAGCCCAGCACTCTTTGAAGACGAATCGTCCATTTCCACGTACAATGAACCGGCAAAATCTATTCCCATAATCTGAAAAGGATCGGAGTGACACACTCTTTCTCTAAGTAACGGCGTCGCAGGGGCGCTCGCTGCTTTGGTTCCGTATTTCGCACAGATGTTCCATTCACCTTTAACTTACTTGATGACTTCTCTGCCATGAGGTATCCAAAAGTGCTCAAAACTCCTTAGCAAAGTCACTCTATACAGGCTTCGTGTCAGGTACGGAATCACATTAACGTGTGTAATAAAGCGTTTTAGAACGGTAATGTACTAATACCACCTAGATAAGCTATAGCCACCGTAATGTTCTCCTCTCCAGCAACTACGTCACTGCTAGCGGATCAAGGTGCACTCCCGACACAAGCGGATTGATGTAGAGCCACCTAAGGGTAGGCTGACTAAACATAACTTCGTAGCAGTTCATGTTCATAGGTGGTGTTGCCGGCTACGACGGCATCTTTGACTTTGCTATTGCTATTACTTGGCTGTCCTCTCATGGCTTTGGCTATCACCTGTGAAGACTAGCAGTAACAATGCCTCCTTCATTAAGATGCCTGACGAATGGCTCGTGTTGCCAGCGGAGTCACCCTGCCTTCAGTTTCAAGCAAGTGCCGCGCAGTGGCGCTCGCGGCCGGCACTATTATCACGGCGTTTTTTACTTGTGGCCCCTAGGGGCGCATCAGTCTAGAGTTATTCGAGATTTGCAACTATACATGACTATTTCGGAGGCAATGCAAAATGTCGAGTTGTTGCACCGTCTGCCACCAGTGGCGCTGAAGACTGACACTAATTTAAAATGAAGGAGGGAAAGAATGCAGCAGCAGTTTTCGTTCTCACATGGCAGGCATCTGAATAGAGGAGGCGTTGGCAGTAACAACACAGTGAGCACATGGCGCGCTCGTGACTCGCTGGACTGGCATGATTGTGGGCGCATTTTAACCGGTGACCTGTGCCTGAGGAAGCTGTTCCATCCGCAAAGGCTTCGTTTATATCAATGACCGGATGTAGCCTCGCTTCGGAAATGCCAGGCAGTTGCTGCACCTCTAACTGTAAGTCGAACTACGGCGGTGTTCAGAGAAGTGAGTGTGTCCGCATGTACAAGTTTTCTGCGGACGAGGGACAAAGGGCAGCGTGGAAAAAGGATACCTCGTGAAAATTTCGAGCCGACGAAGCACACAGTGGTAAGCATTGCTTTTCGTTCCGCTTTTGAAAAAGCTTGTGCTAAACTTACGTGCCTACTGTTGCAATTTTTCTGTAACCTACATGAGAGAGCAGAGCTTTATTTTCAATTATTGCACCGCTTGCCAAGTTCTCGTTCCCATAGCTAGCCGCATTTTTTTGCCTGTCCTGTAAACATAACTGACCCTGTTTCACTTGTTTCTCAGGTGTGTGAAAAACATTTTCAGATGAATGACTTCGCCAGGGTTGCAACGTACACAGACGTAAAGACTGAAAAAGTTGAAGCGCTGCTGGAGCGTGTTCGCCTCAAGCAAACTGCTGTCCCCAGTATTTTCTCTGGTTGCCCGAAATACATACCTTAGCCAACACCAACGCGGTAAGCTCCAGCAGAAAAGAAAGCTCGACTCGATGCAGCATCGCTTTGAAAAGCAATAGAGCTGTCCGTTGCGCAAGAAGACAAAGATCCCCAGAACAAAATTTGCAGTTTCGAGCAACTTCATCATGCCTTTCCAAGGCTAATAAAGACTTTCAAACTTCTGGACTATGATCTCCACAGAGTCATGGGTTTTGTTTCTTGACCTCTCCCTCAACTATGCTCCAGAAGTGGGTTCGTCAGTGGGTGTGTTAGAGGAGCTGTCTGTTCAGGTGTTCTTTGAAGGGTCCCGCCTTCACAATCTTGCGGATGTGCGTGTGCCATCAGAATTGAAGGATTTAAGAGAGCTCGACTGAGTGCTGGAATCTGTGGAAAAGCTGCAAAGTTTTTGTGCAGACAGTGAAAAGGAAAAGGAACACCAGGTACTTTCAACAGTGCTGATGCTCCTGGATGAAATGAGCAAGTAATATGAGCTCCAAGAACGCCATGCATGCAACCTACAGGTACTCGACTTTGTGAGAAGCCAAGTCGAGCTGGTATTGAAAAATGTGCCGCAATATCCTCCAGATGTGCTTGTGCTCCAAGGTCTGCTTTAAACCATTTCTCCACATGCGTACAGATTTATCAGAAGTTCTCATAAAGTTAAGCTGCCACACTCAGACACCATTCGACGCTTATGCTCGTCATACTACTTGAATCCAGCTTTTGAGCAGCAAGATTTTTGTTTTTTGCATTATGCTAAAACTGTATTGCAAGCAATGGCCAAGCATGAACGCATTGTGACATTACTGATGAATGAGATTATCTTCAAACCTACTTTGAATACAAGGCAAGCTTTGTTAAAGGTGCCGCAGCAGTTAACTCTATTCCTGCCAAAACTGCATATTTGTTCATGTGGCAAAGCCTTTTGTTGAGCAACAAGGATGTGGTTTCATTTTACCAGTCGCACAGATCGATGCAAAAGCATTGCATAAATTTTTGCTCACGCTCAACGTTGACCTTGTATCGCTCGAATTCAAGATACTATCAAGTGTTTCTGACAACAATGATGTAAACAGAAAAGCCATGGCATTTTTCGCTAGCCCCCCTAAAACCAGTATTGTTTACCAACATCCAGCTGATTCCTCTCGTCCACTGTTCTTTATTTTAGACCCTGTGCACCTTCTGAAGTCGATAAGAAACAACTGGATAAACCAGAGAAACAGTGAAAAGTGCATGTATTACCCTGATCCCAACAGCAATGACCTAAATCCACCTATTTCCATGGCATCATTTAAGTCTTTTGCTGATTTAAACGACATTGAGCAGAACAACCCTTTAAAGCTAGCACCAACACTCTCACTTAAAGCAATAAACCCCTCAAGTATGGAACATCAGAACGTAAATCTCGCTCTCCAAATATTTAATGAATTAACAATTGCCGCATTACAGTGCTCAGCAGTTCAACATGCCAACGAAACAGCAGATTTTATTAACACTATTTTGACATGGTGGCGAATCGTAAATCTGAAAACTCCCAGAAAAGGTGAACGCTTGTCTGATCAGATGCAGTGTCCGATTGTGTCAACAACATGTCCACAGTTGGAATTTTTGAAAAAAATACCACAGTGGCTAGACTATTGGACTAGCCTCAAGCACGACGCAGGTCACCTAACGAAAGAGATGCACTTGGCTTTTGGCCACACAAGCCATGCTTTGTATGAGATCTCACTGTACTGCCTTGAAGAGCTAAAATTTCGGCATGTGCCCCTAGGAAAGTTTCAGACGGATGGCCTGGAGGACAGATTTGGGAAGTACCGCCAGCTATCTGGTCCTCAAAACCACATCTCGATTAGGCAGATCTATGAATCTGAGAACAAGCTCAGGCTTCAAAAAATACTGGACCTGAACGTTGTCGCAGAGCCAGTCCTTGCCATTACTGTTGATTCACTTTGTGGGCAGTTCAGCATTGCAGTGACTGATGCTGATGTCACAAAAAAAAAAAAAAAAGATCATCAGTGATTCTCGCTGTAACGTATGTTGCTGGGTATTGTGGGCATGCGACACTGAAGAAGCTCTCGTGTGTGTCGTGCAAAGAAAACCTTATAGTACTGGAGGACACCAGTTTGGATCGTGAAGACACACTGCTCATTGCAGGTATTACAAGAGGAGGATTCAAGTTTGATTGATTGATATGTGGGGTTTTACGTCCCAAAACCTTGATATGATTATGAAAGACGGCGTAGTGGAGGGCTACGGAAATTTCGACCACCTGGTGTTCTTTAACATGCACCCAAATCTGAGCACATGGGCTTACAACATTTCCGCCTCCATCGGAAATGAAGCCACCGCAGCTGGGATTCGATCCCGCGACCCAGAGAAACAAATGGATTTGTTGCATCAAAGCTGAGGAGAAAAAAGAAGCAAGAATGCTAAGTTTGCCGTTCAGTGAAGCAATCGACAAAGGTTTGAGGCTTCTTATGCCTGAATGAGCTTGAAAACAATGTGTCGTTCTCACAAAGATTACCTCAATTAGTTGGGACATCTTAAACAATAACAGCTGGCACAAAAGAGGTGATATCTTCGAAAAAACAGCTGCTCTGATATCCAGGCGAGAAAACCCGGTGCGGTGAAGCTGACTTTCAGGCCGATCTCTTGTACGTGACGTCACGGAAGCGTGCAGTGGCCTTGAGCTTATTCTAGGTGGTGTTGAATGTATCAACCAGGTGTCGCCCAATGCTAATAGCATAACAAGTGTGTCGGGGAAGACTCCAATTCATTACAAAAGCCTCAAGCATAATTCTTCATCTTCGTCAGCCACAGCATCAACAAGGTGCACATAATGCCTCACAAATGTGTAGCGGGTACCACACTTTTTCAAAGATTGACAAATAATGGCATATTGGATGCTTCTCCACTACACAAAAAGTATGATCATTGATGACATAGTTTCAAGCACCAGCACAGCTCTGTTGTAGATTACTCGACTGGCACAGAAGGCCCACGTTGAAATTCTATCGAATCTTGGACATAATTTCCTGGTTTGCCGTGATAGCAGTTACCGATGGTGGCAGTGGCCCACAATGCCATCAAGTTGTTGGCTCTTGTGAGCTCGTAACGGCTTTCAGTACTAAAATATTCTGTACACAAAGAACTGACAGAAGCAACTTTCAAGCAAACATTGGTCTCGTTTCGTAACGACCATTGATGAGACTAACCGAGCGTTTTCTTGTTCTGCTCCACTTCGTTCATCAGCTCTTGCGCCTGTTCGTACAGCTCCTTCAGCTGCTGACGCGACTGCCTTAGCTTGGGCTCCCTGGACAGGTTGAAGTCAGCGAGGCTCTTGTTGCTCGCCAGGAGCATCTCGCGTTCATTCTCGGCGTTCTTCACCTATCACGACGACACAGCAGTACAATGACAAAACTGTAAATCTGCAATTGTCACATTACATGCTGTTGCAAACAAGTCAGACACATGACACATAGAATTACTTTGCAGACAGTGCTAACACAGAAAACTCTCGTGCTAGTCTGTACAACCTTGCAGTCACTAAAACGTCACACCGGGCTGGCTACATGTGGTACCCGGCCCTACTGTGGCCTTTAATACATTGATGAGACAAAACGTGGAAACATTACAAGCCCTCACTTGCAGATGCTAAGCTAACCATGAAACGGTTAGCTTGGCAACCAACTGCATGTATGTTGTGGCTGTTTCAATTCAGTGAGCAAACAGTACTAAATACTAATTATAATAATTTCTGTGATTTTACATGCCAAACCCACGATATGATTATGAGGCATACCGTAATGGAGGGCTCTGAAATTTCAACAACTATGGGTTCCTTAATGGTACTGACAGTGCACAGTACGAGGGTCTCTGGTATTCTGCCTCCACTGAAATGTGACCACCGTGGCCAGGATTGAACGTGCATTGTTTGGGTCATCAGACAAGCACCGTAACGCCTGAGCCACCGCAGCAGTGCAGAACTTGATCAAACATGATTACTGCCAGGTGTGCTGCAATTATCACATCTCGTGTCTGATAAGCTGAACACTGATTTGGCTTTTGGTGCTGCGAATACCCTCATGGAAAACAAATTGGCGCAGTAGGAATATGGCGTGATGTGTAACTTTCATGTGTAATCCCCAAGGTCCATAGCGGTTTGTTCATCAAATGGTGTGCAGGTAGTTCTAAAGAACAAGAAATCTATATCATGATTTGGTGAAGATGGTATCCTTATTCCATAAACTTTCCCAGACAAAGAGTGATCCAAAGCGATCTCGATTTGGGGCTGGTGGTTTTACATGAATATACTCTACATCACATTCCATTGAATATCTACAATGAATCTGCAGTGTTTCACAGCTCATGTTTAGAAGGCATGGTTGTTTGGCTCCGGGGTTCTTTAGAATTATCATTTGTTGTTGCTGCCATTCACTTTGCTGCCCGGATTATGATTACTCTCATGATGCATTGATTGATACGTCCTAAAACCACCATTTGATTATGAGAGACGCTATTCTCATTATGCAGGACATGATCAGAAAAGTATTCAAGTAACCACTCTTGCTTGACCTTAGTTATACCTTGTGTGAGAGTCGTGTAAATTTTTTTATATGCATTGTGAGCAGTGACGGAAGCAACATTTTGATTTTTGGAGCAGATTCTGGAGCAGGCAAAATGGTGCTTAGGAGTAGCCTTGAATGTTTTTGAAGCAGAAAAAATTCTAGCCTGGAGCAGCTACTGGCATTTTTGCTGCAGATAGCAAATTATTCCAAATGACTCATGAAGTTTATAGCATCATTTAGGTCTCTTATATATATTATTATTATTTAAATAAGACATATTGTGAATACAATATTCACTAAAAATGGCAAAGATCATAATTAAGAATAAGGATGGTTTTTTAATACCAATTAAGTGTCATTTGCATATCTTAAGTACCCAGCATTGAAATTTTAAAATTTCATTTTAATGAAATGAATTATTCTTTAAAATGCTTGTTCTTGAGACATAAACGAGGTCAAAGCTGACGAACATGCTAAAAGTAATCAGTCACATATCGAAGTTGTCACAGCAGCGGCTAGTACGGCAAAGAATTCTCGCACGCACTTCAGCAAAATAGTCTGCTTGTAAGGTACAGACACACAACTATATCACATATATATATATATAAAGTGCGAGTACCTGTAGCATTGTCAATATTCTAGTATACAGCTACTATAAAAGCTGTTTACTAGATGACAGTATACAATTTGTTTTTGTTTTCATGTAGGCTCACTGGATGGCCACATGGTCCAGCTTGATTGTTTTTAGTTTCCACCACGCCGTTTCGGAGCAGGCCCGGACAAGTTACTAATAAATATTGCATTTTGGAGCAGCATGGAACAGCATTTCTCTTTTGCAACATTTTGGAGCGATAGGAGCAGCGCTTCCATCACTGTGTGAGTGTTACTCATATGCAGAAATATTGGAACTGTTTTGTTGACGCTGTTTGACAAAAATGCATTTTCTTTATATGTGGCTGTAATGGCATTTAAGTACAATGTAAAATGTAACAATGTATACCCAAAAACCTTACCTCATAGCACTGCACATAAAAAACACAACATTGAGAGTGGGCTATCTGCAGCAGAGGTTAGACATACATATTAACTGTTGCTACCAATGGATAAATGCTGGTACTGAAAGCACATCCACCACTGAAGGTCAAACCCCATATGCACGAAAATGTACGCGACAGTGACGAGACATAGATTGCCTTCGTGAAAGCAACCGCTTGCACGGACAAACTCCATTCACGCGACTGCTTCGGCGATAGATCTCCACTGCTGCTGGCATGAGGGCGTTTACTTGTACCAAAAGTGGTGCACCGTCTGCAGCATGCAATGTAAAATACGATGCTTTTTTTTTCCACAATGGTACATAAAATGTTTATTGTCTTATCCGTTTCGAACCCATCAGCGCTGCTACGTGCCACCAGCCCGCATCAGAGATGGCACGAAACTTGTAGTTCCTGGGTTAGAGGAATTAATGAATGAATGAATGTTTATTTCCTGTCTCTCAGGTCTCATAATGAACATTTATGTTCAATTACGTGAAAGTTGCACTCGTCACCGTTGGCCGTGTTGCTGGTGCACAATGATAAGCAAGTGGCAACAATCAACAGCATATGTCACAGATGCACAACCTGTTTCAGTATTTTGCTATCGGCTGCTGGAGCACAGTACTCCACGGACAATAGGTAACAGATTTCAAATCTGAAAATGTGAGCGATTGCACAATATTGACCCCACGACACGTCGTCCGAATAGCCTATTTCATCGCTCGTAGCATGCACTCTCGTGCATATGAGGTTTGGCTTCACACATAGGACATCATGAATTTGCATGAATATTCTGTAATGGTTAATTAACTATCCTGTATACCTGCTTCACTGCTTCACCTGCTAATTAACTGCCCTGTATACATGCTTCACAATGCAACATGAAACGTTGCAGTAATGATGTGTGGTACAAGCGTCCATTGCCAACGGGCGTCAGAATATATCATAATGGCTCCGTCGTTGAAAGCCACTACCCTCTACAAAAGGCAAACACGCTATTGCACCTAATGCCTTAAGGCCATGTAGTGGGTGCATAGCAAATGCGAAAAGGTATCATGCACTGAATGTTTGAAGTACGCATTAGGAACAGAATGTCGCTATCGTGTTCGAATCCCTAAGGCAAAGCCTTAGTGTCCCCTAATTTTTGTATGCTGAATTTTAAGCTGAAACAGCAAAAAAAAAAAAAAAATACAGCTAGTACACTTGGTAAATGTTCTTTGTCATTTCTTTGCATTGCCTGCACCGTCTCCTATGTTCTACTTGGTAACGCCTCACAAGTGGCCTACAACAGCCGCAGCTAACACATGAAACAGTGTACATATTTCTATGAAGATTTGACTTCAAACGTCGATGCTAACTTGGCATGTGACCAAAGTATAATCTAGTGCATGGACGATCGTCTGATTTGTATAGCGCGAAAATTAGCTCATGCAGTGACAAGACAACAAAGTTTCTGTGGATATTAACAAACCAAAACTAAAATAAACACGGTTGGTGAATTATAAACAGAAGTTTCAGCAAGGAGAATAACCAAAGGAACATTTTATTCCGTTGTCGATCTCACCACTTCGGTGTGGTCACACATATTTCAATAGCAACACATTGCTTTTAAATACACGTGGATTCAATGATATGACGATCCCCAGCACGAGCATAAGAATGTTTGCCGTCATGAACGACAGCTCATCTGAGTGTCAAACCAGTGAAAACGTTGTACGTCTTCAACACACTGCGACACGGTTGCGCGAAGGGCACCCTAGCTCTCTAAACAGAAACCTAGACATCCTAGTGCAGTTTTGCACAAAGCAAACATCAGTGAGGTATGATTGCACACGCGGACGCAAGCTTCGAATACAAGCACGCACTCGCAATCGGCACGCAACACACCTGTTGGAGGTCCTTGACCATGCTGTCGACACGGTCGTCATCGTTTAGTAGTTTCTGCAGCTCCTCGGTGTTGAGGTGCTGGAATAATCCCAGGGCAGCCGTGTAGTCCGGGTTTACGTCGCTCACGTAGTAAGGCATGTCGACCAACCTGCGTGCAGCAGGAACGGGAGGTGGAGGTCGCTTATGACGAGGCATATTCAGTGTATACTACGCGGCCAGCATTGAACGACAGCTCGTCTGTTATAAACGTCTGCCCGACACAGAAAGCTCACACTGGGACGAAACGCAGGCGGGACGGGGGGGAAGGTTATCGCATCGCTTGCACCGCCGTGACGCGCACGCCGGAGCTCCTATGGCAACAGCCAATCGGAACCGCGTCGGGCCTACTTTATGCATGACGTTACGTGAAATTACAGGAAGATGACGAAGCTCGCGGGCGTGTCAAGAGCCCCCGGGCCCTTTCTTTCCCAGTGCCACACAAACTTCGGTTGTCCGCCGACGAACGGACATTTCGCGGCATTGCAACAGCACGGTTCGCAATTGAAGAGGTAATGTGAATTACCTGTGGTCCCGGACGTCTTCACGTTGTTAGCTCGCACTTGACATTTCCGCCGAATAACAGATTGAGTGAAGGAGAGGAATGTAAACAAATGGAGCAGAAAAAAGTCACTTCTAAATTGGAAGCAGCAGAAGGTGCGACCACAGCACACCGCGAGACAGCAACCGCAAGTACAGTGGCTGTACCGCAAGTAACAACAAATGTCCTCCAATGTTGCTGGGTCTTCATAACCACTCCACCGCTTTCAGAAAGCGAAACCATACCATATTCTCTAAGTTTCGGTATAGTGTACTAGAATATACACTATAGTTGCGGCATTTTAGCTGCGGGAATCGGCGCAGTATTGTCGAAATCATTGCACCACTATGTATCGGCCGTTCGTTTTGTGCAAAAGAAAAAAAGGGTAGTCTATCTTTATTTTCACTCTTACCGGCGCCGTGGAAGCAGTGTCCGTCCGTGCGTTTTGAAGGCGATTCGGGTCGCGTTTATTCCGCCCGTGCGTTTACTCCATTTTACAGCTACACAAGCATCGATGCTGCACAAGCATGCGATGCATGTGATGGTACTTGGAGCACGTGTTAAATAAAAAAAGGTGAAATAGGCGTGAAACAGAAAGGAGGGCGATTGCCTTAGTCAAGAATTAATGTTCTTCGCTTTACCAAGGAGTCACAAATTGAAATCTCGAGTAAACAAAAACGTAAGCATAGTTAAGAACTTCAATGCAATTTTATCAGCCTCTTACAGAGGCGTACTAGAAGCACTTCGCCGTAAGAAGCCGATACACTGCACGCAGCTGTGTCGTTCACTGCAGCTCGCTGCCACTCAGTATGCCGCATATGGCCCCCTTCCTTCTCCAACCCGAATTAGAATCAAATATGGACACCTGACAATAGTAAGAGGCAAACGCAAATTACAGGGTTTAATAGTAAGAGGCAAATGCAAATTACAGGGTGAGAAAGCTAAACAGTGACTAAAAAAACACAATAGGCTAAAGACCTGCATTCGTAGACCTCTTGGCACAACTTTCAAACCGTTGGGGACATAACACCCCATTTGATGCCAGCAAGCATGCCTTCACAAGTGGAGACAATGAGCAAAAAGCATGACTAGAATTTCACACTCACAGAATTTAGTCGTCACTCATGGTCGCCACACCTCATTTCTACCTCTCCAAGAAGCGAGGTCAGCACATGTGCTGACGTATTGACAATGTGCATTTCCCTAAGACCTACCTCAAGCAACGCTTTAATGCTACAGCAGTAAATCCAAAGTTCAGCGTACTGGTACGTCACCAACTCGTTCACGCAGATGCGCAACATTCTTTCAGCCCCAAGTTTTTAAAACAAATTAATATTCTGTGTTGATTGCAGACCAGTGCTGTCTTCAAGAAAGAAAAAGCAGATGACTTTAACACCCCGCTTCGTCCACGTGTGTTAAAGCATTATTGCACTTTTGCTTACAACCACAAATATATCAACACCGTCACTGTGAAAGCAGCAAGATGGAGGAAAAAAATTCACCCTAACTCTTTAAAAGCAGAAGAGGTTTCAAAGCAGTCATTTATTAGCAATTCAACAAACTATTGCAGCACAAAAAACAAATAACTTCAGAGGTGTACACGAACTGTGCTCCGAAGCACTTCACAAATGTCATGAAACAAGGAAAATGAGTACAGGCAGAAAAGTTGTGTAGATACACTTTTTATGAAACAACTTGCTTACACACAATTGAGTTTAATGCTCCCATGGACAGATCATAATGAGCAGTAAGGGTGTGCATTAAGTGCATGTTATGGGGACATGGTATTTGTGTGAATAAATGAAAACAAACCTCACATTAATGGCCTGAAATTCTTCAACTCTGCTTCAACGACCCCTTAAAAAACAAAGCATTCCCAAATAACATACACCAACATTTTCTACACACGTGCCTACAATGAGAAGCAATTAAACCACTATTTCCAAGGCAAAAGATGTTTCTTAGTGCATCAAGGACTCATTGCCTAATAATGAAAACATACCGTATGCAGTGGTACAACACTCAAATAATCGAGGTTGGCATATAATAGTGCACATCTAACATATTTGGAAAGTGTGGGCTTCGTATCCACAAGTTAAACGTTATTTGATGCACCCACATCCAGAGCAGCCTCAACAAATGCAGAAAATTAGCATTTACCGCTAAATGCTAGTCAAACCAGGTGTAACACGAGTGGACACATGAAACATTATTTCACGCTTACCACCCAACAGGAAACAAAGACAACTGCCCACACGTTTTGAGGAAACGCTTGTGAAATTACGAACTATTTGTTTGTACGGAGGGCAAGCATTCGACATGTTTACAATCTGCTGTAATATATTACTGCGTGATGCCGATAGCTTGTTACAAGACCAGATAAGTAAATCAGTTTCAAAGATTTGCATGAAGAGCCCGCCTGTTGATATCCAATGCCAGCCCTCACATGCTGCCTGCACAGTTCTAGTGACGCTGCGAAACACTACCTGCGAGACATCTACAACAGTGAAAATGTAATTAGCATTAATAGCATAGCACCTCAGCATAATTATAATGACCATAAAGCAATAATTTAAAACTCGCATTGAAATAGGCCGTGGCTTAACCAGCTTGCACATCCATAATGTCTAGTTGAAACATGGCATTTCTGTAAACACATAACTTTTCTAGATGTCTGATATGACTATTACTCTTGAAACAGTTCAACTTGTGCTACATTATTGTTGTATCGTGATGCAACAAGACTGCTCCAACAGTACTACACCACGGTGCGACAGCTTTTTCAACATCTTTTGCAAGCTCTGCTGCTTATATATAATAAAACACTCTTCCAAAACAGAGTTCTTGATTTTACTGCTGCTCTTGTATATATGACAGCGTTTCAGTCACCTACACTTCATACACTGGCCCATAGAAATACAGTCAGCAATATTTTGCCCGAGTCTATACCGATTCCTTTTGCTGTCTTAGGGATTTTTCGTCATTTGTCTATGCATCTGCGACAAAACAACTTCACCACATGATCTCATCCACATATTTGCTCTGTCAGGTGCTTGATGAAAACACTTAACCAAAAACAGCACTCAAGTAGAGTCAAATTTATAGTTATAACAGAGAGTAGGTTTGTTTTATCTTAAAATTAATGACTAAGATACATCAGTTACACCACTGAGGTTGTTTTTCCTTCATTTAGTTTGCTATAACTGACAGTGTGTTATATGTATCCACATCCGTTATATCAGGGCTTACCTGTTATATATTCAATGATCATATAACAAAAGGGCTTGGGGGGATCCTAGGAAGAGATGAAGTAAAGGCATTCAACAGTATGATCAATTATCAATGGGACTAAACTGGCTAGACATCCACAATGTCACGAGGTTAGATCTGAATAATCAGCATACATTTATTACATGCGCTAATAATCAAGACTGGAGCCCACAGTACTATAATGAGCAGAGTCCGGAATCCTAGCAAAAACGTTACAAAAGTATGATCTCAGTGCCATTGTATGATATGATTAGTATTATATATACAATGTGCGACGGAGATGTGATCACAATTAGTTGTGCACATTCATACATTATCACTAGCAAAGAGATAGCTTACCCAATCATTCATCCTAGCGGTGTACTTGTTGATGTTATATAGTACAGAATTAACATGCATTCATGTCGTGTGGTGAGCTAATTACTGATGTGATTTAGTACTGAAATAACATGCATACTGCTTCACTTCCATGCCAAAGCAAAGGAAAGAACACTGTAACATAATGTAGACACACAGAGATTTACAAAGATACACTGGGTCGAGACACGGAGAGCACAAAAGAAAGAACAGGACACTGTGCAAAAGAAAATACTCAGCAATCGGAAGTTTGATTGCTGGTGAAAGATGCCACTACAAACAGACGGCAACTTAACATTCATAAAGCTTTAATGTTTAAAGATTCAGTCCCCATCTCCTTCTGCACACTCACAAAGTGCAGCAGCCCAACTGCTTTTAAGTGCAAGCCATGTGTAGCATAACTGGACAACTCGTTGAGTCTTTTAGACATTCAGGCACAATCTCAACTTTTGTTGGAACCACGAAAGTGAAAATGAACTTTGCTGTTTCAGTGAGCGTGATATGTACTGCGAATGTCGCAAACACACCGTATGGAGCTTTTCGTTGGCAGACAACGCGGCTTTCCATGGCTTCAATGTAACAACTTTGCAAGGCCCTGAACACTTTTCGAACAAGCTTGAATTTGCCTTAACAATCAAGTGGTGATCGAACGTCAGCTTCATTCAACTAGGACATTATCTGTTATTTGCGTGACTCGAGTCTGCATCCACATCACCTAAATATAAAAAGACATGAGAGTCCTTTTCCTGCTAGCTGTGAACGTCGGCTCTCTATTACCTGTGTGCAATCTCAAGTAACAAAACAAAAAGAAGCGCACAGAAAATCACACATCGCACAGTAAAAAATTGTCATTATCAACATTTACATTTCAAAGCAACCCCCCCCCCCCCCCTACACATACACACACACACACACAGGTCAACAATTTATGATCAACAAGCCTCGACTACTGCCTTAAAGGCACAAATTTCGCACATATGAATTATGAATATCAATGCCAACAACACAAGCTCTTTCAAAAAGCAACATGTCTAATGAACACTGCAGTGGAACGCTTATTCTGAATGCAGAAAGGAGAGAATATGAGGTAGCAGTATCATTTCAAGTGTGAGGAAGTGTGAGGCTCCAAACAATTTTATCACACAGCATTCCACACGATCGCTTACCAATAGCAAACAAGTTGCGAACACAGGGCAGTCAAACCACAGCGTGCAACCAAATTTGGAAAACGAGATGGCAATCTACTCGTAATCGACAAGTGTTGGGTCGGGCTCCTCATCCTCTTCCTCTTCTTCAGCATTTTCCTCATCGTCCTGCGATGCAGCCAGTTTCTCGGATTTTCCAGCACCTTTCTTTGCCTTCTTTTTGACGAAGTCGCCGGTGGAATAAGGGGTCATAAAGGCTTCCTTATTCAGGGTACGTGTCAGAGCAGCTTTTACCTACAAAACAATAGCAACAAAGAAAAATGGTGAGGGGCCATAGATGCCAGTCGTAGCAGCAAAACAAAAGATCTTTGGATTTAACATTAAAAGCGATATGAGAGCTATGCGGGACATCGTGGGGTGCTATTTGTGGGGCTTCAGAATAATTTCAACCACTAGGCACTCTTTAATTGCATAAAGTACAGTTGAAGCTTAGCAATACAAGTTCCACGGTCCACATAATTCAAAACAAAATGAAGTTCATCCTGAAGTATAGCACCTGATGACCTATGTGGTAAGTCGCACAATGACAGCCTTAACAAGTTTTCTAGGACCGGAACTGCCAGCACACGTGAAGACAGCGCAGAGAAGAGGGGTGTTATGTCAGTTTGACGTGTCGGATTTCAAGGTAGTTTGTGGTTGAGTAGATGAACCTAGCTAAATTTAACCTTTTGCTTATATAGTATACAGTCCAAGCCATCCCAGGCAATAAAAGTTTAACCAGGTTCCACTAGAGGCCATCAACATCCATGGCATCACGGCGAGCTGGCGCAGGAACTTCCAAGGAAGCATCACCACCTGTCCTTCCATTACCTGCTTTATCTAGTGCATTGAGCGTCTTTCCGGATTAAGGTATCGCATTAAGGTGTTGTAGTACGCTTACCATGTTGTAGGAGGGGAAACTTACCAGCTCAACTCAAATAATTTTACCCTTTGTAGTCCTGTTAGCGCGATTTATTGAAAGGATAAAGACACTGCAGATAATTTGTTAACAGGAAACTGCAGTGCGTGCAAACCGGAAGCTGCTCGTGCCGTACGCCAGCAACACAAGCCAGCAGTTTAACGACATTATCCAGTACCAGCAACATGCAACCAGGACCCTCTCACTCATCCTCATTAATGACCTTTTTGAAAAACGATTCAATCTTTCATTTTATACTCATCCTTAGCTACAGTTTTACGAGTTTTTATGCCCTACTTCACAGCACTAGTGATTTCTTCACCCCTATTTATTCTCTGAAGATAATGTGAACACGTAAAACACATCTAAAACTGCTGTTCAACCACTTGTAGAAAGCTTTTACATTAAAAAATTCAACTATATATTTGCCAGATTGATGGGCAGCAGCTGCTTTATGCACTGGCGGGTATACCTTGGAGTCTATGTTCGCCATGGGGTCTTTCATGCCCGGCCACAAAGCCAGGTCACAAAGATTGTCCAGATCGGCTCGCTGCAAGTAATAGTGATGCATGCGGCTCACAACACTCGGCACACCATCAGCACCCTTGTCGATCAGTGGCTTGGTCAGCGAGTCTAACAAGGGCCCGACGTAGTCCATGGACAATTGCGTGCGGTCAGCGGACACTCTGTGTGACAGTGAAGCAAGAGAATGTGACTATTAGTTTTCAATCTGAATTAATTACAAGCTAATTACAAGCTGAATTAACTTCCAATAGCCAGTTTATGATAGAATTTGGCAAAACATCCAAAGTAATCCAAAGGTAAGGTCTTTAAATTGTGACGTGCAAAGGCCTAGAAGGACGACGATACAGAACTGAAAACACAGGACGACGCAGGAGAGGTGTGTGGTCCTGTGCTTTCTATTCTGTGTTGCCGTCTTCTCCCCACCTTTTCGCGTCAGGAGTCAAAACCAACTCGCCCAACTTTCCATCGCTCTATGAGCTGATGCCAAATCAACCAAGACATTGTGTACGACCCAAAACTTTTGGATACCTTACGACATGCCGTTCATCTATCGAACTCCACTTGCATGATCGTGGGCTAGTTCAGTCGGAGTTTACCAAAAAGAACTCATTTGCAATTTACTAGTATGTTGCTGCAATAGGACCGACAGCATGACTTTAAAACAAACAAGCAAATTCCCATTTATTCTCTAGTCACTGTTCGTGGGCATGCCAAGGGACAAGGCTAACAGCTGCACCAGCGATATCGTGCAAGCAATGCAATCGCAGGAAGCACCAGCCGGATATTGAAGCAAGGTCAAACAATAGCAGCGTTCTTTCTTTGAAACATGTCCATTACCACAGCTGCACGAGATAGCTGTTGGTCCAGGTTAGAGGTCATACAACCCAACTTTGACACACAAAAGCCCTCACCGTGTGTGCGTATGATGCTTGAGTTCACGCAGCAGGCGGTGTCGCTTGGTTGTGGAGGAGTTCTTGCCAAACCACGCTGGGAAGCTGATCATCTCGCGCATGTGACCTCGGACCAGTTCTCCGGGAATCACGCTGGAGAAGAAGGCCTGCATGGGAAGCAGCGACCAACTGCCGTGCTGCCGGATCTGCCGCTCCACCAAATCTCCATAGCTGATGCAGTCGGCTGCTTCACTGACCAATCGTAGGTGTTTCTGGCGGTCGCCCCTGGCCAAAATGTAAATACGAGAGTTGCACAGAAAACGATGACGACTACTGTCAGACTACGAGCGAATAGCCAAACAGAGGGCCATTCTTTACGTCTAACCTTTCACCTCTCGTAGACGAACTCATAAAGTACACATATTTCCCATGCTTACTTGTATGCTGGTTGAATTCGTTGAAAATAAGAACATGCTGAGTTCATTGAGAATAAAATGCCCCAGTTTCATTTAGCAAACATGAGCAAATCTAAGCGTCTGGTTCATCTTTTTGTGTGTGCACAGAGAGTGTCACAATACTGCACTACCATTTTCTACTACAGTACTACAATAAAAACTGAATGCAGGCTGTATTGTGATAAAAATTTTTCTTCAATTTTTTTTACTTATGTCCTTCAAAGAAAAAGAAAATTAATATTTTGAAAACATTTCATGAATCAGTTAACATGAACCATGAATCGAGGCAGAGCAAAAGCCACGCCTGTCTTGAACGATCATGAAAAAACGCGAGGGGTGTAGGGGTGCCACGCGGGCAGCAACTGTGGACTTCGCTTCTAAGAGCACGGTTGCGATCGCTGATGCACGCGCTATATCGGTAACCATCAGTGGGCGGCTCTCATACACTTCGACGTGCTCTGCTCTCATCGCGAAGAAACTGCACGAAAAATACTGCTCTCCTTGGCGTGGCTGTAATCTTTTACTCTAGCATCTTGTGCAGTGACACGAGATCGAATCCAAAAAAATTAGATATCACCTTACTTCATACAACATTACAATTTGTAGCTACTACCTCATTCGTTGCTGATCCCTTGTGGTGCAAATGTAACTATTACCATAGATGTGTGCGGTCAGCCGTACATTTAACTTGAACGCACCAGCTTGAACCGCTGAGTACGTAAGTGCCATATGAAGCAGCACATTGGCGAACTGAAATATATGCACGTGCTCTTCATGAGCAGTCCTGTGCACATGTCTTTATGAGGCTGTTCCGGGAGCCTGACTCCATCTCCACTTCTTTTGAGCACCGTTACTGTTATCCTTTTATTTGCTTTTCTGAATGCTGTCATTAAGTTATTTTAAAAATCAGTACCTCTGCAAAGGCGAAGCAATGAGTGTGATAGCAACAAATAGTTATGTTATATGAAGTATGGCTGGCAGCTAACTTTTCTAGATCCGGTATCGCGTAACTCGACATAACGCTAAAGAGATGCTCTTCTAGCTGTCACTTCGCGTTGATTACTCAGGGCGTACAAGGGTTTGCGAGCCATATTATGTAGCGCTGATGTCTGCAGAGATAGCGCACCCGCGATCGATCTCAACCTTACAATCAAAGTTCACAGCTGCTGCTCCAGTGGCCACAGCCTTGGTGAAACCGCTAAAATAACTGTTTCGATGAAACTGAAAGCATGATATTTCAGGCATGGAGGCACCTTGCCGTTAAATTGAGGCTCTGTGGCGCAATATGGCACTGATAAGCAATTTAGGCACAACAGGAATGGTTCAGTGCAGGATGGTGCAGGTAAACCAGTTTGCCACAAATGCCACAGTTGCTCCACTCCTGGCCAATTCTAAAAAGCATTGAAGAAGCAAAGGCTATTGAGCAAAGCTTTTCTAAAAAAAAAATAATAATAATCGAGAGGCGATGGGCTGCACTTGAAAGCCTATGTTTGTTGCGAGGATAATATTTGCAGGTGTGGTGTTTAGTAGCTCTGGCCAAGTGCCGTCACCAACATGGAACTGCATACCACCATGTCAGAGAGTTGATCCAACCCACACGTGCATCACATACATCTCTTTCGCGAGAAGCAGAAAGCAGGCTCACTTGGCTTCCAAAGGTTGAACGTGCAAGTAGTTATCCTGGACAAACAGAGGGACCATGTTGTAGTCGTGAAAGAAGAGTGCCGCCTTCTCGTTGAGCGTCATGGACTGGCCACCCTCTGTGCTCGACAGAATCTTGCGCACCACGTCAAACGGACCCTGAGAGAAAAAGAGCGAACAGCCACACGTTAGGCGCCGATACCACACTTTCGGCACGTCATTTATTTGCATTATATGACAGCCCATACGAAGAGAGGTTCATACGAAACGCCTCACCATCTTGATATCCTTGGTGCCCTTGCCCGCATCCGCCTTCACCTGCGACACGCTCATGGTCTTTGTTCGGGAGCTCCAAAGCGAGAGGTTGTGCAGTGCCTAAAAGCAAAAATCATTTTAACCAAAAGAGACCATTCAATAGTAATAAAACATAAAACAAAACAAGTGACATAAGACATGAGGGCTAGGATCTAAACAAACATAAAATTCGTCTATCCAGTTTCAAGTTCTCCCATTTTTATACATTGGAAGAGAACAACCACAAACAGAATGAGATGAAATTTGCCAATGCTTAACAAGCTTGTACTTTTCCTTTGATCTAAATTTTTCATCTCAGTAAATTCTCCTCTTTCTCTCAACAAACCAGTCAGAAAAAATTTTTGTAGCAAGACCGTCATTAAACACTGCCCGAGAACATTTAGTGTACTACCATTATTTGCAGATGCGCATGGTAACAAGCCCCCTATTGCAGGGAAAACTTGGAAATGTAACAGATTTATTAGACTGACCTGTCGCACATCTTGGTTGGAGGCCATGACAATCTCTTGCACAACAGCAGGTGTGATGGAGAGACCTTCCTTGCATGCGATGGACATCAATGCAGCCTGCAGATGTGAGCAATGAACAATATGAACAAAGCAGCCATCATAGAGACTCCACAGAGCCTAAACAAGGGAAGGGCAGATAGTAAGAATAATCAAGCACAACTGTCACGATTTCGGGTCAACATAGCGCCGCTGTGATTCAATAAATTGAAATGCAACACTGCTTTGATGACTGTTTGACGAAACAGGTTTCAGAACACCTTTCCTTGGCTAACTCAAACAGTGGAGCCGAAAGCACAAGGAAATGCAAATGTGAACAAAATGTAAAATGAGGATCTGCTTTCTTAATTATCTTTCCTTTTAAAAAGATAGTTTCCCAATTCATAATGAAATGAGCGTACCAAACCACAGTGATGAAACTCGGGCGCAGAAAAGCTCCCAAGCTTTTCCCCGAGGGTGAACATGGTTAAGTGCGAATGCACGGGGTGATGCTATGAGGGGTGTTTATTAATTCGCACTATTATATTTATTAATCACACTATGGTGCCTTTATGATGTAATGGTTCCTGGGAATCGCAATTTGATCACACCCAGCCGACTCCAGTCGATGCGCACGCCGCTAGCGACATACAACGGCGCATGCTCCAGGTGCTTCAACCATGCCAAGATGTTACCGCGCTTCACCAGTCCACGCCTGTACGTAGCCGGACTCACCAGCCTCCGCTTCACGTGCACGTCTATCGCAACGTCCTCGGGAAACAGCCGCGGAAGACACTCCACCACGCTCGGAACGTCGATGGGCACGTTCACGATCTGTCCCTTAATGCCGTACTGACCGTTGCCCTGCGTGAGCCACCTGATGCTCATGAAGGGGAGTCGAGGCGAGATGAGGCGCTTTTCCACCGGGTTCAGATCGGGGAGGTCCGCGGGACGAGGCGGGTCCGCGTAGCCGTGGCTCTTGCTCAACGGCGGAACCCGCCCGGCCAGCAGGGACTCTCGGCAAGACGCACACACCTGGAACGCACCGAAGGGAGCCAGCCGCGGGTCTTGCGCATCCATGTCGTCGCATCGGTGTTCGCCCGACTGTTTTTCGAACTCGTCCCAAAGAACCCGCAACGCGTTCAACCTGTTGGTTTCGTTCCTCACGCCGGAAATGCAGCTCAGGTTGTTATCGAACCACAGCCGGTCACACACGGCGCAGCTGTGGCCGAAGCTGCGATCCACAAAGTCGCGTTTGAAACGCGCGTCCAGACGAGCAAAGTCCAGGGCTCGCACCCTCTCTCGCGCGGCACGTTCACTGGCTCGAACGGCTTCGGGAACGTCCACTCGCCGTTGATGTTTGCGAGCGGTGTCTTGACGCCGGCCTTCATCGCCCTTCTCCGCCTGACGCTTGCGCTGTCGTTCCGCTTCTTGGACCGCGTTCGCGGCTCGATGCTGACGCCTCATCTTGGCATCGCGAGCGCGCAGTTCACCATCCGCTGCACGCTTCGCCCGCGTGTCCTCGGCCTCGCGAGCGCGAAGTTCGGCATCTGCTGCACGCTTCGCCCGCTTGTCCTCGGGCTCGCGAGCGCGCAGTTCGGCATGCGCGCACGCTTCGCCCGCTTGCACTCGGCCTCGCGAGCACGCAGTTCGGCATCCGCTGCACGCTTCGCCCGCTTGCACTCGGCCTCGCGAGCACGCAGTTCGGCATCCGCTGCACGCTTCGCCCGCTTACGTTCGGTCTCACGAGCCCTTCGCAGCGCCGCCTAGTCTTCCAACGTCGGCGAAACCACCGCGGTACCGTCACCTCCAACGACGGGTGCAGTGCTGGCATTCGGTTGTACTGCATTCGTTGTTGATGGTAGCGTTGCCTCCGGGACATCCATCGCACGACCTGCTCTCGACGGGAGACTGAGAGAGAAGGCGGGCGCGCGAGAGAGAGGGGTGCGCGCGCAGCTGCAGCGAGCGAAGGGGGAGGGGGACGCGCGCAGCGGCGTTAAAGATATAAGGCGCGTTACTGACACCGATATCAGCGTCGCGTCCGTGGCTTATTCGGTAGAGCGTCGCGCTGCGGCCCGCCAAGTCCTCTTTCTTTTAAAGATAGAGAGAAGACTGCGGACGCCGCCGACGCCGGTGGATGGTTTGGGGTCGCTTATAAAGTGTATTCACACTTAAAAATTTCCAGGAGATATGCCATACCTTGAGTTGAATGAGCAGTACTAATATGACCAACAGAAATTATTTAGCTAAATTGATAGAACACACTTGTAAAGTGTTGCATTTGCATACGAGTCACATTCCCCTCACTATTCGCTTCAGTATTGTACAGCTCCCTTGTACTGTGGCAATCAGTCTAAGGAATGCTATGGTGAGCCTACAAAATGATATAGTATAGCATACAGGGCAGCACAGTACTGCAACCACATCATGCAAACATCACCCATGAGGCAGAGAAGTACGGTACAGCACACCGCCATTTACGACAAACTTTGAAACTCTCGAACACAAAAAAGCTGTCATGCAACAGCACGTGCATCACAAAGAATCAGCCGGAAAATGACAATGTGTTGATCGCTACGCTGCGCAAAAGTACACGCTTTTTGCGTTGGATAAGGAAGTGCCCAGACCACAAGAATGAGCAAAAGAGACAAACGAAGCTATTTGTTTTGAATACTTTGACTTCTTACGAGAAAAAATTTTCCCACCTGAATTTGCTTGACTTGCGGCCGCTGAAATCGCAAGTCAAAACAATAGTTCACCAAGGAACGCATCTTCGGGTGCGAGCGATCATTGCAGATGCAGATGATGGGGATCCGCGTGGACTTTATCAGAGCAATCATTTCCTGAAAAGAAAAAAAAAAAAAACGATGCATAAGCAAAAAATTTTATTAGCAATCTGATATTCAAGTTCATAAATCTCTTGAACAGCCGTCACACAGTGTCATAAATAGTGATAAGGGCATTAAGGGGAGATGCTACTCGAACACACTTTTTTTTAAATATTCACCCTAGAGCAATGAAACTTGAGCTGTTTATGGAACGTTTTATGCTGATTTCAAAAATATAATTAGTTTTGTTGCAAGTTGCATACTTTTAGCTCTGCAACATGACAAAGTGAAAACCTTAACCCTTTTGCCCCCCTCTTTTCATCCCTGAACTTCCGTAATTTTTAACATTCATAGTTCATAATGTATGAAATAAAGTGTAGAATGCAAATAACTAATTAGGAAGCACATACAAAATATGTAATAGGCATGAAAAATAATGGACTTAAAAAGTCCATATTTCACCTACCCTAGTAAATGTTTACATACAATTATTTCAGTATACAATAAAACATTGAAACTTAAACTAGAATTTGAAACTTAAACTAGAACTAGAAAATTTTGCCCAAATATTCTCCAAAGTATGACATTTGTCATACTTTGGAGAATATTTGGGCAAAATTTCATGCAGATCCGAGCATTAGAAGTGCCCGAAAAAGGAGGGGGACAACGAAAAAAAAATGGCAAAATTTGTGTTTTGTGGAAAACGAGTTTTAAAGTTAAAATTGAGTTTTTATTTATGAAAGACATCATTACATCTGATGAAATTTGACAACCAAAAAGAACAATCCTTCTTGTAGTGGCCACTGCCACTAAAATACGCCAGCACCATAAGTTTGTCCCTCTCGGTTTTTTCGAGCCGAATCCTCACAGACATTTCCCTCACAGACAGGGCCATGAAACACTTGCCAAACTTCGGCTCCATCTGGCAGAGGCATGTGCCAACTGCCAGCTAGAAAGAAGTTCGACAGGACTGCGAAATCCAAACTAAGTCCAGTGTCATGCCATTTTGCGGCCATGTTTGTGCCACATACCGTCGTACACAATGGCAATGATGTCTCTGCTAAGTTCCCTCACTGCGAGCTCTTTCGACCTCACAAGATTGGAGCTGACGTCATCCACTGCCACATCATGAACTTTTCGGCTGATGGGTGCTAATGACTTTTGATGCATTGGCTTTTGCAAGCCAACAACTGCCGCAAACGGACCAGCTGCTCGTAGCCTATTCCTACAGAGCGCGCCGCACAACAGCTTTCACTTGCGAGCAATGGCTTTTTTCATTCATAACGGAGACAATTACACGAGAAAAGCATTGTTCAGCTGCGCTGCTCGACAAGACATGGACCCCGCAAATAGGCGTCACAGCACATACAGGCGCGCAGCGGCCAATGGCGGTCTCCCGATCCGTACCATGTGATGAGCCAGTCGCGGCACTCAAAAAACGAGCGCAGAAGCGTGCTTCACTTTATTATTTCTTGTACTGCATCAGTGAGGGAAACTGTTGTTATTTGAAGAGTGAGGCTCGACTCTTCGGTTCATGCGATCAACAATGGCGAGCGGCGGCGCATTATTGGCGCAAAGGTGATCTGCACACTTCAGACCTTTTAACAGGCACCTTGTGCTTTTTAGATGCAATTTTGAAGCATTTCCAGTTAATTGACGACCTGTATTTTTTTTTTTTCATAACAGTAGAGGTACTGATCTTATGAAAACGGACAAAAATAAAAAAATTGGTAATTTTGAAAAAAAAAACTCGCATTTTTCGACCCGCATCTCCCCTTAAAAAAAAGTGTACACCATAATAGATATTACAATTACAGAATAATATAGCATTGATTTTGTAATATGATGCAGCGGTTAACTACTTCTCTGATAAGTTGATCTGATCACTCACACAAGCCACTGTTATGGGTTAGCTTGTAGCTTTAAGACTAAAATATGTCCTCACAGCCACAACTTGTAGGAGGAAAACCAATGTATGAATAAGCGCACCACGTCATCAATAGGGAAATATTTATAAAAACAATTCCTATCATTTTTGGCACAAAATAGAGCTACAGAAGTAAGTTTCCTTTACACGTGCAATCACTGCCTCCTTCAGCCCACTGCCCCACAGTCTGGCTTCATGGCAGGAAAGAGTGTATTGCTGTGAAGCAGAAGCCGAAGGCAACGCTCACATCGAAGCTCTCGTTACAAATCTGTACTTAACAAAGTCATGAAACTTAAGATGCAGGTCACATACCAAAAGCTACGACTCAGTGTTACATGTGCTAGCACATTTAGGACAAATGAGGCAGAATGAAAGAGCAAAATCTCTGTAGGAATAAATGTAAACTGAGTAGAGACCTTATCGATAAAAGACTCTCTTAACCAGTACTGTCTACAGTAACACCAGTGTCATACAAATGCTTTTGATTGCGATCGGGGCCAATCCAAATTGGATTTCTTGACTGCAATGAACAATGATAACAGGTACAAACCCCAAACTAATCTGGCTTGAGTTTGAAACAGATATCAGTCAAATCATGTACTCATGTAAATATTTAAATGCATCAAATATTCAAATGAATAGCATTCAAATTTACTTGAATTTGAATTAATTTTGTTGGAAATTTCGAATTATTCGAAATTAACGAATAGGTCCATATTAGTCCAAATGTAACCCTTTGTAAAGGTGGTTTCACTGCAAGAGAGACGTGTCAGGCCGTAAAAGCACCTATTTAGGTTTATGTCAATTAGCATGCAACCCTCCTGTAGAAATAGTTTCACTGCAGTGAAGGGGTGCTTCAAGGTAACGAACATATTGCCGCGACAGAGATAGGCCCACTGTGAGGGTAATATTGAGTGATGTGAAGGTAATATTCTAGCGATGCCTCTGCATCACTACAATATTACCCTCAGATCGATTTGCCATTTTCAAGATTAAAAGCTAGCTACACTGGTGTATATGCTATATGTATAGTAAATATGCTATAAGTATAGTAAATTATGAAACTTAAAATACTTTACAGGTTATTATTGCATTCTACTGAAAATCGAATCTTGCTTCTATTCAAAATTGTTCTCACTTTCCTTGAAAAAAAAAAAAAAAGGGCATTTGCAAAGGCCTTGCTTTAGTTCTATAAAAATATTGTGCACTTCAGTTGTGTCACAACAAATATGCCCTTTTTCTTCATAATATATAATATTGCCACAGGCATAGAACGAGGTTGAGCCATGCCAATGCGAGTATGTGCCATTTTGTGAAAAAGAAGAGGACTATTTGGTGTGCTCACAGTCTAACGTGGTTTGGCTCGACGTCCAGTGCTGCTGCTCCTGTGAAAAGACGTTGTGGTCTTTTTGTAATCACGTGACATTTTCTGGTGGAGGTGCGGGGTAGTGTTGTATGCACTGCAATCAGCAGCAAGATCCCGACACTAGTCGCGACTTGGAAGAACCAGCCTACCTAGGGCGTAGCAGGCGACAACTAGGCCTACCACCTGAATTCGGACCGCTTCTACAACTCGGCAGTACTAGAACTAGTGTGAGAACACAAACCCTAGAGACATCGATGCTGCCTCCTCCAGGGTTCTTCATCACCCCGCGAACCCGGAAGCCGTTCTACGGTGACCCCTACGAGGACGTCGACGACTGGCTTGACGACTACAACCGTTGCGCCAGCATCAATGAGTGGAACGAGCAGCGAAAGCTTCGGTATGTCTACTTTTACCTCGACGACTCTGCGCGCACTTGGTTCGAAAACCATGAAGCTGCCATGACAACCTGGCCAGAGTTTTGCAACCAGTTGTGGAATACCTTCCGAAGCTCTGACCGAAAAGAGCAAGCAGAAAGGCTCCTCAATCCCTGAAATCAGCGTCCGAACGAGAATGTTGCCATGTTCGTTGAGGACATGTCGCGGCTGTTCAAGCGAGCTGACTCCTCAATGACGGAAGAGAGGAAGGTGCGCCTCCTGATGCAGGGAGTGAAAGAGCAGTTGTCCACTGGACTAGTGCGCAACCCTCCCAGCACTGTAGAGGATTTCCTCCGCGAGACCACGACGATGGAGAGAATGCTAAGGCAGCGTTGGTATCAGTATGAGCATCCTGGCAGTATTTCGTCAGTGTCATCGGCCCTGCCAACATCTGACGTCACGACTATAAGAAACCTGACGGAGCTCGTGCGCAGTATTGTGCGCGAGGAGCTGCAAAAGCTGCACGCGGTGTCTTCTCAGCCCCATGTTGTTGCTCTAACGGATGCCCTTCGCGAAGAGGTCCGGCAGCTGGTGCACCTCATGACGACTTTTCGTCCAGCCGAGGTCCAACCCATGACAGCCCCCGTCCAGCCGAAGCTCTGCTATTAACGTACATGGAAGCATTACGTACTCCTGCATCGGCTGTTGGCTATCCGTCCCGTCCGTCCACGCTGCAGGCGGCGCCGTCATTTTACTCAGGACCACGGCAGTACGGCAACTTACCACTTACACGGAAATCCACTGTATGGCGTGCTCCCGACAACCGGCCTCTCTGTTATCACTGTGGTGAACCAGGTCACATCTACCGTGAGTGCGCATACAGGCACATGGGTCTTTCTGGCTTTCGAAAGATGGTGAGCGGCCCCGTGCTATCGCTGAATACTTGGCAAGCCAGCAGATCCCACCCTTCTGCGTCGCCAATCCCACTCACCATCTCCATGGCGCTCCACGTCACCTGGCCAACAATCGACCTTTGCGGACGTCCCTGCAGGAAGATCGCCTAGATCCACAAGCCCGCGTCGAGGAAACTAAGAACAGCGACCTCTCGGGGTGAGGCCGCTGTTGATCAACCGTTACAAGACCCTCCCCCGAACTGCCTGCTGACATCCGACGACATCCTTTCACCGGCGTGTGCCATCGACGACAAACGTGTCTCTGCTCGCATCTCCGTCCTTGTCTACAACCACCTGCTAACCGCTCTGGTTGATGCGGGTGCCGATTATTCCGTGATAAGCACTGACCTCGCTGCACAGCTAAGAAAGGTAACGGCACCTTGGGGACATGGACCCAACCTCCGTACTGCGGGAGGTAACCTATTCACACCGCTGGGAATATGCACTGCCCGGCTCCGAATTCGTGAGTCGACATACATTGCTTCCTTCGTCGTATTTCGTGAATGTTCCCAAAACCTAATTCTTGGAATGGATTTCCTCCGCGAGCATGGAGCCGTTATTAACCTTCGCGACCTGCTCATAACGTTCTCTAACGACCACACAGCCAGACAAAAGGATGCAGTTGCACAGACCACAACACTTTCAATTGCTGACGACACCATTGCACTTTCGCCGCGAGCCAGTATGTTGGTAACTGTGGAGAGTGACTGTGACAACAAGAGTAGTGGCATCGCGGAAACTAACCTCTCACTGCTCTTGGCTCGGCAGATTTCCAACTGAAACATCGGAGGACTCAGCTTCTGATCACGAATTTCGGCGGCAGTACCAACACTTGGCAAAGCGAACAGCGATCGCGAACTTTGAAGCCATTGATGACGAAGAATGCTCCACTATCGCTCCGATTGCCACTGCTGCCAAAGGTGACACTGCATTAGCCAGTACAGTTGACTGAATTGCCAGCTATCCTCTGCGCAGCAGCAGCAGATGCGCGTGATTTTACGTACGTATAGTGACTGCTTTGCGTCCACCTCCAAAATCAAGCAGACCCCAACCGTGAAGCACCACATTATAACGCACCCTACCGAACGGCCTGTACAACAGCACGCCTACCGCGTGTCGCAAAAAGAACAAGAGGCAATTCATTTTCAGGTGAAACAGATGCTCGACGACGACGTCATTTAACCCTCGAACAGTCCATGGGCGTCGCCCGTCGTACTTGTTAAAAAGAAAGACGGCACTCTTCGATTTTGCGTCGATTACCGGAAGCTCAACAATGTGACGAAGAAAGACGTCTACCCTCTCCCACGCATAGATGACTCACTAGATCAACTTCGACATGCCCGATACTTTTCATCAATGGATTTCTGCAGCGGCTACTGGCAGATCGAGGTCGATGAACGCGCCAGGGAAAAAACAGCGTTCATAACTCCCGATGGCCTTTACGAGTTCAAAGTGTTACCATTTGGATTGTGCTCTGCAACGGCAACCTTCTAAAGGATGATAGACACCGTACTGTACGGTCTGAAGTGGGAATCTTGCTTCGTCTATTTAAACAACGTCGTTGTTTTTTCCAAAACATTAGAGCAACATTTACGACTTCAGTCCGTGTTCGTCGCTATTCGATCCGCAGGCCTATCGCTAAAACCGGAGAAGTGTCATTTCGGCTACGAAGAACTAAACTTCCTCGGCCACCTTGTCAGTCACGATGGCATTTGACCAGACCCAGAAAAGACCATGGCCGTTGCTGCATTTCCTCCACCTTCGAACAAATGAGATTTGTGCAGATTTTTGGGTCTCTGCGCCTACTACGGGCGCTTTGTCCAGAGCATTGATAACATCGCTGAACCCCTTACCCGCTTAATGAAAGAGGATACTCTTTTTGTATGGGGTCCAGAGCAGAGAGCCACGTTTTCCAAGCTTCAACAGCGCCTTCAGAGTGAACCCTTACTAGGGCACTTTGATGAAGATGCCGCCACCGAACTTCACACTGACGCAAGCAACATCGGTCTTGGCGCGGTGCTCGTCCAGTGGCAAGACGTCCCTGAGCGGCTCATCGCTTATGCTAGTCGCATTCTGTCATCTTCGCAAACTAACTACTCGACCACGAAGAAGGAATGCCTTGCTGTTATTTGAGCAATATCGAAGTTCCGACCGTATCTGTATGGC
This sequence comes from Rhipicephalus microplus, assembly GCF_043290135.1. Classification (NCBI taxonomy): domain Eukaryota; kingdom Metazoa; phylum Arthropoda; class Arachnida; order Ixodida; family Ixodidae; genus Rhipicephalus; species Rhipicephalus microplus. Next base: position 53,270,718 of record NC_134702.1, read on the forward strand.
CATCTATTCAGAGTAGTTACGGACGATCATGCCCTCTATTAGCTGGCCAATCTCAAGGACCCTTCAGGGCGCCTCGCGAAGTGGAGCTTGCGCCTTCAAGAATTTGAGGTTGCAGTCGTTTACAAGTCGGGCCGCAGGCACACAGATTTTGATTGCCTTTCGCGCGCTCCCTTCGCGATGACATCGAGCGATGATGATACCGATGGCCATTTTATTTGTGCAGTCAGTGAATCTGACTTGGCCCAACAACAGTGGAATGATTCAGAGATACGACAACTTACCAAATACCTTTAAGGTCACAGCTCAAGTCCACCATCGGCATTCGCACGTTCAGGGTCATTTTGACTCCACAACGACATCGTCTACAAAAAGAACTTCGAACCTCATGCGATTGAATACCTCCTCGCTGTTCCACCAGGGCTACGTGCTGATATTTTATCTGCCTGCCACGACGAGCCTTCCTCCGGCCACCTAGAATTCGAAAGTACCTTTGCCCGGATTCGGACTCGCTACTACTGGCCAAAGCTCACGAAGGATTCCAAGCATTACGTTAAAATGTGTAATCATTGCCAGCGCCGTAAAGCCCCACCTGTGCACCCTGCTGGTTTATTGCAGCCTGTTGCACCCCCGTCACAACTGTTTGAATGAATCGGCATGGACTTGCTTGGGCCTTTCCCGAAGTTACATGATGGCAACCACTGGATCGTAGTCGCTACTGACTATTTAACAAGGTACTGGGAAACGAAAGCTCTACAACGAGGCACCGCCAATGAGATTTCGTAGTTTTTCATCAACAACATCGTTCTTCGCCATGGAGTGCCAACAGTTCTTATCACTGACCGTGATACAGCCCAATTGATGCAAGACAGCCCAATTGATGCAATTTACAGCCCAATTGATGCAAGACGTCACGAGACTTAGTGGAACAGCTCATTGCAAAACGACCGCATACCATCTACAAACCAATGGTCTGACGGAGAGATTAAACAAGACGCTCGCTGACATGCAATCTATGTACGTCGACCGCGATCACAAAAACTGGGATGAAATTTAGCCATACGTAACGTTCGCTTATAACACTGCGGTTCAAGAGACTAGGGGTTTCACTCCTTTCCGGTTGCTTCACGGCCGAGAAGCAATTACGATGCTGGATGCCATGCTCTTGCCTGAAATGACCGATATTCCTACTGATGCGAACAACTTCATCCGGCTCGCCGACGCGGCCCACCAGCTTGCACTCGAACGGATCCGAAAACAACAACGCATTGACTCGCAGAGGTACAACTCCCGTCATCGCCATGTTATTTACCAACCCGGTGATCTGGTGTGGCTGTAGATCCCCGTTTGCCAAAGGGGCCGCTCGGAAAAGTTACTTCATCGCAACTTCGGTCCTTATATAGTACTACGGTGCCTCACAGATGTCAACTACGAAGTCCTGCTTGAAGACACAGCTCGGCGATCTCGATGTTCCCAGCAGGCGGACATTGTTCATGTGTCACGGATGAAGCCACACTACACCTGAGCCACCTGACACTGCTTCATCATGCGTCTTTGTGCGTGTACGCGATTACTTTAACTTTTAATCAGCGTTGAGCATCACGGTGGTACTTTTTTTTTGGAAAGGGGGTAATGCCACTGGCATGGAACGAGGTTGAGCCATGCTAATGTGAGTATGTTCTATTTCGTGAAAAAGAAGAGGACTGTTTGGTGTGCTCGTGGTCTAACGTTCGGTTCGGCTCGACATCCAGTGCTACTGCTCCTGTGAACAGACGTTGTGGTCTTTCTGTAATCATGTGACAATATATACTATTTGAATTTGATTCGAAATTATTTGACCAAAATCACTATTCACTTCGAATTCACTTCAAATCTGAAATACACTATTCTCACAAGCCTAAAATCATGATCTGGAAGAAGATTCCATTCAAAGATACCTGCATAACACTAGTATAAGAGCACTGAATTTCAACAGATTCTTCATGAGCTACATAAAGAAGTGCTGGAACTTGCCTGAACTCCACCTCTGTCCTCGTTGCCCGCCATGCCATCCACTTCATCCATGATGAGCACGTGTTTGGATGTTGTACCAGATTCTGAAAAAAAAAAATGGTTGACACTGTTTGACAGAAACACGTTTCTATGCAGTGCTAACAGTAACAGTATGCTACAGAGAAAAACAAGGTAATTCATGTTTTTAAATTAACGCTTTTAGCAGATGTATGCAAGACCTTTTATTTTTTCCTTTTTTTTATATTTTCGCACATCAAGATTTCACATACAGTGTACTCAGGAACACTTTATTCAGTTTTCCAGATACGCCTCAATTTCCAAATCAAGATCTTAGTCAGAAACACGCTTTGTACATGCTATAACGCGGACAGTATTTCGAAAAGATAAGCTCGACTGAATCCTCTGACTTTGTTCAGTCGGAAAAGCGTTTGCAAGACTCACCTGTAAAAGTGCGGTTCTTCAGGGTCTCAGCTACGTGCTCGGCAAGACTCTTCTTGGAACGAGTGTCTGATGCATTCATCTCCAAGATGCTGTAGCCAGCTTCCTGCGTACCAACACAGGCCAATGTCCGTTTGCAGTCACGTCATGTCACAACCAGCAGCGCAGCGCAGATTAGGAGTTGGACAAAATAAACTGTACTATGTATTGAGTACTGACCTCTTATTATGGTGTAAAGTAGACTCTCAGTTGATGAAAATCTCTCACTGAAGGGAATTACTACTAAATAGAACTGCCTTGAAGTCCTGATTGGTTCAGGACTTGAAATATGCACCCCTGTTCAGTTCTCAGTAAATGATACTTCTGTTAAGAAACATATTCTACTGGTCCCTTCAGGTTTCGCTTAACAAGGATCTGTTCACAAGAAAAGCAATGAAAGCATATCCAAACAACCTTATTGTTAGACACATGCAGAGTATAATGGCACACACTGCATGGTGGATGCAGTTCACTCACCAAACAACTCAAGTTTTCAAAAGCTCTTGTGAAGGTGAGAACTTGAAAAAATATGGAGCATTTTGAACTGCTATTAGACTTGCACATACAGAATTGCCAATGTCCAGATGCGTGTATGTTCATGGCACTTAGGTGTGTTGCATACAGAGCATCTAAGAAGCTGAGTGGCATGGTTAACACCTGTGACCAAGTGATACCGCGAAAAACATCTGTAGGCAACCTGAATCTTTGACTTAAGTGTGCAGTAGTGGCACTTGCACATCGGCGCCCGTGCACCCAGGTGTACTCCTTCGGTTAACTACGTGTTTCGCATGCTGCCAAAGCTAATCTCGAAGGCAACATAGGAAAAAGCGTGAGGGCAAGATCCACTTCACCACTTGCTGCAATGATCGTAGGTGCTCACAATCTTTCAAAGAACTCGGTCAATTAATCTTCACCAATTATTCAGTCAGTTATTCGGCCTTTACCTCAAGTGGAGTTATGCTAAGACTTCGTATGCATGTAATAAAACTCTCGACTAGAGCTGGAACCATCAATTTATATTTTTGGGGGCCTTTATGAATATTCAGAGAACCCGAAATGCTCGGTGGGATATGCTTGGAAGTGAAATAAGCGTGTCACTCAGTGCCACTAAAAAACGAGTTGGAGGCTTTACCGTCACACTACAGCAGCCTTACCCGTGCTGCGAGTGTAGCCGTGGTGGTCTTGCCGATGCCAGGAGCTCCGGACAGCAGCGCTGCCTTGAAAGCGGACCCGTCGCCTCCACCTCCTCCCCACTTGGCTGCACAATGCACAATGCCGCATTTCCCATGAGTGCAGGAAAGGACCACATTCTTGTTTGATCACTCGCGATCACTCACGTGTAGTAACACTAAAAGAGCAACTCTACTTAACAGTGCATATAGGCCACTTTAGAACAAAGTTGAAAATAAGTTTGCTAAAGGCAAATATTCCTTATAAAAGTAATTCATTCCTAAGACTGCATACTATTGCAAGAATATATTTCATTTACTTAGCTATAATGGATATTTTTGTTAAATCTGTGCTCACTATACAGTCGCCGACCGTTTTCTCGGACCTGGCGGGAACAAAAAAAAAAAGGCCGAAAAATTTGTTTTTGTCAGAACTATGAACTTTATTGCATCAGGCAGGCTTAAAAAAGTCCATGATTCTGCCTTGCCTCGAACTACACTTGGAAGCGATTTGGTTCACTTATATTTGCGCCAATATGACATCGTCACCGTAAATGTTTGACAAAAAGCGTCACCGCGGAGGCGATCTCCGCTGCCGACAGCTGCGGGGCATCATCATTGTCATCATTCGAACCGCTCTCTAGCTGTGGCCCAACCTGGCGAAAAATTTCTTCATCTGTGGGCTCCGCGCACGAAGTGCATCGAAGCTATACACAACACTTCGCGGGCTGCGATCGCCGCACACTATTTCGGATTTTCTGCGCGCAGGCCGCGAACGGGGACTCGCGTTACGACGCATGCGCAGTGGCAGCGACCGCACCGCAAGGGCTCGCAATGCGCTGTTCCAAAACTCCCTAATGTCATTGTGGCAGGCACATTCACTCCACTACTGCGCAGCTCCGCCTCCTTGTACGATGCAATAACGACAGTGCTCACCACTACGGCTGACCGAAGACGAGAAAATGGTCCCGTGCTGCGTTTTCTAAAGCAGACACGGCCTCCCAAACTTGAAATATGACATTTGCTTTCCAATCTTGGAAGCAGGAAAGCCATCTTAAAGTTAAGCCACTAAGCTTAGTCAAGCCGGCAGAAAATCCAACATGGCGGCATCCATACAGGTTCGTGGCACGGCTCAAAACAAGTGATTTAGTCCGAAAAATCCAACTTTAGGGGGTGAATTCGTCCGAAAAATCGGTCGAAAAATGCATTAGCCTTATGAGAACCCTGGCGGTACACTTTTGAAGTTCAAAATATCCAGGAGCCAGGAGTATCTTCAAAAGTGCGGTTCGGGTAACGAAAAACCTCGCCACACTGCCTATCTCATCACATGCGCGCTTAAGGTAGTACGTACAAGCGTAGCACCGTACCATAAGCATCCTTTTAATAGTGGACAACACGGAATGCGCTCCACATCATTCTATTGCCGCCTTTTCATGTGAAATTGCTAGAGCCCCACAGCGACGCATCGCATCCAAAAAGCTAGTTATTGCAGCAATGACGCAACAAGCTACTTATCCAACTTCTGCATTTTATGGGGGCTAAAAACACGAACACACTCACGGCAAACACGGACATAGGTCACCAGACAGAAGAACATATATACGAAAACCGCAGTGACCAGAAGAACACGTTAGGCACGACAGAGAACATAAGAGTAAACACGACCACGCATGCTACTCGAAAGATTTCACTTAGCGACGGTAGTGCTAAAACACACAGCCTGGAGAGTAGGAGCAGCACACTCGGGCAGCACGCTCGGGCAGCAGCACAAGTTTTGGGGGTCACACATATACATCTCCTTCTTTGCATGTTTGAAATTGTGCACCCCCAGTGTGCATGTATTGAAGTAATGGACAATAATATATATAAGAAAGTAACAGATACAACAAGGTAACTCCAATTCCCCCTTCAACATTGTTGTAACAGGGTTCAAGTTGCACTGACAAAAAAAAAAGGTCGGGGGGGGGGGGGGGGCAGAGGGAACTCAAGAAAATGCCACTCACGTATTGGCTTCTTGGGTCCCAGACGACTCTTGTGCCAGTTGCGCAACCACAGCAGCAACTTGCCGCAGTTGCTCTTGTCTCCCTGCTGGCCTATGATCTGCTTGGTTGTCTGCGGCTTGTACTTGTCCACCCACATCTCCTGCACGAAGACGCGGTGGAGTCAGTGATAAGGGCAAAGAGAAAAGAATCAGCAAAAGACAATTACTCCGACTTAGTTGCTGTAACAACAGCAGGCTCTCGCAGAGGATACACCTGGATCTATCGAACCCAGATACTTCAAGCTGTTCACTATGCCCAATTGTGACATGCTACTGGAAACTGTATGAAGAAAGTGTCAACTATATCCGTACTTTCGCGCGTATAATCCGCACCAAAAACCCAAAAATTTCAGTGGCAAAGTGGAGGTGCGGATAATATGCGAGGGTTTTTCCTATAGTGCTGCTTCACAGCAATGCGTGTTGTGCTGTGAAGCCCCTTAACATTGTAGCGAAGGCTACGGAGGCGGTTTCCGCAAATTCGTGTTGCTCCGCAAGTAGCACGACAGCTTGCGGCTGATTTTTATTTCGCTTGCTTGCATCGTTGAAGCGTTTAGAAAAACATTTGGGAAGAGACAATTCGATTGTTCAGTGTAAAATCTCACTGTCACATCACAAGTATATTTTTTGGACGTTCGTGGCCGCTCAGTGACCCTCCACATGTCCCTACGTCACGAACGCCATGTTTACTTTTGGAAAGGGCTTGCCGAAAAGGAGGTGCTGTCTAAGAAAGTTCCATAATAAATAAAGTAAGTTCCATAATAAATAAAGCAGTATTTATTTCAGCAAGGCAAATGAGATGTTATAGTGCCTATAGAGATATTATCAGTAAATTAATGTACTACTTTTTGCCGCAGTAGCAGGCATGCATTTCGGTTCTGTTGTTTCCAGGGTGCTGTTACAGTGTACTAGAAGGGATAGTGCTGTCAAGTTGTCGCCGAGTCTGAGCGCTCTTTACCTCGCTGATACCGCTAGTCCTCCACATCTCGACCCGTTCGTCAAGCCTAAGTCGATCTGTTCTGTCACTATGAGTAGCGTACGGCGGCAGGCCTTCACCGCACGGCAAAAGCTTAAGATCATCGCCGAGGAATTTGGAAATCGCGAAGCGGGAAGACGGCACCATGTGGAAGAGTCCTGCATGCGACTGTGGAGAAAGAAGAAAGAGAGCCTACAAGCCGCGCACCGCGACCGTAGGTCATTTCGTGGCCCCAAGACCGGTGCCTACCCTGAGCTGGAGGCAGAGCTAGTAAAGTTCATCGAAGATGTGAGAAGCAGGTGTCACGCCATATCGACCGAGATGGCCCAAGTGGAAGCGCGGCGACTTTCGAGGGAGCTAGGCCTACCTCACGAGTTCCGTGCTAGCCGTGGATGGCTGCACCGCTTTATGAAGCGGCAAGGGCTCTCAATCAGACGGCGGACTACAATATGTCAACGCTTGCCGGCTTGTTATGAGGAGAAGCTGCTCAAGTACCAGAGATATGTAATTGACCTGCGAAAGCAGCACAATTACATTTTCTTGCAAATCGGTAAGCGGATGAAACTCCTGTTTCTTTTGAAATGTCGTTGGACACAACAATTGAGAAGACGGGCAGCAGTTCGGTGAGCTTGCTGACCGGCGGGAACACGAAACTGCGCATAACAGTCTTGCTTTGTGCCCTCGCCGACGGCACGCAACTGCGACCGTACGTCATCTTGAAAAGGAAAACTCTACCAAAGGTTCATTTGAAGAGAACGTGTGGATGAACAGTGACTTGTTCGTGTAGACTGGATCAAGACGGTATGGGAGAAGAGGCCCGGTGCGATGCTCGCAAAGAGGTCCATGCTCGTTCTTGACTTGTTCCGCGGCCACACAACTGAGGAAGTGAAGGACCGCCTTTCACGCAACGGCACCGACTTAGCTGTTATACCCGGTGGAATGACGTCAATGTTGCAGCCTCTAGATGTGTCGCTTAACAAGCCCTTCAAAGCGCATGTCAAGCGCTATTACGCCGAGTGGATGGCCGAAGGCTGCTACGACTTGACGTTGACGGGACGAGTCCGAAGGCCTGATATTGCCCTATTCTGCAAGTGGATTGTCGAGGCATGGAAGGCCAATCCAGGTGAGATGGTGCGAAAAAGTTTCAAGAAATGCTGCATCACAAACAACATGGATGGAACCGAAGATGACCTTGTGCATAATAGTGAGGACTGCGGCTCAAGTGATAGCTCTAGAGAGAGCAGCGACAGTGAGTGAGCGAATTGTGACTGGCCTTGCAGACAGCGTATTCTGATTGCTAAATCAAGCTTTTTCTGTCTACATATGTGCTATGTTGCATGAGCAGTAGCTTTTGTACAGCCTTTCCTGTATATCAAATGTGCATATCAAATTTGGAAATCGCGAAGTGGGAAGACGGCTAAAAAAAGCTTTTTCTGTCTACATATGTGCTATGTTGCTTGAGCAGTAGCTTTTGTACAGCCTTTCCTGTATATCAAATGTGCGGGCAATACGCGAGGATTTTTTTTTTTTTCTTTCTCGGTGAGCTGAAAGTGGGGGTGTGGATTATATGCAGGGGCGGGTTATACGCGCAAAAATACGGTATGTATATGCAACTCAGGTTCATATCAATATTCGGTACAATGAACACTTAATCGCACTTCTGCAAGTGCACTGCTAACTCACACGTGATCATTTGATCTGTAAAAAGTACTCACGCCAATGAAACAGCACCCAGAAAAATATGATCAAGGCAGGGCAACTCAAAATGTGATGGCTTGTAATAATTTTATGCACACTCCGTAATAAAAGATTTCAATAGGTAGGCTTTACTGCAGCACAGCCGTGTAGTGCAGTGATGCATATTACTTGTAACCACTCGTTATTGACCAGAGTGTCTCCGCTCGCTGGAATGCAAAAGGCCTCCCCAATACAACATGAGTGTTCCACAAGCAAGGAATTCACAAAAAATTAATGACAATCAGAAAAATTAATGAGAATCAAAGTTATGCCTTTGGCACAGCCACTAAAGATACAGATCACTAAATCCTAAGAGACTGTGCGAGATGTGCAGAGTTCTTAGATAAGAAGCTTCGGAGAGATGCATTTCGAGTTTTGCTTACACACTGCGAGTTGTAAATCATTATTGAGGGAGTGTTTTACCACAGGAGATCACCAAATCAGTCAACATAGGTTAGAAGAAATGAAACTGTCTTTTCACCATGCCTTGCATGAGGCAAGGTTCACCGCCATAGCAGACACTTTCTGCCTCTGCCTTGGCTAGCGTTTGTAAGTGCTGAAGACTGAAAACTGTCGAAGGCAAGGGATGCATCATATTCAGGCAACGAACACATCTTTTTTTTTACTTCAGCTCTATTTACTTAGCTTCACGGTGCACTTCCAGCAGCAGCACTGCAAGGACCGCGTTAGGTGAAGAGGCACAGCAACATGTCTCTGCCAGTGACATTCCAAAAAAGGCCCCTTGCGTGTGACTTTCACTTTCTCTCAATACGCAGTGCCCTCGAAGAAAAGGTTGCATGGCCTCAAATTTACAATTTGGACAACTTTTATGTCACACGGGTGCTTTATACTTTGCAGACATAGTCTCCACCAAACTTAACACCAAACACTTAAGCCCAGCAGGGGCCCTTCAATCTTCACAGATTTAAAATTTGGTTCGTCTAAGTGCACAAGCAGCACTCTAGAGGCATGAACAGGCCAAAGCCTTTTCAGGCTACACTCTATCCTTCTTTTAAAAAAAAAAAAACTCGGGAGCACTGGCACTGTAATTGCAAAAGAATATTTAAATCGAATCTGCTTCTATAAAACCAAAATGTCAGACTGCCAGGAAGGCCTTGTAAAGTTTTTCTTTTTTATTTGACAAATTCAATCCTGTGAAAACTATGGGTGTGCAAATATAAAATATTAAGCATAAAGGAAATACAGTTAATTAAAATCAAGTGCTGATTGAAAATAACATTTTTAGAATATTTTTAAATGCAAATAGCACAACTTACCAACCAAAAAATGAAAAGAAAAGAAAAAAATTTACCGCCAGACACAAAAAGGTAATTTAGCACTGGTATGTCATTTTTTCTATTTCAGTGCACGTTATAAAGTTTTGTGGGATTTGCATATTTTTTATTGTAAATGTGCCTTGCAAATAGAATCAAATAGCAAAATGTCCTAATCAAATATGTGAAGTTGAGTATTCGCACACCCCTAATAAAACTTCAGCAGTTGAAAGTCGAAACGAGCGACTTAATGGAATAGCTTACGGCTGTTGTCCGTGACTGCTGACTGCTGGATGTGGACGGCGTCTCCGTGGTGCTGGCATCTTTCGATTTCTTGGTTGGAGAAATGACATGCTCTTTGACCCTTGGCGAGCTTTTTGACCGGCTTTCCTCAGAGCTGTCATCAGGGTCCACTTTTCGCTTTTTCTTCGGCGTACTAGCCTCCTCTGGTTTTTTCTTGACTTCAGCGTCCTCAGCTTTGCGCTTGCCGTCACCACCTGAACGACTTTCGATTAGCTCGTACAATGCATCTTCATCTATTATTTCCACCTTGCATTCTTCAGCCTGGAATAAAGAGAAATGGACTGCTCTTGTGCAAGGGAGACAAAGAGTTCGTGATCAAGGCAGTCGGAAACATTCCATACAAGGGCTTCATAAAAACCAACTCCTCACTCTAGTCAAATCGCAGTAACTCACCGTATTTACCGTATTTACTCGCATAATCGGCGCACTCGCATAATAGGCGCACCCCTAGTTTGGTCACGGAAAATTCGATTTTTTTTAATTCCGCGCATAATAGGCGCACCCCGAACTTGGCCGTGATCAGAAACGATTCTACCCCCCAGCGGTACAGTTGGAACACGGTCCCCGTACCCTGATGAAAAAAAGAAGGCAAATCGATGAGCAAATAAAAAAATTCGAAGTGCAACGACCTAACCAACGTGTTTGTCGAAATAAAACTTGAAAAAAAAAAAAAAGCGTCCATGAGCGAAAAAAAAAAAAAAAAACGGCTGTTCCATCAATTACTGATACCCCCCAAATCGCCGCGCTTTTTGGAGGTCACGTGTACAACGCCGGGGGCTCGATCGCCATCACCACCATCAGAGAAAAAGAAAGAAACGCCATTTTGCAAGCGGTGTGCGTATGTTGTATAAACCTTTCAAGGACAATGTTCGAAGGCTGTACACCACCTGGATGGCTGGAGGACAACATCAGCTGACAACAGGTGGTAAGATTAAGAGGCCGCCTGTGGAAATGCTGTGCGCTTGGATCGTGGAAGCGTGGCAGGCGATCTCCGACGAAGTCGTCAGGAAAAGCTTCAAAAAGACGGGTATCTCAAACGCACTGGATGCGAGTGAGGATGACATGTTGTGGGGTGCGGATGATTCGGACACCGAAAACGAATCCCCGCTCGGCGAGGATGAATGTGTGATCTCCGACTCGGACTCCGAATAGGGAAAAGGAGGAACAGCTACGACTTTTGTGTAAATAAATTTTACGTGTGTGTGTGCAGTTGACGGCTCTCGCTTGTTCATTAAAAGGTACGTAGGTATGTTTGTTTTATGCTGAATTAATTGGTAAACGATAAAGTCGCCTTTTACTTGACAAGTGTGCAGATTTAAAGCGCGAGAACCGAGTCGAAAAATTTTTCGAAAATTTTACTCCGCGTAATTGGCGCACCCCTAACTTCAAGCCGGATTTTCTGAAAAAAAAGTGCGCCTATTATGCGAGTAAATACGGTATATATGTAAGGCAGACCTTTGTCTAATGCCCACGCTCCAACTTTAAAGCATAAGTACACGTGGGAAAAAATCTCTGCGAATTGTCAATGTGAATTTCAACATCACAGGATACTGGCATAACACAGATTCATAGCAGAACAATTAAAGACAATGGCACAACATAGGTACGGTCAACCAGAAAAGTTTACAGACCATAATGTAAGCACATATTTACTGTTTGTCCACGGAACCAAGCAGTGCGTAAGCTACCATTGACCGCAGTGCTTGTCTGGGAACCTTGTTATTCACTGGGATATCAGTTTTCTACTGCAATGCAGCACACTGCCAGTTTCATACAAAGCGCTTGTCTGTGACACGAACACCACACTTTTACTGTGATTGCAGAACTGCAGCTATCACGGTGTGCCTCAAATGGTGCACCATTGGATGTCACTTTGAGGGAAAGAATGCGACTGACGAAAGTTACACTGATGGAGTGCTCTTGATACAGGAGCACCTAACCACAGCTGCTGAGCGCATCGCAGTCAGAAAGTGAAAGACAGGAAATATTAGTGGCCAATGATAAAATCAACAGGTCTGTGTTTTGGGTGAAGCCCTGCTGTTGACTGCTGCTGATGTAGCGAAAATGCCACAAAGAAGCTGTTGGCAAGGCACTTATTCCATCCATAAAAGTCTGTGACTGCGCATACTGTGGCACTGCCTTTTCCATGGTTCTGCTTGGAGTGCACATAAGGAATGTATGTCATTCGGGTGTTTGAATAAACATCAACGAGTGCTGCCACTTTATCGTAACGTAGAAAGGAGGGCGCATTGAAATCGATGCATCCCTCAAAAAATGAGTGCAAATACAGCGGAGAACACATAGAAGAAGAAGAAGAAGAAGGCAGAACAAGCACCTGACCTGTGTCCTTCTGCGTTTTTGTCATCTTTGCATCGGTTATAAAGTAGGCACATTATCATTTTATTGGACTTTGTGTACATCATTTCTTTGAAAGCTTTATCTTGTGAATGAATGGGTTACCATTAGTAAAATAATAAGTTACTGTATATGTAACCCAGTAGCACTACACTGCAGTATTCAAACGAAACAAAGCTATGAGGTGTCAGTTGACACCTCACTGGTAACATGCTGGCCTTTTAAGGTTTTCCTCAAATGAAACGACTCAAACGACTCTAAAACATTCCAAACACACAGCAGTTGAGCAAGACACTGAAAAAGTGGGTACCAATACTAGCAGAGCTCCCCATGGCTCTAATCACATGGTAATTGACAAACTGAAATAAGTTCCAACGCAGTCTAAAAGAGAAAGGGAGACTCTTCATTGGAAAAACAGATTTTCGTGGATGCCTACATAACTGCTGCTATGCCACTCTGTACAGGAATGGGATTAAGATATTCCAGAGGGAAGGGAACAAAATATTAACAAAAAAAAAATAACATGAAAAATAATAAATGTGCTAGTGAGCTTGACCCAAACACTAGCAGCCAGTACACGTCGGTAAATAAAGCCTTTCTCCAGGAAATCAATCATAAAAGCTTTCCGACTAGGCCAATTCTGACTAAAGACAATCGCATGAGCGACAAATGAACATGATTTGCAACAGTCCGTTGATGTTCCACAGCATATTAGGCCCAGTTCGTCGACCTTGAACACAGCGATGGGTCGCCATGCACACGAGCGTAAGCTGTGTGTAATACTTGCAGCACTCAAGAACCAGTGAAAAGGTGTCAGCGTGTACCGGTGTCAATATGCAAATTACCTTGCGTATCTTGGCTGGGCCTGAGTCCCGACCTGCAACGAGGTAGGTGGTATTGCGGCTGACACTTTGTGTGACCTTGGCACCGCAGCGCTCCAACAGCTCCTTCGCATCATCGCGCTCTATGCATTCCAAAACTCCAGTCACCACTAACGTCACACCTTTCAGGCAGCCTGGGGCACCCTGCAAAGTTGAAATGCGCACATCATGATTTGGCGCCTACAGTACAATGTAACAGTGCTTACTGACAATACGTCACAAGCAGTAAGAAACGATATGGGACGAGCACTAACCCTCAAGTGCATTTAAGTAAAAACTATAAGGGTGTGTGAATATTTGAACTTTCAAATATTTTCCTAAGAGTGTCAGCTATTTGATTTGATTCGTATCCGAATCTTCCTATTCAACCACCTCCTGTGTCATTTCCGGCTACACAGCAGCACTACAGAAGTAATTATGACAATAAATCGGCTTGCGGTGTGCTTGGTCTTGCGTTTTGGGGCACCGACACCCGAAACCGCTTGCTGCTTCTACCGGTACTCCAAGCTGTCGCTGCACATGAGCTTGGCTGGGTGGGAGGTTCGCTGCGGGCATACCTGCCAACCTCGCAGGATCAAAATTCGGGAGACCGCAGCGGGGGGGGGGGGGGGGGGGGGGTGCATAGCGGAAGTTACTGAGACTGGAGACTGACATCAGGGAGGGGTAGGGATGTTTATTTTGAGCTGCTGCTTGAACCAAACTTCTTTACTTGTGAAGGCACCTGGCAGTTGCGGACTTCGCAAGCCTCAAAAAGTTGTCAGAATACACCTGCTCAAAACAACGTCCAGTTTGGTGACTCTTCACCATGAGGAGGTCACCTAGAGTCTTGTTTGAAAGCGAAGACCGAAATTCAGTTCTCGCCTTCTCAACCATGCTAAATATCCTCTCACATTCAGCATTGCTGTGTGGAATGACAAGCAGCTGCAGCATCACGTTTGACACTCTACCAAATTTCACTTCTTCATCAACGCTAGTGATTCTTCCCACTTCCGACCACTGAACATCAATCCTCTCTTCACTTAGAATGTCCTTAGAAATACGGTGGGCCCGCAGTTCTGCAGATTCCACTTCAAGAGCATCGAAGGCTTCTACTCTTGACTCATTCTTCCCCTGGGGCAGAATTTGCGGGAAGGACTCAACGAAGAAGCGAAGGCTTGTGAAAGATGCGTCGTTCAAAAACTTCAAATTAGCGACTTCCGCTTTATTCAAGGTTTCATTCTTCAGTGGAAATTTGTGCCGTATATAGTCACGTGTGACAGTAAAGTACTTCCGAACAGTAGAAAAAAACTCCTGCTTCTTACTGGCACGCAGTCCTTTTGCAACAGACAATGTGCGGCTCCCGAGGACAAGATCTTCGTTGGCTTTTTGGTTCTTTAGATCTTGATAGGGAACCTCCAGTGGCGAAGAGCAGGCCTTGATGGCAGAGGGATTGACAAACCTAGCCAAAAGGTCCCTTAGGAACTGCATTAAGAGGGACTGGAGCAGATGAATTTGAGGTGCCTGTGACTGAAGTTGGGGCATTGACTTTGTCAAACAAAGGGATGACACTCTTCAAGAAAAGTCCATAAGCGAAGTTTACATCAGAGGTCAGGAAGTACAAAAGCCGTTCCTCACGGGTCAAACTGGCACGTCCGGTACTTTCAGATGAAAGCTTCACTTTTTTTGCCGGGGTTGCATCAATCTTGCCTCTTGGCTCCTTCCGTTTTTCGTGATCTTGCTGGACTTCATCGCGCACATCTGCCGAAGCTGCAGCTGTCTTGGAGATCTGGTACGACCCCAGAAAGCTTGGGCGCTGCTGGCTTTTCGGCTTTGTCTCATTCAAAAAGAAGCTGACCA
Source organism: Rhipicephalus microplus (assembly GCF_043290135.1). Taxonomy (NCBI): domain Eukaryota; kingdom Metazoa; phylum Arthropoda; class Arachnida; order Ixodida; family Ixodidae; genus Rhipicephalus; species Rhipicephalus microplus. Next base: position 53,285,774 of record NC_134702.1, read on the forward strand.
AGGGCTGCCACTGCTCCAGCAATCTGGTGAGACACCTTCCAAACGATAGCCACTGCATTGGCACGTGTTTCAAAATCTTCCGCACCTCCGTGTTGTGCATCCCTTGAAATTCAACAAGCCTGTCTTTCCGCTTGGCGCTCTTCTCAAGGTAGTAGATGTCCACGAGCACCTCGTTGAATTTTGCAGGTAAGCATGCGGCTCCTTTCTCGGCCGCAAGATTTATAAGGTGGCACGGGCAGCCAACGACTATCAAATTATCTTGGGCTTCTTTTAGCACAGCTGCCACACCGGTTTTTTTTTTGCCGATCATCACATTGGCATTGTCGGCAGAAAATGTGATGCAGTTCTCAATCGGTACACCACGCGATTTGAGCGCGTCCAGAACGAGGTTTCCAATCTTTCGTCCGGTGGTCTCTCCATGGAGTTCCTGCAAACAAAGTAGTCGGCTTTCCACGTTTCGCGATTCCTCGACGTAGTACGTTGCCACGATTGGGTACATTTGCGACCCGCTGTCGTTGCTTCCGTCCACTGCAATTGCGAAAGCACGGCGTTTCAGAGCCTCCGCCCTTGTGTTTCCGGTATGTGCAGCCATTTCTCCGATGATGGCAGCGGTTTTCGTACGTCCGCACCCGTACCGCTTCGCGTCCTCGCACTTCGGGAACATTTTCCGAAACAACGGCCCTGCGTGATCACTAACGCTTAGCGGCAAGTTGTGTTCCACAAGGAATCCCGTGAATAGGCATTCTGCGCGGATCGCACTGTCTTCGCAGCTCTCTTGGAAAAAGCTACCGATGTTGCCTTGCGCTTCCGCAGCACGAATGTAGTTCTGATGCTTCTGTGAAGCGATATGCACCTTTATATCGGCCTTCCCGCCGTGCGACACGCTCACGTCACAGGCGCACGTGGTACAGAATCCGTACTTGTCACCTTTCCGCGAAGTCACAAAGCACGGAAACTCAGCTGTGTATGAGTCCAGAAGCACTTGCAAGAACTTCTTCTTTGATTTTGACACCGCCATCGACCTTCTAACTGAACTCTGGAAACACGCAACCCCCACAACCACGGCAGACGGCGTAGGCGTAGTGTGCGAAATGCGGGGGCCAAGACGGAGAAGAAGTTCTGGCTAGGCACAACAGAAGCAAGTGAACTGAACGGTGGCCGGAGCGACAAGAGTGCGACACGCGGCGCTGTTTCTCCGAAGCACGCCGATATGGAGAGTGCAAAGCACACTGGGGTCCGCCTACCGCCGGTCTACCGGCCACCCCTCCTTTGGAAAATGGAATGTGCTCGACAGTCTCGCCGTCTCATTATCGGAGCGCTCGTGAACATACAGCGCCGCAATCTTTTTCCTTTGAGACTACCTTTTCCCTCGCCTTCTTTCGGTACGGCGGCGAGCGCTTCTCGCGGCCAGCCTTCGTCAAGATGCGCAGTGCCGAGAATGTACTCAGCGGTACTCTGCAATATGGTTACAATGAAATAGAAGTGTGGTGGCGAGTGCTCTTCCACAGCACCGCCACTGCCGCAGCAGAGAAGGCTGACGTATGCGCATGATCTTAAAAAGAGAGCAAAAAAAAAAAAAAAAAACTGCCTCTGCAGTGGTGGCCACTTTTCGGGAGATTCGAGATGACATTCGTACAATCGGGAGATTAGGTCCAAATTCAGGAGTCTCCCGGAAAATTCGGGAGAGTTGGCAGGTATGGCTGCGGGTCCGTTTTTGAAATGCTAATCCATGGTTCCCAGAAGCCGGCGGACACTGTGATTCGTTGCTTGCGACAAAGAACATTACGCCTTCGTCGGTTTTGCATGTTCTTTAGCGTGTTGCTTTTGCCAGCAAAATTCAGATTCGTGCCATACGGGGTGCCGTCAGCACAGGACAAACACTTGTACTGTGTCGTAGGCCAGCCACGACTTCGGGACCTAGCCAGGACTACAAGCAGTAAGCCCGGTTGTAGTTCGCATGGCCACAATGCTCGTGTTTTTCGAAGTACGTCATGCCCAATTGCGAGTACAACGAGCCATTCTGCGATAGTTTTCATCACTAGGTCCGAAATGCTGATAAGCAGAACCTCTCACCGTGGGTCCTACGAGTCAATGTTACATTGAGTTGGTTCAGGACACATGTCTGCGATGTTCGCAGGATGTGCGGCGTCCTATCATAATCTGATTGAGGTTTCTTTTACAGTTGTGAAACTGAAGCGAAATTCTATTCTAAATAAACACAGAACCAGTGTGAATGCGTGCATCACTAGGCAGCACTATTTTTGGCAGCCGTAACTTCGTGACGAGCAAGTCGCAGACAACACTCGCCCGGAGCGTGCATCGGACAAACGGGGAAGCATGCTTGAGCAGCACGGTAGATGCAACAATTGGGAGGCCTGGAAATGAACTTTAGACATTTGCTTTTTGTAGGCTTGCTTTTGCATGGAGGACTCAACTAAAGTGGGAAGTTTAGAGATGAAGAAATGCTCTCAAAATGGCATCATTCAATCATGCCATTTGTTTTGTATAATACAATTTAGAACATGCTAAAGGATCCTCTGCAGTGTTTTTCCCGCAATTTCGCTTTGAAATATACGAAAATCTTTGAAAAATTATTCGATTCACATTCATACTTTATTTTTCGAATTCATCTCGCACCCGAAGTTTTGCTATTTGCACGGCTCTAGAAAACAATAGTGTAATAAACATAAGTTTGCATACAAAAGAACAAAAATTAATCACAAAATAAAACAAGATAATGCCCGAGCACCCCCCCCCCTCTCACTTTCACTCACCAATTTTCAATCTATCGAAATTTCCATCTTATCTAGCGCTATGGCTTGGAAAATGCACAAGAAGTGCTCATGATTTCATTACTAAAAAGTGAATGATCGAAGCAAATAGCATCAAGTTAAGCAAATGCTATTCTAGCAGTGTACAAGAACAGGTTGAACAACATTACTGCGCATGGGTGTGTGCAATACATCTGAAAGTTTTACTTCAGCTCCTGGTGTCTTTTCCGTTTCCTTCATACTATCTGTGCCACTATACAATGATATATAACCAACAATCTACTACCTTGTTGCATATTTACCCCAGCAAGAACTTCTCGACTGACAACGCTTAAGGAGACCACACACACCACCTGTAGTTGACAGTAACCAAGCATTGCCGCATTTCAGGCCCGAGAAATGACATTCAGCAGAAAAGTTCCATGACAATTTCTTACGATACCTGCACAAAGTTCTTCTCCCAGATCGTATTGTAAAGTCAGACATTCCAGTAGCCAAATTACAAAAGCTGAGGCTTCAAAATGACGAACTATGTGCTACCCTGCAGTATCAGCAACATTCTGTCAAAGCTTTTTTTTTTTTTCGGGGATTCACAATGGCAATGAAAAAGCTGTAGTTTTGCTGCTGGGAGTTGCGCACAATTACCTCTGGTGCAGTGTCTGTTATCAAGAGACAATGTAGGTAAATTTGGGGATTACCTGAAAATGAGAACTATGCAGCCATGTCTGACAGTACCTCAGGTATGTCTCGTGTTCCAAGCAACCTCGGGCCCTCCCTGTTGAGGTAACTCTGGTAGTTGGCGGCGTTTCCTCTTCGAAAGGCAGGCGCGGCGGCAGCAGCCGGTTTCTCTTCCTTAGGTACTTTCTCCTTTGAAACAAATATAAAAATATATGCAGAGAAGGCTACTTTCTCTACATCTAGGCACTAAGTGGCGAAACAGTTTGATTAAACCAAACTAAACCGACAGAATATTTTGCATTATGAGCAACACGACATCCATGAAACTTACACCTTCAAAACATACAGTGGACTCTCAGTAAACGGAAATAAGTTAAATGAAACTGCTGCTTAGATAGAAAACTGCCTCTGATACTGTAATGCACAAATAAAGGCAGACTAATGAAATTAAGTAATTGGGCCGAACTTGTGCCCAAAAAACAAACGACTCAAAAAAAGTCTGCGTGCCCGCTTCAGACAACAGTCCATTCTAAATCCTTCACCTCTTCTTTTGTTTCTGTTGTGTATCACGTGTGGCGCGTAGCTGCTGTTGCTTGGCTCATGCCGGCACGTTGCTACTTGCCGAATCGGTCATTTGTTTCCGAAGTACACAATCCACAAAAGGGAGGGTGTAAGAATTGGACGGCACGCATAGTTTGGAGTTGGCTTGTGCCAATACCATTGGTTCCGTCCCTGAATCGTGCACGCCTACAAGTCTCGTGGTAAATGAAACTCCTGTTAAATGAAACATATTAGTCTGGTTTTTTCGGGTTCCATTAGTGAGAGTCTACCATGCTTGTCTTTGTTTGCACAAACACGAATACTTTGAAGTAACAAAGCGCACCTTAGCAGGTGCAGGTTTCTCCTTTCTGGCAGCTTGCTTGCCAGGTGTTACTCTTTCCGTCTTCTCTGGTACTTTCCTCGGGCTTTCCCTTTTATGTGTCGGTTCTTTCTCAGCTTTCTTGGATGACTGGCTAGCAGAATCTGAGGACCAATCGACAGCTTTGAATCAGCAAAGTGTGACTTGCTTTTTAAAAACACTACCACTTATTACGTGGAGATGGTTTCATTACCCTGTCATCAGCGCAACAAAAAGTGGCACCATCTTTTACGAAGTGCTGTTTGAAAAGTAACAACACGTTTTGAAGGTACTGTATTTACACGATTGTAGGTCGACCAATTTCATCGTAATTTGAAACCCAAAGTTAGAAAGAAGAGTGGTCGACCCAGAATCAAAAACTATACAGCTGTGAAGTATATCTGAAAATAACCCCCCCCCCCTCCCCCCGAGTATTTTCGGAAAAGGTAGATTTTCTGCATAGCTTTCAAGCCCTGCTGTGAAGCTACCTTGGCACACTAGAATTTGATTTAGTTTTCTCCAAACACATGGTAAATTTTTTATTGTGATGGAAATTATATCCACTCTCTCTGCTGAATTTAGCCCCCGGCATCAACAACGTTCGCCATCATTCACATTATATGTATGTATGTATGTATGTATGTATGTATGTATGTATGTATGTATGTGTGTGTGTGTGTGTGTGTGTATATATATATATATATATATATATATATATATACACACACAAAAGCGAAAAAACTACGGTGCACAGAATCAAACGTTCGACTTCTTGCTTGTGAGTGCGTGATGCTAGCCACTGAGCTAAGAAAGAGCGCCTTTTTCAACACGGAAACAGCAAGCTATTTATATTTACCACTTACCACTGGCGATGCCCATCTTGGGGGAACTATCGTGTTTTCGGCATTACCAGCATGATGGAGCAATGAGCAAGCGTCGCCAGATCGTCAGGATGTAGCAGCGCGCGCTCTCATCTACCCGTACCTTGCCCCGTGGAGAGGGGAGGGTGGGCGCTCATGCGTGGGCACGCCAATCTCGAGTTGGGGAGAATCGTACACCTTAGGCTTTCACGGGTATGATTCTGTTGTAGTTACCGGGCGCACACAGATCACTGCACTCCCTGCACAGTCTCCGTTTGTGAAAAGGTGCGCTTTTCAGACACAGCAAAGTAACAACTAAGACACTTATTCACGTTCATCTGTACCTGTGAGTACGTTTCATGCATTATTTGTGCATAAATAACGTGGGGCACGTTTTGATCTACTAGCTATTCTTGGCGTGACATTCCAATTTGTTGCTATCGCATTCATTGCTTTGCATTTGAGGCAAAGCTGCGACTTTCTTTGCGAAATGTGCTGGTATGTCCTTTTTTTTGCCACGCGGTTTTAGTGGTGTTGACTTACAGTTGAGTAGATTTACAATCGTGTAAATATGGTACTATTGAAGATGATAACTTTGCACTTATTATGAAAAGGCTTGAGTCCTCAAAGATTAAACAAGCTGTCATTATGATAGAATATTACTTTACTATTTCATCTGTATGTTTGTTACTTTTTCATTTGTTTGCTTGTTTCACTTAGTATCTGTAATATGGCTGTTTCAATAACTGTTTATAGTACATTGGCACTGTGCAACAAAACACTGTCTTTCCCTCACATCGTTATTGAATTCTTGTCCAGACATGGACATTAATTTTGAGTGTTATAACTAACATTTTATAAAGTTTCTAATGTTTATTAAAAATTATTTTCACAGCATGTTTGCAAGACGCAATAGTGCAAAATCTGCATGCACATCATTTCACACGACAGCCAAAACGTGCATAATTATGTACATGCTTTGGGTACTGGCCCAACGTGTTTTGTGCACTGCTTATGTATACTTCAAAAATAAAATACCAATGAAATAAAAGGCGGGCATCATCATAGAACATGAGAGCATGGGCAGCGTCAGCAGCTGCAGAGCTATCGTCACAAATTACCAGAAGCGCGCGCAACTGGCGATTCTGCTTTCCGTTTCTTCGGCGAATGTTTAGTTGCGGCCTTTTCCTTCTCCAGTTTCTTGCTGCTCTCTGGCTTTTCCGTAGCACTGCCTGAAACGATAGAAAATTACTACGCATTAAAAAAATGCCGATTGTTTTAATAATCAAAATCAGTACACTGTAGTAATAACATAGTCTACAAACTTGTCTTGCCGTCTATCAGATGTTCCATTAAAAAACAAAAAATAGTGTTCTCAAAGTTGACCACCATTGGAAAGCTTTAACAGTATACACTTTCGTTTTATTTCTACGAAAATTAGGCTTAAGTGTATGGCCTAGCTTTGCGTTATCAGTGAGGCTATTCGGAAAGAGGGTTCCTCTAAATTCTATTACATTGGATGCCTTTGATTGATGTTTATATAAGAGAACAAGAGTCAGTAGTGAAGCGCACAGTAGTGAAGCGCACTTGTCAATTTGACATCTCTGGCAAAGAGGCACTGTCATTAAATTCAGATTACCATTTATTATTTATGTTCATTAGCAGAACCATCATAGTGCGGGAGACCTTGACAATCTTGCATACTGACAAGACATACCATAATACGAAACTAACTTATTACTTATTTTCTTTTTTAGATAACTGAACATTTCCGGATGTTCTTAGGCTCTACTAATGCAAACATCCCTCCAACCTTTAGAAGGTGATGACTTTTTCACAACGGAGCTCTCTGAATCCTTGGAGGTCTTTCGTGGACTTGAGCGCGTGGTCAGCTTCTTTTCCTAGCAGAAAATAAAACATCAAAGTGAGACGACGTGGGAGCACGTCGCAACTTTCTGTAGTTTCAACACAGAATTTATTCAATGTACGAAAGTGGGCAACAAGTTTCTTCACTAGGTGAAGGCTTTTGCTATGACAGGTGGATACACAATATTCACTGCCATTTTCGGTTTATTCATTAACCAGTAATCAATGGTTTTCTGATTATTTGTCCTTTTGCATTAGTCCTAGAAAGTAAAGTTCATTAAGATATAGTAACCAAAGCACAAATAATTCCATAGAAGACTACTGTCAGGCTGATTAAGTGCAGCTTTATAATATGGATCTATCGTTGATGAACGCAAGTGTATCTATTTCCTTCTTTTTTGCTTTTCACAAAAGCCCATTGTAAACAGTATGAAAAAGCTATCACTTTCTTTTTTTCCTTTTCTTTGTGGACAGACGGGTTGCCAGAAAAAAGTGGCAGGCAGCTTGCTCACCTCGGTTTTTTCATCCAGCTTTGCGAGCGTTTTTTGGAAATCATCATCTTCGTGAGACTCCTTTGCAGTTGAAACCTGCAAAATGTGTGGCATGTGTCTTGAGCAAATAAAAGACACTGCTGGAGACAACTGACCAGACAAGCATATCATAATGCGCATTCATAAGCAGAAAAACAGCAGCTTATAATGAACATCATGTGATTTTTACACTACAGTAACTAATTCCCACTGCACCCTAGAGGACAACAAAAACTCAAACAGCTACCAAGAGTGCAGTTCAGTAAGTTAAGTGTCCAATTTTGGCAGTCTACTACAGATTTTTTGGACATGGTCAAAACTTCGGACATTTTTCACAACACTGCCACAAGCCTCATAGTCAATAAGAATGTGTAAAATTTAGGCCTCTTGAGATTCTATGATATCCAATTTTTCGAACATTCACAATGAAAGCCACAATTGCTGCCGCACTGATTATCTCGCCACCTCAAACTAGCATTTTCACAAGTTCCGTTTGCAGCCATAATATGCTCCGAAACGATAGACGATAGTTATAGCGCGAGAACAAAACGACGACACAGAGACAAGAAGGACACGAAAGACACCAGCACTAATGTCCAACTGAGAACAAAACGAAGACACAGAGACAAGAAGGACATGAAAGACACGAGCGCTAACTTCCAACTGTCGTTTTGTTCTCAGTCGTTTTGTTCTCGATATAACTATCGTCATGCCACACCAACTAGCCCAAGCTGCCACACTTCTAAGTTATATTCCGAAAGTCAGCTATGCCTAAAAGCCAAGGTGCTGTAGAGTGAAGCATACCGAGAAACTGAAAAGGTTGCTGCCACAGCCCAGTGAGGCAATGCCTTTTAGTGGAAATGCACAGAGGTGTGATGGCAACAGATGGTAGATGTGCCAGTACAGTTCAATCCCTGACAACCCTATTACTATAAGCATGTTCAGATACCACGAAATCCAGAAGAAGAACCCTTCTACGGTGAAAGATAATCATACAAGATATGGAGGGGGGGAGGTCACGGACTAGAATTCAAGACGGTGGAAAAATACCCTCTAAGAAAAATGCGTACCCATGCCTCAAATGAATCGCTTTATTGAATACGCATGTATTCAGCATTTTTACTGAGCCATGCAGAAGAAACCCTTGTGTGAAATTCCATGCGCTATGACAAAGCGGGAAAGACTTTTTTCAAATGTCCCAATGATTTGCGACAACTCATAACGCAACCTCAAGGCAACACACTGCAACATTCATAAAAAGCCATCCCAAAACATAAACATTCTCAGAACTTGGCTTTCCAGGAACCACTGCTACAGGATTCTATAGCAGAGAACAGGTTGAAAAGGAACGGCAGGAGGGCAGGGGAGGAGGGAGGGGACTTGCTCAGTTGTTGGAGCATATTTTGAATTTCCCTGAAAGGGGAAGGGGGCACACGTGATCGGGATTTCACGCTAACTGACCTGTCACCCATGTGTCACAGCGCACTTGCGAGTGTTCGCATGCTTTCAAATGGAGACAATACAAATGCACTGCACCTCTGTTTGCTGATGCCCTTTCTGCAAGATTACTGCATGTGCTACACACATGCATTGCTTTCAAGAAGGAAAGCATCTCGTCAATGTCGCGGCTGTGTGTGGTCAGGAACCGAGCGGGGGCGATGAAAACTCAAGACAAACACATGCACACAGTATTACAAACGCCCCAGCAGTGAGGGCGTGAGTTAGGTAAGAGAAGCGCTGCACACAGCTAGAGGGACGCGCTTGGATGCCGGAGCGAGCGGACGCGCGTCGCATGCGCTCCGCCGAACGTGCGCTCTCGTTGACCGGATTACTTCGATATCGTTGCCGGCACTGTGTCGGATCATCAAGTTTTAACTGTCCGGGGAACCGCACACTCTTCTCGAGGCTGTAGAGCATCTCCATTTTTCTCTATCGCCTTCAGAAGAACCCATGTGAGCGCTGGGCCGTTGGGCCTAAGCGTCGACCCAGCTCGCCTGTGCGAGTACGGGTGACTAGGCCTAACGGCGGGACCCCTTCCACAACAATATGGACGCTAGCACTACACCAACTGCTGACGTGACTACTACCGGATGCGTTCAACCTGCATTCAGCCCCAACGACACCCATGTTAACACGGAATCTCTCGACCTCTACGAGCTCACCTCGGCAAGCGAAGATGAAGTTGCCGTGCACCATCCTACATCGTCTGCATCGCTGGGACCGGCGAGCGACACCGACGCCAACTGGAAACTGGCGATTTCCCGTCGCCAGCGTCAACGCTAGAAAAAATTCGACAAAGCTCGAGCGGAATTGATGCAGCCGGCCGGTCCTGCAAGCACTCCGCCCAGCCACGTCAACGCCGGGGCAGCTGCGGGTGCGAGCGCTCCTGCTGCGCAGGCAGACGCGGCCGGCGTCGCACCGGCGCGAACACCACCACCCGTAACGAAGCCGCGCCAGCTACGACGGAAGCTGCCGCCGCTTCCACGCACGGACATAAAGATCATCATGCGCCCGAAAAAGGGCCTGGCCATTCGGAACTTCACTACGCATCAAATCTCCCGAGCCGTAGCACTGGCGGGCAATTCACGACAACATTGTACTGGTGATCATTTCATTATACGTACTCGCCCCGGGTCGAACATCATCATTGCCAGCACGCCACATGTTGAGACGGCCGAAATTCTTCGTCGGATCACCACCCTCACGCTTGAGAGGAAGACCTACGAATTCAATACCTATGTGGCGGCCCCTGAGGGCACCTTGCGGGGAGTTATTCATGGGATAGACCCTGGCACAACTCCGGAAGAACTCACCGCCAACCTCCGCGTGCGCACGCAGGGAGTGACAGTGCACAGTGCACGAATGCTTGGTGCTACCAAATCTGCCGTGATCACTTTTGAAGGCCCCCTTCTGCCCCGATATGTACTGTATTACGGTGGGGAGGTGGCCTGCCATCCGTACAAGCCGACGCGACAAGCCTGCCAAGTCTGCTTACAAGCGGGGCACCGCTCAGACGTATGCCCCACGCCAAACACTCCCGTGTGTCGGCAGTGTGGTATCCTCAACCCCGTTGACGGTCACCCCTGTGCTCCCAAATGTCACTTGTGTGGAGATGCCCACTTAACGGGCGCGAAAGAGTGCTCTTAGAGACTGAAGGCCCCGCGCCCACGGCCACCTCCTCAACCAGCAGCACCAGCCAGGGGCCGCAACCCCCATCGTAACCCACCCACTCCCAAACGTAGGTGGTTCAGCAAGGAAAACGAGACCTCATGCAGCCACTCCCGCTCACGCTCGAGGTCACAGTCCTTCCCGCCCCTCCCTTCTGTGGAACCTGGCCAACAGCAGCAGCCACAGCAGCGACAGCATCCGAAGAACCAGATGACCAAGGGGCAGCAGCAGCAACCCACCTGTCAACAGACCCAGCACGCCTCCAGCAAGCATAATGAGAAGCCCAATCCCACTCCATCAGCCGGTGCCGACAATAAGGTGAGCTGGTCAGCAAATGTAGATCCTCCCATCGCTCCACTCAATACCCTGTCCACCGCATACGAACACCTTCTCGCGGAAAACATAAAACTCAAACAGGAGCTGGCGGCCGTCAGGGCACGTCAAGCAAAGGACAGTTCTCAACTTCATGCCCTAATGGCGCGTCTTGGATCGCCGCCCGACTCCCCCGAAAAAAACCCCCCAACCTCCCCCAAGAGACAGAAGACCCCTAAAACGGCGCTATCAATTCCTGCTGCGTCGGGCACCACAGTCACACGCGAAGAGTTACGCGAAATGCTCTCAACGCTCGCGCAGCAGCTATCGCAACAATTCAGTGCTGTATTCACGCAGTTCGGAGAACGCCTCGACTCTCTCGAGACACGCTTCGAGGCGCAAATTGCTGAAACAGGCGAAAACATACGCAGGAAGAGGGCCACTCGTAGCTCCCACGCCACGACAGATCAAGGTTACCATAGACTAGGATTGGAATTACATGCATCCGAAATCCTCGCTAACCCCGCATTGACACCCAGCGCCCTCACCCTCACTCCTACATCGGCATCGCAAGCCGAGATTCCGATACCCACGCCTTTCCACTCAACGAATTAACCATGGGCAGCACAGCCCCACTCATTGGCAAACATTTAGAAGTCTGGCAATGGAACTGCCGCGGCTTCCGCAGAAAGCGGAGCCTCCTCCAACAGTACATTAACACACACCTTGCTCGGCCAGATGTCATAGCGCTTCAGGAGCCCGGAACGCCACCCATATTTTCAGGTTATGAGTCCTATAATAGTCAAACAAAGGGCAAAGCGGCCATCCTGATTGACAAAGCGCTAACCGCAGTTGGCTTAGACAATATCCCAGACACCAACATAGAACATGTGATTGTGGAGCTAGTTCTCAGGCAAAAAAAGAAAGGAGAAAAGCGAAGTATCATCATTGTCAACGTATATAGCGCCCCAAAGCAAAAAACCACTGATTTCCATGCCCTAGTCCAAGGTGCCTGCCGATTGGCCCAGGGAAAAGAACTCTTACTGCTCGGCGACTTCAACGCTCTCGACGAACGCTGGGGTTACAACCGTTCGGATGTCAAAGGCAAACAGCTTGCGGCTGCCACTGAAAAATTTCAGCTTGAACTGCTTACGGATCCCGCGTTCCCTACCCGGATCGGCAACAGTGTGTGCAGGGACACTTGCCCCGATCTCACCTTCGCCCGTGGCCATGCAAACTATAACTGGGACAACCTGCAGGAATCCTTGGGCAGCGACCACTTCATTCTCCGCACAAAAGTTACAGAGAGCGCAGCGCGTCGGTCTATTGGAGAAGCACGCATCACAAACTGGGACGCCTTTCGTCGTGAGAGCGAATATTCACTCGACAGCCTCACAAGCCTCACCGACTGGTGCACCCAACTTAAAGAAATTCGAGAGCGTTGGACCACCACCATTAACAGAACACCTGCACTGCCAGAAGTGGACGGCCATCTGCTACATCTGTGGGAAGCCCGAAGGAGCCTCATCCGCAGATGGAGGACGCAAAAACATAACCGACGCCTCAAGCTAAGGATCGCCACACTCACCACTCAGGCAGAGCAGTACGCTACAGAACTGGCGCGACTCAATTGGGCCCAGTTTAGCGACTCTCTTCGAGGCTCATTGGGCACGGCCCGCACGTGGCACATTTTGCGCGCTTTGATGGACCCCACTCGCACAAAAAATGAGACGAATAAGTCAGTCATGCGCCTCATACACGCCTTTGAGGGTACTGACGATGAGCTGCTGGATCAAGTCCGGCGAAAATGCTTTGGCGATTTCTACCCACCCGCATCTCAAGCTGCGTATCGTGGACGTGCCAATAACACTCTCGACCGACCAATAACGGTGGACGAAGTTTACGCAGCCATTCGCAGCAGCAATCGCAACACAGCTGCTGGGGCAGACGGAATCACGTACTCCCTTATCAGGAACCTCAACGACAGCGCCGTACAAGAAATCAAGGCGTTTTTCAATGATCTTTGGCAACGTGGCACGCTTCCTCCTGAATGGAAGCACGCGAACGTCATAATGATACCGAAGCCGGGCAAAAAACTTCAGATCGAAAACCTCCGACCAATATCCCTCACTTCCTGCCTTGGTAAACTCTTCGAGCGCGTCATCACTAATCGCGTGCAAGATTACCTCGAAACTAATCGCGTGCAAGAATACCTCGAAGACAATGACCTTTTCCCGCACTCAATGTACGGGTTCCGGGCACATCTTTCAACGCAAGATGTACTGCTACAATTAAAAGAAGTCATTGATAACGCCCCCCAGCAAGGAGAAAACATTATCTTGACTTTAGACATTAAGGGCGCATTTGATAACGTTAGCCACCAGGCCATACTTGAGGGCCTCGAGGCCCTTCATTGTGGGCAGCGCGTACACAGTTATGTTCACGCCTTCTTGTCGGACCGCACTGCCACAGTCGGTCTCGGCTCCATCCGATCAGATGTTATCAAGGTTCCGAACAAGGGCACCCCGCAGGGCTCAGTGATTTCCCCGCTACTCTTTAATGTAGCTATGGTTGGCCTGGCACATGAACTCCACCGCATCGATGGCATCCATCACGCAATGTATGCGGACGATATCACCGTCTGGGCCAAGCGGGGGTCCCTTGGAGAAAAAGAATATAACCTGCAGCAGGCAGCCACATGCGTCGAACAATACGCGCAGGCACGAGGCCTGGCCTGTGCAACAGAAAAATCTGAGCTTCTACGAATTTATCGACGCAAGCTCCCACCATCGGCGCAGAACAACCAAGGCTCCCGCCTCCAGGTTGTCCTTGCTTGCAAACAAATCCCAGAGAAATCCACCATTCGAATATTAGGCATGTGGGTACAGTCGAACCGCCATGTGAATCACACACTTTCCCTTCTCCGCACCACTACACTGCAAGTGGCCCGAATGATATCTCGGGTAGCCACTCGTCGCCATGGCATGCGCGAGGAGGACACCCTGAAACTCATACGTAGCCTCGTGGTCAGTAGGGTGACATACAGTTTGCCCTACCAACGCCTCACCAAGAGCGAACAGGGCCAAGTAGACGCAATGCTCCGCAAGGCCTACAAAGCGGCACTCAAGCTACCACCGGGTACTCCTTCTAGCAAGCTCCTCGCATTGGGCCTACACAACACCTTTGAAGAACTTTGTGAAGCGCAACTAGCCACACAACTGCAACGGCTCAAGCAAACACCTACAGGCCGTGACCTGCTCCTACGCCTCGGCTACATCAGCCAGTTTCACGACGCAGCTCGTCGCAAGCCCATTCCGGACCAACTTCGTGCCACTTATAAGGTCGCTCCCATCCCCCGCAATATGGATCCCCGACTACATCAGGGCCGGAGGGAAGCCAGAGTGGAAGCCCTCGAGCGAACTTATGCACACAAAAACACTACGTACTATGTTGACGCCGCCAACTACGACCATGCAAACAATAAGGCTGTAGCCACAGTCGTGGACCACACACTCACAAACGTACCAGCGCTTCCGTGCGGTGCCGCAACATCACCGATGCTGAAGAAACTGCCATCGCGCTCGCTCTCGCCCTCAGCTACAGACAACGAAGGTCGCTGACAGTTCTCACGGACTCTCAAGCAGCTTGCCGCAACTACCTACAGGGGCGCATCAGCCAACCCGCTCTCAGCGTCATCATGAGCGTTACAGACACGGGCGAGCATTCCATTACACATCCACTCAGAATTTGGCATCGGATTATATGGACTCCGGGCCACATGGGACTGGAGGGGAATCAGGAAGCGGATAGGGTACCTCGAGAGTATGCGAGCCGAGCACCTTCCAACTCCGCCCCTGAGGAACTCGTTCCGGTCCCTTACGACTATTCGGCCATCCTACTTACGACTATTCGGCCATCCTAAACCATTACAGAGGACTTAGGAAAGCTTATTCGCTACCACACCGAACACTAAATAAAGAGGAATCGGTCAGCTGGAGGCAAATTCAAACCGGCACTTTTCCAAATTTGCACATCCTGAGTAAAATGCACCCCTCGGCATACTCTCCTCTCTGCCCATGGTGTTCAGCTAAAGCCACTCTGTACCACGTCACGTGGGAGTGTCAGGCCATTACAGCCTTACAACCAGTACAAAATCCAACAGCGGAGCGATGGGAGGAGCTGCTGGCCAGCGAGAACCTGGAAGATCAGTTGAGTCTGATCAACCGGGCCCGCAGAGCGGCTGCTGCAAGCGGAGCCCTGGACTAAGGGCCCCCCCACCGCAAGCCAAGTATGTCCGACTACTCGGAGCTTCTCCGCAGAAATTTTCATATAAATAAATAAATAAATATGTTTTCACCACCACCACCTGCACACAGCTAGCTCGGTGCAACAATCTTTCAATGAACAAGCAATGTTCACACAGTAGCACATAATTTACACGTTCACATGCATCGAGAAAAGACGGGCAAGCTGTCTGCTTTCTCCCCAGTTTATATGTTCCATGTAACCGTTTCGAAACACTTTTTGTATCGCAACCCTGCGAGAGAGCCGTAATTTCTTTCCCCCGTTTTGTTAGTATTATTCGCACTTGTCACAAGACACAAATCTGGAATGCCAACAGGCACTTCGCATTTTTGTGAGCATGAGGTAAACTTGAATATAGTGTCAATAATAGAAAGATAGACATGTATTCTATACATTAATTTGAACCAAAGAATGTATATTTTTCCCCGCTGACTGATGTTGCTACCACAAAAAACTTCATTAAAGCTGTTTGCTCCCATAATGAAACATGTTAAAAGCTTCATCAGCGATATAATATACAGATGATGAGCATTTCACAGAATGTCATCAATATCATGCTCCCCAAGTATATAGAATACGATCAGGTTTTTAAGAAAGAACATGCACCTTCTTAGCTTGAGACGCCTTGAGTGATAGCTTCGAGGCTGGACTTATGGAAGCACTCGCGAAGAAGTCATCCGCAGAAACGGGTACAAGTTTCTGTTTAGGTTGCTCCTTGCCATTGACTTTGATTGTGGCCTTCTTCAAAGGTTCGTCCTTTGAAATTGCAGCTTGTGTTCGCTCAGCAGGTTTCTTCGAAACAATTGGTTCTTCAGAGTCTTAACATGAAAAGTAAAAAGTCAAACTTAATGACTCTATGGTCCAGAGTGCATTTCATCACACGGAGAATTCATCTGAGAACTATATTAGCAGAGCCACACATTACGTAACAATAATACCATTCAACATGCACGCCAGCCTACCTTGGTCAGCAGCCAAAATTGTATAAGCAAAACAAAAATTCTCAGCCTGCCTGGTTCCTGTCAACTGGTAAGGCTGAACTATACAATAAAATTCAATATCATGCTTAGTATACATGTTTGATACAAAACTGGTAGCCATGTTATCACTTATTATACCCACAAGTTGCTGTTTACTTTAACCATACAGCAACAAGTATAGACATGCCAAAAACAAAAAGCAAATGACAAGTACAATGTATTAAGAGAGAAATGGTGTACTGAAGCTTAAAAAGAAAATATGAAGAGTGCAAACAGACTTGCAACTCATGAAAGGAACTTCAGTAATGGTAATTTTTTCCTAGTTTTGTGCAATGCAAAGTAAAATCACCTTAAAAGTGTAACGTGTGGTCATGTATTGCACCCACAGGTATGTTCAGCCGCTATGAGACGACAACCACAAGCATACTCTTGAAAACAGAGAGCATTGGCTGAGGCTCCCTACACCTTCGGGTGTCCTCATTCCATGCACCATAATGCTTACCAAATTAAATAGAGCATAACAGTAATTATATCAAGGACATACTTAAATGCTCTCACCAGTGATGTTAACATTCTTATCAACATTATTACAGTAACCTTTATATATTACGCTGCTTGACATGACCCCCATTATCACTTCTGCGTGTTGCAAAGTACAAGCAGGAATATCAAACAGCTTTTTTTTTTTTTGTTCAGCCATTAAGCAATTTGATAAACTTTCTCACATTTGAACAGAGCAAATCAAGGAAAGTAAGCGTAACACATAAAGAAGAGAACAGGAAAATAGTAAGAATTTATTAAACAGAGAGCTCATTTTGGCCTTGTGGGGGAACTTCACAATACAACGGCCTCGATTGCTTGTTTGTTTTCAAAACTACATACAATCGTATCCTTGAAAGACAGTAGAAGACAAGATTTATGATGTGAAAGGTGAAATTCAGAGTGTCCTGTGACACGCTATCAAGGGGGCTTTGGCACAAATTGGCAGTGCGAGCCTATAATAGTAGATATATAACTAGCACGTGTTTTGCTCGCTGATGCAGCCACTTCCAAATGTTCAGTACATTTGTAGCTCTCTTTTCCCTTCAACGTCAGCAAGAACTTAAAAGGTGCACCACAGCTAATGAGGCACCAACCTTCGTCAGAGTCGACAGCTGCAGCTTTGCATTCCTTTGCCTGCTTCTTGGCCTTCTTAGGAATCGGTTCTTCCTCATCTGAATCTGTAAAGAAATTTTATTTTTCATGATGTCTCCATCACTTGAGAGCTCTTGTAACTATTAGTTTTACTGCGTTGTAAGATGCAGTAGTGTAGTGCAAATACGTGTAACTTCATTCAGCGCCAACATACCGGAATCAAACATGACAATCCTCTGCCGTGGCTTTTTCCCAGATTCCTTCTTTTCCTAAGCGGGGTAACAGAAACGAGCTTAAGCGTGAAGTCTGCATAGGTGAGCACAAGCAAGACAAATTGTAAGACGTTGGCAAAAGAAAATCTATCAATTACATAATTCCATATAAATTGCTTAACACTGACGATCCAGGCAGCCATCAACACACAGTTCGAACACGCAACGTTTATTCTCAACCTGCCATTTTTGTCCAATCGAAAATCACGTCAGCACTTAAAGTGTACATCAAATAGAGTGTTCGCATTCATACCTTCGATGACGCTGGCTTGACCCGCTCATTTCTTTCTCTCTTCGAAACTTCCACGGGTGCAGCTTTTTTCTCTTTCTCCGGGGCCTTCGGTTTCGCGGGCTCTTTTACCGCTTTCGTCGACTGCTTTGGCTTGTTTTTCTCGTCGGACTGTTTTTTCGTGTCATCAGCAGCTCTCTTCACGGGGGCTGAACCAGTAGCCGAGAAAAACTTGCGGATATCCTGTGGATGAGTTTTAGTTAGCAAACGCAACGCTTACGATTTCGCGCTTAAATATATATGACCGAAGAGTTGAGGATCACCACCAGAAAAGATGGAATGTCTCACAAACGAGACACTTTGGGCAATCATAAACGAGCAGGCACACACAGTCTGCATGCCGACACTCTGCTTCAAGGGCCACGAATATTGCGAGTCGCTTCAAGTTGGCGCGACTTGGCCGCGCGCGCTGAATCCTGAAGCGCGCATTAGTTGTCACGCTTACTTGAGCACGCTTTCTCAAATTCGGTAAAATACGCGTGAATCGAAAGTACAAACCATTGTTAGTATTGTTGCTGGCCGTGCGGCTGCATCAAAAAAGCGCTGCAGCTCGGCGTCCTTTAACGAGGAAGCTATGAACGTGATGAGCTTTCATTTCACGACACCACGGTAACAAAAAAAAGCACTTCGCGCCATCAGCCATGTCCTGGCTTGCACTGGCTTGTCTTCGGTTGCCAGCACAGCCAAAGAAAACTTTGTATGCACTCTAACACATGACCTACTACACTCCTGACCTGCCCAGAGAGCACCTCTTCCAGCGCCCACGTTCTAGTTCATACCTTCTGCCGCTAGGGCCGTCACCTACGAGCGGCGTGGCGCTAGGCAGCACCTGTTCGCTGACGTCACCTTCACTCTTTGTAGTCAAATTTTAACCAACAAAGCACTCGTAGTGCGAATTTATGATCCACAATTTAGAAATATCCAGAAATAATAATACTAAAAGACATTCAGAATTTTTTTTGCAATAAAATGCACGCGACAACGCATAGGCTGTCCAAAATCATGTAAATCCACGGGTTTCCACGTTTGTCAACCAGTGTGCTATAAATTCTTAAGCGCACTGAACAGCTTACTTGACCAGCAATGTATGGGAAGAAATAGTCACATATATGCCGACAGTTCACCACAGAAAGCAGGCATTCTTATACCAGCGCCTACAAAACAACCGTAAAGAAGCAGACGAACAGGTTATAGGTAGCGCCACCTACGGCGAGCGATTGAACGAGAGCGGGGACACGCGCTCCCATAGGAACCCCGCTATCTGAACAGGTCAGGAGTGTAGTAGGTCATGCTCTAACAGAGCTGTGTACTACAAAGTTTGAATACAAAGTACGCTGACTTTCAATAAAAACTGAATTCTTCTAACATCAAACAAAACATATTTGTAACGAGCATGCTCACTCATTTGATGTAGCGAACAAAATTTGTGATGGTTGTCTCTTTTTTTAACATCTTTTTTTTTTATTGATCGCTGTTGGCTACAGCTGTTTAAGTGGTTTCGTCATCCTCTACGGTTTCGGTCAACGCCTACTCTAGAAAGATGCCTGAGGAGTGGCTCGCGCTCCCAGCAGGGTTGGCCTGCCTTCAGTTTTAAACAAGCGCCGCGCGCTGGCGACCGTCACTATCTAGAGTTACTGTATTATGCTACTTTAAAGGTAGCATATACAGTAACTCTAACACTATCATCACAACGGCAGGCGGTACCAGCTAAGCGTTTTTCATCTGCGGCCCATAAGGGCGCGTTAGTCGAGAGTTGTTCGAGACCTGCAACTGTACATCATTGTTTCGGAGGCTATGCAAAGTGTTGCGTTGTTGCACCGTTCGCCACAAGTGACGCTAGCGACCGAAAATATTCTAAAATGAAGAAGGGAAAGGGTGTGGCAGCTGTTCTCCTTTTCATGCGGCAGGCATGTAAATAAAGGAGGCTTTGTTTCGGTACAGTCAGGACTGTTTTCTAGAACACTGTAGTTTCTGTTAGAAAACATGTGTTTGTAACAATGCATGCTGTGCGGTCTCAGTTCAGTTCATTTAGGCAAGCGTTTTAAGATACAGCTATAGTGTATAATACTCTTTCAGCACTACCGGTTCATTTCAACGCATTGCTGCTGAGACAGGCGAATGAATGGCTTCAAGCGAGAATAGCGGCACTTGTCAGCTGCCGGCGTCTGCGGGTAAGAATGCGTTTTGTATATCTGGTAAGCCATCCTATAAAGCGAGAACCGGTGTTGATCTATACTGCAGCGTTAGCAAATGCGCTTATGGGATGACAAGGAGTTATAACGACAGAAAATCGTGAACTGGGCGTCGTCTACCGTGCGTACTCACTAGGTCACGGCGGGGATGATTGGAAAGCTCATAGTTATGGTTAAATGTCGATCTGGTTCTACTTAGGACAGCTGGACGTGTAGCACCGTACACGCTCCTCGTGGACGCGCTTTTCGGTGCCCGTTTCCGTTCATATTGTCTCCTCTTCTCAGTGAAAGAAAACGCAAATACAAATATTTTCCTGCATTGCGCGAGCTGCAACGCGCGCGATATTTGAACTGCAACCGCTGAATATTACTACTCGTAATCGTTAGTCAACAGCTGTAATAAGATTGGTATTGATCTTGCTGCATTCGCTAACTGACACGTTCTCGGAATTTAAAAAAAAAAAGAAATGGTGTCGGTACAACTTGATAGTTGAAACGGGATCAGTTCACTCAGTTCACTGCGTGTGCGTTTCAGTGATATGTGGGGTTTAACGTCCCAAAACCACCATATGATTGTGAGAGACGGCGTAGTGGAGGGCTCCGGAAATTTTGAACCTCTGGGGTTAACGTGCACCCATATCTGAGCACACGGGCCTACAACGTTTTCGCCTCCATCGGAAATGCAGCCGTCGCAGCCGGGATTCGATCCCGCGACCTGCGGGTCACTGCGGGTCACTTCGCCACTATACCACCGCGGCGGGGCACGAGAGAGGGGTCACTAATGCTCGCTGTGCTCTCTCTCTCTCTCTGTCTGTGTGTGTGTGTGTGTGTGCGTGCGTGCGTGCGTACGTGCGTGCGTGTGTGTGTGCGTGTGTGTGTGTGTTAAGGTTGCTTCTTGCCAAAACATTTACTTTGCAATATCTACGCCGCATAGTGTTTATTGTGACAAAATTCAGATGCCAACCTAATAAACTAATATTAAACTACACTAACGTGTATATGCACTGCATATTGCACAGGCATGTGCGTGCGTAGCAGCCAGCGCACATGTCGTACGTGGGTAATAATTATATGTAATCGTTAACAGACAGATTTAGTTGGGCGTCCACAGCAGCTCTGCCGACGCGACGTGCTAGTAATCCGTAATGACACGCTTTTTTATTCTCTCTTTGTACGAGTTTCCAGTTCTGTAGACTCGCATAAAGATGACAAAGATGGGAATTCAGATAAGAGAAAGAAAATGTTTGCGTACGTGTCTGTGTGCCTTGACTGACCCTTGCAGTCCTCTTCTGCCTCTTTTCCAAGGGCCTCGCGCTCCCGGGCTCTTCCGCCACGTATCTCGACTTGCTGTCGCCATGAGTCCTCTTCGCTTCATCGACGCCCCGCTTCTCCTGCGATATGGCACGAACCAAAGGATGGCGCTATATTTGCGCACGCCCTAGGGAACCTACATGAACAAACGGCCGTTCATGTAGGCTCCCTAGCACGCCCCACCGCCCCACGACTGATTTTTTGTAAGCCCTGTGCAGCAGTCACAATGGAGTGTATGGAGTGTTGCGACTTCATCGAAAAGTAATTCAGGATCACTGCGTTCCCAGATGGAAATGCCTGAATGAACCTTTATGAACACCAGATCATTCTAGTCAAGGTAAGGGTGGAATATAAGATAGCGGATGTATGAAATGCTCGGCGAGCTCGCTTTGGGTCCATCATAGAGGCAAAGGATTAGGACAGAAGTACAAGCTAACGTGGACTCTTCGTCTGCGGTGTCTGTTGAATTTCCCGCGCTCATCGCATAAGAAGAAGAAAAATTTCAGGCGAGCGAGCTCGATCGAAGAAGACGACGAGAGATGATTCTTTTTACGTTCTGGGCTCATGCGGACGCTAATAAACGTCGGTGTGAGTTCTTAAAGCGGCCCTGAAACACTTTTTTGAATACCCATGGAATCAATTCAGTGGTAAAGCGTATTACCTCACAAATAGAACGCCGCAAATTTTTTAAGAATTTGTCCAGTACGAGCGGAGTTACAAAGATTTCTCACACGCTGCAATCACCATCTCTCTTCTCTCGTCCCGACACAAGTGCTGGAAGCTGAGCAGGGAGGGGTGGGAGGGGCAAACAAAAAACGTCACTCGTGCCTCGTGACCTTGAGCTTTTTTTCTTCAAATACGCGGCTTTTTCAGTGCGATCGCGCGCGCAAGCGTGGACAAGTGACGGCCTCTCGCGGGGACCTATGTAACAACCGAGCGTGCCATGTTCAAATCAGCCAATGGCTGATAGGTGGGCTTACTGAGCTTATTTTCCGTGATTTGTCGAGAAAATAAAATGATATTTTTAGCTGAGTTTCATCATTTATTGTGAATTCCATGCCGCGTGCTGCGCTATAATATTTGGCTCACGTGTTGTCGGGGGCCTCAACTACCGATCGGCAGCGTTTTCTGACCATGCTCAAAAAGTGTTGCAGGGCCCCTTAAGTCTGTGTCGGCTGTTCAGTTGGCCACATATTTTACAAATTGGTACTGACCTTTAGTGGTGTCGAAAACCGCGACCGGATTTGTAGGACCCACCTACAAATCCGGCAAACGTTTACTACAGCGCCACCATCTAGCCTCTGCTTGTTCAGAAGCAATCTTGTTCTACGGAAGGTAGACGACTCCGACTCACGACGAATTGCTGAAGGTGCTTGAAGTCGAAAGGTCGCTGATTTCACCACCGTAATGAGCGTCCAAGCACGCACAGAACCGGTACTTCCAAAGAACTGGCCCACGCCTTTAGAACTCCCGTCAGCGTACACTATCAATGGAGCCAACGACATGACGGTTGAAACAACTCAAGTGCACATGGTGGAAGAGACTTGTACGAAGGAAAAGCGAAAGGCAGCTGGAGATCCAAAAAACGATACAGCAGAGCTTAAGGATGATTGCACGCTGAAGTCGGCAAATTCAGTTGTATTGCAGTCCTCACGTCTGTGCAACCAAACACCTGACGAAGGAAAACCAAGGCCATTCCACCAAGGGAAGAAAAATTTAAAGAAGTCGACAAGGAAGTGGAAGCCTACTGCCAGTACTTATGAGAACTACCGCACTTCGTGTAAGCCACAGAAGTCAAGGTTAGAGAGACTGTGGTTGGCACGGCATATACATGCAAAGATGCGAAATTTCAAGACAACCCCAACCCCCCGAATAAGACAGTCCAGACCAACGCAGAGTGAAAGGGCTGATGCTACCAAGGCAAAGGCAGCCAAGAGAAAGAAATCAAGAGAAGTTCTGAGGAACAGCTTCACCAGCAAGTTGCGGAAGAGTCTGCATAATGGATCTTCCTACCAAAGGAAACCGATCGTAGAAAGCAGTTTACCGAAGGTGACGCGTTCACTGGCAAAAGCGTGGAACAGGCGGCGTAAACATCGCTAGAAGGCCAAGTGCAGGAAAAAATCCGGATGATTCCACAAGGACTGACATGGAACTCGTATTGATGAACATTGTGTACTCGGAACCCACGTGCAATTTTAGTGTTCTCCGTCGTCATTCGCCACTGTGGGGGCGCGGAGGATGTTTAAAATTATGTAGACGATGAGGAGTGGTGATATCATCATTAGGAACTGAGTTCGGAATAAACAAGAGGTATTGTGAAGAAACACTTAAAAAAACAACAAAAGGAAAAAACTCAACTAACACTCGGCCAATCCCCTGCATTGGGTAAGAGCCATGATCACACAAGGAGAACGGTGCACAAGCTTTGTTACAGCAACTGAATGTAGAAATTAAACAATGGTCCAACAGGCAACCTAAAGTCAAGGCTTAGCATACAACTTGATATATTTCCTCATAACGCGAAACAATTGGCACATAAGTACTTAAAAGACCAGTCAGCGGATTATCTAGCTCACCTGGAGATAAGCAATATCATCGCGACTGATGCATCTGTGTCAAAAGAAAAAAGCTGTGGTTGGCATCTTCTCTTCTTCTTTTGATGATAATTGATAACATGATGATTGTGACATGTGTGTCATGTAAGAACTTGACTACATTCCATGGCACGCTGATGATGCGCTCGCGGCAGTTTCGCTATCTTCACATACACCAAATTTGTTATTACGTGACGCGAGCGGGCGACCAATGTAAATGCCACGTCAAAACATGATAATCATATCCTTGTCATGTAAAACATGCTATGCTCATAGCGCGCTCGCGCTGCAAACAGACGACGAAGGCAAATGACTCGTCCAAACTTAACAATCATGCACATGCGTGTCATATTAAAC
Organism: Rhipicephalus microplus; assembly: GCF_043290135.1. Taxonomy (NCBI): domain Eukaryota; kingdom Metazoa; phylum Arthropoda; class Arachnida; order Ixodida; family Ixodidae; genus Rhipicephalus; species Rhipicephalus microplus. The sequence goes on from NC_134702.1 coordinate 53,310,291, forward strand.
ATATGCTCAAAAGCCGCTCACGGCTGTTTCGCTAGCTCACATATGCCAAATTTGGTATCACGTGACGTGAATGGACGACGAACGCAAATACCAGGCGCAAACATGATAATCATGACATGGAAATCATGTACGGCATAATTTGCGTCCGTCTCATAACGTTGTGCTCATCTTAAAGGGACGTATCAACCTTCCTCTTTGGTGCTTCGCATATTGTCGATTCCCACTGTACGTGAGATCTGCCTTTTTTTTTTCAATGAACATCTAAAAAAATCGGCATTTTGCGGTGTTTATTTGAACAAAGATAATGTTGATAGAAATAAGTTAATAAGCTATATCGCAGTCGTGAAATACTTACTGACTTCAAAATAATGGTGTTTGTGTGATATACTCAGTAGCGGCTCAAAGAGGTAATTTTCTATAAATTATGCTACACAGATATCAGTTCTGCGCGTATTGCGAAGCGTCCTGATGACAACACATAATTTTCTTGCAGAAAAATATCGCTTGTGTAGCCTTTTTCTTCAATAACGAAAATCTCTCTCTCTCTCATATATATATATATATATATATATATATATATATATATATATATATATATATATATATATAATTAGATTCAGGCAACTTTTTACCATTAGAACAATAAGTAGGCGTTTTACTTAAATTAAGTTTTACGAGCTTTTACGTTTTCGTGTTTTTTTTCATAAGGCGTCGAATATAGAGAATTTCGTCCATATTTGGATTTTTTCATAGAAAAAATACATTAGGAAAAATTTGGATAGTTAACGCTAGCAGATTGCCAAAATGTTTTACTGAAGACCAAAAAAATAATTTTAGGTGTATGCAGTGTGAAATAAAGTTTACAGGTGACGACAAAGTTGCAAAAATGTTAATTTCGGCACATCTTCGGCCATAAATTAAACATTGAGGCGGTCCCACTAAAAATAGGCTCCATAGCAGATTTAGTAAAACCTTCATTGGCTATACTCACTGAAATGATGTATCAACTTCATTTTTGTTTTAAGCGATAAAAATGTTTTTGAATTTGTGTGTTACCTCTGTCTGGGTTTGGATGTGTTTATAGCCGTAACAATTTAGCATGTTTAATTTATAAGGAAGAACACTGCGAATTAAGAAGAGCAGTACAATGAAAAAAATGTATATATAAAAGTAAAATAAAAATTTTTTGCATCGCGGACAAGTCGCAGTTTGGACCAACATGATCGTATATAATTGACCATTCGGCACCAGTGACCATATATAACTGCAACTAAATTATCTGCCAAGCAGCACTTTTTTTTTTTTTGTTTCAATTCGACTGGTCCTTTCCTTCATCACGCTCTTCCTACTTCTAAATGTTAGCATATAGGTATCGGTGTGTTGCACACATAGGTACCACTTCCCGGTGCGTGTAAAAACGCAGACGGCTGCATGTGGCTAAATGCCGTCTAGTGGGTCTCGCGTTTCTCATTAACTAAGAATATTACTAGCCTGTAAACAATTTAAATGAGCAGGGACAAAGTTGATTACGTTGTCCAGGTAATCCCCACGTCCGTTCAGCCTGTACTTACTACTTGGACACTTTGTTACGGCTATTAACACGTCCAAACCCACAAATTCAAAAATATTTTTCTCGCTTAAAACAAAATTTAATTTTATAAAACTTTCCGAGTGATTAGCCAATAAAGCTTGCTACTAAGTCTCCTATTGAGCATATTTTTAGTAGGACCGCCTCAATAGTGAATTCATGACTGAACATGAGGAAAAATGAACATGTTTGCAACTTTGTCGCCACCTGTAAGCTTTTATTTTGCTCTGTATGCGTTTCAAATCATTTTTGGTCTGCATTAAAACATTCTGGCAATATGCTAATCTTAACTATCGCATTTTTCTTAATGTTGTTTTTCTCAAAAAACATCCCCAATAAGGCCTAGATTTTCCATATTCGAGGCAGCATATAAAAGTCCATGAAAGTGTAAAAGCTCGTAAAACTTATTTTAAGTAAAACGCCTAACTTTGTTCTGATGGAAAAAATTTGTCTCGACCTAATTTGATAATAAAAAAAATTTTTGACAACGTGTTTTACGAGCTATGGTTTCGAGCTTTCCGGAAAAAAACAAATGAAGCTTTCGGTACTGAAATTTTTTTTTCGTATAAAATGTTTTGGGGAAACACTTCTGCACTTTTCGCAGATAGTTCTCATCTTTTCCAGTAAATCAGAGATGGAGCGCCAAGGCTGGAACAGTTGGCGTGGAATGACCCATATATATATATATATATATATATATATATATATATATATATATATATATATATATATATATATATATATATATATATATATATATATATATATATATATATATAGTGCTCGGCAACCGTCAATAACAAATAAGGCAAAGATAGAAAGTGAAAGTTGTACCTTTTTATCCCCGCGAAGAATTTCAGGGCAAATTATTAACCATGGTAACAGCGCGTTGATTCCTCTACGTGGCGACACTTTCTCGGGAGGTTGCTGTGCACGTATAGGGGCAGCTGCTGACGTTGAGAGCGCCATTGACGAGGGATCCGTGGTAGAACCCGAACTGGCTCGATCGCTCGACAAGCAGAACCGCCCCTGCTGTTCGCGCCCCATTTTCCTGGCTTCTATCTAATCTGCCACTCTGTCGCGAGCACCGTCTCTGCCTCGTTGGGTGCGGTCTGAGCCGATTGTCGATGAATAGAATGCCTCGAATGCAGTTTTCTGTCAATATTTACGTTGCCGAATGGATGCACATTCTGCTATAAAAGGGATGCTCGCCCTGGGTGGCTCCTCTGCGTGCTTTCGCACTAAATCACGCTTTTGCTGTCTTGTTTGTATGCATTTCGCTTATGTTTCGCGTACACTGTATACGCACTCATGTTGCACGACTGAAGGGTTTAACGTCCCAAAACCACCATATGGTTATGAGAGACGTCGTAATGGAGGGCTCCGGAAATTTCGACCACCAGGGGTTCTGTAACGTGCGCCCAAATCTGAGCACACGGGCGTACAACATTTCCGCCTCCATCGGAAATGCAGCCGCCGCAGCCGGGATTCGAACTGGACTGCTTATTAACATCTTGTTCATCTGAAAACCATGAAAGAAAGAGGAGAGATCGTAGAAAGGCCCTCACATGGGTGAGACGAGTTCGGTGCCACTGTTCGCATCGAATACGCATGCGCAGTTTTTTGTTTTGTTTTTATTTTTTCCCATGAGATGTGGGACAGTCGGTAAGCCTAGCAAGGAAAGCTTCGTGGCGGACAGTGCTTCGCGCTACGTTGACGTTTACTATGTACGCACATGTTCTTGCACCAGCAAAACTATATCAAGAGCTCGTACGATCTCCACGGGTACTTCAGGCTTTAATTAAGCTCTGCAACAGATGCGGACACAATGATTTGTACGCTCTTTTGGTAGAATTCTTCCAAAATGTTCTGTGTCATTGAATGTCTTAGACATCTGTCCGTTAGAGACGTTCGAAATTAAAATAAGGGAAATGTGCTGCTCGTCAAAGAAACGCATTAGGTGCCGTGAACATTGGAACTTAAATAAGCCGAACGAATTGCTTTGTTAACGTCCCTGCCTTTCCTCTCTATTTCTCTCTCTCTCTGTGAACTTCAAGAATACTTCGTAAGCATGTTCGCATGTAACGTATACAATATATTTGGTGCACCAATAAGAAGGTATACTTTCTACGTTCTTTGCACTTGCAAATCAGTATAAGAGCTATAGAGCTGTGCGATTGGAGACTTTGTGGTCATTCTGTCCATTTGGCTTGACTTGCTAACTTCGACTAACCGGTTACGTTTTTCAACAAGGACATTCTGCTTGTGTACTTCAACTTATAAAATGCAGTAATATATATCATTATCATATCAAATATCATTTAAAACACTGTAGCTTCTTTAATTGTATATTTTAAGGCTTATTTGTATAGTGTATACACATCTCCCAGTGATCTGCTACGCTTTGCGGACATTTCTAGCTGATGCAGCAGCGAAATCGTTTACAAGTCAGTATCGATCATATTATTATGCGCTCTTGTCTTAGTTGTCTGTGATATAATTGTCTTCGCCAGAACTGCCGTACGGCAGTCTTAGCGTGGGCACTTGTAAATTTGATAGTTGGGCTTATTTTTACGTGTGAATGCATCCAGCGCACGTAGGTACCTACTATCACGAGCAATGTGAGCTCGAACGCGTATCGAATAGCCTCGAACCCTACATCGGCTGATTTGCAGCGGCCGCTGTGGGAAACAAAGTGGAAAGGGCGGCGCGCTTACGCTAGCTGTTCACACTCCCTCCCCGATATTGTTGCTGCAAAACGCAGCTGATAGCGTGTCAGCTGCTAGTGGCTGCTGTCGGTGATATGAATTCACATCAACGCGCACATCCACAACCAGTTGACTGAGTAGAAACTACAGAAACATCGGCTGTGACGTAGCAGGCCGCGATACACAGGCCGTGCTTTTGTTACATGTAGATCGTGTTCGTATAGCATTTTGATACGCATGCTTGTTTTCGACGAATTTTTTAAATTTATTTTCGTGTTACCATTGCTAGTGGCCGAAGGCACGGGATAAACTGCCGTTTCACAGCAACGATCATGCGGGTATGGTGGTGGTGGTTAGAAGATGAGAAAAGGCACCTAATTTCTGCAACCCGGTCGGGAGCACGGCGCAGTGCCTTGGGTATGGTGATGCGGGAGTGCGAACAGTCGTCGGAAGAGCGCCCTCCTTTCCCCTCTAGTTTCGGTATCGCCATCCTCGTATCACGTTATCTGCATTTTAAGGTTCTTGGCCATGCACTCGCGCGTTCGAACTCGCATTGCTCACGTACTATGCATATGCGTGCATGGGATTGATTGATATGGAGGGTTTAACGTCCCAAAACCACCATATGATTATGAGAGACGCCGTAGTGGAGGGCTCCGGAAATTTCGACCACCTGGGGTTCTTTCACGTGCACCCAAATCTGAGCACACGGGCCTACAACATTTCCGCCTCCATCGGAAATGCAGCCGCCGGGATTCGAACCCGCGCCCTGCGGGTCAGCAGCCGAGTACCTTAGCCACTAGACCACCGCGGCGGGGCTGCGTGCATGGGAAAGCACAAAACGACAAACGCTGTCCTGAAGCTTCACGGCTTCCTTTAGCTGCCTTGTCTCCCTGCTTCCCGCGTAAAAATGAACTCACGCCACAGGCAAGATCGCATAATCGCACACGTGTGCATGAAAAAGTATGATACGCACTTAAGGAAACAGCGGGAGCACCCCCGCGCCGGTGTCGGCTAGGCGTCGCGAAAACACATACCCTAGTCGTCACTTGACGATGGTATAAAGCGCTAATCGCGGCGCCTTTATCGGCGCCGCTACGGCAAGCAATGGGAACGGGAAGGGGCAACTCGGCAGTGCATATATCGCTCAGATAACGCCGATATAAGCAATCTTGATTGATATGTGTGGTTTAACGCCACAAAACCACCATATGAATATGAGAGACGCCGAAGCGGAGGGCTCCAAAAAATTTCGACCTCCTGGGTTCGTACGTGCACTCACCCTAAAATACACTAGCGATATCGCTTTCTCGCGCTGGTTTGTTCATTTGGTCTGGTGACGTATAACCGCGGGCAGCTGACGTATACAATATACCATAGAGAAATAAAAAAAAGGTTAAGAGTGGACACTCCCGTAGACCCCAGCGGCCCAATCGACCCTAGCACACCTGGTGGTTGGTGAGAGCAAGTGGCGTGCGCTTCCTGTTTCGGTTTCACTGGCGCAAATTTTGAATTACTTTGCGTAACCGACGTTTGGCTATGACGAAAGTTCACGATTTCAGACCACTTTTCATCGCCCAAATGGATAGTTTTTGTAGGTCGTTTTGATTTAGCGATTCCCTGTTTTGTTTTGTTCAGTGGTTCGTGCGAATTGGTCGTGATGTGATTTTTATTTCGATTAAGTTATAATAAAACGAGATTCAGGTAATGATAATTCACTACGGTTTTATTCATCGCGCTTGTGTTTTTCTTTTGGAACACGTGATCAATGTATATATCACTCAAAGAGAGAGTATCCGCAATGTTTTATTCAAAGGCAAGGTAGAGTCTGAGAATATAAAAAGCACAATATGGCAAAGGTAGACAACAAATGCATCTCGCCTTACAAATAAATTGTAACAAATACAGAGAGAACATAGACAACGCACACATCGCTAGAGTGTGCAGAAGCCGAGAAGCTGGTGAAGTATGACACACCGGGCCAGTGGGTAAGTAAGGATCTATGGCAAAAACACAGCGCACAATGCTGATGAAGAAGGAAGAAGTGACATATACACAGCAATGAAGTCGCAAATCACGCCTGGGGTTAACCGAAATAATGCATAGAAAAAAAGAGCGCACAGAAACCACACGACACAATATAGCAGAAAGGCAAAGGTGCAGTGTGCTGGCTGTGCTAAAGAACAGCTAGTCCAAAATGAAAAAAAGCAGACTTGATGCCTGCTTGTCCTCGGAAAGGTAGGGCTTTGCAGCTTGCTCACTACGTGAAAGACAAACTTTATACTACAAACTGGCAGGTCTTGTGGCTCTTCTTATGCGTCGCCTTCATCAAAAACTTAAGATCCCAAGCGATTTGCGTCTGGGTGTTGCTTTGACGCTTGCGAGCTAAAATAGATTGTAGTCATCACTTATCCAGAATTGTGGACCTTAATTGGTGCTACGAGAGCGGTATTACAGGGCTGATAAATAGCAGAAGGAAACCACTTTGGCTCATTATTTTTCACAAAGGCTCTACATCGTATGTTATCACTCACAAGCTATATAAAAATAAAATGGCAGCGTCCGCAGCCCCATCAAATGCTACAAGTTTGGGTATACTTTTGAAAATTTTGATGGGCGAGATGAGGAGGTTGATGAGAAGCTAAAATACGAAAAGCGTGATAACGTGAACCGTGCCCACTTCATACTGTGTTCCTTATCCGCTCAAAGACATTTCAACAAGCGGTTTTGTTATTGATATATTACTTGAGCTGGAGAGATAAAGCATACACAGTGACCAAGCGACCCACAGTAAAGTGTGCAGTTCACCCGCATTTGCTACAAAAATACAGACAGGATACCCAACATTCTTTTTAAGGTTATGCAAATCACATCGAGCGAATACACAGTGTCCTTACTCCTCATAGCGGGTAACCTAAACAATGTATGCAACGAAGGAGTGGTTAGTCCAGTTGAACTGAATATAAGCATATAAGACCATAATGAAGTCTGCTGTAACGAAGTCATAACATAACAAAGCTATTGCAGGATTCGGCTCAACTCGAATACTTTAGTGTAAACCCGCCGCTAATTGCTAACCTTTGAACTTGTCAAGCTGTATGCCTGAGATTGAAGACTGGAACCTAACCCTATCTATGTTTCGGTTCACAAAACGCACATGCCAACATAAACGAACCCGGCAAAACATTTTCAGAAACTTCGCGCGACAACCAGCAGAGCAGAAATAAAAATCGCCAACACATGACAAATGGTGATACAAAACATCGCACACTTTCAGGTGATGTGCAGTGGCCTCAATCATGGCAAGAAAGTGAGATTCAAGTTATTGTACGTATGCATGAGCTGCTTCTGATGGCACAGTGAGATTCCCAAAAATTTTGCTGGGGACGTGGTATGCTTTGAGCATTGTGAAATACTGGTGGGTCCCCTGTGCTGCTACTTTGGCTGGCAGATGTTTAATGGTTTGCTTGTACTTCATTGATGGAGACATTGTCGCTGGCACACAGGAACGCACTGAAATAAACAAAAAAATGGATGTAAAAGCGAAGAACAACTAATCCCATACGAGCACTTTCCTCGCTCTTTCAGACCCAAGGTGCACAACTTTCTTTGGTGCAAAGTTTTCGATTCCACTACCTAAAACAAACCATTCACAATGTTGACAATGCACAAAAAAAAATGAAAATCACCGAGAGCCCACCCTTACATTTTGTAAGTGCACACGTAGTGTCCTTTTGAGGATAGTTTCCTCAGAATGTCCTAAACATAAAATAGCACATTAAAAACAGCTGCAATAAAAGCATAGTCACCATTTTCTTTAGGGCACTCAGACGTGGAGCTGTTGGCGGAGACATCTTCAGGAGGGTCTTGTGAAGCTTGTTCAGTGCCTCGGACCGTGCTGTCGGAACAATCTTGCGAGCGGCCTGCGGAAGTCTCAATATCAATCCACTCTGGTGTTTGTATCGTTTAGCTCAGAGACAAGACGACGATGAACACGTGGCTGGGCCTCGCCATAACGAAAAAGACCCCTGGCCGTTTATTTGCTGGGCTTAAGTAGCCGCGCTCACAGCGGGGAAGGGGTAAAGAAAGAAAAGGAAGGAACGTAAAGCGCACGAAACGGTGGAGAGGAGGAGAAGACGATATCGCCTAGGGCGAATGCTGATAGCAGATAGTCCGGTATGTTGCATCTTCTCTTCACACATTTTCAAAACACTGATTTCTTTTGCACTCATTTACTTGATGGAAGGATGGCCCGTAGTGAAGGCGCTTCGGTTCGCTGCGCTGGCGTCCTGACCTGCGCAGGCCAGCCAGTGGGCTTCCTGGAGTGTCTGGAGAAATGGTGACGCTATAATCTTCTTCTGGCTGAGCTGGTTGCACCTGGTGACACCCCAGTGGGTTGTCCGGCGTGATGTTGCCGCGGTGTCCATCACTGAACTTCGTCGGGGGCCTCGCGTCGGGGTTTGGATTACCCTCGGGGCTGACCTTGTCGTTGAAGTTTTCGTCTGTTCGCAGCAAGTGTTGTCGGTTCCGTCTCAGGAGCCCATGGTCTTCCGTTCTTACCACGTATGATCGTGGTGCAGTCTCTCGTACCACTTTCGCTCGGCGTGACCAGCTTCCATGTTTGATCCGGACCACATTTCCGGCTTCCAAGGGTGGTAGTGGCCTGCCTCGGGAAGACTGTCGCTGTTTTCATACGGGTATGCCTCCGTCGACGTTGTATTCTGGAAGAGTGGCGTGCAGGCGACGACCTTGCAGTAGTTCTCCGGGTGAGTGACCGCTGTCAAGGGGAGAAGATCGATAAGCCAACAGACCAAGCCATACATCAAACCGGGACTCGTGGGTTTTCTTTAGAATACGCTTCACGTTCTGTACCCCGTTTTCAGCTAAGCCATTTGATCGTGGGAACTCTGGACTTGAGGTGATATGTTCGAAGTCATATCGGCGCACGAAGGACGCGAACTCTCGCGATGCAAATTGAGGCCCGTTGTCGGTGCAAACTTGGTTGGGAATGCCGTATCGCGAGAAGATAGCAGATATCTTGTCGATTACTTCCGCCGCCATGGTACCTCTGAGTTTCTCGACGTCAGGAAAGTTAGAATGGGCATCAAACACCACTACGTAGTGTTCTCCAGCGAATGTAAATAGGTCTATGCCTACGCGATGCCACGGTCGGTCGGGCGTTGGCTGTAGCAGGAGGGGTTCACTCGGTTGACTGTATGCGTACTTTCGACATACGATGCACGTTCGCGCTCGTTGCTCAATGTCACTGCTCATTCCCGGCCAGAAAACCAGTCTACGGGCTCTAGCTTTGCACTTGTTCATACTTAAGTGGCCTTCGTGAATTCGCTCAAGAATTTCCGCACGCATTGATTTAGGCACCACAACTTTGCAACCCTTTAGCACCACTCCATTGACCACGGATAGCTCTTCCGCATACGGTTCCAGTACACCGTCTATTGCCATGCCATCTTCCATTTGTTTCATGGTGCGGCTGAGAAGCGGATCTTCGAGGGTTTCCTTCTGCAGCCGCAACATAGTCGCTTTGCTTATGATGCTGGTGACTACTTGCGTTGTGTGGACGTCCACGTCCTCGACTTGGTCGCCTCCGCCAGTTGGTAGTGCAGCCCGAGATAGCAGGTCTGCGAGTAACAGGTCCCTACCAGGTACAAACTGCAACAAAAAATCATATTTCATAAGACGGATGAAAAACCGCTGTATCCTGAGTGGCATATCTGCAATGTTCTTTTCGGCAATCGCAAGTAATGGCCTGTGATCAGTTTCTATCGTAATGCTTCGTCCATACACGAACTGATGAAATTTTTCACAAGCGAAAACAATTGCCAGTGTTTCCTTTTCTATCTGGGCGTATCGCTCTTCACTCGGCGTCAGCGCTCTTGAGGCGTAGGTCACTGGGCGCCAGTCATCCCCGTGTCTTTGCAATAAGGCAGCGCCAATACCTGTTCCTGAGGCGTCCGCAGTTATCTTAGTGTTTCTTTTTTCATCAAAAAGAGCTAGCAATGGAGGATTAGCAAGCGCTGCGCAGATCTGGTCCCATTCGAGCTCATGGGCTGTTGTCCACTCAAACACCGATGCTTCTTTCACCAGGCTACGCAGCAACGCCGTTTTATCACTCAAAGCTGGCAGGTATTTCCGAAAGTAGTTCACAACCCTGAGTAATCTGCGCACACCCTGTTTATCTTTTGGGGCTGGCATGGCTCGGACGCTTTCGATTAGATCAAGGTCCGGACGAATTCCGTCTCTTCCGATAACGTCGCCAAGGAATGCAACCTGCGTGGTGCCGAACACGCATTTAGCTGGATTAAATGTCAGCCCTTCCTCTTGCGCCCGCCTTAGTACTGCGATGACGCGTTCGTCGTGTTCTTCCTTTGAGTCGCCCCATATTAAAACGTCGTCTACGTAGACGCGCACTCCCGGCAGCCCCTCGAACATCTCTGTTAGTCTTCTGGAACACCTCGCTGGCTGAGGAAATTCCGAAAGGCAGACGCAAAAAATGGTACCGCCCAAATGGTGTCACAAAAGTGCATATTCGTGAAGTGGCCTCATCTAAAGGAATCTGATGAAAGCCGGCATTAGCGTCGAGCCGGGAGAAATATTGTGCTCCTGCCAGCTCGCTCTCTATGTCCTCTCTTGAAGGAATAGGATAGTGCTCCCGCTTAATGCTCCTGTTCACTGCTCTAGGGTCCATGCAAATGCGAAGGGTACCATCCTTCTTGTGCACAACTACCAGGGGGCTCACCCATTCAGTTGGTTCATCCACCTTGACGATGATTGAGGCCTTTTCCATTCGTTGCAGTTCTTGTCGCGGGAGTCCTTTCAACGCTATGGGTACTCTGAGGGCAGGCTGCACGACTGAAACGGCATCCTCTCGTAGCACCATTTTGTAGGGTCGCCTGACGCAGCCGGTGCCGCTGAAGAGGTCAGGAAATGCAAGCTGGAATTTCGTTTGCCCATCGCCTACCTTCACGGCGTCCACCGTCACCGGTACCAGACCAAACTGCTGGCATGTCTTTAAGCCAAGGATGGCTTGGCGCCCCTTTTTCACAATAAAGAACTAGACTGAATGCTGTGCTTCGTTTATCTCGAGATCTTCGGTCGCCACGCCAACGTGTTTGATTGTACTGCCGTTGTAGGCGGAGAGGACAGCGGCGCTCTTTCGCGGAGTGCTTGCGTGGGCGATTCGGTTGAACAGGGTTAGGGGCAGCAAATTTGCCTGAGACCCGGTATCTACCTTGAATTGTATCTCTAGACCGGCTATTTTTCCGCGAACCATCCAATCCGCTCCTATATCTCCGGTGACGCCGCAAATGCTGATGCCCAAGATGTCAAAATTTTCATCGCTTTCTTCGGCTTTGTGAACCTCGCTTACCCTGCGCGCATTGTTGCAGCATGCGGCGAAGTGATTTCGTTTCTTGCATGCGTAACAAGTTTTTCCATACGCCGGGCACCGCTCGGGGGCATGTACCTTGTTACAATTTCGACACCGAGTTCCATTCGCAAACTTCGTGTGGTGTGTGCGGCGTGTAACGTCAACGTGCAGGCTTTCATTTGACGATGCTGCGCTCTGAATGGCAGCAATCTCAGCAGCTTTGCAAATTTCTTCTGCTTTCTGCAAGTTTAAGTCTTTGTCGCTCAGCAACTTTTCTCGAAGTTTCGCATTATTTGTACCAAACACCACTTGATCCCTGATCATGGACTCTTCAAGCGTACCGAAGTTGCACAGCTTTGCTTGCTTTTTTAAGTCCCGTAAGAACCGCTCAAAGGGCTCGGCCTCTTCCTGCTTTCGCAGTCGAAAAATGTGCCTTTCGTAGACCTCATTACCCTGGTCGACACAATATTCTTCAAATTTCCGCACTAACGTGTCATAATCTTCTTTGCTCTCACCTCCCGCAAACGAGAAGTTGTTGTAGACCTCGAGCGCCTCGTCCTCCGCGGTGCTCAGCAGAATCGCTGCTTTTACGGCCGATGGGCGGGGCTTCTCCGGTTCCGTAGCGGTGATGAACAGCTGCAGCTTCTGCTTGAATACCAGCCAGTTTTTCCTGATGTTGCCGGACAGTTGCAGCGGTTCCGGGGGCTTGACGAGGTCCATTTCGAACGTCAGTATCCCACTTCTGACACCATGTATCGTTTAGCTTAGAGACAAGACGACGATGAACACGTGGCTGGGCCTCGCCATAACGAAAAAGACCCCTGGCCGTTTATTTGCTGGGCTTAAGTAGCCGCGCTCACAGCGGGGAAGGGGTAAAGAAAGAAAAGGAAGGAACGTAAAGCGCACGAAACAGTTGAGAGGAGGAGAAGACGATATCGCCTAGGGCGAATGCTGATAGCAGATAGTCCGGTCTGTTAGTGTTGAAGTGAACATACAACTTACCGGTCACACTAGTTCTTTTTGTGACAGCTGAACGACTGGTTAGGGTTTTCTCCGGCAAGACGAAGTCAGCAGAAATTCTTTCACCAGCTACAAGGGAGCTGCCACCTGCAGAGGTTTGGTCAACAGTCAATTTGGGTAAAAAAAGAAATCGCGATACTAAACGCACCCTGCTCATCGGGGCACCTCAATGTGTGGGAGCCGCTTTTTGAAGCCTCTACCGCAGGTCCTGAAGAAATGAAATTACGACAATGTGTCAGTAAGAGGCTTAAAATAACACAAACTGAAGCTCATCCGCACCTTGCAGTGCAGCTTCTGCAGTCATGTCACAGTCACTATTTGAAGCGACGCTCGGAGAACGTGCATATATGTGCAGTTGGTACAAGTTACAAAGCTTGTAGCATGGGGAAACTTAAACAGCTCTTTCAAACGCATAAATTGGTCGAACGTGGAAGAAAAGAGAAGGCACCAACTAGGAAACAAGTAATTTGTGATTTTTGGAATTATCAACAGTGCCAGCTTTCATCGATGAAAGGTATATGTACATGTGCACTCAGGCTTGAAGATAACGTGAAATAGCCATTTAAAGTCTTTCAAAACAAGTTGCGCAGGGCAAGAGCATCAAAAAACGACAGGAATGTAAAGCTGCTGTTAGGAAGGTAATAGCTCACAATTCACAAAATTTAAGACTTTCCAAGTGTTACTTCTATAGTGAGGTTTCTCCATCGGTTGCAAAGATCTTCGCGGTTAACTGTCGCCACTGATTCAATACAAGTGGCTGCTATTGCACATATTTGAGTTTCAGACAATCACTTACATGGTGCAGCTGGTTGCACACTGGGAACAGCCATTCTTGTAAGCCTTGTGTGCCCAGGGTCCATGAAACTTTGAGCAGTAAAATGGTCGCTACAAACCCTGTATGTACGTTGCGTACAATAGGCTGGCCGGCTTACTCAGGAGATCATCGCGTCCAGCATACTACATCCATGCTTTCATCCTGCATTGGCAATGAACTATCAGCTGAAAGGGGAAGTGCTTGAATAGTGATTTTTATTGTTACCCTCACTAAGCAAGTACGAACAGTAAGCCTAAAGACATGCAAACCATACAAAAGCTTTAACACACCTGCCATCCCGTGGTATGCAGAAGAAACTCGTCCCAGGCTTCTTGTGGGTTCTGCCATTGTTGAAGCACCACGATACACAGCAGTAGCTGCCGTAGCTTGGACCGCCGGACGGCATGGCATCAGCGCGGTCTGAAAATGTTAGTAAGTGGATGCTTCGCTGTCAAATTACGAAAAAGATATGTGCACGTCATAAGTGTACCAAAAAACCCCTTTGAATGATTAGCTAATCGATGCACAATACAAAACCAGTGATACATCTCTGACCCATAAAACTCTGACTTACAAAGATATACGTCAAGACCACGTACAAAGATCTTCAGAAGTTTCCAGGCCGCTATCCCTTGTAATGCAATGGTATCGCGGGCTGGGAACATTAGAACACCTTCGTACGTACGCAGTATCAGCAGTACATTGGGAAGAAAAATCGTAGTTGAAATTTGTGCGGTAAAATTATATTGGAAACGTCAAAAACATTTGTGAGCAGCTTGCACTAGTGGCACAAGGCTAGCAAAGAAACGAAGATGATGGCCACTTAGCTAGTCCAGATTTGCCTCCGGCACACCAAGAATTATTCGTGTTCCGAGCCTTCGGAAAACGCGTCGTGAAGCATGCGAGGCCAAGCGAACGCTTCTCAATATTTTGCACCGAGCCACCGAGCCTATGACCTAGCTGCCCAGCTATGCTCAGCGCACAGACGCTCGCGTCCGTGGCAGACGCAGCACGCGTCGCCTCGGCTTGACGCCGTGCCGCCTTTGCTATACTGCATACGTTGCACAATGTTCCTGTCTAGCCGCCGCATAGAGCCACAAACTTTCTTTTTAGCGAACCTCCCAGTCCTTACAACCTTCACAAAAAGGTTACAACTGCGTGAATGAGACGCCACGTAAGAAACAAACTCGCACACACTAAGCGCAACGTGTGTGTGTTCATCTTTCTATGTTTGTTGCATGGTGTCTTATTCGCGCAGGTGTAACCATTTTCTGAAAAAAATGACCCAAGACCAACAACATGTCATTCAACAAGCTTCGCTTGAAAACCTGCCTCACCTGTTATCTCACGCACGAAAACGCCGACGCAGCCGACGTTGACGAAAGCTTATCGCTGTCAGTCATGCATGGGCTTGTCGCTGGGTGGATGGTGTTTATGACAGTACGGCTGAAGAAAAATAATCGCGTAAGGTGTGTTGAATGAATTGTTTTTATGTATAAAGAACATACTAAGTTTGGGCGTATAATTATTATTTTGTGAAAACAATTTTGTTGCATTGATTATAACTGTTTTTTTTTTGCGCTTGCGTCCTCTGAAGTTTGGTGAGAGCACTAGTTCGTTACGTAGTCGTGACGCACTTCCTGAGGCCAGGTTTTGCGGAGTGTCCTCTCTTGTTTTCTTCTTTCTCTATGAATATACCTCGTGCGCCAATGGCAGCCCAAGGTCATTATCTCGCGAATCCACAGTGAAACGCGGTTCGTGCGCTCGACCGAATATGGCGTGGAGCCGAAAACGTTTCACCGACGGGCTGCCAATGTCCGATAGAGACAACTATGGTACGTACCGCATGCACACCATTTAAATATATTGATTCGTAATCCGCCTTTTCTTGCGATGCCTCGATGCACGAGCCTTTTCTCGTGGCATAAATGTCGCCAAACGCCTCTTGATCCCATAGGCTTTCGTTCTGGCGATACCTGTTGCCTCTACCCCCAGCAAAACCGCAGCGTACGGAACTGAAAAGGGTGCATTGCGATATTGTGGCTGGATTCGCATCTAGCGATTTCGCTTTAGTGCCCTTTGATCGATCCGTTTAAATGCTGCTTGTTTTACTTCGACTCGCCGCGTTTGCTGGCGAATGCGCGCCGTCAGTTCAGTTGTTCACGCTTTTGTCAGCTCTGTAGGCGAGTAGAACCCTGTCAACTAGTGCTATATGATTCGGAGTTCGGGAACGAATATTAATAAAAAAAATGTAGTACGCCGCCACACTTGCAAGTGGCAGTCGAAAAGTTTCCGGGACCTTGTGGCGATATGCTTACCATAACACCTTTGAAGCATAGGCTGAGAGTAGGGGGGGGGGGGGGGGGGGGGGGGGCTGGAGGACTCTGGCGTCCTCCGGGCTGCCTCCCCCCCCACCCCCCTGAACGCGGGCCCAGGCTTTTTTTCTAGAACTTGCCCGAGCCCCCCCCCCCCCCCTCCCCTCTCAGACGCAGACTCAGGATTTTTTTTAAGAACTTGCCTTAGGCTCTCATCTACTGCCATCCTGTCTTGAAGCTATTTCACAGATGATCTTTTGCGCCCGTTCGTTTTCTTTCATACATTTAGAATTCGAATCATGGGGCAGTGACTAGTGGGGAGTCGGGCGCCGTGATCGCATTGTGAATGAAATATCAGGATAACGGAAAATGCGTAATTTGCACGGCACTTGTGGAAAATAAGTATGGTATGTTCGTTTACCCATAAAAAAAATCACCCCGAAGGGAATCATGAAGAAATGCGAATGCATTGCGTAACGTCCATAGCGGTGTTTTGCACGTGAGAACCGAGCGTTGGAAAAATATTTTTTTTGCTGCGTTACTCACACTTCCCCGTCTCAAAGTTTCTGACATTCGCCGTTAGGGGCACGCAGAACAGAGACGCGTGCTCGCGTCCCCAATGCAATCTGCCGACTGCAGGGCGCGAGACTCGCGTTCCATTTTCACCGATGCCGTCTCGAGGTTTCTTTTTTTATCCGCTAGGCTATGCATTGTGGCATTGCAGTCTGGCTGGAAAACTCGACTGAACGGTGCCTCATTTCGCCGCACGTGCCGTTTTTCTGTCGCGAGAAACGCGGTATGCATTTCCAGATAGCAGCAAAACAAACAGCGTTGTCGGCCTGGCGTTGGAATTTCACAGCGGCGTCTCGAGCACACATTTTCGAATATTCTTGAGAGACGCCCAACCAGAGAGTGAGGCGCGAGCGGACGAGAAAGTGGGGCGCAGGGAGGAGAGAGAGCAAACGGTGAGAGAAGGAGCGGCGAAGCACTGCACCTGTCATTTTACCGACGCCAGCAGACGCTGCGCCAGGCTGCTATGTGCAGCTCGGCGCCCGAGGTCCAGGACCAGATCCTGGATTGGGCCCAAGAGGGTAGCGGAGACCTACGCTGGGTAGGCTCCTCTGACACTCCACCACCGCGCCTTTCCCTATTGGGATAGTTTCTGTCCTCCTCCTCCCTGCAGAAATTAGGCGTCTCTTCTTCCTCTAACCACAACCACCACCATTGTACCTGACGGCCATAATGTCAGCATCTCATTAACATAAACGCTACACAAATGTTGGCAGCACAAACGCTAGAACACGTTTCAAACGCTCTGCATTGAGGCGGTGGCAAGTCACGTTCAGGTTAAGAAGGTAGAGAAAGAGAAACAATATTTAATAATAAAAAAGTGGTTCATCGCGGGTGGGGGCCCTTCTTCTAAGGCTCCACTGGCTATAGCTGCTCGGCGGGCCTGACCAAGGGTCGCTAGTTGGCTTCCCAGGGTCCGTTCAGCGAGTCGCGCCTCCCACGACCACGTATGTATTGGTTGCGTATGTCCTAGGTTGACTGTGACAGGTCGCTCTGGACAGCTGTAGGTAATATGTGTTAGTGGAGGAGTATCTCTGCACCACGGGCATGCATTGGGATATCTTGCCGGGTACATCATGTGAAGCGCGTGAAGAGTTGGGAATGTATTAGTCTGCAGGCGGCACCAGTCCCAAGCTTGATGTCTATTGAGGTTCTTATGGGGAGGTGCCCTGATGCGGCGATCTAATCTTTGTTTCTCTAAAGGATTCCACGCCGTGTCAATCCTTCATCTGTATCTTCTCTAGAAGAAGGTGGGGGCTCCGGTTGCTAGGGGCGATGATAAGTGCGTGCGCCTGCAGCTGTTGCTGACAGCTGCCGGTGGTGGTGAAATATAGACGATTTCAAGATTGCAAGCTTTGTGCCCCCAAAAAACTTCCGGTCACCTCATTTACCAGCTCGCAACGTCAAAACTGAAAGGATGTTTTCACGTTTTTTCAAGGGTAAGGAAAGTATCTTTTATCTTTTTCAGAACGTGCCTAATGCTCAAAACAATCTTTCGTAGTTTTTTAGGAGCGAAGCTCCTTAAGGCGTGGGCTGTGCGTCCCCTGTATGTAGCCACCTCTCGTTCAGTTCTAAGTATTACGCTAGCCACCGCCCGATCTAAAGGGTACAGCCATATCCATCCGTCCGTCCATCCGTCCGTCCGTCCATCCGTCCGTCCGTCCAAAAGATGCAAGATGTTATAAACTAGACGGCGGTACGTGTAGTTGATTATGAAGGATGCGAGGTGTTATAAAATGGGAATGATGCCACATATGGCGCGTGTCATCGTTCGATATAGTGCGGCGACGTACGCTAGGGGGAGCGTTGCAATAAAATCGAGTGGGCAAAATGTACGGAGGATTCATGGTTTACCAGGTTTACCTCCGGAGTTTCGCCCACTCATCATCATTCACTTCGTGGATATGGCGGCATTTTTTTGTAGCTCAAAAGAACGTTTATTTGAATTTATTTTTTTCCAGATGATGGAAGGAAAGTGTAGAAAATCAGCGGGCTGTTTTCTCATGCTCTTCTTTCCCACCTATGCTATTATGGCACATCAATGGACGAAACCGGAAGTCATCAAGAGTCTCTGTTTATTCACAAACAAAAATTGACCTCGTATGGGCATGTTTCACTGCAAATGTCACTGAAAGACGATAGTCTTTCATGTGGAGAGAGTGAACAAACGTTAATTTGGTGTTCTGCGCGATAGAATGAGTAAATTGTATTCTAGAAACGCTGCGTTAGAGAGTCGATCCGTGCAGTGAAGGCGCACGAGCGCATCGAGGCACGTTGCTTTAAGGATGGATGGATGGATGAATGTTAGACACGAGCGCCATCTGGCAGTTATCTTCGAAAACGGAGGAAGGCGTCGGCGCCCGCGGAGAAAGATGCGCACCTGTCTCGGAAGCGATAAGGAGTAGAATTCAAACCGACGGGCAGGTGCCACCACTGTGTCGTTTTAGCAAAGCATTGGAAACACTTGCCTTTTTGAGCATCGCGTTGCACTGTCAGCGCAGCGTGATAAACGCTACGGTCCTTAGAATTACTTGTGTGTGCATTCTATACTATAAAATTAAGGCACACATAAAAACATCGACGTGTGCCTCAGATATGCACAATAAAGCGTGCGGAGAAAGGGCCACACTGCGGCACATGCTTTGGGAGTGTGCTTGAAAAGTTGACGTCACTGTCACCGCTTTCTTCGCGACGCACGGGACGACTTGCCGATCGGCGGCGTCAGCTGTGCTGCCGCTGGGAGGCGGAACTCCCTTGGGATGAGCTGGCCGACCAGCTTTGGGCCGTCCGGCAAGCTGAAGATGCCGCCCGGGTCCAAGAACTTCAAGCGGTCACCTGAGGCACCGCTATCATAATCGACGGCGAGTGAGAAGGGACAGGGGTTAATCTCCTCTTCCCCCACCTTGCCCGGTGAAAACTGACGGACTTTAAATAAAGTTGATTCATTCATTGACGATCGCAAAAGTATGAACGCTGAAACGAGCAATATTGATTGATATGTGGGGTTTAACGTCCCAAAACCAACATATGATTATGAGAGACGCTGTAGTGGAGGGCTCCGGAAATTTCGACCACCTGGGGTTCTTTAACGTGCACCCAAAATCTGAGCACACGGGCCTACAACATTTCCGCCTCCATCGGAAGTGCAGCCGCCGCAGCCGGGATTCGAGCTTTCGACCCGCGGGTCAGCAGCCGAGTCCATTAGCCACTAGACCACCGCAGCGGGGCTTGAGCAATATTGATGAGCGCTGCGGATGGGTTTGGCCGCTTGAGGTGTATCGTTTGGTGCCTTTAGGGGGATCGTTACCGCGTACAGACAAATGTACAGACAGACCAAATCTCTGGCATCGAAGGTCCCCAAGAAAGACTATCGTCTTTAAAAAAGGTGTAGGACCTCTAGGCTTATGGACTATGCGGAGTCTCTATTCCGGTACCCCAGCTGCCGTCCTGGCTCTATGAACCAAGGCCCGCTGGCGCTGTGCCTGAAGGTGTGAGCAGCCGAGCAGGGCCGTCTGCAAATCATGGCTCCGTGACTATTTCAATTAATGATCAATTTGATGATTACTTGGAAAAATGTTGTAGATATCGAGCCTCTTCGACGGCGTTCGTACTGTTTACATCTGCCCAATGGCAACATCTTTCAGGAGTGCAAATTGCGCCAATTCGATACCATTCCCTATTTTCGTGCCCAGCTGACCCAAAACCATGAAATTTGCCGACATTTTGTCACGCTGCACTACAGTAGGTGAGGACACTTATGAGATGCAATCGACCAGACATATAATGCCGCGCGCCCATCAGTCCGCTTGTTCCTGTATGTGCTGTAAGCTGAGAACTCTAGGTCCGCTGACCGCAGCGGATATCTATCGACGGGAATGACGCAACTTCAAGAGAAAAATGCGATGTCGCAGCCGTCATCCAAACTCTTTGCGGGAAATATGAATTTCCTAGTCGGCAAACGTGGTTGTGTCATGCTAGGTTTTAAGGTCGAAATTTCCGGAGCCCTCCACTACGGCGTCTCTCATAATCAAATGGTGGTTTTGGGATGTTAAACCCCACATATCAATCATCATGTTAGGTTTTAAAGCTAGAAGCGTACATGCCGCGTTTTCCGAGCACGCAAACAAATCAACGATCTGCGATACGCCTGTGTTGCCGCCGACCACGTTGGTTGCCATAGCTATGGCACATGATACATTCTGTCTTGAAGTTAGTTTATCTGATCGAACGTGCCTTTTAAGCTAATCGAGAAGTTGTGCCCTAATCGAAACTCCACCGGGTGGGGGAGGGATCGAGGGGGGTTGTCGCGGTTCCGCAATATCTTGGCTTTGTTCCATATTGTGCAAAACGCTGTTTTTTATTCACCTGCACCACAGTACAAAAGTGTCCCGCGAAAAAGCGTATTGAAGTTTAGAAGGTGCTGTTATCGCTTGTCTCTGGACACAGCACATTTTGTTCCTCATAGCTGTGTATACTAACGTATGATCACTACTGACATTTAAAAAATTACTGGTAATCATTTGGAACAGTGTACATATGACACTTCTGCAGCCCTAAGAAAGAAAGAACAAAACCGTATACCAGATTTTTTTTTTCCTCCATCCCCACTCATTATGCTTTACCAATCTCCTGGATTTCAAGATCACCAGCTTTACAAATCCACATTTGAATTTGCATAGTCTGCTGTCAAACGATTTGACAGGTGCTGCAATTCTAATGTCGACTTCATCATTGCTTGCACGGCAGATGTTTCAAAATGCTAGTTTTATTGATACAGCAGGGCTCAGGTTCACTGTACATAATTCAGGTGATGTTGAACGATTTGTACATATTTTTGTTTTCTTTTTTGAATGTAAGCGTTGTTTGTTTATACTGATACTTAAATTTTGAATTTCGTGACTAAAATATGGATGTCTTTTATTTCCCTAGCTGTAACATGCTCCAAATTTGGATTTTTCGTGCTCCAAAAGTAGCATTCTCGCTGCTCCAAAAATTACATCAAGTTTATTTTGGCTGTTGCACCCCTGATCTTTGTGGATTACGAGCTACCAGTTGATGTGCCAATGAAGCAGTCTGCGACTACCGTTAGTAGCAGTTTAGCCAGGGAAGTGGTTTAGAGGATTAAACTCCATGCCACCTTTGCTTCTTGATGGTAGAATGCAGGTACCTGTGTGCTGCACGTATGGAACGAACATATTACAAATGCAGTACCACGCAACTAGTAGGCGTGTCTCACGTCGCAGATTTGTATGTGGTAGGTGAAGCACACTGGAAAGTTTGTTTTTTTTCCTTTAAAGACATGTGCTAGGTTTCTCCCAAAAACGCACCGCTGCATGAACACTCTGTTCGCAGATGGCAGTGAAGGCAAAACACTGTTCACGGACGACATCGACGTCTTGGACGTGGTTGACTTTCCCTGCCTCGTGGATGACGACACAATGAAGTTCCTGCGCAGCCACGGCCGCATCTTGTTCCTGTCACGCGGACCTCCTGGGTCGGGTAAAGGGACTGTGGCCGAACGGCTCCATGAGCTGTACCCAGGCAGTCGCATATACTGGTCCGATAAGATGTTCCTCACTCCTTTGGCTCCTCCCAGAACCAAGGAGACTCTGAGTCAGTCGCACGAATTGTGTCTGCAAAAGTACGGTGCTTGCATCTCTCTCTTTTTCACGTATGTGTGTGTGCATATGTGTGTGTAATAATAATAATTTATGGGCTTGAACATCTTAAAACCAATGTGATATGAATATGAGAAATTCCATAGTGGTTTTGTCTTCATTGAAAATGTGGCCGCCATGACAAGGGATTCGATCCTGTGACCTTCGAGTCGGCAGTCGAGCACCATCTAAGGGGTGGGTCATATCTTTCAACTTTTAAGGGGCCCTTTCTTCCACACTTTCAAAGCCCTAATTTTTTCGTGAGTTTATATATATTTGCGACTTGTTTTCGAGCTTCCTAACTTGTTGTAAATCTCTGTCGCCAGTCAGCTGCACCACGCAGTTTAACCACTCTCTGCACGCTGCAGGATTACAAAGTATATGCAGCAGAATGAAGCAGTCATAATCAACAGAAACACCAACATGACAGTATGGGAGGCATCCCCGTACCTGCGGATAGCTGCCACCTATGGCTATACCGTGATCATTCTCAATATCGACAAGAACTTCATACTGAAGCCCGAGGTAAGCACCTCGTGAACTCAGACTGTTTATCATAATAGCTTTTTTTTTGAACGTGCAAAGTATCTTCAATAAACCAAAGGCATATTTATCATATATGATTCCTTTCTGCCTGTCGGCCTGTCAAACCAAGCAACTGGCTGGCCAGTTGGTGCACATCATTTCAGTTATGCCATGTATGTTAGAACTTGCATGGCAAGACATGGGTGCATGACAAATATGAACAGAACTACATGATTTTAATGCATGTCATTGTGTAAAGTTTAATGACAAGATGCGATCGTGATGCTGCGATTACATAGTATCATTAAATTGGTACCATTCGGTCGAGTATGCATGGCATAGCGTGTGTGACAAAAATGAATGATGGGCATTGCGTAAATGTCGTATATGACCCTACTGTGGTGCCAAGACAAGCATGAACTTCTGTGAAAAAATTAAGCTGATATTTTAGAGAAATGAGAGGAAGAAAAGGGGCTGATGCTAACGCAAACATATATAACATCATTTAAGCATAACGATACGAACCGCTGACAAGCCAGATTCATGCAAACTTTTCAGTGCACTTTAGTACTAGGTTTTTCTACGGAAAATGTGGCACATCTCAAATCACTTGCAGCCATATTTTTAAACTGTACAAATGAACGAAGAACTAGTCACTGTATTTGTTTCTTTTCCTGTCATGGCATGCCAAGTGCCATGTCATGAAATCTATGTGTTAATCTCGCAGATGATTTCGTGCCACATATAACGCATGACATCATGACATACGTGCATGAAAAGGTTATAAATGACAGCACATATCATTATACACCTTGAAATTTTTGCGTAAGCACACAGGGACACAGAAAAGAATACAAACGGGCACAATTTAACAACTGGTTTATTTTTTTGAAAAACATCCACTTTATACTCCTCGGATCTGCGCTCTCTGGTCACCAAAAAACAAATGCACTGCGCACATATCACAAATTGTTTTTTTGGTGACCACAGAGCACAGATCCGAGGAGTATAAAGTGAATGTTTTTCGAAAAATAAATCAGTTGTTAGATTGCGCCTGTTTGTCTTCCTTTCTATGTTCCTGTGTGCTTGCGCAAAAATTTCAAGATGAATATGTTCTAACTAGGCCAAGTCACAGTTTTGCTTTATTATACACATGCACTATGTAGCTAAAATGGCATGCTGTTTCGTGACATCATAACATGCTTACAATGCTAATATAGATGATGTGTTATGGAACTATAGGAGCGTAGCGTTTATGCTACAACACATGTTGGTACCGTGACATGCATGCATCGAATTGCATATGGGCGACATACGTGTCGTCTCATAGCATGCATTCTGGCATGAGTGCCATCACATCGATGGCGTGAACTACCAGATTATATATTCACACTACTGTCATCGTTCAATTGCCATCCTTTTATTATGGCTGCCACTCTTTAAGTGTTTTTGCCGGCATATTCAGGCATTGCATCTCTCAGCGTTATCTTGGATGTTAAGCAGTGCTGAGATCGGGTATCTGTAGACATGGCCACTTCGCCTTTTCATCTCTGTTGGTGTAAATGCTGAACGACACCAAGTGACACCAGAGGTATGAGGCACCAACAAATGCTGGTAAAACATCGAAAGTAAAGTGGATTGTGCGGCCACTCGTAGAGTGGTTAGCTGTGCCATCAAAAAGTAAAATGTGACTTCGCCTGCCCTTGGAGATGCGTTGCTTAGCACCAGTTCCCACAATGTGTGGAATTTAATGAAGTATTTTCTTGCGAGCTGATAGTACACAGTTGACTTGTGTATTATCAAGTGACATACGTGTTTGATGGATACAGCTTTTTTTGTTGAAAAAATGAAGTACATCATTCATTATCGGAGTACTCATAAACATATTTAGTAGTCTTATTTTTTGCCACGCACACGCGCACACACACACACACACACACACACACACACACACACACACACAAACAAAATACGCTGATACTTCATAATGTGCAATTTTTTTTTAACGAAAACGCTGAGGTTAAGCATGTCTTTTCAGAACTTTCCAGGCATATCTTATTTTCTTGCAGTGTTATATTTGCATTTCATGAACTCGAAGCCACTTTCCCAGCTATGCAGAAAATGTTGACATCATGGCAGTGTTGCCTTTCTGCTGGATCTAGCAGATCTTAGGCCTCTTTAGCCTATTTTATATCTATTAGGTGGCAGCGGCTACCCTCGTGCAAAACTTGGACAGGACACATTTTTGCTGATGTGACAAAGGGGTAACAATGATGACATGCTTGCAGGTTCTTGCAGTAACCAACAGCAAGGGGTTGGACCAAAGGTGGATGACAAATAGGCTGAAGCAGTGGGAACACATTTATCCATATGCGATGGGATGGTCACCAAGGCCTCGGGATGCTGCGTTCTTGCTGCGCCGTTACAGGGAGCTATCCGCTGCACTAGCCGACAAAGGTGAGTGATTTAATTGTACCGGTGTAGAAGGGCCACAACCATGAGCATAGAGAGGACAATTTCCAATGATATGAAAATTGAGCTGGCATTTTTCTTGTGGTGTTTACTTTTGGGAAGACAATGCAGAGATTTGGGAATGACTAGCAGGTGTCATTGGTCTCTTACAAGTCTCGCTGGTCAAAGTTCATGCTAGTGCAAATGAATAGTTTGGCTACCAGCAGACTGATACTTAATGTAATAAGCCACGGAGGAAGAGATATTTAGGAAGTGAGACTATCCTTGAAACGGGCATCCATAAGTGTTCAAATAGCGTCGCATAAAAAAAACAAAAATAAAAAGCTCCAGCGGAGACCTTGCAGCTCGAAGGGGCAACCACGATAAAAAAAAAAAAAAAGGAAACACTGCTGGCTGGGCACAGCCGAACGCGCTCCACATCCCTGCACCGAGACTGCGGCGGAATGCAAGCAACGTGCGTGACTGGTTCGCTCGAAAATCGAAACGCCGGCAATTCCCTTTTCTGCCACAAGACGCCGCCAGCATTACGTAATTACTCGAATCTAGCGCGCACCTTTTTTCCAGTTAAGCGAGTTCATAAATCGCACGCGCGTTAGAATCGAGTACGAAAAAAAAAAAAATGAATACGGTCGTTCTATTGCCATCGGCATTCCGAAATGGCCGCCCCCTACGTGCGTCGGCATGGCGCGTCGGCCATTTCTTCCTATGTGTTTCCCATGTGCGGCACTTCGTACGTGTGCTGAGGAGTGTGTCATCTTGGTGCGCATTAGCATCGACGGCATGGAAGGGCCGACTCCAAAAACTCGACGAGAGCACCACCGTGCCGCTTTTAAAAGAAAAGTCATCGCGTGTGCCCAAACGAACGTAAAGCTGGCTGCATCGCGGTCGTTTCGAGTTCCCGAAACGTGCGTGAGGGACTGGCAGAAACAAAAGCAGAAGATTGTCGACAGCAAAGCTTCACGCAAAGGCTTCAGTGTACCACAGCAAGGTTTGTTTCCGCAAATTAAAGAGCTGCTCGGCGAGTATGTGCTTGGGCAGCGAGCGGCACGGCGGCCCGTGACGACAGAACTGCTCCAAGTGCGGGCTATGCAGTTAGCCTTAGAATAGAAAAAGGGCTAATGCTGAACCAGTTTAAAGCGAGCAGGTGCTGGCTAACTAACTTTATGAAGAGGAAAAGCTTTTCCCTTCGAAGGCGACCAGGCATATGCGAAAAGTTTTGCGGAGGAGTACGATGAAAAGCTTCACAGTTTTCAGAGGTTCGTCCTAAACTTGCGGCACAACAACGGCTACCTGCTCGGGCAAATCGAGAATGCTGATCAGACGCCTCTTTACTTCGACATGCCTGGCACCACAACTGTCGAGAAGAAGGGGGTGAAGCAAGTTCGCGTGCTGACATCGGCCCACGGTAAAACTACAGTGACGGCAATGCTCTGTTACACGTCAGATGGGCACAAGCTTCGTCGTACCTCATATTTAAATGGAAGACGCTCTTGAAAGGAGTAGTTTTTTCGAGTGGTGTCGTCGTGCGGGCCAGCGAGAAAAATGGGTGCGCGTTGCAATCGATGTCTTACGTTTTTTTTTTCGTCGTGGAAATCGGGTGCGGGTTACAATCGAGGGCGCGGTAGAATCGAGTAAATACGGTATTTGGCCCTACGGCAATGTGACACTATCTGGTTGCCTGAAGGAGCGGAGCTGCACCTCCTAATGTTTCTTTCTCTGTAGCCTCTGCAGAAGCTGACGCATGCATCATGTTGTGAAATTTGTTCAGTGTATGCATCGTGCACTCATTGGCTAAACATGCCAGTTAAGTAAAATAAATCTTGATGCAACATGCACTAATCACGGAAGCTGGCAGCCTCGTGGATTTTCAGTTGGCATTATTTTCATCGGTGCTGGTGTTTGTGTGCAGTTGAGTGTGCATCACAGCTGGTTTCATCGCAGTAATGAAACTATAAAGAGAAGGTCTATGTTAATTCATCATTTTTACTTTACGACAGTCGCAATTGCAACATCCCTAAGCCTCCGCACATGTAATGTTGCAGCTCGCTCTATCTCAAAAAAGCGCGAGAGGAGCAAAGCAGTACACAAGTATTGAGAAAGCCACCGTTTTCGCTTCTAGAGGGTGACGTGTTTTCTATTACTGCAGATGCTGCCCTTGTAAATTTAGGCGAGTTAGTATGCGAATGTTTTAGCACAGTATGTGTAGGACTGATAAAAATAAGAACTTTCATATGGCTTTTTAATGCATTGCTGTTGCAGTCAGCGCATCACCTTTTGGGTGAAACTGATTTTTCGCAGCGAGAGCTGATATATATGTAGTAGTGTGAACCACATGCAGCCAATGCTTGAGCTTGAACTAATTGTTCAAGCTCAGGCATTGGCTGTATGTGGTTCACACTACCAGATAGCAGCCAATATACAAGTATTAAAATAAGAATGGGGGTTGTATTCTAATTCAAACAATTGAGTACTGCTGATGTACTTCTTTGATGGTGATGCCGAAGCAACTCTTGGATCTCCGTTATATACGAAACAGGTTGTACTGAATAGCAGAAATAGGTTTCAATTGCTTGAATAGAGGACATTCTATAAAGAAAGAAAAAAGAATCCATGTGGGCCTCTCAGCAGCTGTAGAATTGAGAGTAAAAGTGATAGTTTAACCCGTACCGCAACAACTAATCGTGGAAAATTTTCTGAAATGATGATCCCAGAGTATTGTAATGAAGCTAGCTTTTTTGCATAGTTGTGAAGCACTGCCGTCAAGCCACCTTGCACATCATAATTTTCATTTTTTTAGGCAAAGCTTCATGTAACTGACGTGTGAAACCGGCGAGGTTTGCTGAAAATATCTTCACCCATAGCTTGCTAGCACCAAATAAGGCCTATCTGAAGGCATGGCTGCTGCAGGTCATGAAGAGGCACAGAGATAGTGCAGCAATACTGTTAAAAAAGTATCCTTAGCTCTATGAAGCATGGAAGAAGCAACAACACTTTTCTCCACCATCATCCCCACTACTTCCAGCCATACATTGCAGCTCCCTCCGCCCCATAGATTCTGAGAGATGACACATGCTTGGCCATAGCGATCGTTAAAGATGCAAGTTCGGTTAGTTGGAGTTAATTGCATTTTTCCAGACCTAGATAATTAGCAAAAGAAAAGACCAACAAACAAGGTAATGCATCCCATTTGTTTTCTTCACCATGCCCGTAGTCCTTTTTATATCACTACCTAGTTATGTCTATACTCACAGACAGCCTATCTTGAATGCTCCGCCAGGTGGTCTAAATTTCCGGAGCCCTCCACTACGGCATCTCTCATAATCATGTGGTTGTTTTGGGGCGTTAAACCCCACATATCATCAGTCTCTTGGATGCTCATAGCTCTTTAGGGATGAACTGAGTGGGGGTAGGACTATATAAACAGGAAAGGGGGCAAGGGGTGTGCACTGGCATGAGAATAGGGAGGCGTCTCACAAACCGAGGAGAATCAAACAGTGCTCTCACTTCCTGCATCTTTCAAGAACTTAGTCATTGAAGCACATTTTGTTAACTTCCATCCGGTGCCATCTACTTTTCCTTCTATTTAATTTCTTCTTTTATTGCCTAGCCACACCACTTTTCATATGGAAACAAACGAAGCTTTCAAAGGAATAGCCACTGCCGACTTCTATAATGGATACGGCTCAAAAGACAGCAGCTTAAAGCACCCACAAACACACTGTTTAGACTCAAGTTACTATTCCAGTGGCGCTGACATAAACGTGGCACTGACGAGTATACAGGAGTGAGGTCCTCTAAGGCATGCTGATGACATGCATATTTGCATGCGCCATTTCCCAATAATTGATTCTCTCGCTATCACCAGCTTTTCAGCTATCATCCATTTATGTAATGGCAATCTGATCTTTTGTAGACATCCCTCATTATTTCACTTTGCTGCATTTCATTCTTGCCTTTCATTGTTTCATGCACTATGCAGTCGTTACCTGTAGCAACAGAAGTGTTGCACTGTTAAGCATGTCAGTGAAGGTCATAGAGGAAGCAAGAAGTTAGGAGGAAGCATTGTGCAATGCAATTGAAAGAAATAAATAAAGATATGCCAGGCCTGCATTGGACACGCAGTAAAGTTCCAGAGAAAGCTGATAGTGGTTTTTCTAGAGCCCTTTGTAAACTCTCTTGGGGCGCGCATGGCAAATGCAGTTGTGAGGTATCCTCTACGCTATCTGTCATCATAATTTTACAAACTAGGGAAGATCGAGCGTACGGAGAGGGGAATACTAGTGGAAATGGCTGCCCCCTCTCCCCTCTTAGAATTTTGCAACTTATCACTATTTCTATGCAGTAGTGATCAGCTGCATGGCTTTATTAGCACTTTCAGCAAACAGATCCAGTGTATCTGTTTGAAAAACTTTTTTAGGATTGAGACCCAACTTTTCGCATTACACAGTATGAGTTATCTTGCGGGTGATGTTGCGGCAGGAAAAGAAAGATGCCCCCGTCCGTGCACCCTCTCCTTGCATGTGCATCCCCCTTGCAAAAAGTTCTGTGAATGCCCCAGCGAAGTAAAGAAGTACCCACTATACCATTATTCATTATTATGCAAAGAAGCGAGATACCTGCTGTGTATCTCTGAGGCATTGTATAAACTTTGTTGACACTGTGGCTGATAGATAGATGGATAGGTGAAAAAACTTTATTTAGGTTCAATAGGTCACGGTAGTTTTCTAGCCTAGAGGTGGCCGCTTCCACATTAGGAATGAAAGACCTAGCTGTTGTGTTCTGGGTTTTCAGTTTCACTTTCGGAATGACATGTGAGGATGCCAGGGGGTGCCGCTCTGGCATCCAGGATTTCAAGGCGACTGTAAAATAAAACCAGTGTGTGTTGGGTAACCGTGAAGTGCGGTTGTTGTTCTTCTCTACGGCGCTTCGCGCCAACCCGCGTGTTTGGGCTGGTCGGCGTCCCCGCCGGTCGCGTACGTCTCCGTCGGCCGTCTTCTTCTTCTGCTTCGTCGGGACCAGCCAGCCCCCAACACAGCAATGGCGACGAGGACGTGTAAGAACCCATTTCGTTCTCCGTGTTCGTCTTTTTCTTACTTCTAATGGACCAACCTTAGACGCTCTTTGTTCTCAGCAAGGTGGCTGCTGCGTGCTGCGTCGCTTTATTTCTTCTTCATTCAGCTACGCCGCCTCTGCCTTCGTCTTCAAACAGTGTACTGGCATCATTTTCTTCTCGTCTGCACCTCTCCATTCTTCTTGCTTGAAATGGCGTCTCTTATTCCACCTCCCCTATTTCTTCATTCGCCCGGAGACTCGCCACTTCCGTGGGTGGACTGGAAATTGGTGTTTCAGGCTTACGCAGACGCGGCCGGGGAGGACGCCAGCAAGCCCGAGCGTCGCAAGGCCCTGCTGCTCAACGCGTTGGGCCCTGCCGGGTTAAAGCTCTTCTATACTTTGGATGCCACCAACGCGTTGCCGACGCCAGCGTCGGGCGATGCCTTCAAGAATGCTGTTGCTCTTTTCGATGAGCATTTTAAAGATGTCTCGTGCGATTATCTCGCACGCGTAAAATTCCAAGAAAGGCGACAATTGCCTGGCGAGCCAGTCACCGAGTTCATTACTTCTCTTCGAACGCCGCGTCGTGCGGCTTCGGCGCGCTCGAGGACGATATGATCCGCCATCAGCTTTTCACCGAGGTAGCCTCGCAAAACGTCCGCTGCCACATGCTTCAAAAGGGCTCCTCGATTTCATTATCCGAAGCCCTCTCGATTGCGCGAGAGGACGAGCTTATTCGCTCCCAGTTGGAGCAATTCGCTCCGCATTCAGTGCAGCAACTTTCTGCTGCGGAGGGCCAAGGCGGCGGCTCTTTGTTTCACGGGACGCGTCAACATGGCGGCCGTTCGTCTCGGCGTGGCGGCCAACATAGACGTCCGCCTGCACAGTCCTTCCGTGGCGGCCAACATGGCAGCCTCTCTGCGTCGCGGGGGCGAGGAAGCCGGCAATATGGCGACCCCATTCCGCCAAATTCTGGTTTTCAGGAACAGCACCGAGCTCCTAACTCGCATTCGCAATTTTCTCCAAGCGCAACCGCGTATTGCTTTCGTTGCGGGTCGGCTCGGCATTTAGCCAATTTTGCGCAGTGTCCCGCGAGAAACCACACTTGTCTTGCGTGCGGGAAAATCGGACATTTTCAGTCCGTATGCAATTCCCGTCCAGCAAATCTTCCTGAACCAGTTTCTTCGTCCGCTCCTTCGAGCACTGCACAGACCAATACGGTCACTGTTTTAAATGTGGATGGCCTCCACACTACGTCTGAGCCCAGCATCGTAGCTTCAGTGGGCCATGTTCTCTTGTCATTTCTCATGGACACTGGTGCCTCAGTCTCTTTAATCAGTGCCGCTGACTTTCATAGTCATTTTTCCAACATTCGGCCTTTGCCTTCACGCGTCGTTCTACAAACATATTCCAAGGAAACGATGAAACGATTGATATATTAGGTCATTTTACAGCTCAGGTCTCCTATCGCAGTCGCACTGCTTCCATTACTTTTTATGTAACTGTCAATGGCAGCTCGCTTTTGGGACGTGATGCCATCAGGGCTTTGTCCATCAACATCGTCGGTGCGTCTATGACGTGTGCTCAAGTCGACATCCAAGATGATCTTCCGGCCAACGCGCCTTCTAAATTCTACCACCTGTTCACCCGTGAACTGGGTTGTGTGCGCGGTTTTGTGCATAAAGTGATACGTCGACCAGGTGTGTGCCCTGTGCGTGCCAAGCTGCGCCGCATTCCTCTTCTTCTCCGTGAGCAAGTCTCTGCGGAACTGTCTCGCCTTCAAGCCAGCGGAATCATCAAGCCTGTCTCTGCTTTCGACTGGGTTTCTCCACTGGTCGTCGTCAAGAAAAAAGATGGATCCCTTCAACTATGCACCGACTTACGAAAACCGAACAAGGCGATCGTCGTAGATGGTTTTCCACTTCCTCACATTGAAGAACTGCTTCATCAGCTCTCCGGAGCGGTATGTTTCTCCAAGCTGGACCTCCCGTCCGCTTATCACCAAGTTGAGCTTTCTGAGTGCAGTAGAGACTTAACCACTTTTGTATCGCACGAAGGCTTGTTTCTGTTTCGCTGCGTGTGTTTCGGGCTTGCATCTGCCCCTGCAGTGTTTCAGAAAATGATGTTCATTATTCTTAACGGTTACAATAGCGCCCTTTGTTACTTGGATGACATTTTGGTGTGGAGACGTACTCGCGAAGAGCATGATGCTAACTTGCGTACTGTTCTCAACCGTATCAGTGAATGTGGTATGAAACTTAATGACAAGTGCATTTTTTCTGTGAATGAGTTACAATTTCTAGGACATAATGTCAGTTCCCACGGCTTGACACCTGTTGAATCTAAAGTTCAGGCCATTGTCAATGCTTCACGGCCTACTGATGTCAAAACCTTGCAATCTTTTTTAGGTCTTGTTGGTTATTATGCCAAGTTTGTCCCTCACTATGCTGATGTTGTTGAACCACTGCGTACTCTACTTCGACAAGCACAGCCTTTTAACTGGTCAGCTGAAGCTGAGCAGAGCTTCATTTGAGTTAAGTCAATACTGGCCTCAAAGCCAGCTGTTAGTATTTTCAATGAGAAGCTTCCCATCGTCATCACGACGGATGCGTCCGATGTTGGACTGGGAGCAGTGTTTCAACAACTCGGAGGTGATCAGCTGATCACTATCGCCTTTGCATCTCGTGCGTTGACCCCTGCTGAACGCAGATATTCAGTAGGAAAGCGTGAAGCTCTCGCGTGTCTTTTTGCCTGTGAGAAATGGCATGTTTACTTGTGGGGCAGGCACTTCACATTATGTACAGATCAACAGATCACCAAGCACTAGTTGCTCTTCTTTCTGCAGGATCCGAAGGCCGCCGCCCCATTCGCATTTCCCGTTGGTGTGCCAAACTCATGTATTATAATTTCAGTGTTCAATATTGTAAGGGTTCTAATAACGTGGTTGCTGATGCACTGTCGCGCCTTCCTCTTCAGATACCGGTTACTGAAGAGCGGGATGAGGAAGTTGTTTCATTAGTTACTTCCTGCATTACTAAAACTGAGCTTCAGGCAGCTAGAGCTGCAGATTCCACTTTGTCTCAAGTTCTCAAATATTTACGTGAAGGATGGCCTTCCAAATGTGCTCTTTCTTCTGAATTCTTGCCTTATTTCGCAGTCCGACAGGAACTGTCTTGTGTCGAGGACTTGCTTTTCTGCGATGAACGCGTCATTACCCCTGCTTCTTTCCGTAACACGCTAATACAGCTTGCCCATGAGGCCCATCCAGGCATTGTCCGCACCAAACAGAATCTCCGAGACAGGTACTGGTGGCCAGCCTGAGACAAGCAGGTCGAGCATGCAGTTTACAACTGCCATATATGTCAGGCAGCTGACAAGTCTGCTAAACCTGTATTTTCTTCGTTGCAGCCAGTCCAGTGGCCTGATCGGCCTCGGCAGAAACTCGGCATGGACATCATCGGTCCTTTGCATAACGTTCCGCAAAATGCCCGGTTCATTGTTTCTCTCATTGACTATCATTCCAAATGGCCAGAGCTTTGTTTCACACACACGGTTACTTCTGAGGTCATCATTGAGTTTCTGTCTTCAATCTTCAGCCGGGAAGGTTTTCCTGATGCCATAATTACGGACAATAGTCCACAGTTTCAGTCCCAACACTTCGAGGCTTTTCTTTCACAACGAGGAATTCAGCACTTGAGGTCATCAGTTTTCTATCCCCAATCAAATGTGCAAATCGAGCGCTTTAATCGCGTTCTGAAGGAACATATCCAGATAGCCCAATTAGAGCACCGTCCCCTCAAGCAAGTCTTGACTGAATGTTTAGCTTCGTACAGGTTCACACCACAAGGCACCACTGGAGTGTCTCCTGCTCAACTTCTCCACGGTAGGCAACCGCGAATTGCTCTCGACATAGTCTCTTTGCCTCGTAACATAGCAGTGTCCTCTCCTGATCAAATCCGTACCAAGGTTTTTTTCTCGTCAACAAGCAATGAAAAAGTATGTCGACACCCATCGAGGTGCAAAGCAGTCCAAAGTTCGCACTGGCGATCTAGTCAAGGTTCGTGTGCCAGGCAAGCGCCCCAAGTATCGGGGTCCTTACAAAGTCTTGGGCCAGGTTAGCCCCACTTCGTTTCGCTTGAGTGATGGTAACATCTGGAATGCTTCGCGCCTTGTTATTTTTCATACGGATTCGCCTTCAACACCTAAATGTCTTCCTCATCACGTTCCGTCCGCGCCTTTCAACTATCCATCAGATTATTACATGTGGCCTCCATGTACAGGCATTTCTTCAAGGGGGGAGGAGTTACCAGTCGGTGTCTCTGGTTCAAGTACACCAAGTCTTACGGTTCACTTCGAACCTTCACATACGGCTGAGACCGTGAACCGGACTTCGGTCTGCAAAATTCTTCCAAAGTTCATGCTACGAGCTCTGATGAGACCGCGAATTTCAACGCTCGTTCAGAGCCTTCACAATCTTCTACTGCTCTTGAGGTTTCACATCAGAGCACAAGTGACCAAGGTGCAGAGACCTAATTCTACACCCAAAAGGGCCCTCCCTAAGCGGAAGCGGCAGAAGCCGCGTCGGTTCGCAGACTACGTGATGTAGAACTTTTGTTCATTACTGTTGTGAACATTATTGTTCTGTGAAAAGGTCTAATGCATTCAAATCAATATTGTACTGAGTTGTGTACATTTTTTTTTTCAGTGCATTTTCAGGACTCGTAGTGTGTGAGTTCGGTGTGCCGTGCTCTGAATTTTCATGTGTTCTAACGTTCATCAATCATGTATAAATATAAACAGTGTATAGGTGAACTTCTTTCGAGGAGGGGATGACTGTTGTGTTCTGGGTTTTCGGTTTCGGAATGACATGTGAGGATGCCAGGGGGCGCCGCTCTGGCATCCAGGATTTCAAGGCGACTGTAAAATAAAACCAGTGTGTGTTGGGTAACCGTGGAGTGCGGTTGTTGTTCTTCTCTTCGACGCTTCGTGCCTACCCGCGTGTTCGGGCTGGTCGGCGTCCCCGCCAGCCGCGTACGTCTCCGTCGTCTGTCTTCTTCTTCAGCTTCGTCGGGACCAGCCAGCCCCCAACACAGCACTAGCCTTTTGGCTTTTGTGTTACTGCCCGTTGACACCTTTTGTGTTACTGCCCAACATACGCAAATGAGCGGCTTCACCTGTGCGCTGTTCTAAATCAACTGGACGGAAGTGATGTCACTGTTGAGAAAGTATTGGGACCATGCCGCTACCAATCCCAGTTCTGAAAGGCAACGAGAGCACTGTTGCGTTTCCTCAAGGACACCGCTCGATTCGTGTGTGATGTGAAACAGTTACGCATCGGCCCATTCAGAAACCTTTTCCCCTCCTCTATAACTTTCCTTCCTCTTCCACCTGTTGACCAGTGCAGGGTAGCCTACTGGGCTCGGCCCTGGTTAACCTCCCTGCCTTTCTCCTTATTCTCTCTCTCTCTTACCCCTCCAATTTGTGAACACATAGAGTTGTATCTCACCACTCTTCAGTGTTGTCCTTGTCTCTGTGTAATGCAAAGTAATGGCAGATGATGATGAAGAATTATGGCTGGGCCTTTTATGTTAGGGTTGGGTGGCTTTAAACCATCCACTCATTAAGAAATTTGAGTTATGTGACTTCTGCCATTGTTTTACTAATCTATCATGCTATATTACCTCTGTTAACATGATTCCCTTCGCGACATTACGCCTGTATAGGGTCTTTTTTTTTTGTGAAGAGCACCAGTGTGGCTCTGTGGTGGAGTACTTGAATGCCACGTAGAGAGCCTGGTTTCGAATCTCGCTCGGTTCTCAATGTGTGCAATATTTGTTACGAACCCTGGCGGGTGTGGCGAACACCAACCGAATTGGCTGCTGTTGCAATCTTGTAACAGTTTTAGCTTTAAAATAGGCCGTGCTCTCACATGCCAAGCTTTGCTTACCTCCATTTTCTCAATAGTGAAAGGGCTTCAAATGTTTACCTTCACTTTAGCTCTAAATTTTCACTATTTTTGCGAAGAATAATGGTGACTCGTAGAGTGTTTAGGATGCGCTGTTGAGTGTTGTTAAAGTAGCCAATCTCTTTTTGTTATTACAGGTATAATCCTTAAACCAGTTCAGTGTGAGCAGTTCTTCCCCTTCTGCATTGCAAGATTGTGCTGGTTTGGATGGGATGAGCGGGATCGGAGCTTCTGCCACAGTGAACCGGTATGCATGTGCTGACCGTCATATGCTGATCTGCAGGGATTGGAAGTTCTGGGGTAGAGACAAAGTAGGGGACTCGATGTCTGTCATTTGAGCCCTTATAATTTGCGGAAAAAAATTTGACTGTTGTTAATTGAGCAACTGTGACGATGTGCTTACAAGCCACCCCATAAAGGGGGAGTAGCAATCGATTTTGACCTCGTGAGAAATTCAGCACGCATCTAAATTCAAGTATACGCACATCTTGCCATATCCCTGTATCTAAAATTAGTCATCAAGGCTTCAAACGAAACTTAGTGACTTCGTGCATAGCAGTACAATGTCACAGCCTACTATGGTACTACTACGTCATTTGTGACTTATTCCCATAAGCAAAACATATTCTCATTTATGTAGCCAGAGATGCATGACATTAAGCTTGTGATCCAGAGTGCAATGCTGAAATCCTATTATCTGATTGGTTTTCAACATGTTCGTATGAATTTAAAAGTTAGAGCCACCATATCTGCAATGAGCCGCACATTACCTAAGATGCCACATTGTAATCATCCTGTTCGTTACACATCCACAGGTGGAGAAAGCTTATGGTTCAAAAGACACTATCACCGTTTTCGGCTACGCTATGGTCTGTGATCTGGTCATGGCTGTTGTCGTGCTCACAGAAGCCCAAGCAGCACTTATGGGAGGTAGTGAACAGCCAGCTAACTTGGAGACGGCAATCTCGAGACACGCAGGCAATCGCAAAGAGTGTGACGAAATGGTGTGCACCGTAGGCCTGCAAACGTTTGTGCAAAATGAATCTGATGAGACAGTGGTCTTGGAAGAAGGAGCGGTGTGCTGCGAGCTTCCACCGCCATCGCGAGTGAGCTTCATTCTCTTGGGCTCTGCCACTGACAAGGCCATCAAGTACAGCAGTGCTCTGGCACGTGCCAGTCTTCTGCGCCACCACATGCACTCCTGGAGGGACACGGGTGCAGCGCCAAAGGTTTGTGTGGACACCGACGGCGTGTCCGTGTATGGCAAGCTCGCAGATACGACAAATGAAACATGTCTCCTAATTGTAGACAAGAAGACTGTCAGGTTGGACACTGTATTCACAGGCTACTACCAGGCTCACACGTCAAGGTGTGTTCTAATGTTTCACGATTATTGTTTTCACTGTACAGTACTCGCAGATTGAAAGAGGACAATTTATGGCTCTGTAACATACATACTTTCGTTTCCACCTCTGTGAGTGCTGTTCACAATGTGTATGTACACAGTTTTGTGCTCTAAAAAACATTAGGTGTGTTGAAAACATCTATGCTTGTAAATAATCATTTATCTTATATATTTATGCTTTGAAGGCTTTCTATATACTTCAAACGAATCTCATTTACATTGCACAACAAATAGATCCTCTATCGACCCTTAATTTGAGCTCCATAGGGTACACAACGTGTCATGCTCATATTTTTCATACTGCACTGCGTCACAATTATTGCATGTGTGATATTTCAACGATACTGTGACCCATATTACAAGAAGCTAAAAGCGGGCTGACAGATCTAGCCTCTTGAACATTGATCTTTAAATAATTTCTCTGGTGAAGCATATTTCAGCAACTGTACTAAATTATCTACCGCCAGACATTGCTGAAGTTTAACCATGCTCTCTTTCTATACCAAGTTTTCCAGATTTCATAGTCAGATGAATTTCTTATATCCTAGGTCGAGTGGCCGTGATCGAATGTGGTCAACTGGCAATGATAAATGTGAATCGCAAGACCGTCGTACCTTTCATCGCTACATGCAAGGCACTGCTACCATGCGTGAGCTGATTTCAAGAATACTTTTCTTGCTAAACAGTCTGGAATGTCTTTTTACTTCTTGATCTTGAAATGTGTCTCACCGAGCACATGACAAAAATTGCCAGCATGTTTAAATGCCGTTCCAGTGTTCGAACTTTCATGTTGCTAACGATGTCGACATCAGTTAGTGGTCGACAGTCCCTTGCACTGTCATAGGCACTGACGAAAATTCTCTAGATAGAGAGAAAAACAGGAGCACATTACCTAGTGAATTTCTCGTATTTTCATCGTTTTAGTAAATACTGCATGCACACATGAAGGAGCATTTAAGGAGGCCAAGTTAACCAAAGCAGCATATTTTTGTATCAATACAAGTAACACTTTTTTTAAAATATGGCAATACTACATGATTTCTTGCTGGTGCCTTCCAGTACACTCAAAGTAAGCCCAAGGTTGTATGTATAACTGAGGTTAAACTAGTACTATTCGACTACTCATGAAAAAAAAAATTATACACTATAACTTACAAGGGTTATCCCTATTCAGTGACAAGATTGCGTTAAGTTTTACAATATTGATAGAATGTGAAATGTCGTAAATGACAATGGTGGAAGCTTTTGCATGGTACTTTACAATTCTGATCCCCGCTTAATTACTATACACTCATGGCCGATACAACTTGCCGTTCATTTTGTATAGTTGAGGCCGTTCACTGGCACATGGCAGTGGTCACTGTGGTTTTCAATACGGGTCGTCGAAGATGCGCACCAATAACATTCGCTGTGTTCGACAGTGATGCTATTGTGGAACCAATTCATGGAATTCATGGAATTCATGGAATTTTCACTGATCACACTGTGTGACACGTAGTGTATCAAAACTATGCACAGTATAGGCAGGGTGCCATATATGAGACACTTTAGAGACACTTGGGCTGAGTGTGGCAGAGGCCTGCATTTCTCTTTTTTTTATTTTATCATAAATGAATAAATAATGTGAATGATATTCTGCATGAGCAGTTTGTTTCACATTTTTTTTTTTTGCTTGTAGCGAATAAGAAGCCATTGTCTCTTTGAGGCTGCAGTGCCATGTTTTGTATTTCCATAGCTGCATTAGCCCTTAATGAATATAATTTATGGGAACAACAATTTTTTTTTTCTTTTTCTGCATTATGACCCTGGTGTACAGCGACACCTCCCAGAAAACCCAACTGCTATTCAGCTGACGTCGTCCAGCGAGTGCTGGACTCTGTGGATGCTCCTTGTCTCAAGCACGGTGGGACTCAGCATTTTCTGCGCTACCACGGGCGCCTCCTTGTGATGGTTCGTGGCCCTCCTGGCTCAGGCAAGGACATTGTAGCGGCAAGGCTGGGAGAACTGTACACGAGCAGCAGCAAACAAACTGCTTTGTCAGAACCTTCCAAGCCCACAACTACATCTGTGCCACTGGGCGACCTAAACAAGTGAGCTTGGCTATGTTCACCAATGGTCTCGGGTAACCTTCTGTCTCGGCTAGAGTTGTGACTTTGAACCACAACGTTTAAAAGTTGCCTCTGCTTAGCGTCGCAATGCGTGTTTCAATGCCTGTGGCGATGGTGAGTGTAGGTAAGTGATCGCAGTCAAATAAAGCTGCCTGTAGGGGTCAGAGATTTATGTAATGAATTTTTGGATACATTGGAAACTTGTGATGTAACATAATTAAGGGTAGCGCTTTTATATCTCATGTACTTGACTTTCTTTCTTTTTTTTTTTTTGCAGTGCTTCATGTATAACATAGACAAGTCAATTATGCGTTATTCTTTTGACATGCTTAATAATATGTCCTTTATCATTATTGCTTTTTATCAATATTTTATGTAACCCTCCTGTGACTATAGTAAACTTTTACAGGATGTTTCAAGAAACCTGTCTACTATTGAAAATTACAAAAAGGAGGTATTTGCATGATACCTGCACTGTTCCTTTTACTGTGACAGAATGCATCTTCAGATGCGTGTGAACATTAATTATGGTAGTAATTATAGGAATTAATGCCATTATTTTTTAACTAGTGGAAATATTTGGTTAAATCAAATAGGCAAATTCAAGTCCTTCATGCAAGCAGCCCATAGCCACTTTGAAATTTCTGAAAGCCAGCCACTAGTAATCGCTGCGGGGTGACGAAATTGGGCTAATTTAGCAGGCCAAACTCAAACTGACACACCGAACAGCGCATCTATCATTCACTTCGAAAACTCGCTCATTGACGACACCGTTTTTCTTGCCGTTATTAACTGTCGATCTACATACATACATACCGTTCTTAAACTACATACTTTATTTTGTGGCAACGCTTTCCTGCCATATAGCCACTTATCGACACTTGCTTATCCTCCTCCCCCGATGCAAGGAAAATTGTGTGTTCACTGAAGGTGCTTTCGGCGTTTAAATCTTCAGCACCTTTTTCCAAATGGACTTTTGCAAGTTGCTCAGTCCTGATAAGTGAGCAGTGGCAAAGCGCAAGTATTTTTATTTTACAGCGAAAGCTGTTGTGCGATCACAATGAGGGTCGTTTGGGCTATAGTTGTGCACAGCTTCTAGTGTTCGTAACCACTATTACTGGAAGTAAAGAGAAAAGTAAACAAAGAAGGCCAGGGACACAATGGGATTTGAACCCGGGTCCCCTGCATGTTAGCCTAGTATTTTACCACAGACTATCCCCAGTACTTGAAACTCTGTAGCGAACTTGCTTCTAAGCAGGCTTGAAGCCGGGAAAGAAATCGCGTTAATATCAGAAATAAAGTGTTTTACAACAGCAATAGAACAACCAGGCGTCGCACAATGCGAATCGTGTAACGAGTGGGTTGTCGTGTGCTCCACACGACAACCCACTTATTACAAAAGTTTCAGGCATGATTCTTCTTCGTCGTCAGCCACAGCATCAAAAAGTTGCACAAAACTCCTTGCAAATATGTAGTGGGTACCACACTTCTCCAAAGAATGACGAAGGATGGCATAGTGAATGCCTCCATACTAGTACACAAAAAGTATGGTGATTTATGGCATGATGGGTACCCTAAAAGTGTACTTGGAGCAGTTACCCAAAGAGTGTTTAAAAAAGGCTCTGAAAAGCCGCTGTACAACTTTTGCTGTGACTGTGATGCACGTTCCGTGCAGGCCTGGTGGTTTTTTACATGCAAAAAATCTTGGAGAGTGTTCTGCTTCTGGAGGAATGGGTCATAGAGTACTAATTAAGCGAGTTTTTCTGCATCATATATGCTACGATAATGATAATTGGAAAGGTTGGTAGGCACACAACATAATAGGTGTGCTTGCATCATAGTGACTGGAGTTCAAAATTTTGAGCTTGAGAAATGAGCTCTTGAGAAGGGCATTTTCACTAGTCGAGGCCCTCGCTTGGTATTTATAAGCAATCAAGATTAACTTTGTGACTCCCTCATATGGTGTCTTTATGATGGCTCCATTGATGCCTGTGAATCCTGGCAAGAACATATATTTAGACTACGAAAAAGAAGACAAGACTAATCCTATGTGATTTGTATTTTTGTTCATTTTATTTTGCATTTTAGCACGTTAATATAATTTCTTCTTATTTTTCTTATTTTCAGAATGGAAGATTGTATGAAGGGTAATGCACCCATGCTGTATTATTACACAGAAACCTTAGTTTTGCATATTACAAGATATCTGGCCCTGGCATCGAAGTATGGATACACGGTCATTATCATCGACATGCCACATAAGGACGCCTCCGAATCCAAGGTAATTATAGAGGGTGCAAGCTCCATTCATCTACATTAACAAGTTGCAGGAAATTGTCTGAAAGCAACCTTGCAAAAAAGGGGGGGGGGGACGCAGAGTGTTCGCATGTAATTCGGCCTACCTACACTCTGACAACTTAGTGATAAAAGTGAACTACTACTTCCTCATGCCAGCAGTTCCCACTGGCATCATGAATCCTTTAAGTGCAGTCAGCTATAAGTAAAGCCTGAAGAGGAAAATTGAATTTTCGTGAGAATTCTTACTATGCGGTATTTGAGTAGACTTGTGTCGATACGGAAACAGTAGTAATTTATTATAAGT
Organism: Rhipicephalus microplus; assembly: GCF_043290135.1. Classification (NCBI taxonomy): domain Eukaryota; kingdom Metazoa; phylum Arthropoda; class Arachnida; order Ixodida; family Ixodidae; genus Rhipicephalus; species Rhipicephalus microplus. Next base: position 53,352,479 of record NC_134702.1, read on the forward strand.
AGGGGTGCGCGAATATTGGACGTTTCGAGTAAATTTCGAATAGTGCTTGTGCTGAAATTTTTACTATTCGAACTTCCCAGAAACATGCGCAGTCAAAGTCCGACTGAAAAAGACCCCTTCATGTTTTTAAAATGCTTCACCTCACTACTTCTCATATTTTGGCAAAGCTGTCTTTCAAGTTCCACTACGATTGAACTTTTCAAAGTTAGTTGACGTCTAATTAAAAAAGACTCCGTCAGATTTTAAGCATGCTTAACCTCATTACATCTTCATATTCCTCAAAGCTGCCTATCAGGCTCCGCTACGGTCACACTTCCCTGACACGTACAATCCGCCTTTTTCACAAAAGAATGGCGCATGCGGAAAAGTCACAAAACCCCTTTTCACTTTGGAGGCTTTGCTTCTGGCAGTACCGGTTCTCCCGGCCCTTACTACAGCCCTATCTATAATACGGGCTTATGCTGTCCTATAGAGGGCAGCACATGAAAATAAAAGGAGGTGGATTGTCTGATAATTAATGGCTGCTTCAATTTTTTTAATGCTTGACCTTACTACATTCTCGGATGCTGTCTTCCAGGCTTCATTACGGGTGTAAATGTTTGGCTCAAAAAAGCGCTGATTCCAACATAAAGATTCTAACAAAACTTTGAATGTTCCTGTATTGACGTCCACGAGGCACATTTTGAACTCCTAGCTTAATGATAGCACAGCCTTGTCTGCCACATAGTTGGGCTTCCACACAAGTTGAAAGAAGGGAAGAGGCTGAGGAAATGGCATCTTTGCCTTACCCATGTAGAGTTTTGCTGGCAACACTTTGATTGCATCAAATCATGTACTAATACAATTTGGCCTCCCCATTGCCTCATTTTTGATAAGACAACTATGAAATACCATCCCACCAGTGCTCCATTAGGCTGGTGAATATAAATACTCGTATTACTACATCTCAGAAGAGTAGCCTTAGGAACCTCTTCAACTTTCCCCCCCCACAATTTTACTTCAAACTATTCGAAAGATATTCTAGAAATATATATTTTTATTTTTAGAAATAAAAATAGAAATGTTTTTAGAAATAGAAATATATTCTCTTTGCACTCACACTTCAATATTCAAACTCACTTTGCACCCAAATTTTTTCTATTCGCACAGCTCTAATTATAAGTACACACTTGTCATTACTTCACATTTGCCGATGCGGTGGCCTAGTAATTACGGTACCTGGTTGCTGACCCAAAAGATGGGAGCCAAATGCCAGTTATGGTACGCATGTTTTTATGGAAACTATATGCTAGAAGGCCATGTGCTATATGTGATGACGATTTACGTTAAAGAACTTCAGGTAGTCAAAATTATTCAAAGCATTGTGATGTGTCTTGTAGACTGTGATGCTTTGGGATGTTTAACCTCACCTAAACGAAACTTCCTCATATAATGGTGAGAAATTTTTAGATTTACTTTTTACTTTATTTCAAAGTTAGACCACAGTGTAGTTACGTTACGATCGAATTTAGACTCTGAAGTTCGTCATTTTGCAGCGAGTTCGCTTATTGACAGGAGAGCTAGTGTTAGCTTTCTTCTATGTCCATTACAAAAGCTTTTCACTATTTAAACATTGCATAGCCAGTAATCCAAAAGACTGGTTGCATTTTAAAATGCTAATGGCATTGTGTGGAACCAGAAGCAAACTTGCAAAGTCTACTGTAACAGTACTGGATCAATGCAGTGAGAAGAAGTAGAAGGTGGCAGCCTTCGGTAAAGTGCACAGTATCTACAATAGCAGCCTGCATCATCAGATAGCAGTAGTCATCAAGTACTTATAAAATGCTTGCCAAACGCATCTGATGCTCCTTACCCATTATGAGAAAAAAGGGGACTGCGTTACTAAGCCAGCACTTACACATGTGTGCATGTTTTATCAGTTTGCTTGTTCCAATCTGGATTTTATTATGATAGCAATTATATGGACACTCTTTGCTGGATGTCGCCACCAAAGTAAGCGTCGATGTCATGCATTCTATATGTATATGTATCTGATTATATGAATATGCACGAAAGAAAAAAAATCCCAGAAAAAAAGACTCCGGATCGTGGAATTGAACGTGGCACTTCTGCGCCGCGATTGCGAGGCGTTAACCACTGAGCCACTGAGAGTTACCTCCTTCAACGTTCAAACAGCAAGCTATTCATATCTACCACTTACCGCTGTTGGTGGGTATTTCGGAGGGAACTATCGTGTTTTCAGCATTATCAGCAAGATGGAGCAGTGAGCGCGCGGCAGCTCTCATCTCTCACGCGTATACTTTGGCCCGCGTAGAGAATAAGGGGGTGGCAGCTCGATCGTGCGCCCTAATCTTGCAGCGGGGAGAATAGCAAGTCTTGGATAGCCTTTGAGTTCCGTCAGAACGATTTTGTTGTAGTTACCAGGCGCACAAAGCTCACTGCAATCGTTGCACAGCCTCCGTTTGCGAAAAGGGCGCACTTTTTAGACACAGCGAAGTAACAACCGAGAAACTTATTCGCGTTCATCTGTACCTGTGAGAATGCTTTGTGTGTCCTTTGTGCATGATAAACGCGGGGCACGTTTCAATATGCTTGCCATTCTGCGTGTGACCTTTTAATTTTTTGCTATCGCATTCATTGCTTTGTCTTTGCGGCAAAGCTATGACTTTTTTTTATTTATGCCGACTGTTCAGGCTCCGTACAAAGCCATGGGCGAGTCAAACGAGAAGATTCAGTGGGAGGAGGTGCATCCCTTCGCCACAGGATGGTCTCCAAGGCCCAAAGATGCAGCACAGCTCCTGCAGCGTTTCCGGCAGATAAGAAACATCCTGAAGAATGAGGACTGTGAGTGTATTTCTACGACTGGTAGACAGTGCTTGATGGGTGTGATGAAACAGCACATCAGAGGTCCAGCATACCTCCCTCTTTCTATAAAAGAGGAGGCACCTCCTCTGATTGCAAGGGGGTACCAAGGTTGACTACGCTGCCTCGACTGTGCATTTTTTGGCAGGGTTGCATGCGTCAGCAGTCCCAAGGGCAAGCATGGCGGCATTTTAGGAGTCTTTATTGTAAAGATGCAAAATGAAAACACATGGCATATATGCAGATTTGACATACCTGCCAACTCTCTAACTTTGCAAAGTAGCACTATTTCTGGAACTTTGGCAGTGTTTCGTTAGACTCCGTGAAAAGTAAGTTCGGCAAAAAATTTGCTGATTGGTTTAAACACATATCTCTTCAAGTCCTACATAGTGAGATTATTAAGGCAAAAGCATGAAGTGCTGCGTGAGAAGTGGTATAATGTGACAGTTCAGACGCAGCAGCAACACATGTGAGGCAAAAAAATATAAATGTCATCATCAGCCACAGCATCAACAAAGACACTGGAATTGAAAAAGCACTGTGCAGTACAAAAACTAACCTGACATCTCTCGCTCCCATAATGATGATGGTGGTGGTAGATTAAAGTATAAAAAGGCATATAGAGTCATTTTGATATAATATAAACAGACTTCTTATTTATAAAACACTGATAAAAACTTGTAAGGTTTCATAATGTCTGTCTAGAGGACATAAATAAAAGCTGATAAAGTTTGAAAGGAAGAGGTTAATCGCAAAGTGAAGTCATTGCCTAAAGGCTTTTCTAGTCTCATCTTAGCAATCGATAACTGTTCCCAAGGAGTATTTTCCTAAATCGGTTTGTGAAGCTAAAAAAATTGCCGTTAGTAAGGCCGCTAAGGATGGTGACCATCTAAAGAAGCCTTGTTTATAACCTTGCGCTGCTGCAAGCTTATTGGCGGCTGTTTGCTTGCTTTACTTAAAAGTGAATCATCATTAATAGTGGTTGTGTGTGTGTGTCATCAAATGTGCATAGCCAAGACGTTCCTTTAAGAACTGTACATTTTCTTTTTCTGTTAGGGCAAGTTGCTTGATTAAAAAGTTGCCTTTTATGATGCAGGATTAAAACTGGTTTGCTAAGTTGGTAATATCTCCATGTTGAACCCCAAACTGGTAATATTTTTTTTTCATCTGTGATGTTTTTTTTAAACAACTTTTTACGCTACTTTTGGGTGAATGGCTTTCAGTTGCATGAACTACAACTCATATTCCTATCATATGAACTAGGTAGAAGTTTTAAATGTCCCTAGAACATACAAGAAACTACGAAGTCAGTCGTATGCCATGCAAGCAAGTCAGCCGACATCGTCCATGAACAGCATATATAAGGACGCTAGCAGTGCTGGTTTACTTTACGATTAGTGCAGCAATACCGTATAGTCATGGCCAGCATGTAGCTGTTACCATGCATTTAGGGCTACTTGTGCAGGAAAAACGTTAGTGCATTGTTGTACGGCAATCCATACTGGTAATACCGTAGCACGAATGGTATGTGGTATTTTGGGAACTGCTGGAACCCCTTAGTACTGGTGACTGCATTCAACATGTGGCGAGGCCCCGCCGTGGTGGTCTAGTGGCTAAGGTACTTGGCTGCTGACCCGCAGGTCGCGGGATCGAATCTGGGCTGCAGCGGCTGCATTTCTGATGGAGGCAGAAATGTTGTAGGCCCGTCTGCTCAGGTTTAGGTGCACGTTAAGAACCCCAGGTGGTCGAAATTTCTGGAGCCCTCCACTACGGCGTTTCTCATAATCATATGGTGGTTTTGGGACGTTAAACCCCACATACTACTACTCAACATGTGGCGAAATGTATGGGTCACATGTATCCTAACAATTTTCTTCGTTATACTTCTAGCTAGACATAAAAGCTTATGCAGATTGGTGCTGTCGCAGTCACTTTGTATGCTTTTTATACTACCATCATCCTCATTTTCCTGTTTGCTTTAACGGCACAGAATTGTTGATAACACGTTTGAAGATCAGTGTAGGCCGGTTTATCGCAAAGTTTGATGCAGCGCTCCCTTTTTCTGGTGTACTTTTTGTGCAACTGCCAAACGTCTGGCTGCTACCATAATATTGTGTATGAGAAGTCATAGAGGGCCTTTGTTTTCCGTCATATCTTTATTGGGGTGTTTTTACTGGCTTATAGTTCTACTTGTACATTATTTAATGAGGTGAAACCATGTTTCCTTTTCTTTTTAGCCACTTTGGCTCCCAAAGATGTAGCCAGTAGCCACGTTTATCCCTTCTGTTTGGCAAGGGTGTGCCTATTTGGTTCTAGTGTGGCCGACAAGGATTACTGCCTCAGTGAAAAGGTATGTAACTATAGGTAATGAAGCAAATGCTTAGGGTCGGAATATTTCTTTCAACTGCCTTTCCTTTTGCTCCCACTTCAATTTGTTAAGCTTGTCACCTTTGCATTCTGTGAAGGTTTTGCCACACAGTAATGGTCTGCTGAAAGCTGCAGGCAAAACACAACCACATGACTTTTACCTCGTCATAATTTGAGCATCAGAGATCAACCGCAGCAATACTGCACAATGGCACACAGTCACAATCGAGTGCTTTGTTGCAAGTCAGCTGCTGCAAAGGCGTGACTTCCCAGATTACCATGAAGAAATTTGATCACGCCCTATGCTGCTAAGTTTACTTTGACAGTGCATTGCATTCAAAATGCTGCTGTATAAAATTCAAGCATGCAGTACACTAGAAACGTATGTTGACGTGTTTTTAGTGGACCTTAGGATAATGAGCACCAAACTAACAGTGCCACAGGCATTCAATAATGAAAGCTATGCTATGCAAAGTCTTATTTGAGCTTCAATACTATGCCTACAAACTATTGCATCAGATGTTTAATAACAATTTTTTTTCAAGCACATGACATATTTTTGGTTTCTGCAGTTAAGTACATATTAACAATTAGTGTAACCATACAAAATATAAGAAGTCAGTGGACGATATCTCTGAACATAGATGTAGTGTCCCTTTGCTTTTTTTTTACCTTTTTCAGATTTTTAATTGTTCAATGGCAGTTTTAAACAGCGACACCTGGTAATAGAAATATACGTACAAATCAATGGGAAAACTTCTAAAGCATATCATTGAGGAGTAAGTGAGCACAGTACCCTATGCTGTTGCCTATCTACATGGATACTGAAATTTTCTCGGCGACTTCAACATTTAGTTGAACACTCAAATGTTGTATGCTTTGCAGCACACCACTTCATAAAATATCGATGTAGTATATGGTTCTCCAATGATCAATATACCAGTTAGTACTACGTTTCAATTACTCTTTCTGTAACATCAGCTGTCCTTGAGACATTGCGTATGAGGTTAGTCACCGCTTTAGTTTCTTCACACTTCACGCACGACTTTGTATCATTTCAATCTGTAGTCGCTCATCAACCTCATGGCTAGATTAACATATCAACTTCTTTAAAAACATTACTCTTTTTGCTTGCCTCCCAATTGTTTCACTCCTATGGCATATACATAACAGATATTGGAAATGGCACACGGTGCAGACAGCAAGACAAAGACAACGAGTGGTAGTGGAGCGAAGGCTTGATGTGTTTGGACTGTCCTATGTACACCTTGTTTGAACGGTACTGCACTGAGCACCAATAAATGCGGCAGAAGGATTTGCCACAACATACATTCCATAGCTGCAGTAGTTGACCATACCATAGGGTAAAGCTTAACTGCTCTCTGTAAGAACTTTACATGAATTCTTTATTCTGATAGCTTGGAGAGTGTCTACAAGTAGCCTTAAGATTCGCCTGCATACAGCAGACCTCAAATGTTTGTCTAAATAGTTTTCGTGCGCCGAACTTCTCATGCGAACTGCAAATGCTGCATTTTTGATGCACATTTGCAGGTGATGCAGGCCTATGGGCGAAGCGATACCCTTCGCGTGTTTGGCTACGCTGTAACTCAAGGCTTCGTGTTTGCCATGGTAAAGCTGACTGATGATCAGGCATCGCTCACTGGCCGCCTTGACAGTGTGGACGAAAATAATGATGTAGGTGAAGTGACGCGCCAGTTGTCCCTAAGCCTCGGCTTCCAAACGTGGGATGAAGTCGGCTGCATCGTTGACATGGCCAAGTTTACAGAAGGGTGTGATGACGGGAACAATTTGCACTTTGTTGGAAAAAGGATCGGACTCGAAGGTAAGATATCAGCCCAGCTGTGTAACTAAGCTTCGACGAGTCGGAAAGTGGGCATGTTAAGAATTGCAGGAAACCTGAATATGTGTAGAGAGCATGAAATATCCAAAATCGCTAGAAGATTTACTGTGCATGCTAAGTCCCAGTGACAACAGGGTCTACAAGGTAATGTGAACCATACCTCACCCTGTCTATAAATATTTCTTTAAAAGTACAGGTGAGGTTAATTAAAAAGCTGAGTGGCTACAGTAATAAATACACTTAACTTCTGCAATGCTGCAAAAAGACAGTACAATGTACATGTAAATTAAATACACATTGCTTATTGTATGACATTACAATGTACATTGGGTATTATAGCCTGTGAACTCATTCTCAAACCTTTGCTCCTTTGCTGATATGTGCAATTTCTCGCAGTTACTGCCTGCATAAGTCTTTTTTGTCTGTGTGTGTGTCTTTCAAGATCTGCAATTGTCGAGGATCACCTTTATGCCGCTTGGCTCGATCGATGGAACTGAATACAGCTACAGCAAAGCTGTTTCCGCTCCTTGGCTACTGCTGTGCTCGAAACTGCGTTCTTGGAGAGCAGCTGAGATCAACTGTGAGAGAACTATCAATGAAATCGAAGTTTATGGGTCAGCAGTGTCAACTGACAATGAATGCCTTCTGCTTGTTGATCATGCGACCACAGAGCTGGATGTCGTCTTCACAGGCTACTACCAACCCTATAGAACATCGTAAGAGATGACATTATGTCTTTAATGCTTATTACTATCATCATTGATGTATTCAACATCCACCGCCAGTGTGGTACGTGCACCCTGAGAACTCTGCCGTTTATTGCTCACGAGTCATGGAAGGATTCTTATGGCTTGAAAGAATGCCGACTAGTATTTGAAGGAGTATTTCAAGTGGCCACAGTGTAGTAAAATGGAGTGCAGTCATCACATGGTACACTCCCAATAGGTGCAGGAAACCTGAATTTGTAAATTACAACTGCGGAATGATCTAGATTGGTATATTTGTTGGTAGCATTTGTGATCAATTTTTTTGCTTTTAACTCCTTGCACAGAGTTTTGCTGATGGCCAAGGATTCATACATATAAATAATGATCACTTTTTAGAAGCTATAACTATACAATAACGCTATTGTTGTATATAATAGCTAAGTAATTTCACTCGTATATTTATATGACAAACACTGAATGAAAATATGAAAATGTGACAAAAGCTTAGTCGTTGCATTCAGAGCAGCTTGTGTTAATACAAGTGCCTGGAATTCTAATATATTTCAAGGATTAAAATCTGGTACAATGGTTAGGCGAGCAACCAGTGGAAAATCTTAGTGCCACATCAAATGATCATATTTTCACTAAATAGATATTTGTAGAAATAAAAACAGAAAGGTTTTATGCAAATATGTTATCTAGAAAACATTAATTGAAGTTCTAAAGTATTTGAACACTCTTTGTGAAATACTTCTTACTGGGTCGTGTATATACTAGTGCTACAGCACGAGCTTTTTTTTTTTTTTTCAAGCCCACTTTTTTAGAACATCTCTTTGCTTTATCTGCAGTTGAGAAAGTTGATGGCAGTTGCCTTCTGACAGAAGAGGCCCCTGCACTTGATTGACAGTTAGCTGTAACTACTGAGGAGAGTGCAGTCTTTTCAGTTGAAGGATTGGCACTGCGCTATAATTTAGTGGAGGGGAGGCCAGTTTTTGGGTGGAATGCAGGAGAAAGTGGAATCTTCTTGTTCAAGATGCTTGGCATAGCCAAGCAGTTTAGTTGGCAGGCTAAACTTGTGCCGACATTTGCTCTGTGTTATACGTCATTGCTGACTGCATTCAAAGCAAATGCTATGCAATAAATCAAACATGAATAGAAGGCCAAACATTGGCGACTCGTCTAGGCACAATCAGGTGCTTAACTGTGTTTGTTTCATCTGCATTAAGATGGCTTCAAATAATTCGCCTTGGGTACATGTGCTAAACTAGGTGCTCGACAGTGATGGCCAGGCAAACTTCTGTGTTGTTTATTAAGCATGAATCTCTTTCTCGCATCAAAAAAATGTACTTACCTTCAGATTAAAGCCTCACTCAAAATGTTTTTTTTTCTTTTTTTTACATCTAGGCGCAGCAACCACAGCCGATCACATGCGCAAAACACTGGCTCCAAAAGACTGCCTTTCAATCATGACGGTCACTACAAAGCTTTCAGTCAGTTTCACTGAGTGCTGCTTTGACTCTAGCAAGTCTGCAGGCACCAAAGACGTGCAGCGAAGTCGGGTGGAAAGTACTCCACCTTACATTGACTCACTATTGCCATGCGAACAATCACTGTAAATCCTCGATGCTATTAGAGTCAAGTCTATATTAATCACGGTCTGTTTTGACTGAATCTATACCACTGAAGATGTGCAGGAGAAAAAGGTAACGACTGTAAAAAAGACTAAGACATATAGAAAATTACTTTGTGATGCAGCTGCTACTTGATTTTGTTTCATGGTGCTGGCACCAATAAAGAAAACTCGCTTGTGACTGGTATAATCTTTTTCACTGCTTTGCAGTCAACATTCTGTATAATACTGTTGAAATTAACATTTATAAAGTCAATATTCACTATGTGAACATGTCAATTGCTAGCATACCCCTTGAAATTCCATGCAACGGCATCATGCTGTTCTCACCATATATGCAACTCCCCATTCAACATATCAGACACTGCGCCATGCTGTGCACTTGGAGATACACATGCCCCAAATGGCACATCACTCGGACCAACGGAAATAGTCATGCCAACTAGTTGGTGCGATTTTGGAAGGCCTTGTTGGGCACAACACTGAAAAAGAAAGGGCAGTGCAAGCACAGTTGGGAAAAGAGCAATGTGCCTGTCCCAGGATGTGAATGGTTCATGCATCAATAATTTCAGTTTAATTCCATGATGATGGGTCTGCTGTGGCTTAGCAAGACCAGATTGCATGATGAGGTGAAAAATGCCCGTTGCATAGATAAACATTACGCCTACACAGTGAACCTAAGTCCCTGCTGCTATTTGTCATTGGAAGAGAAACTTCCACATGCTTTTGCCGATTCAGATGAGCATCTGCTTCATTTCAATTTATTGATATATGTGAAGTCGTTATGTTCCCCCTTTGAATTCAACATATCTGGGTTTAACTTGTGTGGCAGTACAGTTGCACTTTGTATCCTCTTGTTTTGTTAATCCATTGCTCTTTAACGGCCCTACATTTTTGTTTTATGCAATGGAGAAATAGCAATAGTTAAAAACAGAGAAAGTAACAGCACTTGATATTGATTACAAGCGGCCCATGTAGAGTGCATTATAGTAATGGAGAAGCTGTACGGTATAACTCAACAGCACACACACATTCACAAAAACAATAAATAATGTGACATGCCTTATATCAGAGGCTGGAATAGAGAAGCAAGGAGAACACAGGGAAGTACCCAGCTTATGGGCACCTGCAGGAAGAAAAGGAGGGGGGAGTTAACAGGCAGTAAAAGAACCAAGATAAGCACTGGTATTTTTGTTAATCTATAAATTAATATTTTAGCATTTTCTTTTCCAAAGTTGTACTGTCACACGACTCATGGTGAATCCCTTATGGTGGGTCAAGCCATATGTCTAGGACACAAATAGCTTATTTGGTGAAGTGTCCTATTTGGTGGAGTCGTTCTGCATAGCTCCCTATAGAGCTGGGTGTGATAAGCAGCTGAGGGTTCGATAGAAGAGAGAGAGAGATAAGAGCATGCCAAGACCCTGCCCCTTGCCTGAAAAAGTAAAAGTTCTACACCTATGTGAAAATCGCACCCTTATTGGAGGCTGAAGCTCTTAGCCACCACTCCTTTGCTTCAGCACTGGAAGCCTTTGTTCTAAACAAAGGGTTCCAGTGAACAATGGGTTCACTAAAAACTCACCAAATCGAAGTCCACAAACCAGACCACAGGACATTTTGACAAGAAAACACATCACTTGGGTCATAAAACAAGCTCACTGTCCAAAAAATGACCGCAATACGCAATACACAAGCCCTAGATGCACTTTGTTGCCAGGTGTGCAGTTTGACATTTATGCAGACATAGCTCACACCTTCAGGAAACGTCTCGCAGCCTATGTGCCTCAATACCGCTGACTGTATCTTAATTATAGTGAACTATAACCTTAATATAATAACGCAAGAGGTCTGTATTGCCAGCTTTGGCAAAACGATCTTGTACGTAGTCGGATCTCCTTCACTATGTACTAACGGTCAAGGGCATAGGTGTGGGCAGTGAGAGGGGGCAGAGGGGAGCATCTTGTAGGATAGCTGAAAAGCTTTACTTCATCGCAACGAATGCCATAAAATATGTTCCTTTGATTCTCACTGTTTCTGCCCCGCATACTCTTTTGGTCACCTGTTGAAAATAAAGTGGGGCATGGCCTTCTCTCCCTAAATGACTAGTAGTAGTAGTAGTAGTAGTAGTAATACGAAACTTTATTATATGCATAAACCAGACAGGCTATAACTCCAGTGTCCTGAGAAATATACAGGGTGAAGGGCATAGTAGTCTGTCCGGCAGAGAGGTGCCCCTATTCCAGGGCTCCATTGGCACGAGCCATCCATTTAGCTCTGTGGATCAGTAGCAGCTGATTCACCAAGGCTGGGCGTTACAGCAGCATCTCTCATTCGTCGCATGTGCCATTGGTGTCGTGTGCTTCATCGTGCACTGCACACTTTTCACCTAACATCACGGGCATGCTCACTTTTCACCCAATCTACCCCATGTCGTGGGGAAGATAGGATGGAAAGTGTGCATATTTATGTAAGTGTTTGTAATCTTAGCACTGTCGCTTCCGCAGCACTGAGCTTTCTATGTGGACATGGATAGAGCTGCCTATTTTCCCTGTAGTACTTTACAATCATTGCAAAATGAGGGTCCAGGGGTGTAGGTTCCTCTGTTGCAGAGTCTGGAGTGGCTTGGTTATTTGTAAATTATCAAGCCGCCTCATTCACATGCAGGTTCCCTGTCATGCCCTCATGCCCCGGTGCTCAAGTCACAGTCTGTTTGTATTTTACTGTGGGGTCCTATCCTGTTCCAACCAATATCCCGAGCGCCTGTGCTCCGATTTTGCCCCTCAGATAGTTTCGGCAAGCTTTTTGTAAATCTGTAATAATTGTTAATGGAGCGTATCGCGTCCTCCATCCCTCTTTTATTGTGAGTGCTATGGCGACCTGTTCTGCTTGTGTTGTCGAAGCCCAATCTTTTGAAGTGCAGGCTGTCATTTTCCCTTATCGGTCTGCGACTACACACGCAGCTTTTTTCGCATCAGTCTAATAAGGCTCGGCGTCATTGAATCAGGCCATGTTTATATGTCTTGTCATTTTGTCAATGTGGTCAGCCCTTACCTTTCTTCTTCCATCATGCAGAGCAGGATCCATGTTGCTTGGTATTGGCAATACAGTGTACCATTCTCTAAGTTCGCTTTAGTTTCTTAGTGTTTTTGTATCAATGTATCGCACCTAATTTTGTTAGGACTGCTCCGCCAGTTGGGGTCTGGAGAAGGCGATTTTCTTGCGCTAGTATCTGGGCCTCGTATAATTCTTCAATTGTGTTATAAAGACCAAGCGCCAGTAGCTTGTCATTTGAAGTATTCCGCGGTAATCTGTCTTGTAGGACATTCTTTTTATTTGGTTTGCTTTTTCTTTCTCTTGTCAGTTCATAATATGATATGGAAGCAAGTATGTAACACGACTGATGACGAGGCTTTTGACCAGTCTTAGGGCATCTTTTGTTCTCTCATGCCTTTACGATTGTTGGCTATACGCGAGGTCATGCGTGAGACCTGCTCTGCCAATGTTTTGGGATGATCTAGTGTGTGCAGACATCTATAATCAGCTTGTAGCCACACACGTAGTATTCGTAAGGTAAGGAATAATAGTTCCTTCGAGCCTGACTTCCAACTTTAGACTCGGGTCGATCCTCCTTACTTTTTTTGTCGTAAAGCGAATGAGCTCGGACTTTTATGCTGAGCATTGAATACCCCGTATCTTTGCGCACTCTTCTATGGTGCTAGCTGCCTGTTGTAACCTATCTTGTGTCTTCGCTAGGCTGCCTGTGGTTGCCCATATCGTGATGTCTGCATATATCGCATGTTGTAGACGAGCAATATCATTGAATTTTCCTGCAAGACCTGTCATGGCTACGTTGAAAAGTGTTAGTGAAATGACCTTTCCTTGAGGTGTTCCAATTTGTTTGGAGGTCAAATAATGTCAGATTCGTAATCTTCAAGCTTGATTATTGCAATCCTGTGACTAAGGAAACTTTGGACATATTCGAATATTCGTTCTCCACTGTTAGTTTTCTCGAGACCTTCAAGCATTGCTTTGTGACTGATGTTATCATAGGCTCCCTTAATGTCAACTGCCATAACGATATTTTCCCTAATCTTACAAATGTCCAATAATACTTGTTCTTTTAAAAGTAATTGAACATCTTGCGTTGAAAGGTGTGAGCGAAAGCCATACATGGTGTCGGACATGAGGTTGTTGTACACGAGATGATTGAGGAACCTGGATGTATTTAATGGGAGCTTCAATGGCTTCGCCATTCCTGATTATACCATTGGTGATTTTATCCGCAACCACCGCTGTATTCCTCTGGTACTAAATATGGCTGCCCTGATCTCAGCGTCCGTAAAAGGCTTGTCTAAACCAGGTAGCGGTGGTCCTTTCTACCTTACTTGGTATGAAGGTGTCGTTCCGTTCGTTCCAAAGCTTTTTTTTAAAGCATGGCTTGAATGAGTTCCTCTTTTGTACCAGGGTATGAAAATAGGATATATAGACGGTTTCTCAAGAGTTTACCGGTCTCTGGCAACAATGTGCGTTCACCAGAAAACCACCTCAGGAAATATCCGGTTTAGCCTGTTCTTGCGTGGTTTCAGCCTATGTTGTTGGCCGCGGTTGCTTGTGTTTCGATATTTTATGCAGGTAAAAGTATTCCGATGAAGCGCTCGCAACTCGCGCACAGCTTTGTCAAGCCAGGATGCAGTCTGCAAGCCTGAACTAATTTTATGTGCTAGTCAAAACGTTCAGTTTTGATTACGAGAGCCAACTAGATTCCCGTTAAGAGCGTGTAGGCTTCCCACTTCATTAAAGGCTATGTAAAGCTCAGCGCACACTGATGGCACAGAGACGATACTCAGATATTAGATTAGTCGAAGGTTCCGGTTACCGGGAACACATCAGTCGCTTTCGTCTCCCACTCATGGCAGATACGTGTACTGACGCCTGAAATGGGTAACAAAACGTGAGAGCGAACGCTGAAAATTTATCGCAAAGGTGTTTCACGTATAGTTTGAACGATAATAACGATGCCTACTGTTTGAAACGACATAGGACACAAATTAGCTATGCTCTACATGAATCGCCGTACTGTGTACGTCGTGGTGTCCACGTTTTGTTGTCGTTGGATTTGAATTTTTTTAAAAGGACGAACGCGAGTGGGCACTTATATGTGCGAGCAAATGACTCATCGCCTGTCTTTCAGCCGCTAAATAATATCGCTGCATTCTAGCTCATTTGTGTTTTGGTGTGAACATGGCTTAGGTGGGTTCAACTTAAAAGTTTGATTCATAAATAGCTTACTCGTGAGTAAACCATAATAGTTCGCGTGACCAATTGCTTCAGTTGATGTCATCACATAACCAGTACATTATATATTTTATCGGTCACGCGAACACTTCGGATCGCGAACAAATCCGAACACCAATGATATCTGTAAAGAACCCGCCCTATCGGAAAAAAACGAATGGTGGGCATGGTGGAAACCACCACCCACCATTATAGTGGATTAATGTAGTGGGTGAATGGTGGGAAACACCCACCATGGCGCATGGTGGGTATGGTGGGTGCTGCAGTGCCGGCAACACTTGAGCGCAAAATGACGTCAGAATCACCGTGACGAGCTGCCACAAAAAATAAAAAAGAATTCTATAAAAACGGTATAAAAAAACACCCGTCCCGTAAAAAAAAAAAAACAAGGCGCCACGGAGGATCTAACGTGCAACCTGCGGATTCTCATTCGAAGACGCTAACCACTGCGCCACACCAACATGACGATGGTTGCGTGTTAAATACTTAGTTGGCGTACAAACTTAAGGTTCAACTTAAGTTATGTTTGTCGTGTACACAACATAGACAAGATCTACACCTGCTACTAAAAATTGCACATTTATTAAACACAAGCAACTGCGCCCTGTAACGATTGCCACTATGTTATTGGCACTAGTGCTGTTTTTTTTACAATTCACAACTTAAAGGGAAAAAAAAAACCAAGTGGACTGGGGAGCAGCAACAGTTTACCGGCGGGGTCTACCAAGTTTATTATCCGTTTCGCGCTCGTTCTAAAGGGCGACATCTGCTCACGCTTTATGACGCTTCTAGGCTCATTTTATAGATACGCCCGCCTAATTTATTTGAGTGAGTATTGGGATGCTTTTCGCGCAATGTAGAGGGCGGTCGCGCCAGCACAATGCTGTTGCTCTTTCACTAGAGCAACAACTACATAACGGCTTGGCCAAAACGAATGCAGTGTACCGGAAACATTACGCTATCATAATGGTTCACCAAGCACACGAATTGCCACGTCTGAGTTCTCGTACAAAAGCTAGAGAAGTGCCGGCGAGTGCGACCGGCGGCTGTCGGTGAGAAGACACTAAATTACGTTCTCTGGGAGTGTTTTAATCGCGTCGCATCGATGTTTGTTGCTTCTTGAGCGAACAGCATACACAATGAAAAATGCTTCATTTAGGTTAATTGATGCCATATGGCTGCGCTGTATTGTCATACTTAATCGTCGTAATCGTGTATTCTGAAACCCGGAAGCACTGATAACACAATTGTACCGGCTCGGTCAGTAGGCCTAACCTTTGTTGGAAATCATGATGGTAGAACATGTAGTGTACAGATCCCAGCTTGGTACACTATATAATTTGCCCGCCATTATAAGCCCACCCATCATCTGCTTACTGCTTCCCAGCATTATCGCGATGGTGGGCAGAGCTTCTCAGCTTGGTACACCATGTGGCCCACCATAACAAGCAGCACCCATCATCTGCTTAGTGCTTCCCAGCATTATCGCAATGGTGGGAAGAGTTTCTCAGCTTGGTACACCATGTAGCCCACCATAATAAGCACCACCCACCATATGCTTAGGGCTTCCCAGCATTATCGCTATGGTGGGCAGAGTGTCCCATTATTGCCCACTATCTAGCCTCTGCTTTCCACCATCATTTCCACTTTACCCATCATCTGTACACCATACCACCCAGTATGTCCCGGCATAACCACCATATTTTCCACTACGTCCCACCATATCCATCATAATTTCCACCATGCCCACTATTATTTCCACCATGCCCACTATTATTTCCACTACGCCCACCATGTTTTCCAGTATCCACCATGGCAATTTTTCCAATAGGGCGGCGTTACACAGGCGCAAAGATAAGCGTTTTATCTTGAGGTTGTGTGCCTAGACGAAAACACAAAGATGTTCGGGGTTTGACAGGAGGAAGGTTTTCAGTTCTAGTCGAAAAGCTGAACTGAACAACTTCACTATGAATCGGGCAATCTTCTCCTGCATATATGTGGGTGCGCTTTGAAGACGTGGAAAGAGAAAACACAAGTGTGCGCTGTCAATTTCTCTGTCCGCGTCTTCAAAGCGCATCCACATCGACATGCAGAACCAACTGGCCCAATTGAGTTCGTTGACAAGCTTCTCCTGCAGGCGCGGCCACTATCAGAGGCAACACGGAGCAGGGGGCCGCGCTTATCGGAACGCCACGAAGGATATTTTGCGCGGCGCCAATCGGCCACGTGAGCAGTGAGTCTCTTCATGTAGCCGCTAGACGTTGCTGCAAACACATCCTAACACAGCATCGGTAAACACAGCATCGGTAGTGACAATCTGTTCTCACTGACGCAGTGCATCGAAAAAGCAGAAAAGGAACACAGGCCCCTGTGGCTAGCATTTTTGGATATCAAGGTAGCGTACGATAGCGTGGTTCAAAAGAAATTGTGGGGAATACTGGACACACTAGGCGTGGAACATGTAGTCACTAATCTTTTAAAGGGTATCTATAAAGGTAACAAGGTAGTTATAAAGTGGGAAAAACAGGTATCCAAGCCTGCAGAGGTAAAACGGGGGCTTAGGCAGGGGTGCCCCCTGTCACCCTTATTATTCATGATGTACCTACAAGGATTAGAGGCAAAATTAGAGGGAAGTGGACTAGGCTTCAACCTCTCTTTAGTCAAACAAGGAAAACTTATTGATCAGGCACTACCAGCATTAATGTACGCAGATGATATAGCGCTAATGGCCAACAACAAGGAAGATTTGCAGAGATTGATGGACATCTGCGGTAATGAGGGAGATAGGTTAGATTTTAGATTCAGTAAGGAAAAATCAGCAGTCATGATTTTCAATGACAACGAAGGTAGTGAGCTTACAATACAGGAGGTCACGCTAGAGATAACAGATAAATACAAATATCTGGGCGTATGGATAAGCAATGGGACCGAGTATCTGAGGGAACACGAAATATACGTGACGACTAAAGGTAACAGGAATGCAGCAGTCATGAAAAATAGGGCACTGTGGAATTACAATAGGTATGATGTTGTGAGAGGAATATGGAAAGGGGTATTGGTTCCTGGGCTGACGTTCGGCAATGCGGTCTTGTGCATGAGATCAGAAGTTCAAGCAAGATTAGAAATTAAGCAACGTGGAATAGGCAGGCCTGCTTTAGGAGCTCACGGGAATACACCAAATCAGGGAGTACAAGGTGATATGGGATGGACATCATTTGAGGGCAGGGAAGCTAGCAGCAAGATAAAATTTGAGAAGCGATTGAGAGAAATGGGGGAAGAGCGTTGGGCTAGGAAGGTTTTCAGCTACTTGTACATGAAGAATGTGGATACAAAATGGAGGAAGCGAACCAGGAAGTTGACTGGTAAATACTTAAAAAACAGCAGGTGGCCAAACCAAAAAGAACTATCGGTTCAGAAGAAAGTGAAGGAAACGGAAACTGACATGTGGAGAATGGGCATGATTAAGAAGTCCGCACTAGAGATCTATCGAACTTTTAAGCAGGAAATTGCCAAGCAAAGGATCTATGATAATACTCGGGGTAGTTCTCTACTGTTTGAGGCCAGGACGGGAGTACTGCGAACCAAGACATATCGGGCCAAATACGAAGGGGTAGACAAAGTATGCAGTGCGTGTGGAGAGGAAGAAGAAACTGCCGAACACTTGATAATGTTCTGTAAAGGGCTTCACCCTATAGTTCAGGATGATGGCGCAGAGTTTTTCGAAGCACTGGGGTTTAGGGACCGGGAGGGCAAAATAAACTTTAAGCGGGTAGACTTAACTAGAAGGAGGTTATCTTATTGGTGGCTAAAGTCAAGACACGAGTGAAAATTAAACTCTTCACTGCAAAGTACGAATCCTCAAACTCAATTTTTAAGGAAAAAAAAAGTAAATATAGTTTTTGGTTCATTAGGTATTACGGCTTGGTGGCGCTAGCCACCGCCCGATCTAAAGGGTACAGCCATATCCATCCATCCATCCATCCATCCATCCATCCATCCATCCATCCATCCAACCAACCAACCGACCGACCGACCGACCGACCGACCGACCGACCGACCGACCGACCGACCGACCGACCGACCGACCGACCGACCGACCGACCGACCGACCGACCGACCGACCGACCGACCGACCGACCGACCGACCGACCGACCGACCGACCGACCGACCGACCGACCGACCGACCGACCGACCGACCGACCGACCGACCGACCGACCGACCGACCGACCGACCGACCGACCGACCGACCGACCGACCGACCGACCGACCGACCGACCGACCGACCGACCGACCGACCGACCGACCGACCGACCGACCGACCGACCGACCGACCGACCGACCGACCGACCGACCGACCGACCGACCGACCGACCGACCGACCGACCGACCGACCGACCGACCGACCGACCGACCGACCGACCGACCGACCGACCGACCGACCGACCGACCGACCGACCGACCGACCGACCGACCGACCGACCGACCGACCGACCGACCGACCGACCGACCGACCGACCGACCGACCGACCGACCGACCGACCGACCGACCGACCGACCGACCGACCGACCGACCGACCGACCGACCGACCGACCGACCGACCGACCGACCGACCGACCGACCGACCGACCGACCGACCGACCGACCGACCGACCGACCGACCGACCGACCGACCGACCGACCGACCGACCGACCGACCGACCGACCGACCGACCGACCGACCGACCGACCGACCGACCGACCGACCGACCGACCGACCGACCGACCGACCGACCGACCGACCGACCGACCGACCGACCGACCGACCGACCGACCGACCGACCGACCGACCGACCGACCGACCGACCGACCGACCGACCGACCGACCGACCGACCGACCGACCGACCGACCGACCGACCGACCGACCGACCGACCGACCGACCGACCGACCGACCGACCGACCGACCGACCGACCAACCGACCAAAGGAATGCACCAGAAATAACAGAGCAGCGAACTCCACCAGAACCTTTGAAAAAGCATTGCCGGAAGTGCCACACCGGAAGTCTGCTGAGGCAGGCCGTTCGGCGCGAGCGAGTTTGTTTACAAACAACGAAACCGTCTATTGAAGGATTTTTTGGTCGTGAATGAAAATGCGCCTCTTGAAGTCAATGTCAGCACATCCGCGTGAGACGGTCCGAAAATGCATTGTAATCGTACAAGCTCTCATGTATGAATACGCAATAAACTATATACTACTGTGAAGGCTACGTGTGCCCAGCTCACCTTTTCTTCCTCCGTGGCACGGCTTGTCCGACGCACGTAAACCTAAACCGACAATTTTTTTTATTCATTCAAAATCGCATGCAATGGCAGCGCTAAGTAATTCATAGCGACTAATTTTTGCAGCAAACCACATTTTCGCCTTGGCAACGTTGTGTTTCGTGCTGGGTGGTTTCGTTTCTCTAAACACAGAAACACCGCGATCACGGTGTACCGTCGGCAGCATCGGTAGTGACATTTCTTTTGCGGTCCTTCGATAAGTAGTTTGTTGACTTTCGTGCGTAGGGTCTGGCGAAAACGAAGTTTTCTACTTCGACTGCACATACCCGGCCGTTCAACTCGTGTACGCGGATGATATTGCTTTCTTTGCAAGTAATACCGACCTTCAATCATTATACCAGAGTCTACAAAATTATCTCAATATGATAGAAAGATGGGTTAAAAATATGATTCTGAACGTAAAGAAAAGTGTGCTTCTTGCATTCTCTTTTCTGCAGCCTATCAACATCTCGTTAATGTACAGTAATGAGCTCATTCCGCAGGCGAATTCTCTTAAATATTTGGGCATCATATATAATGACACATTAAATTGGAGAAGTCACATTGATGATGTGTACTCCAAGGCAACACGGGCCATGGGGTGGCTACGGAAGCTTGCAAACCGTAAAGCGGGTTTAAGAAGAGATGTGCCAATAATGATATACAAACTTTATGTGCGGCCCATTATGAAATTCGGATGTGTATTATTTTCTGGCAGCGCAGCTTATAAAATGAGACCCCTAATACTGCTGGAAAGAGAAGCGTTGCGTTTGTGTCTGGGTCTACCAAAGTTTGTTGCAAACAACGTGTTGTATATGGAAGGTCGCCGACCTTCTCTGCTAAATAGGTTTAAAATTCTTACTGTGCAAGCATTCTTAAAGATATACAGTTCACACCAAAGACTCTCATTTTACGCTTTCATTCAAGAACCGGCTTTATTTTTCGAAACCCATTGGTCACGACTACACACCCCTCAAATAGTATTTGCACAAGCGCTACTAAAGCAACTGAATGTAAAAATTAGACATATTGGCCAATACACAACCTGAAGTCAATGCTTAGCATACAATTTGATGATATATTTCCTCATAACGCGAAACAATTGGCATATAGGTATTTGAATGACCAGTTAGCAGATTATCTAGCTCACCTAGAGATAAGCAATATCATAGTGACTGATGCATCTGTGTCAAAAGAAAAGGCTGGGGTTGGCATCTTCTCTCCTTCTTTGGACTGGTCCTTTTCGATTCGACTCCCAGATTATACCCCGGTATTCATTGCAGAATTATTGGCCATTGTTCTTGCCCTACGCGAATTGCCCTCAAGCGAATCATTAGCAGTTATCATTACAGATTCGTTATCAGTTTGTAATGTACTTTCTGCGGCAGTAAATTCAGAGCTGATGAATACGCTTCGGCATTTAGTACCGAAAAACGTAAAAAAAAACTGCATTTGCTATGGGTACCAGGCCACCGCGGATTATGGCGGGCTCTTTAGCAGCAGTATCCCTGGGTGGGCCCACCATCCTAGTTTTGCCAGATACGGCTTACGTAACAGCGCTAAGGTTCCGAAATGCTTGCCTGCAATGGGGAAAAGGTAATTTGGATAAATTCAAAGATTTCGAGCATTTGAGCTATTGCTGGAATAAACAGTGGTGTGTATCTCGCCAGTTAGAGGTCACTTATACCAGATTGCGCTGTGCAGTTCCACAACTAAATTATTACCTTAACAAATCTCGGCTCAAGGCGTCACCGCTATGCATTTGGTGCAACGAAATTGAAACAATTGAACATTTCTTTTTATTCTGTCATTGTTATTCTTATCAGAGAAAAAGATTTTTATTTGCGCCATTACAAAAGCTAGGAATACAAGTAAATCTACCAGTAATTTTATCACTTGGCGGAACTTCATTTGGTTACTGCCACAGGGATGTATGCTCCGCTGTGTTTGATTACATCAACGCAACTAAAAGATTACCGTGCTACTGAACCCCTACCTTTTAAGATCTTTAGTTTATAATTCGTAGTTATGTCTTTCAAAAACAAAAGATGGTTTGACCGCTTGCTCAGCAAACATTTTTGTTTTTTGGTAGTATTACTTTAAGCTACTTTTTCAGATTGGCTTCATTTGCATTTTAGTTTCATTTAAGTATCCTGCCGCCCGGTTCTTGGCCTATCCCCCTTTGTGGGTAAGCGCCATCCATGAGAGGTCATCAGCATCAGCATCAGCACTCGTGCCGCAACAGAGAAGGCCTACAAGAACAGAACGTTCAACTCGTTCAGCTGCAAGTGCAAAGCATGCAAGGTGAGTTTGCGCCTCGCTGAAAGAACGCTGGGGTGCGACTGTCTTGTCTCACGCCAATTCGCATGAACCAGTGAACGATAACCGATAACTTAGTCGTGGATACTGTGCATGCTTTTTTATTGGTACGTGTCGTCTTACCTCGGTTTTACCGCCAACAGCACCTAATCGGAAGGCGGTAAATTCAAAATTCGGTCACCTTTGCAACTTATTCGGTGTTTTTCATCCAAGATAATCCTCGGGTAGCAATCCAATGTAGAGGTGCATTGTTAATTGCTGATACTCTATGACACATAAGGAAGAGCTTGTGTGCATTTTTCTAAGCCGGCAGCTTAGCGCAGCTAACGTTCTTGTTGTGCTGCTGAGATCGGCGGGTGAATCTCGATGGAGGCGAAACGGTAGATTCCTTTGTACTTCGATTTTGGCGATTTTGGCGCTTTTTGTTCGAAATTCCCAGAGCCCTCCACTGCGGCATTTGTCAATCATATTGTGGTTTTGGGACCTAAAAGCCCAAATATCATTATTACTATCATTAAAACTATGGGCACATGCGCGTACATGCTCCCCGCGAAGGGCGCGAATGAGGATCGTATATATATATATATATATATATATATATATATATATATATATATATATATATATATATATATAGCCCTCCACTACGGCGTCTCTCATAATCATATGGTGGTTTTGGGACGTTAAACCCCACAAATCAATCAATCAATCAACCAACGGGAAGTGATACAGCAACAAGTTGCTAAAATGCTTGAAGATGATGTGATTCAGCCATCACAGAGCCCGTGGGCATCGCCTGTAGTATTAGTTAAGAAAAAGGACGGTACCCTGCGTTTTTGCGTGGATTACATGAAGCTGAATCAAGTGACTAAGAAAGATGTGTATCCGCTTCCACGTATTGATGACTCCCTCGATAGGCTTCGGAACGCTCGCTACTTTTCTTCAATGGACCTCAGAAGTGGATATTGGCAGATCGAGGTAGACCCAAGAGATCGGGAAAAAACCGCTTTTGTGACGCCGGATGGTTTATATGAATTTAAAGTTCTACCCTTCGGTCTGTGCTCAGCGCCCGCTACTTTTCAAAGGCTCATAGACACTGTACTTTCAGGGTTAAAATGGAAGACCTGTTTAGTTTATCTAGACGACGTCATAGTGTTTTCCCCAACTTTTGAAGAGCATCTCAAGAGGCTAGAAGTTGTTTTACGAGCCATACGCTCCGCAGGCCTCACATTGAAACCAGAGAAATGCCACTTTTGTTTTGAAGAACTGCTGTTTCTTGGTCATGTCGTCAGCTGTACCAGCGTTCGGCCTGATCCCGAAAAACTTGCGGCTGTGGCACAGTTCCCAGTACCATCCGATAGGAAAGCTGTCAGGCGCTTTCTGGGTCTATGCGCTTACTATCGCCGGTTCATCGCCGACTTTGCACGGATTGCGTCGCCGTTAACTCGCCTCACTAGAGACGACGCCACCTTTGAGTGGAATCACGAACAGCAAGCAGCGTTTAATGACCTCCGCCAACGTCTTCAAACACCCCCAGTGCTTGCTCACTTCGACGAACAAGCGCCAACAATGCTTCACACTGACGCAAGCAATGTAGGCCTCGGAGCTGTGCTTGTGCAGTGGCAAGAAGACACGGAACGAGTGATCGCCTACGCAAGCAGGACGCTAACACGCGCTGAGGCCAATTATTCAACAACTGAGAAAAAATGCCTCGCCGTGGTCTGGGCAGTTATGAAATTTCGCCCGTACTTGTATGGCCGCCCTCTCAAAGTTATAAGTGACCATCATTCCCTCTGTTGGTTGACTAATTTAAGAGATCCAACCGGCCGATTAGCACGCTGGAGTCTGAAGTTACAAGAGTTTGATATGACGGTCATACACAAGTCTGGGAAGCGCCATACGGACGCCGACTGCCTGTCTCGTTCACCAGTACAGTCAGCTTCTCTTTCTGACGACGACGATATGGCCTTCCTTGGTGTTCTCGACGCGTCCACGATTGCCCAACAACAACGAAGTGACCCTGAATTGCTTGATTTGATTAATTACGTGGACGGACGTTCTTCGAGGGCACCTGGAGTCTTTGCAAGGACATTATCGTCGTTTTGCTTACGCAATCGCGTCCTCTACAAGAGAAACTTTTCGTCCATCGGAGCTCCCTATTTGCTCGTTATTCCTGCACCTCTTCGAACTGAAGTGCTCCAAGCATGTCACAATGAGCCGACGTCTGGCCATTTAGGCTACACTCGCACATTGGCAAGAGTACAGCAGGGATACTACTGACCACGACTCACAACAGCCGTCAAGCACCACGTTCACACTTGCATCGATTGCCAGCGCCGCAAGTCACCTCCAAAGAGACCCGCCGGTCAGCTGCAACCAGTATAGGTTCAACGTACACCGTTTGAACAGATAGGAATGGATATTTTGGGACCCCTTCCTACTTCTACTGCAGGGAATCGCTGGGTTATAGTCGCAACAGACTACCTAACCAGGTATGCCGAAACAAAAGCTATTCAAAAGAGCACCGCAGTGGAAGTGGCGAGATTTTTCATAGAAAATATTGTGCTACGCCACGGTGCTCCGACTATCGTGATCACGGACCGCGGAACAGCATTTACGGCAGCTATTTTAGACCACGTCCTGATGCTTAGTGGAACGACTCACCGTAAGACCACTGCATACCACCCGCAAACAAATGGACTAACGGAGCGCCTCAACAAGACGATTGAAGACATGCTGTCGATGTACGTGGACGTACAACATAAGAATTGGGACGAGATTTTACCCTATGTCACGTTCGCATACAATACGGCTAAACAAGAGACGACTCGCATGACTCCATTCAGCTTGGTTCACAGACGGGAGGTACGGACTATGCTGGATGCGATGTTGCCACATGAATGGGACGCTACCGACACAGGCGCTGACGTGTTCACTGAACGCGCGGAAGAAGCTGGACAGCTCGCCCGCTTACGGATCCACCAGCGACAAGACTACGATGCAGGCCGCATCAATGCTCGCCATAGAACTGTAACGTACAAAATCGGTGACAGAGTGTGGGTTTGGACACCCGTACGAAAACGTGGACTGTCTGAGAAGCTGCTAAGGCGATATTTCGGGCCATACCGAGTATCGCGCCAGCTAAGTGACGTCACCTACGAGGTTGTCTCCGACAGTCCCCAATGCCCGAGGCGTCGCCAGCACCAGCCTGAACTTGTTCATGTAGTGCGTATGAAGCCGTACGTGAGTGACTGACTGCACGTTAAAAAAAAATACTGTGCGTCTGCATCAGCATCGGGGCGATGCTCTTATAAAGAGGGGCAAGTGACACGTGTTTATATGAAAAAGAACGATGATAGGAATGTTTTGTAGATTCCAGCTAGTGGGTCAGGTGGTTTTTCGGGACGACAACGAAGCAGGCATCTTGCTGTACAGCTGATCCTGAATACGCTCTTTTCGCTGCCGTAAGCTGCTGTCATCTTTTGTACGCGTTGCACTGCGACAATATAGTCAAGGAGATCCTCCGTGAGCGGTCACAACGTGGTTTATTTCGACGTTTCGACCTACAGTCTGGCCTTCATCAGGATTGAGGGTACAGTTTGGTGGTGCTCAGCTTTATACAATCTTAAATCAGAGAGGGAGAGAGAAAAGGAGGAAAAAAAACGAAAGAAAGAAAGATAATATAAGGTGGACTCCCCCGGGTGCCCCCTTTCACTCTTCTTTTCTCTTCCCTCTCCATCTCTCTCCCTTTTCTCTTTTTTACCTTTAGGATGTCTGAGGAAAAAAGGGAGAGAGATAGAGGGGAAGGGGAAGGAAGAGTGAAAGATTGCGTTTACACAAAGGCACGTCCACGCAATCAATGGACAACATTGAGTTCGACACATTCTGCTGCGTTGAACGAACACGAGTGAGGTTTTCAGACGCGCCATTGGAAGCTGATTTCGTCGGTGAACATTCGCGTTTCCTTTTTGCAATGGTTCTCTCACCTCGCGGCTTCGACGGTGCTGGCTTGAGGTAAGAAGGGTATTGTGGGAAAACACTGGGCACAGTACCTGGCTTCAGCATGCGTCTCTTGGTGTCTTCGCGAAAGTCCGCATCGAGAAAATGAAGGCTGCAGACAGCTGAGTAGTTGGATGTGGAATTTGGTTGCCAGTCCTTTCTTGATATAACTTTCAGCCATTGTTCCCGGAGTGTTGCATCTGCAGGTATCTCGTGGAACGAAACGCCAGGCTGCTTCTTGCGCTGGCTCGAGGTGCAAAAAGGCACGCAGCAGTACCACATGGCTGGGCTTCAGCTGCGGTTATTAGATCGAGCTCCGAAGAGGCGATACGCGCGATAAAAAGTAGCACGTGGCACCCTGAGAAAAAAAATGACCAACAGCATTAGCGCTCACTCCGAACGGGCTACCGCAAAGACTACGCAGGCGCTCGCCTGCCGGCAAGGCGCACGATGGATGGATGGATGGATGGATGGATGGATGGATGGATGGATGGATGGATGGATGGATGGATGGATGGATGGATGGATGGATGGATGGATGGATGGATGGATGGATGGATGGATGGATGGATGGATGGATGGATGGATGGATGGATGGATGGATGGATGGATGGATGGATGGATGGATGGATGGATGGATGGATGGATGGATGGATGGATGGATGGATGGATGGATGGATGGATGGATGGATGGATGGATGGATGGATGGATGGATGGATGGATGGATGGATGGATGGATGGATGGATGGATGGATGGATGGATGGATGGATGGATGGATGGATGGATGGATGGATGGATGGATGGATGGATGGATGGATGGATGGATGGATGGATGGATGGATGGATGGATGGATGGATGGATGGATGGATGGATGGATGGATGGATGGATGGATGGATGGATGGATGGATGGATGGATGGATGGATGGATGGATGGATGGATGGATGGATGGATGGATGGATGGATGGATGGATGGATGGATGGATGGATGGATGGATGGATGGATGGATGGATGGATGGATGGATGGATGGATGGATGGATGGATGGATGGATGGATGGATGGATGGATGGATGGATGGATGGATGGATGGATGGATGGATGGATGGATGGATGGATGGATGGATGGATGGATGGATGGATGGATGGATGGATGGATGGATGGATGGATGGATGGATGGATGGATGGATGGATGGATGGATGGATGGATGGATGGATGGATGGATGGATGGATGGATGGATGGATGGATGGATGGATGGATGGATGGATGGATGGATGGATGGATGGATGGATGGATGGATGGATGGATGGATGGATGGATGGATGGATGGATGGATGGATGGATGGATGGATGGATGGATGGATGGATGGATGGATGGATGGATGGATGGATGGATGGATGGATGGATGGATGGATGGATGGATGGATGGATGGATGGATGGATGGATGGATGGATGGATGGATGGATGGATGGATGGATGGATGGATGGATGGATGGATGTGGCTGTACCCTTTAGATCGGGCGGCGGCTAACGCCACCTAGCCGTAATACTTAGTGAACTAACCATTACATTTATCTTTTTTTCCCTTTAAATAATGAAGTTGAGGATTCGTACTTCGCAGTGAAGGATTTAATTTTCACTCGTGCCTTGACTTTAGCCACCAATCAGATAACCTCCTTCTAGTTAAGTCTACCCGCTTAAAGTCTATTTTGCCCTCGCTGTCCCTAAATTCCAGTGCTTTGAAAAACTCTGCGCCATCATCCTGAACTATAGGGTGAAGCCCTTTACAGAACATTATCAAGTGTTCGGCAGTTCCTTCTTCCTCTCCACACGCACTGCATACTGTGTCTACCCCTTCGTATTTGGCCCGATATGTCTTGGTTCGCAGTACTCCCGTCCTAGCCTCAAACAGTAGAGAACTACCCCGAGTATTATCGTAGATCCTTTCCTTGGCAATTTCCTGCTTAAAAGTTCGATAGATCTCTAGTGCGGACTTCTCAATCATTCCCATTCTCCACATGTCAGTCTCCGTTTCCTTCACTTCCTTCTTAACCGATAGTTCTTTTTGGTTTGGCCACCTGCTGTTTTCTAAGTATTTACCAGTCAACTTCCTGGTTCGCTTCCTCCATTTTGTATCCACATTCTTCATGTACAAGTAGCTGAAAACCTTCCTAGCCCAACGCTCTTCCCCCATTTCTCTCAATCGCTTCTCAAATTTTATCTTGCTGCTAGCTTCCCTGCCCTCAAATGATGTCCATCCCATATCACCTTGTACTCCCTGATTTGGTGTATTCCCGTGAGCTCCTAAAGCAAGCCTACCTATTCCACGTTGCTTAATTTCTAATCTTGCTTGAACTTCTGATCTCATGCACAAGACCGCATTGCCGAACGTCAGCACAGGAACCATGACTCCTTTCCTTATTCCTCTCACAACATCATACCTATTGTAATTCCACAGTGCCCTATTTTTCATGACTGCTGCATTCCTGTTACCTTTAGTCGTCACGTATATTTCGTGTTCCCTCAGATACTCGGTCCCATTGCTTATCCATACGCCCAGATATTTGTATTTATCTGTTATCTCTAGCGTGACCTCCTGTATTCTAAGCTCACTACTTTCGTTGTCATTGAGAATCATGACTGCTGATTTTTCCTTACTAAATCTAAAATCTAACCTATCTCCCTCATTACCGCAGATGTCCATCAATCTCTGCAAATCTTCCTTGTTGTTGGCCATTAGCACTATATCATCTGCGTACATTAATGCTGGTAGTGCCTGATCAATAAGTTTTCCTTGTTTGACTAAAGAGAGGTTGAAGCCCAGTCCACTTCCCTCTAATTTTGCCTCTAATCCTTGTAGGTACATCATGAATAATAAGGGTGACAGGGGGCACCCCGCCTAAGCCCCCGTTTTACCTCTGCAGGCTTGGATACCTGTTTTTCCCACTTTATAACTACCTTGTTACCTTTATAGATACCCTTTAAAAGATTAGTGACTACATGTTCCACGCCTAGTGTGCCCAGTATTCCCCACAATTCCTCTTGAACCACGCTATCGTACGCTCCCTTGATATCCAAAAATGCTAGCCACAGGGGCCTGTGTTCCTTTTCTGCTATTTCGATGCACTGCGTCAGTGAGAACAGATTGTCTTCCAACCTCCTGTGTTTCCGAAACCCATTCTGCAGTTCCCCCAGCACCCCCTCATCCTCTATCCACGCCTCCAGTCTTTCCTTTATAATCTGCATCGCCAGCCTGTAGACCATTGATGTCACTGTTATAGGACGGTAGTTGTTTATGTCAGCTTTGTCCCCCTTTCCTTTATAGATCATGCTCATCCTGCTAAGTTTCCATTCATCGGGAACTTCACCATCGATTATTATTGTGCTCACTGCCTCTCTCAAAGCCTGCTTAGACTTCGGACCTAATGTCTTTATCAGCCTAATTGGAATGCCATCTGGGCCTGTTGATGTACTACTAGGAAACCTTTTCTCAGCCCTTTCCCACTCTTGTTGTGAAAATGGAGCCATAGTGTCAGACACAGCGCCGCGGCGCGGCGGTGGCGTGCCTAAACGGGAGAGGGTCGCGCGGAGAGGGTCACGCCGACGCGCCAGGCATTTCTAAGTACAGGAGGCGTTGCTCGAACCTAACGTGCGCGCGATTTTAAGGTCTACTTTTCACGAAAAAAGGTGCGGGTGCGGAATGGGTAAGTGTATACAGTACTTATTATTGGATAGTTTGGTGTTTCTTACTGTTTCCTTCAAAACAATTCACGAACAAGCTCCTTGACAGTCTCGCCAGTATATGCACTCGGGGTAATAAATACAAATCTGTTTATTAGTTAAACGTTTGATTTCCTTAGTTCTGTATACACGTACAATTCCGAATGATGGTGCTGGTGTTAGAAATGCTCTACAGTTAGGTTGTGAAGTTGTATAGCGCATCGCTTGATTATATACTTGAATTATAAATACATCGTCTGAAAAGAAAAAAAAAGGAAAACATGCAGGCGGCTTTTGCACTCGAGTCGCCTCGCACGAGCGCTGAAGGGACCGTGCGACTTTTTATCCACCGGTGCCTCGCGTGGCCTGTTTTTGTCTGACGGCGCATCGAAGCACGTGCGGCAAACCGAGTAGGCGTAAACCGATATCGCGACGACGTCGGCTTGTGAACTCGCCTGTTTTTGAAACAGCGCCGTCAGTGATAGATGTAGCGCATCCATCGCTCATTGCTAAACGGTAGGCCTCGGACTTCCGTTACAACTGTGTGTGTTTTTCTCAAAGGTCTATGAGTGCATTGATTGAGCCAGTAGTTGGGCTATACCAGTCGACGCTTACACCATGTAGCGTCCAATATACGGGTTTAGAATGTACATTGTAATGTTCCAGCTCAGTCTTCTTTGATTGTCAAAGGCATTACGTGTGTCTAGGACAGCGTGAACTGTAATGATGTCTTCTTTCCTGCTTGAACAATGAGTAAAAATGCCAATGAGACAAGATTCAGGCTTGCTGTTCACCGATTCGAATTTATCATCAGGCCATAGAAAGCGCTGTATATACCTGTGTATCTGTTGTCTGAGACAATTACTTTGGGTAACAGTACATGCGTCGCTCTTCGTGACGTAAGATTTCGCGTGTCCAATGATATATCGCTCTGCATGACGCGTAATATGTCGTGTGCCTAATTATTGAATTGACTATACTTGCCCACCTTTCCTCGACCAGCAAATCATCGCGAACTGAAACTCGTACAGAAAAGTTTGTGTGGGGGATAGTTGGAACATAATGCAGGTGAAGGCTGTGCTGCAAAGTTGAGGACGAAAAACTGATTGGTATGTGGTGTTCAGTGCCTCAAAAACCATCAAATGATCATGAGAGACGCCGTAGTGGAGGGCTCCGGAAATTTTGACCACCCGGGTTTCTTTAACTTGCACCCAAATTTCAGCACACAGGCCTACAGCATTTTCGCCTCCATCAAAAATGCCGCCGCAGCCGGGATTCGATCCCGTGACCTGCGGGTCAGCAGCCGCGGCAAGGTGAGGATGAAAAACTGGACTGACGCAGGGAAAGCGCATTACAGGGAAAACGTCATCAACTTTGCAGCGCAGCCTTTACCTGAAACTTATGCGCCAGGATCCCCTTCGGGAAGGGGGGGTGGAGTATGTTTATCACCGCGCCCACTCCCCTCCCCCTTTTAGGTGAAATGAAATGTATGGGGCATACTTTGCGCCCCCCCTTTTAAGTCAGTAGGACTTATCGCCGTTATCAACCGTCAATTTAAACACTACGCTTCGAGGCCGCTTATCGAGCTCGCTTATCTTTCTCCCCCAATGCGAAGGAAACAGTGTCGTCATTGAAGGTGTTATCGAAGTGAATGGTAGATGCGCTGTTTGGTGCGTCGGTTTACCTTTACCCCTGCTAAATTGGTCAGATTGCATCGCTCCACGGTGATTACCAGTGGCCGCTTTTCCAAAATTTCATAGTGGCTTTGGACGAATTCGTAGGGAGGGAATTCGTAGGAATTTGCCCATTCGACTAAACCGGCTATTACCTCTGTTTAAAAAGTTAATTGTGTTAATTTCTATAATTACTGCTGTAAATAATGTTTGTACCCATCTGAAGATGCCATCTGCCACAGAAAGCCAACGCCGCAAGTAGCACACAGATACCTCCTTTCTGTAATTTTTAAAGAATATTCGACACATTTCGTGAAACATCCTCTCTCTCTCTCTCTCTCTCTCTATATATATATATATATATATATATATATATATATATATATATATATATATATATATATATATATATATATATATATATATATATATATATATATATTCGTACGCATGGCATCGGCACACGGCAGTGGGGTCGAGTGACGTCGGAGGCGCCGACTGTCCAACGGACACGACGCAGTTACTGGAGCGCGTGGATGCTCCCTGCCTGAAGCACGAGGCGACGCTGGACTTCCTGCGCACCCATGGGCGCCTGCTCTTCCTGGTGCGTGGTCCTCCCGGTTCGGGAAAGAACATCGTGGCCGCCGAGCTGGAGGAGCTGTACCCGGAGTGCCGCTCCTACTGGTCGGACAAGCTGTTCAGTTCGCCCGTGGCCCCCGAGAGAAACACGGTCACCATGCGCGAGTCCCACGACCTCTGCCTCAGCAAGTGAGTATTCACACGACCGACATGATCGCGGACGTATCACTCACGTGACATGTGACGTGATTCTGATCTTCCCCCGCCAGCATTATTCACACGACAGGGGAGAATTCACGCTACAAGCGAGGATTTCGGCATTGCTTCCCCAGGATCCCAACTGTGATTTGGACAGCCGTCGTTTCACGAATAGCTGCGCGTGGACTGATGTGGAGAATCGGGAACGGGTGACGTATGGTCACGTAATACGCAATGCCCGGGGTCGAAACGCGATTTCGTATGTCGCGTGAACACAGCTTAACTGGGCTGGTTGGCCTACAGCGGTCCATTGTTAAAGGGACACTGACACGATTTTAAAACATCACAAAATGAGATTTTGGAAGCGAAAGCCTTAGATGCCTCATCAAACACAAAAATAGACCGTCGGCTTCTCTCAGCCTCTGTGTCAACGTAAGTGATGCAAAATCACGTGAATACGCCACCATATGACGTCGTCATAACGTCACCGATGACCAATATTTGTAACGCCATCAAGGAGCCATCTTGACATCCCCATGATGTCCCATGACGTAACGTTACACGATGACGTCATCACATGTCATCTTTGCTTGATGGATGGTGGGCAGATTTTGAAGGCAATGCACAACCAGCTTAAGTGCACTATGCTTGCAGTGCCTGCGATCCTTGAGGCAGCAAGAAAATCACCTTACAGGTGCAGAAACATCTTGGAGGGTGGCGGAGGATGTTCAATACAATGACTGGAAAGAATAATATGATGAAGGGGCTTAAGCGTTCCAGTCATCTCAGGTGAATGCATAGGAACACTGTAAGTTTTCATTTGCTTAGCTTGCAGTTTTAGCCCTCTCCACATACCTTAGCTAGCAAATCTGTGTGAAATGTTCTTGTTCTTTTATGAAGTTCTGTCGCTCGGGCATGTGCAAACCAGCTCCACTGTAATAGATGTTATGACGAATCAACAAAGTTCGCTGGTTTCATATATACAATTTGTTCTGAGGCACCATGCATGGTACTTGTTTCAGAGTTCTCGATACGAGTCTCTCCGTTTCCAGCAAAAGTACATAAAACTGCTAAGTTCATGTCAGTATGCACCTTTGAAGCGCTCCTAACCCGCCTCTGAAAATACAAAATAATAAAAACGAAGGCATTTCTTTTTACTGACGTTTCTCGTCTTGCTTTTGCACTTCGTGATGCACGAACAGTGATTTCTTTGACGTCATTCCGGTAACTGCATTCGATTGATCCGTATTGGCTAAATATCAGATGTGAATTGTCTCCTACAATGCCTTGCCATGTAACCGGCCGTCCGTTCATTTTGTCTCGCATTATCATCGTGCTCTATCAACTGTTATCACTTAGTGCATTTCCGACTGCGCAAGCGGAGATATAACTGCGGCTGACCGGGGTGAAATTTTGATACGTTTAATGCTAACTGCTGGACTAGTACACCTACATTTAAGATATACGTGGCGAGAAAGAGATATCGCCTGAAGGAAGAGTCCCGAAGGTGAGAAAGAAGCCACTCCTCTCTCTGTGAACGCGGGGTGTTAGGAACCCTTTACGGGAGCATCGGGGTCTGTGGCGGTTTCTTGGCCCCGCCGCCGCCGGAGATTGGTTGCTACGGGTTTTGTGTAGCCCACAAGGTGCATGCATAGTAGGCGTTGTTAAGGCCTGGCAACATGTACCCGTTGCAGCGCATCAGCTTGCAGTCCCCTTTCTCCCAATAGAAAAAGAGAGAGGGCGCGTGGACACGTGACGCTGCGGGCGCGAGGTCGCGTCAATGGAGAGTTTTAGTGCTGGGTACGCATTCTCTTGGGGCGATGCGGGCTTGGGAGCGCGCGGCGTTGCGTGCCCAACCGGGCATACCCAACCGTAATGCCTTTCAGTTGGCGCCTCGCTGGCACGCACGCAAACGCAAGCCGCATGAAGTTCACACGTGCTCGCAAAGCCATAGCGTGTTGTCGCGCAAGTATTATTTAGGTCTTTTTATGATTTAAAATGTTAAATTAAACATACATAGTGATCAGGACACTTTTTTTTATTGTGTACAGTAATCTGGTATACGCAAAAAAAGTGAAAAGTACAAGATTACTGTAACGACAGTGTTGATATCTTGTGACAGTTCGTGCAACCGCAGTCATGAACATGTTAGCTTACGCGTAATGTTTTTGAGGTGAAAATGAATAAAAAGGTTACTCATTTGTAATATTGTCACTGCGCAGTTTTTGCACCAGATGTACAACGCACAATGTTTCTGAAATAACAAAGTTGTGGTTGTCTGTTTCACTATTGCCACGCTAGATGGCGCCACCTATTCAGCTGGTCGAGGACTGTTTTCTAGTTTCTATGTTCAAGGCCTTTCTAGCTTTGTAAATCTGGCTGAAACCGTGTAATCGCTATAAGTGCTTGCACTTTGGCTTATTTTAACTCGACGGCTAGAGTATCCGCAGTGCGGATACCGTGAGTTGGACCGCGTGAGGTGGACCGCGCGGACGCATGGCCCCATCGCCCCAGCGATCTTGCGACGCATTTGTTTGGGGTTTCGCGCATCCGCAATACCGCCGCCCCAACGTCCTGCGAACGCAAGCCGCTTGGGTACCCAGCACTAAAACTCCCTAATATCCACGCGCTGCAACAGCTGCGCGTGGTGATGCCTTTAAAGCCTTATCGCGGCGCCACACTTTTTCTCTACGGAGAGAGTGGGCGCACAGCATCGCACAACCAGGCGCCCCCTTTCTCTATAGGGAAAGGGCATGGCGCCGCGTGAGAAAGTCGCACGCTGACGGGCCGCAACGCCCACGTGTGGTCAGGCCTTCCCCACGGTCTGATCCCATGTATCCGTTGCAGCGCAGCGGCGCGTGGCCTTTCAACGCGGCGCCGCGCCCTTTCCCTGTAGAGAGAGTGGGTGTGTAGCTACGCGAAGCTGCGCGCCCACTCTCTCCATATAGGAGAGGGCTCGGCGCCACCTCAAAAAAGCACACGCCGACGCTCTGCCACGAATTCCTGAGACCAGGCCTTTTGTGGCGCTGTTCCGCGCTTTAAAGCGTCGCGAAACGAACCGTTCATGCTACGAAAGGACGCCACTCCCAAAGCTTACTGTGCATGCGCAAAACTCATTGCGGCCTTCCTGCGGTGGCGCCAAGCTGCCGTCAGCCACGGGCTCCAACGTTCTCTTCCACAGTGGACCGTGCTCTGTGTACTTAGTTATGACGGGAAGAAATAGCGGGACGGTGACAGAACGATAGACTGGGCGCTGACGTCTGTTGTTCTGTGAACGTCCCGTGTCTATAGCGCTGTTTGTTCGCGCCTTAACGAGTTCGTGCATACTTGCATTATACCTCATCTTCTGTAAGTTCTGTTGCAACAGTGCTGCTCTCTCTTCTCATTCGCTAAATTGAGTCCATCCCGTTTAAGTGGGACACATGCGTTTTATCTATGGCTATAGTTAAAGACCTGCAGACCTTTGTCGTGCAGTGGGCATCAGACTGATTACTGCGACATCTAAAGACGCCGTAGAATAAAAAGAAATTGGCAGTTCCCACGTACAGCGGCAATCGATGATATGCGAAGCACGAATGACAATTGTTATGTCATTTCAAAATCAGCACATTACAAGGTGGAGGTAAATGATGCCGTACACGACTTCCGTGTCATTATGATCATGTTTGGATGTGTCGTTTACCTTCATCATATATTCACGTCACGTGATACCAAATTTAGTATTTCTGAAGCTAGCGAAACGGCCGCGAGCACGCTATGAGCTTGGTATGTTGTCATGTCTTACATAACACGCGTGTCAGGATTATCATGTTTGGACCAGTCATATATTTCGTCAATCATTGATGTCACGTAACACCAAACTTGGTATATGTGAAGCTAGCGAAACGGCCGCGAGCTTGTCATCAGTGTTGCATGTAGTCATAAATTTACATGACACGCATGTCGTTATTATCATGTTTGGATGTGCCATTTACCTCTGTCATCCGTTTGCGTCACGTAATACCAAGTGTGGTACATGTGAAGCTAGTGAAACGGCCGCAAGCACTTCATAAGCGTAGCATGTAGTCATGTTGTTACATGATACGCATCTCATGTTTATCAAGTTTGCACCAGTATCATACCTTCGTCATCCATTCTTCTCCCGTAATACCGTGTTTGGTACATGTGAAGCTAATGAAACGGCCGCGAGCAAATAATGAGCGTAGCATGCAGTCATGTAGTTACATGACACTCATCCCATGTTTATCATGTTTGCACCAGTCACATACCTTCGTCATCCATTCTTGTCCCGTAATACTGTGTTTGGTACATGTGAAGCTAATGAAACGGCCGCAAAGTGCATCATGAGCGTGACATGTAGTCATGTTGTTACGTAACACGCATGTCATGATTTTCATGTTAGGGTCATTTGCTTGTGTTCGCCATGCAATCATGTCATACCATACAAGTTTTGCGACATGCCATGTGATGGAAACCACCGCAAGAGCTGCAAGACCATGAAATGCAAATCATGATATTCATGACATACATGTCATGATTTTCATGTTATGACTAAACAAATATGTTCTTCATGCGGTCATGTTATGCTATACCAAGTTTGGTATCGATGCCATTATCGAATTATAGAAACTGCCAGGAGAGCTAAAAGTTGTAAGCGGGTGGACCGACAGACAGACAGACAGATGGATAGATAGATGGATAGAGACGCTCAAAGTCGCCGAAGTTCGCTAAGAAATGCTTCGCATTTAATAAAGCTAACGGTCAGCGACGAATTTTTGGGGATGGGGAGAGGGTAGCCTGTTCCACCGCAAATGCATACGAAGTGTACAAGCAGTCGTGATTTAAATGACGCCCAGTCGCGGTGGTGTAGTGGCTAAGGTACTCGACGGCTGACCCACAGGTCGCAAGATCCAATCCTGGCTGCTGCGGGATCCAATCCCGGCTGCAGCGGCTGCATTTCTGATGGAGGCAGAAATGCTGCTCAGATTTGGGTGCACGTTAAAGAATCCCAGCTGGTCGAAATTTTCGGAGCCCTCCACTATGGCATCTCTCATAATCATGTGGTGGTTTTGAGAGGTTAAACCTCACATATCAAATCATAATTTAAATGACGAGGCGTCGTTGCCGAGGCGAGTTTTAAAATAAGTCTGATTAGAAAAAAGAACTAGGAAGCTTTAGCCTGTGCCTCCTAGAAGGCATTGCTTTAGCCTGCGCAGCATTTCATTAATAAAAAAGCATTGAACGAAGCAATAACGTTTTGTCAGTGACAGCAGATTTAGTTGCGAAAATGCGGCGATACTGGAAGGGGATTTGGGGTTTAGTTTGTTCAATTACATAGAGGTGAGAGGGCGGACATAACACCTGTCTTCTTTTCCGCTGAATTTAGACTCGCGCACAACAACAGAGGGCCACAAAAAGGAATGCAGGTAGGCAGAC
Organism: Rhipicephalus microplus; assembly: GCF_043290135.1. Lineage (NCBI taxonomy): Eukaryota > Metazoa > Arthropoda > Arachnida > Ixodida > Ixodidae > Rhipicephalus > Rhipicephalus microplus. Next base: position 53,390,432 of record NC_134702.1, read on the forward strand.
GAAGCACAACCTTGTGTCCTTCTTGTGCACCTGTTTTTTTGTGTGGAGTAGCCTATATCCAGATGAATTACCAACAAGCTTAAGAAACCCTCCTGAAGTTCTTTACCGGCATGTTCGTAGTGCTCACGCACGTGTTGTTTGCTAGCGTTGGTTGGGGGCACGGTGTAAGAGTAGTTTAGGTGAGAGAACGGCGCATAACGGCGGCTTCGCGAGGAGAGGCACATGCGGTTCTGGTTAGGAAGCTCCTCCAGAGAGGGCGCGCCAAACTAGCCACCTACCTCTTGCTTGCTCCCCCGCCGCGCGCCCCTTGCTGTCCCGTCACTCAACGCTGCTTCACGTCGAAAATGTGACTTGTGTTTGTGAACGTGGTCGCGTGATTTAGTGTGCTTCGCGATGGGTAAGTGCTTTGTACCTTACTGCAATACCGGCTATAAGTCGTGTAGAGAAAAGTTTTCACTTTTTACGCCACCGCACGACCAAGCCCGGCTTGAAGCATGGAGGCGGGCGATCCATCGCAAAGACCGCGTGCTTCAACGGACAGACCGTGTGTGCGAAAAACATTTCGCTCCACATTTTATTTTGAAAACGTGGTCTGCAAAACTGAATGACCACGTTCTGATGTCTGGCAACAGAAGAGCAGGACTTTCAAAGGACGCCCTGCCAACTATTTTTGAAGGAGCGCCTAGTTATTTGTCAAAGAAGATGAAGACTCCTCGAAAACAGTCAAGGCGGCATGCTTGCCGTACAGTTTGCTCTACGTGCACAGGCGGGACCAGCAGTGGTACCAGCATCGGGTTTCAAACCCAGCAACAAGCAGCAACAGCCCAAAATTCAGATGAAGTCAACAAAAACAGCGATGTCGTCGCGGCAAGTGACCCCGGCACTTCAGCTTTTGATGAAATGTTCTGCGCAGCGTCAACTTTGTGCCTTCCGACGCCATCGTGGGGTGTACATCGCATTGACTTGGAAGGGTATCATGACCTCGTGTTCCACGACGCCTCTCTGCTGCGCGCAAGTGATGGGGCATGTGTGCTTTTTAACAGAAAAACTGTGCATGTAAATAGTGACATGGCTGTACAAGTGTATATATTTGGCAAGCCGGTTGATTGTAGTGCAGTGGGTGTAAATAATGTTGCTGAATCGACATCACAAGTTGAACATCTCTTGAAAACTGTTGACAGTGTACGTGTCTGTGGTTGGGGACCCAGTTTGAAGGACTTTCCTTCTGTGGAGCCTGAGTCTGCTTTCGTTGACTGCCAAAGCAAATGGAGGCATAAAAGGTGCCAAATGTTTTACCGGAGGGAAGTATATGTCGTGCATGCAGCAGTCTGTTTGATACCCTCAGAATCCATGCAGAGCGGCAAGCTGCTCGAGTGAAACAGAGGCAACCACTGAAGCGCATCAGGCTGTCTGTCTCACCTACCAAGAAACACAAAGTTGATTCTTTGCGTCATGCAAGGTCTCTTTTGCAGAAGGCCCAAGCACGGCTGCTGAAGCGCAACCATCTAATCACTAAAGAATTGAAGGAGAGTAGAGCTGAAATAATTAAATTGCAAGAGGAGGATATCACAAAGAAACTCCAATCTCTCGATATCCCACCAATGCAGCTTCTTCTTGTGCAAGAATGTATATCTGCAGCTAAGTGCACTACAAAAAATAATAGGCGCTATACAGATGACTGGCTGCTGCTATGCCTCTTGCTGAACATCAGGAGCCCCTCTACTTACGCATTTTTACGAAGCAATAACATATTGCCAATGCCATGCACATCCACCATTAGAAGATATATAAGCATGGTGGGGCTCAAATGTGGTTTTGATGAGCACTTTTTTAAAGCTCTCAAAATTAAATTGGCAAAGAAGACTCCCTTTCAACGCAGAGGTATGCTCATTCTAGATGAGATACAAGTCAGGAAAGAGATGACTGTAAACTCGAAGAACATGACATATGCTGGACTTGTTGACTATGGAGACCAAGGTGGACAAAGCAATGAGCTGGCCGACCATGGTCTAGTGTTTGCTTTTGCTCCTTTTGCTGACAGCTATTTACAACCGGTGGCAGTATTCGCATCAAAAGGAGCAACTAAGGGTACACTCCTTGCCCAGCTGTTGCTTCAGTGCATTGTGCATTTAGAGCAGGCAGGAGTTTATGTTGATGGTGTGGTCTGTGACGGTGCATCTACTAATAGTGCCATGTGGAAGCAGCTTGGCGTAAGTGGTGCTCTAGGACATGTCGTGAATGCTTTCGAGCATCCACTAGATCCATCCAGAAAAGTGTATGCCGTGGCAGATACCCCACACTTGTTCAAGTGTATTAGAAATCGTCTTTATGACAAGAAAATTTTGAAAATAAAGGGGAAAATTATTAAGTGGTCGTGCTATGATGCACTTTTTGTTGCTGACACCAAAAAAGCAGAGCTTAGGGTGTGCCCAAAATTGAGTTTCTGTCATGTCAATCCATCACATATGCTGAAAATGCGAGTGAAGCTGGCCACGCAAATTTTTAGCAACTCAGTTGCTAAGGGCATTTCCTTCTATGCACGGGCGGCGCACCACGGCTTGAGAATGTCGAAGCAACTGTAGAGTTTACGCTCCTAATGAATGATCTTTTTGATGCCCTCAATCGTCGCTTTGCTGCAGAAGGCCTCACCCTTGAAAGCAAAGACTTTCATGTTCTACAGTCAGCATCTAAGTGGCTTGATAGCTGGGAGCAGGAAGTTGTGAGGGGTGAAATTCACAAAGATCTTTTTTTAACGCAGTCTACTGCTGAAGGCCTACGTGTTACACTTAAGTCTGTTCAGGAACTGTCAGCATTTCTTTTGAAAGAGTGCGAGTTCAAGTATGTCCTGACAGCCAAAATGAACCAGGATTCGTTGGAATGCTTTTTTGGTATCATAAGACAAGCAGGGGGCCAAAATGAGCATCCAACATTTCCGACATTTTTGCAACTGTACCGTATGCTTTCCTTGTATTCTTTGCTTAAGCCACCACAGTTTGGTAACTGTGTAGTTTCTGAAAAAAAACAGTCTGCTTTTCTGACCCTGAGTGATTTCAGAGAAGTGTTCCAATCTGCACCTTTCCAGCACACCGATAAAATGCATGAACTGAAGGAAAAACTAGATGGCCTCATCAGTGAGGAAACGTGGGAATGCGATGAGGTGTTTGAGCATGATTATTCAGATGCTGCCGTCGTAGACTGCATTGTATATTATGTCACTGGATTTGTGTCACGAAAGCTTGCCACTCAAACATCCTGTACAATTTGTAAGGATGCTTTGGTTGGGCAGAAAGGTATTTCAAAGCTACCAGAAGCCGACTTGGTAAATTGCAAAACGAGAGGGGGGCTCACACATCCGAATGTGCATCTGTTCCTTCTTTTCAAAGAGGCTGAGGAGCACTTCGCAAACCACGCTGGTGAGAGAGATGTATATGATCGCACGACAGATTGCTTGAAAATTTCACCTTCACGTTTCCATGTGCTGCTCATAAAGAAGATGTTCTTGCCAAGCTGTTGCACTATTATGTGTGCCTACGCATTGTTGCGAACGACGGACCGATCCTGCCGATGCCACCGCTGTTGCGAAGCGTGCCTCCGACGACGTTACGAAGGGCGCCTCGAATCTCACCGCTGCAACCACTGTTTCGAAAGACGGCGACGCCAACACGGTCCCGAAGGCGCCACTGCTTCGAACTCCGCAGGGAAGGTCACCAGCCGTTTGGTATAGCGTAGGTTTCTCAGCTCTCGACTGCTTCTGCGCAGAGCTGATAGACGAGCGGACGAGACGACGGTGAGTTAACCAAGGTTTATGTACAGCATATATACAGAGGCGTTACAAATTCGGCACTGGGGCCGACAGAGATTCGAAGAGCCGAGCTCTCCTCTCTAACACATAGGTCTGCTCTCAAACGGGTCCGCTCTGACACACATGTCAGCTTTCACCTAGGACCACCGATCGCGACGCGCCGCAGGGCTTCTTTTATTTCCACCGGGTCCAACCAAAATGTCCAATCACAAGCGCCGCTGGTCGTCAGGGCAGACTCCTCCAATGGGGTCGCCGCGCAATGCGTCAGACCCCCAGACATGAAGACGCCAGTTGTTTACTCGACGGGTCGCTTGCCGAGGCTGACTCACTGCACGTGCACGCCAGAGAGGCGCCGTTGAGTTGTTGATCGCATCAGGCGGACTGGCCTTGACACAGATTGCCTTTTTCAGAGGCACGGCCGTTCACTGTGGACTCGCAGGCATAACAGCACCCCCGCCGCCAGACAATGCGCCGAAAAGACGAGCTGCTTCCACGGGGCTCGGATGACAGGCGCGCTCGTTCGCCAGGTCCCTCCAGGTTCGCCTCCAGGGCAATGGGGAAAATGCAGCTCCAGACTCTGTTCCGGGAACACATCCCATTCTTGACGACAGATCCCAGCTCCACTGGCTTGTCGCCACAACTTGCTGGCCAACTTCGCTCGTCTCTTCTGACCATCTTCGGTTTCAGCACTTGTCGATGGTTCTGCAAATTGCTAAGAACGGTTCGACAACAGACAACACACGACACAAGCAAGTGCCCTCGGTCACCCAACAGAACACCAGACAAAGTATAAACAACATATACCTATCTACGTGTCTATCGGAATTTTGTTCCCTCTACATCAAGAGGCACATGTGGGACACAAGACTCTTAAAGTAAGAACTTGAATTTTTCACACTTACAACGCAACGAATTAGAATACCACATGAAGTTGGCCCCTTGAAATCACTCTGAACGAGAGCGCTCAGCCCAGGTCGTGATGAGGTCAAAATTTTGCCCCGAATCGCCAGCGAGAAACCGAAAGGTTGAGAAGGTACTAGCTAGAACGCACTGCTCAATGCACCTGCATTAGCGTTTAGCTTTCCCTTTTTTTTTGATAGCGAACGTCAAAGTTGCGCTGTGGAGCAACATGCTCCACCTCAGTAACCGGCCACTTTTAGGCGACGATACCTATGCGGCACCAAGAGCGGCTCACACTTGCGACGTTGCACAGGGGAACAACGATACGGCTTGCTACGGATTGACTCCTCACCGCTTAGCTCGATATCGTGTTCGATCACCCTCGTGTTTCCGGGGCGGTCCGAAAACACGTCTCCAAACTCGGAAACAATCCTTCTCGGGTCCTCCTTCCGGGCTTCACTTAACCTAGGCTCTAGGTTTATTTGCTCCCGGATTACTTTCGATCCCCCTTCGATTACCTCACTAGTACTAAAAACTTCCGCTCCCTCTTCCTCTGAAGCACTTAAAAGTAAATTTACGACTGCTTTCAAGTTACTGTGATAAATTTTGTTCCACCGCCTTCCTAATTTCACTTCATAATTCGTATCGGGAAGCTTCGATATCACTTTGGCGGGCCCTTCCCAATGAATCTCAAGCTTGTTCCTTTTGGACGGCTGCAGCAGCATTACCTGATTATCAACTTCAAAAGCGCGCTTCTTCACCGATTTCTCGTAGTGCTCCTTCGACAGCACTTGTGCCGCGTTTTTGTGGCTTTCCACTAGCGCTTCAATCGAGAGATCCTCACGCTGCTCTCGAATGAGCGTCTCTCGATCAACTCTCGACAGCTCGCTCCAACTTTCCGCTACAGGCGAGAGCGTTGCAGCCCTCTCGTTCTGATTCAATGGCGCCATGTCGTCTCCCTCTACGCATACCGCGCCGGTCGCTTCGGTGACGGGCCGCTCGCGTGACTGCTCACATGACTCACGCGGAAAATTTTCTTTCTGGGGTTCCGTCGACCCGCCGACAAGGTCACTTGAGAGTTCACCGCATTGAACAAGGTCAAGCTTCTCCGAAAGCTTCCGCGCTTGCGATCGCGTGAGGGCCATGCACGCTAAGTTGGGGAAGAACGATTTGCCCTGCTCTTTGAGAAGCTGCTCTGAGTTGTTGGAGAAAAGATAAGGAAAACGATCATTTAGCGCGGCAGACACAGCTGCTTCGGTGCGAAGCTTACCGAACGGGCCTTCAATGACAACCGTGGCGATTGGTAAGCGAACACTCTGCTCCTCGGCGACTTGCCTGATCCACGCGCATTCTCCTGTAAAGTCATCCGGACACACCAATGAAGGATGGACAACGTCCATGGTTGCCGCTGAGTCTCTAAGTGCTCGGCACGTTTTCTCATTCACCAGAATTTCTTGGAGATACGGCTCCAACAACCGCATGTTTTTTTCTGATTCTCGGATTGTTGCGAAGGCAAACTTTTCCTGACAGTTTCTCGCGATGTGTCCTTCCTTTTTGCAGTTGTAGCAGATTAGCGGCTTCCGTTTGTTTTCCGATTCAAATGCCTGTGTGGTAGAAATCTCACTCGATTTCTCCGCTTCTGTTTGCCCTTCCCCTACACTGTCCTTCGTAAGAGACGGGTCCTTCTTGAAATTACGGTGCGGGTCTCCGTTGACCAGGTTTCATTGAAAAGCCCTCTTTTCTCTCATCCTTTTCAACGCGCACTGCCCTGCTGTGCAACTTTCGACGAGTATAATACTCCTCAGCTAACTCTGCTGCCTTGTTTAGCTGTACTTCACCAAGTCTGTCCTGCAGCCAAAGCCTGACATTATTTTCGATGCAGCGGTAGAATTGCTCCAATGCAACGCATTCCACCACTCTATCGCGGTCGTCATAAACACCTTCGCCCTTGAGCCATTCAATTAAATCGGCTTTAAGACGAAACGCGAAGTCAACGTGTGACTCATTCCCCTATTCAGCATACCGGAACCTTTGCCTGAAAGCCTCGGGTGACAACTTATAACGTCTCAAGAGCACTTCCTTCACCTCGTCATAGCTCTCAAACGCTTCCCTCGACAAGCAAGTTATCGCGTCGGACACTTCGCCGGGAAGGAGAGCTATCAGGTTCCGCGCCCAAAGAGACCGCTCCAAAGCGTTTCGCTCACAGACGTGTTCAAACTTGACGAGATACTTCGCCATGTCCTCGCCTACTACGAACGGTGGCAGTTGGTCACGAATTCTAAAACCGCTGACCTGAATCGTCGGAGAAGCTACGCTAGGCGCCTGCGAACACTGTAGGATTGCCAATTCTATTCGTTTCAACTCAAGGCGCTCCTGTCTCTCGGCCTCCTCGCGCTCGCGACGTTCGCGCCTTTCAGCTTCTTCACGTTCGCGAGCTTCGCGCCTTTCAGCTTCTTCACGTTCGCGAGCTTCGCGCCTTTCAGCTTCTTCACGTTCGCGAGCTTCGCGCCTTTCAGCCTCTTCGCGAGCTTCGCGCCTTTCAGCTTCTTCACGAGCTTCTCGCCTTTCAGCCTCCTCCCGTTCGCGAGCTTCTCGCCTTTCAGCCTCCTCGCGGCGTGCTTTGATATCCACCCAGGCCTCATCGACTTCCTCAGCCGACACTCCCTCATGCTTCATGATCTCAAGGATCGCTTGCTTTCGTTTCGCACGGCCCAAAGTAATGCCAAGTTCCTCACAAATTTTGATGAGTTCCTTCACTTTAAGGTTCTCCATCGTTCACACTAGCCTCTTACTGTTTGCCCCTGTTAAGAATCTACTTGCCGTACCCCCTATAAGCCTACTAGCAAGACGCGCAAGCAATTTTTCACACTCCCGTGTTTACCCCCTCCGCATTAACTTTGGTTTCAAAGCGCTTCGACTTGGCTTGAAACGATCAAAGCTCCCTTCAATGCTTCACACAGCCCTTCTCTAAACTACTACAACCTGAGCTAGAGTAGTCTGGTGAACTGAGGGGAAAACATCAGGCACTCACCGCATCGATGTCGCTGACGCCGGCCGATCCCGCAGCTGCCAACCACTGTTGCGAACGACGGACCGATCCCGCCGAAGTCACCACTGTTGCGTAGCCACCTCCGAAATCCCGCCGCTGACCTCCACTGTTGCGAAACGGCGGACCGATCCCGCCGAAGCCACCACTGTTGCGAAAGACGGCGACGCCAACACGGCCACGGAGGCGCCACTGCTTTCGACCCCGCCGGGAAGGTCACCAGCCGTTTGGTAGCGTATGTTTCTCAGCTCGCGACTGCTTCTGCGCAGAGCTGAGGAGACGAGCGGACGAGACGACGGTGAGTTAACCAAGGTTTATGTACAGCATATATACAGAGGCGTTACAAATTCGGCACTGGGGCCGACAGAGACTCGAAGAGCCGAGCTCTCCTCTCAACACATAGGTCTGCTCTCAAACGGGTCCGCTCTGACACACATGTCAGCTTTCACCTAGGACCACCGATCGCGACGCGCCGCAGGGCTTCTTTTATTTCCACCGGGTCCAACCAAAATGTCCAATCAGAAGCGCCGCTGGTCGTCAGGGCAGACTCCTCCAATGTGGTCGCCGCGCAATGCGTCAGACCCCCAGACATGAAGACGCCAGTTGTTTACTCGACGGGTCGCTTGCCGAGGCTGACTCACTGCACGTGCACGCCAGAGAGGCGCCGTTGAGTTGTTGATCGCGTCAGGCGGACTGGCCTTGACACAGATTGCCTTTTTCAGAGGCACGGTCGTTCGCTGTGAACTCGCAGGCATAACAGCATGCGGCAGTATTGCAGACAGCTAAAGAATAAGCATGTAAAAAAGAACCAAGACTTGCGTAAGTTGTCGAAACTTGTATATTTCTTTGCTTCAGGAGAAGAGAGATGTGTATGTGTAATATGTTATCTGTGCAATAATGCTTATGTATACTGTGATAAGGGTGTGCTGTGATGTAACCTTTTTTGTGTGTATGTAAACTGTTTCATTTATAAATGTACTACTGCTCCATTCCAAAGAAATGAAATTCAGGATTGCCACCCACACAAATATGTGCAACCGTGTCGTGAAGTATAGGAGTCATAAAGAATATTTAAATGTATATACATGGGAAAGCGTCGAATTTTGATTGTCGAAGACATGCATGTTACACAGAACAAGAAAATGTTGAATGGGATGTGACAATTCATAAACCGCTTTTTGGCCAAGATGTAGTTAGCGTTTTATGTCTATTCCTTTAACTCATTAAATTTCTCTCGCGCTTATCGCCAACGCTCATGTTATCGCATAATAAAACCCTCGTGAGAGGCGGAAAATCAAATCTGAATGTAACTTCACGTACTCTTGACTGCCTACAACCTAGAACAGGGCAAGCGTAAATATTGCGAACGTTCTTTGACGTGATATTTGGTGTTGCAGAAACCTCTGGCCACCTCCGCAATTATTAATATCGGTCAGACGATTGGAACATTGCCGAAGACGCGCTGCTTGGACCGGCTACATAAACCTGAATGCTGCATGCTTGATGAATTCAATCTTATGATGTTATAAGGCAGAAAGGTCAAAGAACATATTTAATTGAATGATCTGCTTTACAAAAGCCGCGTTCGGTGCCATAGCCAAGCAAAACTGCTTCTTACATACCGATCCTCAGCTAAAGTGGCTCCGAGCTAGGCCTGCTTTTCTGCGCCGAAAGGGCATTAGTTGCTACCGCCATCTGTTGAGGGAGCTGAGAAGCAGAGCGTTGTCGCGAAGCGAAGAGCGGGGGCGTTCTCTCACCTAAACTATTCTTACACCGTGGTTGGGGGACATCTGGCATAGCGTCGGTTTGGGTGCTGCCATGGGCTTCGGCAGGTTTTTGTCTGGGAAGTGCAAGGTCGTATTGTACATCGAGGGAGAGGGGACCAACCAGAGCAGGTGTCTTTGTGTACACCCCTGCCTATCGACGCCCATGGGTACTGGCGATTAGAGCCGATTTTTGTGGGAAACGATCTGGTTCTAATAGAGCAAGGTATAGGCGATTTCACCGATGACGACGACAGGTAATAGTGTGGTAATAGTGTTTGTTTCACTGCTCGGAATGGAAGAGCTCGCACGATTCGTCTACCCAGAGTCGAGTAGCGGCGGAACGCAAATTTGATCGCACAATAGCACTCGTTCAAATCGTAAACATTCATACGCAGCCCCCCCCCCCCCATTTCACGGCGTACCTCGGCTGGCTTCTCTGATACTTTGGATCATGAAAGCCAGTATGTTAATGACTCAATGATATTTGTCAATCAGCCAATGAGCGTGCATTCTCGAACTAAAAATGACATTTCCAATACGAATAACGTAGCTGATGTCACAGTCACGCACGTTGTCATAGCTCTTGTGTAGCTAGCTATCCAAACGGTGTTTGTATATGCATGAGTGTTTGCAAGTTTGGTAAACAGGTGCTATATTTTATTTTATTTTTTATTTTGATGCTTTCAGAATTGAGGGTTTTATGAAGAATGACGTGCCCGTGATAATAAATCGAAACACGAACGTCAGGGTGTGGGAGATCGCCAAGTTCCTGGTGCTGGCGTCGAGATACGGCTACACCGTAATTCTCGTCGACATGCCGCTTCATTTCGTTTTGGATCCAAAGGTAAACATTATACCGATTCTTCCATGAATGCACACAAATGCACAATTCGACGCTGTGAACCACGCAACATCAATGTTTCCGTGGGGTACATGTACAGTACCTAAACTGCGTTGTTCACTGCATCATTTCATTCGGGTGTGGGTGCATTGTCATTGAGAATGTCTAGTCTTGTTTCATTCTGTGCTAGGCAAAATTTGTTGGCAGTCATACGCAGACCGTTACCATGATTCAGTTTTGCACACAAGCCTATTTACCCCTGTTGGAACAATACAAATTTATCGGGGCACCAAAAAGACATAGGTGACTCCGCTGGCACCTAGCGGGTGTTTAATAGCCACAACATATGACGTGCGTGCTAAACGTCAGGGACCATTTAAATAGAATTGATAAAAAAGAATGCCATTCCACGGTGGCACCCGGGAACTCGCCTTCGAAAAGAAGCAAAAGCTTTTGCATAACGCCAGTGCATAGAACTATTTCACTTCAGCATTTCCTTTTGCTATAATTTGACCCTATTTCTCTAATTGTGACCTTATTCGTCGCTCTAGTATAAATCATGAATAAGGACACCATTGAAAGCAAACGCCTCGCCGCGGTGGTCTAATGGCTAAGGTACTCGGCTGCTGACCCGCAGGGCGCGGGTTCGAATCTCGGCTGCGGCGGCTGCATTTCCGATGGAGGGGGAAATGGTGTAGGCCCGTGTGCTCAGATTTGGGCGCACGTTAAAGAACCCCAGGTGGTCTAAATTTCCGGAGCCCTCCACTACGGCGTCTCTCATAATCATATAGTGGTTTTGGGACGTTAAACCCCACATATCAATCAACTATTGAAAGCAAACAGAAACAAGTCTGCATCTCTGTGGCTAGTGCGCATGCGCATACGTTGCCCGTCTCGCCCTTCAACAGAGTGTAGGGGCAGCACTATATTTGCAAAGCAGGTTTGGGACAGTAGGTGCGAACTGGGGCGTGCATATCCTCGGCTTGCACAGGTACTGACGGCAACGAACAACAAAGGCCTGGGCGAGTCCTACATCACCCAGCGGGTTAGGCAGTGGGAAGAGGTGCATCCGTTCGCCACGGGTTGGGCGCCGAGACCGAGAGACGCGGCGAAGCTGCTGCATCGCTACCGACAGCTCAGGAAGGCGTTGCACGAGGCTGATCGTAAGCAAAAAAAAAAAAAAAAAAGAAAAAAATTGTGCAATTTAGTCGTTACATCTTGATTGAAATGTTTTTATAGCAGCAGCTAACCAATAATAGCTGAAACTTGTATTCATTCACCCTTGCTACACCAGCATTACCTACTTTAGGTAACGTTACCTAGCTTACATAAGTCGTTAGTTAATCATTAGCCGAGAGTAGTCAGCACTAGCAGTCACTTGGACATTTGTAGCCAAGATTACCTTTAGCCAGTATTAGCTTACGGCATCATCATAGCCCATACTTTCAGTCATTTAGTCATCGTTTGCCGACATTAGGCACTACTTGTGAACATCGGCCATTATTTAACCGTCAAATTATAGTCACTGCCAATTGAGGTGGGTAGTATGCATGTTAATGCAGTAGAAGTTGGATTCGTTCAAATATTAATTATCGCTAGCGTCATAGCGATCATAGCGCACACCATATCTTGTCGCAAAACTTCGGGGTGTTCGCATAAAAAATAAAGGAAAAAAATTAATTGTAAGTCAAGTGATAACTTCACCGGTGTGTATGAACGAGTGGTGTTCGAAACAGAAACGTTTTCTTCTTGTGTAACGAGCGTACGATGGTAAAAAAGATACAGCGGGAGGGGGCGTAATTCTAACATATATATAAGGAGTTTTGACAACAGTTAAAGGTTGCAATTGAAATATCAATGTGCTAGAGCTTGCTACATAGTTAGGCCAGTGCCTTGAAGGGAGGGAAACGTTCAAGCTAGTGTATACGCGCACTACGGTTCTGGCACATTTAGTTGTTTGTTTATGTAATTACTTAATATGTGGCTGCTCTTTTTGTTTTCTGTCTTTTTTTTTGTTGATCAGCTGCTCTGGCACCAAAAGACATCGCCAGCAGCAACGTGTTCCCTTTCTGCCTGGCCAGGGTTTGTGTGTTCGGGAGAACCACAGCGGAAAGCAACTACTGCAGCAGCGAGAAGGTGCACTCTTTTTGGGATGTTTACAAAACCCTGTTTGTGTGATCATGATCACACGTACGACAGCGCATGCGGCTGTACGACTTGAACAAGGCCTATGGTCGGTCCTTTCACTCCTAAACATTTTCTTGCTATGTTTGCTGTCTAGTTTTTTCATTTATTAGTTTGTTCCCGCGAGAACTAACTACCCCAAAAACCATGTATGCTATACGAAACCTAAAAATTGTGAAACTTTCTTGCATGCTCGAAAAATGAAAAAAAAAAATTAGCACAGGATGTAAACTTTAGGAACTTCAGTAGTCCGAAAATATTTTTAATGCAAAAGTATTTTCCGTAGAGTTTATTATTCACTACTCAATCTTGTATATCATTATACTATGATAAAGAAAATGCAAATATAAGATATCTTGGCGAGATTTTCAAAAGCGTACAGGGCGGAAAATTGCAGTAATATTGTAGAGCTTTGAACATGTTATATAAACTCTTTGGCTTAGTATGTAGACCCAATTTGGTATTAAAACGAGGAACGATACTTTCAGAATCATTTTTGTGACAATCAGTGCTCAGATGACATTTTGCAAAATGTAGAAGGCTCCGATGCGACATACATATTTTTTTCTTCGAAACACTCTAGCAATTCACTCTTTCCGATGCGATAAGTCAGCATGATTTTTCTCGAATAGATTTGAAATGGTCGCCAATATGGCTGGGCCTTTGGTGCGGGATGATCCTATTGGCAAGTCCACTGTTTGTTTGATCCCTCCACACATGATTGATATGTGGAGTTTAACGTCCCAAAACCACAATATGATTATGAGAGACGCCGTAGTGAGTGGAGGGCTCCAGAAATTTCGACCTCCTGGGGTTCTTCAACCAAGACAACTGTCTGAAGCGTTTGAAAAGTTCTTGACGTCACGAAAATAAGTAAGTGCTATTGGATGACGCAAATTCTCTGTGAGAGAGACAGCGATGTTTGCGCGCGCAGCTCGCATTTTTAAGAGCAGACCTTCTTCAAGCTCTTCGTTCAGCTGTTTCACATGACCAGAAAAGTAGGCTGCATGCAACGCAATATCTCGGCTGGAACGCGTTGTCTTCGTCTTCTTTCTCATCTTAGAACTGACGATAGATAAAGACAGCCTGCTTTTAAAGGGCCTCTAAACCACCCAGAGGCCAAAATTCTGTTGTGGTTGGGAAGTTGTGCACGCTTTACAACGAACATGGAGCCGTGATAATTTTTTGAAACGTTGTCGTAATAGCGGAGTTAGACATGCTTGATTATCAAAATGCGGCAATTACTTCTTTCGCTCTTTCCTTCGTGAGCCTCCTTTGGTATTTTCTTCCAATGCCACTTTGCCCTCTCACAGGGCACCCCACCCTATCTGGCGCGGCATATGTCATCACTGACGCGCTGCTCGAAAAACCGTCTTCTTCCGGTTGCCGCGACTCCGTCCCTCCATCGACTCCGGGCAACACGACGAACAACAAGCAGTGCGGACAACTGCTTGCAGACTAACCCGAAGTCGTAGGCTCTTTCTCGACGAATCACAGTATATTTTTTCTGCGTGTCAGAGATTCAACTTCTCGACGTCACGCGGAGGTCCGAAATGCTTGAGGAAAAGGAGGGATTGTTTCTTGAAATTCTGGCACGTGCAGAATCGATCGCGACCGCATTCTGCACACGATGCACGTGTTTACTTGTAATGTTTGAAAAAATATCGGAGGCGATTTAGGGGCCTTTTGACGGCGTACACTTTGGAAGTGAGGAATTTACAGTACACTTTTTTTGTGCCATCTATTAATTTGGCGGACATTAAGACCTGTGGCCAACACATCCATTGAGGTTGACACGAATGTTGTGCGATGCAGGTTTTCTTTTTTTGGCACAAATCAGACAAAGAGAGAGAAAGACGGGCTGAACAGAGACACAAAAGACCTTGCTAATTAACAGTTTGATGATAATTTAAATTGGTCACAAGTGCAGCTGTGTTAGTCCGGCCCTGCACCTTTAGAGCTAGCTGCCAAGTTTTACTCGCAAGTTTTAGCCGTGTAGACCTGACCACGAATCCCAATCAACCAACACACGCATGCAGGTTAAGAAAGCCTACGGGAGGCACGACACCGTTCGTGTGTTCGGCTATGCCGCGACGTGTGGCTTCGTGTTCGCCATGGCGGAGCTCACCGAGGAGCAGGCGTCGCTCCTCAAGAAAGGCGACTCCGGCAGCTCTGCGGACAAAGTCGGCCACGAGGAGGTGGATGATTTGGCTGAGCGCATGTGCCTCAGCCTGAGCCCTTCCAATTGGGAGGACGTCTCCTGCATCGTCGATCTTGCAAAGTTCGCTGCCCCAGAAATAGGCGGCGGGGACGACGGGGAAGACGCCTTGCGCCTAGCTGCGGACAAGACTGATATCAAGAGTGAGTTTCCTTGAAATGAGTCGGACAAGTAATTGAATTGAATGGAATTGGTTTGCAGCTGAGTTACGAGGATGTTTAGCCAGCAGGAGCTGCAATCTGCAGCTCGAGATGAACGGCTAGCCACCTCATACGCAGGGCAACTTCATAGGTGGCAAATAATAATAAAACAGACTGCGCATTTCAATGTAGTAAGCGCAAGTGATTACGGCTCAAACAACCCATATCAGAAAAAAAGACGTTTCTTTCAAGCGTAGCAAATAAGGTTATTGAAAACGAGCACGAATCTAGACCATGAGTATTTACAGACAAACATTTGGCGTGTATCATACCAAGGCAGCATAGATATTTGGACCATATTCTTTAGGTTAGATTTGATGTCTATGCATGTCATATGTTTCGTGGACTAGGGTAAAACAAAAGACATTGCTTATAAGCATGCTTGAGGGTTTGCAAGAAACAGTAATATCACAGTAATAATAAGCCACAGTAATCAAATTCATCACCCAAGCACTACAATTGGTTCACCAGAGGAAGTTGAAACGTGCGGCCCGGCGTTCAGCAATAGTTTCAACCCGACGCTGCACTGAAGCCTTTTGCAATTATTGGTTACATGTTCGTGCTACATAATGAGGTCAGCCACACGTTTTGCTTGGGTTTACCTGAGTGTTTTTTTTTTTCACATGCCGCACATTGTGCCTCGCATCTTCACGGACATAGAGGACTATAATGATCGGTTAACTAAGAACAATGTAAGTAATAGTACAGCCAATGGAGATCGCTTGTGACACCGTTACTGAATAGTTTTTCGTTTCTACTAGCCATATACAAATTTCGCGGTAAAATTAAAGTCGCAGTTTCGCCGCAAGACGAAACAATGAACGTCATAGCAAAAATTGGGTTACTTTTAAGCTTCGCCATAAAGAGCTGAACGCGATAGCGAAATCTGACCCCTGGTGCGCCCTTCAACCGCTGAGTGCATACTTTTTATCTAAAGCAAGAGTCGCATGGCCTCTAAGATATTAGCCTCGAGAACGAACACTGGCGTCGCTGTGGTCGTGGCGATGTGACGTCACGGCACGGACTCGCCTGCTCCGCCGGAGCTCTTCGCCTTTTTCAGCGCCCATTGTGTACGCGCTCTTTAGCGATACGTTGGTGATTACTCTTCAATTTCGTGACGCCGATATCTCAACATACAAGGTGCAAGGTTTCACAACTAGTGAAAGTTTAAAGCTGTCAGAAGTTTCCATAGTTAAGCTTAGGATAGGCAGACTACTGTCTGAACTTAAGATGTATTGTGAACACGACGATTCAAGAGAAGACGTTTGTTGTTTCTATCACGTACACCACAAAATGGGTGCTAAGAAAATATGCTAAGTGGTAAATATGCCACTGCCAGGACTTTGGATGCACCCCAGACTTTTAGAGAACAAAGGTTCTTTTCCGCCATCGCGACCAGCTGACAAGGGAAATTTTTGAAACGTGCAGCACACTGCTCAATACGAAAGAACGCACAAAAAGAACACACGCAGGATGAGCTCGAACTTTGTCACAGTTGTTATTTCACTGTGTTTGGAAAGCGTGCTCTTTTTTTCACAAATGGAGAGACTGCAGCAAGCGAAGTGACCTTTGTGCACCAGGTAACTACAACGCAATCGTTCCGGTGAAAGCCCGAAGCGTACAATTCTGCTCGAACGCGAGATAAGCGCACACGCGCGTGGGCGTCTCCCCCCCCCCCCCCCCCCCGCGTGGCAAAGTTCTCGACGGGGGTGACGAGTGCGCCTGCCCTTAGCGCCTTTTCCCCATCTCGCTGGTAAATGATGGAACACGCTATTTCCCTCGAGACCGTCACGACCAGAAATGAGTGGTGTATATATATAGCTCGCCGTTGGAACGTTTAAGAACGTGCATTTTGTAGCTCAGCGGTTAACGCCGCGCGCTGCGGAGCGAGAAACCTCTCGCTCTATTCCTCGCGTTGGAAAGAGTTTTCTGGATTATTTTAAAAGCGAATGCATTTCTTAGTCGGGCTATGTCAAGCGTCCCGCTGCGTCCGCGTGCTAGCAGGTGTTCTCTTTGCTCTCGCTCTCTCTCCCATAGCAACAGGCGCGGGTGCGCGTGCTTAACCTCGCCCCTACCTACCGAAGCAGGTGGTGCGGGCAGAGTAGCGGAGAGTGAGTGGAGAGGAGGAGCGCGCTCTGGCGTGTGAGGGCACTCGCATCCCGGGTGCTTGGTGGAGCTACAGAGCTCTCTACTACAGTGTAGCGGAGCTCCCGCGTGTGCGGAGGCAGTGTATGAGAGGGTAGGTGCAGTGATTCGCCGCTCCTTCTCTTGCCGTTTGCTTTCTCTCCTCCCCGCGCCCCACTCTCCCGCCCGCTCGCTCGTACGTATATATAAATGCAGTGAAGCGCGCGCCTCACTATAGACGTTTGCTGGCTGATGAATGTGTAAATAAATAGTTACGATACAAATCCTCGTCTCGTGATTGATTTACGCCATTAAAATTACTACGCCGTGTACTCTCTGCACAAGAAATGCATTCGGATTTCCTCACGATTCCCTTCTGAGAGGTCGCGACATTTTTTTTTCTTTGAAGCATTTAGAAATATATGGATACATATACCTATTTGGGACTTGACGGCGACAACAAAAAAGAGCTGAGAGTGTCCATATATTTGATTTCGCAATAAGTAGTAACTTGATGTGAATACGAGGTAGGAATGCATATTCCCCATTATGATATACATATTTGGGAGTGTTGTAGAGATTAGTAAAGCCCCTTGCCAATCTTGATATGCCTTTTTGCATGCCATCGATGTACTGCGGCGAAAGTGACTCAAGAAGCCGTCTGCATGCAATAAACAAGTCCAGATGATTTCAAAACCACTTTCTTTGGTTATTAAAGCACATAGTCTTTCTTGAGATACCTAAAGGCAAAAATTTTGGTCTGTCTGTCTGTCACACGATTCAGCCTCTCTGCCAAAGTTTAAGCACTTGCTGAACACCCAGCCATCTTGCATTCATACTTGTGAACATTGTCGACGAAAAAGCAAATATTACGCATATCGGAGGCACAACAATATGCAAGTACAAGTATAAAATACGTAAGTATTATAGTATTACATAAGTATAGATACATATTTCTAAAGTTCCTAGTTAGACACATTATTAATGAGAACCAACGAAGACGGTCATTGTAAAAGACAGTCATTGCCTATAAGTTCTCATTAATACTGTGTCTAACAAAGAAAAACAAACCCTTAAAGATACACTTCCTTCATAAAACACCAGTGAAAATCTTTACGCCGCGCTGAAAATACGACGCCATGCACAAGAAAAGACGGCCGACATCGTCTTTTGACGACATATGCAGGGAAGCATGCATGCCAAAGGAACAAGCAGGATTTCGAACAGGCTACTCAACAATTGCCCACATCCTTACTATCAATCAGGAATAGAGAAATGCTCAGAATATAACCAACCACTATACATAGCCTTCACAGATTACGAGAAGGCGTTTGATTCAGAAGAAATATCAGCCGTAATGCAGACACTTCGGAATCAGGGCGTCGATGAAGTATATATAAATATCCTGGAAGAAATCTACAGGGGATCAACTGCTACCATAGTGCTTCATAAAGAAAGCAACAGAATACCAATCAAGAAGAGTTTAAGGCAGGGGGTCACAATCTCCCCAATGCTATTTACCGCGTGCTTACAGGAGGTTTTCAGAAGCCTAGAATGGGAACAGTTAGGGATAAGATTTAATGGAGAGTACCTTATGTCCTCGCTGATGACATTGCATTGCTGAGTAACTTGGGGGACGAATTGCAACTCATGATTACGGAGTTAGACAAGGAGAGCAGAAAAGCGGGTCTTAAAATGAATCTGCAGAAAACGAAAGTAATGTACAACAACCTCGTAAAAGAGCAGCGCTTCGAGATAGGTAATAGTGCACTTCAAGTTGTAATAAACTATGTCTACTTAGGGCAGGTAATAACCGCGGAGCCGAACCACGAGATTGAAGTAACTAGAAGAATAAGAGTGGGTGGAGCACATTTGGCAAGCACACTCAAATTATGACAGGTAGATTGCCACTATCCCTCAAGAGGAAGGTATATAACAGCTGTATCTTGCCGGTACTTAGCTACAGAGCAGAAACCTGGAGACTTGCAAAGAGGGTTCAGCTTAAATTGAGGACAACACAGCGAGCAGTGGAAGGAAAAATGGTAGGTGTAACCTTAAGAGACAAGAAGAGAGCAGATTGGTTTAGGGAACAAACGGGGGTTAAGGATATCATAGCTGAAATCAAGAAGAAAAAATGAACATGGGCCGGGCATGTAGCACGTAGACAGGATACCCGCTGGTCATTAAGGGTAACTAACTGGATTCCCAGAGAAGGCAAGCGGGTTAGGGGGAGACAGAAGGTTAAGTGGGCAGATGAGATTAAGAAGCTTGCGGGTATAAATTGGCAGCAGCAAGCACAGGACCGGGTTAACTGGCGGAACATGGGAGAGGCCTTTGTTATGCAGTGGACGTAGTCAGGCTGATGATGATGATGATGATTATGATGCATGCAGATGCGTGGCATTTTTTTGTATTTTCGCGTTAAGATTAGGAAGATTCATTACCGTGTTGATACAAACTCGGGCGATTGTTCGAAATTCTATTGCCTTACGGGAAAATCGGAGGAATTGGCAGGTATGTGTATATAACAGGCATACATATACCGCGAAGCATCTACGAGTCCCGCACTTGTGTGGCTGTGGCAGCGATGGCATAACTCGCAATAATGATGGCACCGACGAGTGTACAAACATGCAAATGCACACAAATAGCTCCTCAAATGTGGGCCAGTCACATGCTGTCACAGAACGAGCGCTAAAAATGGGCGCGCCGCCAAATTCTTGCGATAACGCGCGGGGGAGACGCCGGGAGGTCAAAAGAAAAAAGAAAACAAACATCCAAGCCCCCCCCCCCCCGGCGCGCGCTCTCCCCTCGGAAGCGTGGCTTCGCCGACGAACCTCCTCACCCCCCATCGGCGGCCGAGCAAGCGCGCGAGAATTCTAGAACGAAAGAGGCGTGGTCACGCCGGGTTGAGTCATCGGTCGGGGACGGCCCTCGTACCGTCTCGCGCCTCTCCCAAGCCTTCACTGCGTATCGCGCCGACGAAATGACGAGAACTTTCTGGAATGGTGCGCGGAAGGTATTTATCCGAGCAGCGGAGATGAGAGATGAGGAGAAGACGGAAGTTAGCGCCAGAGCGCGTAGGGATTCCGCCGGGTAGTCGGCGAAGGTTTTGTCCGTAGAGACAAAGCTGGAGAAGAAGAGGATTTCCACCTGAGGGGTGACGACTCGAGCTACAGGCAAGAGTGTGTGTTTACCGCTATCGAGCGAAGACGCGTGGCAACAGCTGCGTGTGTGAAGCCGACGTGTTTCCGGCGAAGAAGTTTGAAGCTTGGAGAGTGGCCAATTGAAGACGCGAGGTTTCCTGGAAGAGAAACTTCGAGGGCGCGGAACGACAACAACGCTGGACTTTGAGTGAGTGATTCTCGGAAGAGTATCATCCAGACTTTTGTTCCAAGAACTTTCGACTGGATAGGTTTTCTATCTCTTTAGTCTTTAAGTGTCTTGGTTGTTCAATGCATGTGACTGCATTGTAGTGCATATTGTTGTCTGTGTCCGTTGTTTCGAGTGTGGCTGATTGTACTGTGTAGTACGTTGTTTGATTGGTGACATATTGTATGCAACTATTGTGGAACGTGCATTCTCGTGTGTTGTCTTCGATCTGCCATTATTGAGAATATAATTTTGTTTGTTTATCAACTCTCGGCTCTGACTTGTTCTTTGGGCCACAGCCGGCGTCCGCTGGCGCGCCAAAAAGGAACATTTCTAAATTGTCCACGCTTTCGTGGTGCGGTTCGGGGGGCCGATATTTCGGCCCTTGGAATTAGCCCGGCGATAGCCTCACTAATTAACGGGACCTGTGTGTGACACATGCCTATTTTTATGTGCCGTTATTCCGATTACTGGCGCCCGCTCTACAGTATGCTTGTCGGCCATCAGCCGTTTCTGATATGGAAGTCCGACCTTTTATCGAGGCCGCTTGTCATTGCACTTGTCGCATTTCACTGTTACCTTTCGTTGTTGCGTTTCATTGTTTCGTGCACGACCACCGTTGACGCCTGCAGCAACCAAAGTGCTGCGCTGCCATATACGTGGGTGAATGTCGAGTCGAATTTTTGGCATGTGGGAAGGGAAGAGTTAAGGGAGCTTTGCGAAATGCGAGAATTAGAAAATATCAGACGCGCACACTCCAGGCTTCGCTTGCTTGCATGATCCCGACTGTGGAAGACCTCTTATTTCAATTGAGTGATTCCTATGCCAGATGTAATTGTGACTAGGTATTCTTCAGTCCTCTGCACTGTACTAGCGATAGTGACTAACTGTAGCTGAGAAAACTATTCATTATGTGGGCCATGTACTTCACTTTTTCTAACATATCCGTATAGTTATCCTAAATACTACTTTCACTGATATTAGTGTTAATATTCTTGTGTGTGTGCGTGCGCGCATCCTTTGTTGCTGCCTGCTAGGCGGGGTCTAGTACCACGTCAAGCCTTGATGCCTTTTTGTCCACGATACTCCATGTCGGTCGTGTGTTGAAATGGTCGTTGCATAAACTTGCTTGATTTGACAAAGTGATTGCATTTGATGGTGCGATCAAAGGTGCAACAAGGACATCTCATCTTGCTTGTGGCTATTGGAGCTTTCCTCTGTAGCCCATGTTGTAATTGCTTCCTTAATTTCGTAGTTTAGCGTTTGTCACACAGGTCCCGTTAATTAGGGAGGCGATCGCCGGGCTAATTCCAAGGGCCGAGGTATCGGCCCCCCGAACCGCACCACGAAAGCGTGGACAATTTAGAAGTGGTCCTATTTGGCGCGCCAGCGGACGCCGGCTGTGGCCCAAGGAACAAGTCAGAGCCGAGAGTTGATAAACAAACGAAATTATATTCTCAACAATTGCAGATCGAAACAACACACAAGTATGCACTCTCCACGATAGTTGAGTACAATATATCACCAAACAAAAAACGTACTACACAGTACAATCAGCCACACTCGAAACAACGGACACAGACAACAATACGCACTACAATGCCGTCGCATGCATTGAACAACCAAGAAACTTAAAGACTAAAGAGATAGAAAACCTATTCAGTCCAAAGTTCTTGGAACAAAAGTCTGGAGGATACTCTTCCGAGAATCACTCACTCTAAGTCCAGCGTTGTTGTCGTTCCGCGCCCTCGAAGTTTCTCTTCCAGGAAACCTCGCGTCTTCAATTGGCCACTCTCCAAGCTTCAAACTTCTTCGCCCGAACACGTCGGCTTCACACACGCAGCTGTCGCCACGCGTCTTCGCTCGATAGCGGTAAACACACACTCTTGCCTGTAGCTCGAGTCGTCACCCCTCAGGTGGAAATCATCTTCGTCTCCTGCTTTGTCTCTACGGACAAAACCTTCGCCGACTACACGGCGGAATCCCTACGCGCTCTGGCGCTAACTTCCGTCTTCTCCTGATCTCTCATCTCCGCTGCTCGGTTAAATATCTTCCGCGCGACATTCCAGAAAGTTCTCATCATTTCGTCGGCGCGTTGCGCAGCGGAGGCTGGGGGAAGGCGCGAGACTGTACGAGGGCCGTCCCCGACAGATGACTCAACCTGGCATAACACGTCCCTTTCCTTCTAGAAATTTCGAGTGCTTGCTCGGCCGCCGATGTGGGGTGAGGAGGTTCATCGGCGAAGCCACGCTTCCGAGGGGAGAGAGTCGCGCGCCCGGGGAGCCTTGGATGTTTGTTTTCTCTTTTTTTGTTCTTTTCTCGTTGACCTCGCGGCGCCACTCTGGCGCTTCATCGCGAGACTTTGACGGCGCGCCCTTTTTGAGCGCTCGTTCTGTGACAGCGTTTGTCTACAATTATTGGCCATTGCATTAGTTCCCGCATCACCCCTTGTACAGTGCTTGCTTCTAGAATCCCAGCACAGTATATCTGTGTTTTGAAGCACCCTAAAATGTTATCCTTGTTCAGGCGATAACCGAGTGTCGTTGGCGCCATTTTTTTAAGGCACGCATCCATCAAGGATCACCATCATGCCTCTTGGCTCAGTGGAGGGCACCGACTACAGCTTCGCCCGAGCCGTCGGCACCCCGTGGACTTTGCTGGCGACAAAGCTGCGCTCCTGGACTTCGCCAACAGCGGAAGAAGCCGCGAAGAAAGTCGGAAAAGTTGAGGTCTATGCAGCCACCGAATCCGGTCGCGAGGCCTGTTGCCTCCTTGTTGATGAAGAGACTTGCGAACTGGACGTGGTCTTCACGGGCTACTACCAGCCATACACGACTCCGTAAGCTCCAGGCTCTTCTCATTCTTGCAATCAGCAATGCGACGAGTTGTACTGTACTTGCGGGGTTGCTACCTTCAAATAACACATGCAGATCTCATTTTCAAACCAGATCATCAGGAGTGCATCGTGGAAATGGTCTTGTTTAGTTCGGAAAAGAACGAGATTGTTGTTTATTCTGTTCATGCATATGGAGTCGCGCTTTTAACGAAAGCTGCAGGCAAAACTAGCAGTTGTTCAGTTTACGAATACAGCCGAGGAGCCAAGCTTCTTCGAAATGGGACGCAAACGACTTTGCACTTGGATCTGGCTACTAGCTTTCATACGAAGGCGGTAGGGTTGGGAAAGAGTCTGCTGCGTTCACTGACATTAAAAACAATATAGATTACAGAGGGGCGTATTCCCGCTCCCTCACCCAAAATTAACAAAAAGACAGTCTGTCGAATGGCGGCAGTTACAAACTAGGACGTATCCGAGTCCTGCACTCTCGCAGATTATATATCCTGATATTTACAAAACGGACAGGTGCAAGTGTTGCGACTCCAGAGCCACTCTGGAGAATATCTTATGGGAATGTAGAGGGATTAGTGCCCATAATGAGTATGCGGCATCTGGTGACAGCCTTCGCGCGTGCGCTGGGAAGCCGCAATGCTCAGCCCCGTTCTCGAAGACCAAATGTGGACCGTCCATCGGGCCGAGAAAGCCGCCAGGATCCAAGGACTCCTGGTCGCAACCTAGGCGGGGCCATTCGCCCACCCCATCTACTCGCTGGACTCTGAATAAAGTTCTTTCCTCCTCCCCCTCCCCCTCTGCGTGGCCATGCCCAGGCAATAAAAACATGACTTGTGTTACATGGTTACACGTTCTGCTGGGAAACCCATCCCATTAGCGTTAAGAATACACGGTGAATGTATGTTTTTGTTTTCACCGTGCAGGCTGAGTCGGAACAGCTGGTCCACGACTCGAAATTTTGTTGGAGGTACACCGTGGGGGCGCAGAAGCTACGATCGCTACTGACTACTGAACGTGGCGCAGAAGAGAGCGCCAAAGCAAGGTCATCCCTCAGTCACTTCTTTAACAACGTTCAAGCCTG
This sequence comes from Rhipicephalus microplus, assembly GCF_043290135.1. Taxonomy (NCBI): domain Eukaryota; kingdom Metazoa; phylum Arthropoda; class Arachnida; order Ixodida; family Ixodidae; genus Rhipicephalus; species Rhipicephalus microplus. The sequence goes on from NC_134702.1 coordinate 53,414,814, forward strand.
ACCGAGCAGTGTCCCCGGTGTTGCTGAAAGTGCGCCACTGCGGAGTCTTCTATTTTATGCTTGAAAATTATTTTTTGTACCCCCGCTGCTGGCACAGCCAGTGAATCGTTGTTTTTGCTTCAGCCGTGTGCCAAATAAAAAATCATTATTTTTTTAAAATATAGCTCGCAGTGATTTACTCGCAGTGGCGTACATGACAATATAGCTCGCAGTGGCGTACATGACAGAACATCTTCGAAGAAACTTCATTTTGACGTCGACAGTGGTCCGCAGAGATTGCTAGGTCAACCACTGTTAGCCTGCACTACTGTACCTATACCAAAATTTGTTTCACTTGTGTTACGTTCTTTTCATGGCAGCGCGTTAACGGTGGCGCTAAATTGATGTCGCTGTTTGATTAGCTTGTGAGCAAATATCTGTAAAAGTGTCCTTTTTTTAAAGCATATAAATAATAACTTGTGTCGATTGAATTGGCTGCACACATTTGCTGCTCACTTACAACCGTTAGCTACGACTAAAAACGAAATTATTGATAATGTATTGTTTAGGATTGATTGAAATAACTTTATTGCATAATGCTTGGGAGCCTCACTCATTCTATTTAACCGTGTTTATAAATAAAGCATGCCGTTGAGAACAGGCGTTGCTGGCGCCTAGGTGATGCCAGCAGAGAGATGGGTGCAAGAACTTGAAAGCAAATGTTGCACAAGCAAAAAGTCAGAGCACTTAATTGGCTTGATGAAGGAAGCATCTTTTTTAATGAACAATTTTCTATTTATGCTGACTGCATACCCCCACTAAACACAGTTGCGTTGTCTACGATATGCATACTCCTTATGGAATGTAACATCATATAACGCGTGTGTCATGCTTTCGTTGAGTTACGAATAGCGAGAAGTAAGTGTGGTCGCCATTGGACTTGCTGTATATGCTACCTAGAGAACATACACAGTAACTCTAGTCGCCATATGTGCATACACACACAATGGCCACCGTTAATCAACGCTGAGCGATGAAATCTGATTAATTTATCAGGCCAAACCAAACCGATGCACCAAACAGCGCATCTACTATTCATTTCGAAAACGAGCAACGAACTGGGCCCCGCCGCGGTGGTCTAGTGGCTAAGAGTTTTTTTCATGTTTTTTATTGATACGAATACAAGAATGTTGCATGTGTTTAGTATACAAAAGGATGTGTTAAAGGTACTCGGCTGCTAACCCGCAGGTCGCAGGATCGAATCCCGGCTGCGGCGACTGCATTTCCGATGGAGGCGAAAATGCTGCAGGCCCGTGTGCTCAGATTTGAATGCACGTTAAACAATCCCAGGAGGTCGAAATTTTCAGAGCTCTCCTCTACGGCGTCTCTAATAATCACAGGGTTGTTTTGGGACGTTAAGCCCCACATATCAATCGAAAGCGCCCTCAGTGAGGACACTCTTTCCCTCGCATCAGGGGAGGAGGATAAGCGAGCGTTGATAAGCAGCCATGCGGCAGGAAAGTGCTTCCACGAAACGAAGTTTCTAGATCAACGGTTCATAACGGCGAGGGAAAGTGTCGCCGTTGAGGATGTTGTGGTAGATGTGCTGTTTGGTACGTCGATTTCGGTTTTGCCTCCTGAATTAGTCAGATTTTAACGCTCCGCGCTGATTGGCCACATTTCAGAAATTTCAAAATGGCCATGGACTAATCGCAGAAAGAACGAAGCCACCCATTTGACTCGACCGCCTTTTTCCACTGGTTAAGACGCTAATTGTAGAGTGAAGAAGACGACGAGTTCGTTGTGGTTGTTGTTGTGCACGAGATCTGCGTTCCTGTCAGATCGGCGCTATTCTGACTGGCAATCGTCACTGCGCGCTAACAATAAATAGTCTTACGAGAATCGTTATAGTTTTTATAGTTACTGCCGTAATTCATGATTGCGCGCATCTGAATATGTCCTCCGCCCATAGGCGTATCGGCCAGGGGTGCGCGAGCCCCCCACTGAGAAAAGTTGGGAGGCTCAGCCCCCCCCCCCCCCCCCACCCACTTTCGACGGTCTTCACTGCCGGTTGCACACTGGGGAAACCAACGCGGAAACTAACCACACTAATCACTCACACATATTGTTATGAGCGAATGAAAATGTTGCCAGAAAATAATATAGTGAAATTCATCCAACTTTTCTGTTGTGACGATTTTTCCTGGAGGCTCTTTGCGGTGCAGGCCACCTATGCGACGCTTTCGCATCTTGTGCTGTAGCATTGCAGAGCAGGCTACAGTACAAGGCACAAAATTGTCTTGTGCTGTAGCCTGCTTTGTTATGAATGGGAATGGAAATCGTTTTATGGACCAGCCAGAGCGTTTTGTGCTTCAGGAAAAGTGTTTCTTTTTTTCCGTCAAAAATGAATAGCATCATCACTGCTCTGTAGAAGCAGCTGTGAGCCGATGATTGTTACGAATGTATTTAAGTATTTTATGTATGCCGTACTGGAAGCGCCAAAAAAAGGTTTCCGCTCTAGACTCTGATAAACCTCATCTGCCTCGCTTATGGTAACTAGGAGCGTTGACAGCAGTTTGCAAAGTGGTGACGAAGAAAGCAGTGGAATCGAGTACATTGGGAAGCATAGGCGTATCAGCTGGGGGGGGGGGGTCAAGGGGGTCACGAGTCTTCCACTGAGACAAGTTGGGGGCTGAGCCCCCTCACTTTCGACAGCCGTCACTCTTCGCTGTATGCTGGGGAAACCAACAAGTAAGGCGTAGTTTTTTATCACAACAGTAATCACTCAATTATGTTCTTACGGGCGAATGAAATTGTTACAGGGTCATGTTTATTACTATCATCATTGATGTATTCAACATCCACCGCCAGTGTGGTACGTGCACCCTGAGAACTCTGCAGTTTATTGCTCACGTGTCAAGGAAGGATTCTTATGGCTTGAAAGAATGCCGACTATAGTCTTTGAAGAAGTACTTCAAGTGGCCACATTGTAGTAAAATGGAGTGTAGTCATCACATGGTACACTCCCAATAGGTGCAGGAAACCTGAATTTGTAAATTGCAACTGCAGAATGATCTAGATTGGTATGTTTGTTGGTAGCATTTGTGTCATCAATTTTTTTTGCTTTTAACTCCTTGCACAGAGTTTTGCTGATGGCCAAGGATTCATACATATAAATAATGATCACTCTTTAGAAGCTATAACTATACAACAACACTATTATTGTATATATTTATAAACATGATAGTCAAGTAATTTCACTCGTATATTTATATGACAAACACTGAATGAAAATATGAAAATGCCATCAATAGCTTAGTTGTCGCATTCAGAGCAGCTTGTGTTAATACAAGTGCTTGCAATTCTAATATATTTCAAGAATTAAAATTTATTACAATGGTTAGGCGAGCTACCAGTGGGAAAGCTTCGTGCAACTTCAGATGATCAGAATTTCAATATATAGATATTTGTAGAAATAAAAACAAAAAGTTTCTATGTAATATATATTATCTACAAAATATAAATTGGAATTCTTAACTATTTGAACACATTTTGTGAAATACTTCTTACTGTGTCGTGTATGTACTAGTGCTACTGCACGAGTTTTTATTTTTTATTTTTTCAGCCCACTTCTTTAGAACATTTCTTTACTTTATCTGCAGTTGAGAAAGTTGATGGCAGTTGCCTTCTGACAGAAGAGGCCACTGCACTTGATTGACAGGTAGCTGCAACTACCGAGGGGTACAGCGCTTTCAGTTTAAGGAGCGGCACTACGCTATAGTTTAGCGGAGGGGAGTCCAATCTTTGGGTGGGATGTTGGAGAAAGCGGAATCTTGTTCAAGATGCTTGGCTTAGCCAAACAGTTTAGTGGGCAGGTTAAGCTTGCGTGCACATTTGCTCTGTGTTATACTTCATTGCTGCATAGAGCCTTTCAAAGCAAATGCTGTGCAGTAAAACAAACATGAATAGAGGGCCAAACATTGGACACTCGTCTAGGCACAATCAGGTGTTTAACTGTGTTTGTTTCATCTGCATTAAAATGGCTTCAAATAATTCACCTTGAGTACGTGTGCTAGACTAGGTGCTCGACAGTGATGGCCAGCCAACTTCTGTGTTGTTTTTTAAGCATGAATCTATTTCTCACATCAGAAAGATGTACTTACCTTCAGATTAAAGCCGCCTCACTCAAAATGTGTTTTTTTTTCTTTTTTTTTACATGTAGGCGCAGCAACCACAGCCGGTCACATGCGCAAAACACTGGCTCCAAAAGACTGCCTTTCAATCGTGACGGTCACTACAAAGCTTTCAGTCGGTTTCACTGAGTGCCGCTTTGATTCTAGCAAGTCTGTAGGCTCCAAAGACGTGCAGCAAAGTCGGGTGGAAAGTACTCCACCTTACATTGACTCACTATTACCATGCAAACATCGACTGTAAATACTTGATGCTATTAGAGTCAAGTCTATATCAATTAGGGTCTGTTTTGACTGAATCTATATCACTGAAAGTGTGTAGGAGAAAAAGGTAACGACTGTAAAAGAGACTAAAATTTTAAAAATTAATGATACACGGTAAGACATATAGAATATTACTTTGTGATGCAGCTGCTACTTGGTTTTGTTTCATGGTGCATGCATCAATAAAGAAAACTCGCTTGTGACTAGTCTAATTTTCTTCACTGCTTTGCAGTCAACATTCCATTTAATACAGTTGAAATTAACATATATGAAGTCAATATTTACTATGTGAACATTTGAATCACTAGCATACCCCTTGAAATCCTATGCAAAGGCATCGTGCCGTTCTCACCATATATGCAACTCCCCATTCAACACCCATCCAACATATCGGACACTGCGCCATGCTGTGCACTTGCAGCTACACATGTCCCAACTGGCACATCACTCGTATCAACGAAAATAGTCATGCCAACTAATTGGTGCGATTTTGGAAGGCCTTGTTGAACACAACACTGAAAATGAAGGGCAGTGCAAGCACAGTAAGGAAAAGAGCAATGTGCCTGTCCCAGGATGTGAATGGTTTGTGCATCAATTATTTCAGTTTAATTTCATGATGATGGATTTGCTGTGGCTTAGCATGACCAGATTGCATGATGAGGTGAATAATGACCGTTGCATAGATAAACATTACGCCTGCACAGTGAACCTAAGTCGTTGCTGCTATTTGTCATTAGAAGAGAAACTTCCACATGCTTTTGCTGATTCAGATGGGCATCTGCTTCATTTCGATTTATTGATATATGTGACGTCATTATGTTCCCCCTTTGAATTCAACGTATCTGGGTTTAACTTGTGTGGCAGTACGGTCGCACTTTGTATCCCCTTGTTTTTTTAATCAATTGCTCTTTAACGGCCCTACATTTTTGTTTTATGCAATGGAGAAATAGCAATAGTTAAAAACAGAGAAAGTAACAGCACTTGATATTGATTACAAGAGGCCCATGTAGAGTGCACTATAATAATGGAGAGAGTGAAGCCCTAAAAAAAACTGCCCATAAAGTTCACATTTGAAAATTCTCACTTGAACACCTGTACAGCATCATAACTCAACAGCACACACACATTCACAAAAACAATAAATAATGTGACATGCCTTATATCAGAGGCTGAAGTAGAGAAGCAAGGAAAACACAGGGAAGTACCCAGCTTAAGGGCGCCTGCAGGAAGAAAAGAAGGAGGGAGTTAACACGCAATAAAACAACCAAGATAAGCACTGGTCTAAAAATATATCTGTAAATTAATATTTTAGCATTTTCTTTTCCAAAGTTGTACTGCCACACGATTCATGGTGGATCCCCTATGGTGGGTCGAGCCATATGTCTAGGACACAAATACCTTATTTGGTGAAGTGTCCTATTTGGTGGAGCTGTTCTGCATAGCTCCCTATAGAGCTGGGTGTGATAAGCAGTTGAGAGTACGGCAGAAGAGAGAGAGATAAGAGCATGCCAAGACCCTGCCCCTTACCTGAAAAAAATCAAAGTTCTACACCTATGTGAAAATCACACTCCTATTTGAGGCTGAAGCTCTTAGCCACCACTGCTTTGCTTGAGCACTGGAAGCCTTTGTTCCAAACAATGGGTTCCAGTGAACAATGGGTTTACTGAAAGCCCACCAAAATGAAGCCCACAAACCAGACCACAGGACATTTTTACAAAAAAAAAAAAGGTGTCACTTGGGTCATGAAACAAGCTCGCTGTCCAAAAAACGACCTCGCAATACGCAATAGACAAGCCCTAGATGCACTTTGTTCCCAGGTGTGCAGTTTGACATTTATGCATACATAGCCCACACCTTCAGAAAACCTCTCGCAGCCTTTGCACCTCAATACCGCCGACTGTATCTTAATTGTAGTGAACTATAACCTTAATATAATAATGCAAGAGGTCTGTGTTGCCAGCCTTGGCAAAACGACCTTGTAGTTGGATCTCCTTCACTATGTACTAACGGTCAAGGGCATATGCGTGGGCAGTGAGAGGGGGCAGAGGGGAGCATCTTGTAGGATAGCTGAGAAGCTTTACTTCATCGCAACGAATGCCATAAAATATGTTCCTTTGATTCTCACTGTTTCTGACCCGCATACTCTTATGGTCACCTGTTGAAAATAAAGAAGTGAGGCATGGCCTTCTCTCCTCAAATGACAAGTAGTAGTAGTAGTAGTAGTAGTAGTAGTAGTAGTAGTAGTAGTAGTAGTAGTAGTAATACAAAACTTTATTATATGCATAAACCAGACAGGCTATAACTCGAGTGTCCTGAGGAATATACTGGGTGAAGGGCATAGTAGTTTGTCCAAAGAGAACGTGCCCCTATTCCAGGGCTCCACTGGCACGAGCCATCCGTTCAGCTCTGTGGATCAGTAGAAGCTGATCCACCAGAGCAGGGCTATGCAGCAGCGTCTCTCATTCGTCGCATGTGCATTGGTGTCGTGTTCTTCATCGTGCTCTGCACACTTTTCACCCGACACCACGGGCATGCTCACTTTTCACCCAATCTACCCCATGTCGTGGGGAAGATAGGATGGACAGTGTGCATATTTATGTAAGTGTTTGTCTGTAATCTTAGCACTGTCGCTTCCGCAGCACTGAGCTTTCTATGTGGACATGGATAGAGCTGCCTATTTTCCCTGTGGTACTTAATAATTATTGCGAAGCGAGGGTCCAGGGGTGTAGGTTCCTCTATTGCAGAGCATGGAGTGGCTCGGTTATTTGTAAAGTATCAAGCCGTCTCGTTCACATGCAGGTTCCCTGTCATGCCCTCATGCCCCGGTGCCCAAGTCACAGTCTGTATTTTTCTGTGGTGTTCTGTCCTGTTCCAACCAATATCCCGAGCGCCTGTGCTCCAATTTTGCCCCTCAGATAGTTTCGGCAAGCTTTTTGCAAATCTGTAATAATTGTTAATGGAGCGTTTTGCGTTCTCCATCCCTCTTTTATTGCGAGTGCTATGGCGACCTGTTCTGCTTGTGTTGTCGAAGCCCGATCTATTGAAGTGCAGGCTGTCATTTTCCCTCTACGGTCTGCGGCTACACACACAGCTTTCTTCGCATCAGTCTGATAAGGCACGGCGTCATTGAATCAGGCCATGTTCATATATCTTGTCATTTTGTCAATGTGGTCAGCCCCTATCTTTCTTCTTCCATCATGCAGAGTAGGATCCATGTTGCTTGGTATTGGCAATACAGTGTACCATTCTCTAAGTTCGCTTTAGTTTCTTAGTGTTTTTGTATCAATGTATCGCACCCTAATTTTGTTAGGACTGCTCTGCCAGTTGGGGTCTGGAGAAGGCAATTTTCTTGCGCTAGTATCTGGGCCTCGGATAATTCTGCAATTGTGTTATGAAGACCAAGCGCCAGTAGCTTGTCATTTGAAGTATTCCGCGGTAATCTTAGGGCTGTCTTGTAGGACATTCTTATTATTTGGTTTGCTTTTTCTTTCTCTTGTCAGTTCATAATGTGATACAGAAGCGAGTATGTAACACGACTGATGACGAGGGTTTTGACCAGTCTGAGGGTATCTTTTCTTCTCTCATGCCTTTACGATTGTTGGCTATACGCGAGGTCATGCGTGAGACCTGCTCTGCCAATGTTTTGAGATGATCTAGTGTGTGCAGACATCTATAATTAGCTTGTAGCCACACACCCAGTATTCGTATGGTAAGGAATGATACTTCCTTTGAGCCTGACTTCGAACTTTAGACTCGGATCGATCCTCCTTACATTTTTCGTCTTGAAGCGAATGAGCTCAGACTTTTCTGCTGAGCATTGAATACCTTGTATCTTTGCGCACTCTTCTATGGTGCTCCTATCCTGTTTGTTTCTATCTTGTTTCTTCGCTAGGCTGTCTGTGGTTGTCCATACCGTGATGTCTGCATATATCGCATGTTGTAGACTGGCAATATCATTGAATTTTCCTGCAAGACCTGTCATGGCTACGTTGAAAAGTGTCAGTGAAATGACCTTTCCTTGAGGTGTTCCAAATTGTTTGGAGGTCAAATAATGTCAGATTCGTAATCTTCAAATTGATTATTACAATCCTGTGACTAAGGAAACTTTTTACATATTAGAATATTCGTTCTCCACTGTTAGCTTTCTCGAGACCTTCAAGCATTGCTTTGTGACTGATGTTATCAAAGGCTCCCTTTATGTCAACTGCCATAACGATATTTTCCCTAATCTTACAAATGTGCAATAATACTTGTTCTTTTAAAAGTAGTAGAACATCTTGCGTTGAAAAGTGTGAGCGAAAGCCATACATGGTGTCGGACATGAGGTTGTTGTGCACGAGATGATTGAGGAACCTGGTGTTGACCAGTTTTTCAAAGATTTTTCCTAAGCAAGACGTGAGGGAGATGGGTCTCATGTTCTCAATGGCAAGTTTTTTGCCTGGTTTAGGCACATGACGGCAATCGCATGTTTCCATTTTTGTGGAACAGTTCTAGCGAGCCAGTGTTTGTTTATGTATTTAATGAGAGCTTCAATGGCTTCGCCATTCCTGATCATACCATTGGTGATTTTATTCGCACCCACCGCTGTATTCCTCTGGTACTAAATATGGCGGCGTCCGTAAAAGGCTTGTCTATGTCAGGTTGCGGTGGTCCTTTCTACCTTACTCTGTATGAAGGTGTCGTTCCGTTCGTTCCAAAGCTTTTTTTAAAGCGTGGCTTGAATGATTTCCTCTTTTGTACCAGGGTATGAAAACAGGATATATAGACGGTTTCGTAAGAGCCTACCGGTCTCTGGCAACATTGTGCGTTCACCAGAAAACCACTCCAGGAAATATCCGGTTTAGCCTGTTCTTGCGTGGTTTCAGCCTTTGTTGTTGGCCGCGGTTGCTTGTGTTTCGATGTCTTATGCAAATAAAAGTATTCCGATAAAGCGCTCGCAACTCGAGCACAGCTTTGTCAAGCCAGGATGCAGTCTGCAAGCCTCAACTAATTTTATATGCTAGTCAAAACGTTCCGTTTTGATCACGAGAGCAGACTAGATTCCCGTTAAGAGCGTGTAGGCTTGTTCTTCCCACTTCATTAAAGGCAATTTAAAGCTCAGCGCACACTGATGGCACAGAGACGATACTGAGATATTAGATTAGTCGAAGGTTCCGGTTACCGGGAACACATCAGTCGCTGTCGTCTCCCACTCATGGCAGATACGTGTACTGACGCCTGAAATAGGTAACAAAACGTGAGAGCGAACACTGAAAATTTATCGCAAAGGTGTTTCTCGTATAGTTTGAACGATAATAACGATGCCTACTGTTTGAAACGACATAGGACACAAATTAGCTATGCTCTACATGAATATCCGTACTGTGTACGTCGTGGTGTCCACGTTTCGTTGTCATTAGATTTGAATTTTCTTTTAAAGGGACGCTGGTGAGTGGGCACTTATCTGTGCGAGCAAATGACTCATTGCCTGTCTTTCAGCCGCTAATTAATATCGCTGCATTCTAGATCATTTATGTTTTGGTGTGAACATGGCTTAGGTGGGTTCAACTTGAAAGTTTGATTCATGAATAGCTTACTCGTGAGTAAACCATAATAGTTCGCGTGACCAATTGCTTCAGTTGATGTTATCACATAACCAGTACATTATATATTTTCTCGGTCACGCGAACACTTCGGATCGCGAGCAATTCCGAACGCCAATGATCTCTATAAAGAATCCGGCGTTACACATGCGCAAAGATAAGCGTTTTATCTTGAGGTTGTGTGCTTAGACGAAAACACAAAGATGTTCGGGGTTTGACAAGAGGTTGTGTTGTCGAAGCCCGATCTATTGAAGTGCAGGCTGTCATTTTCCCTCTACCGTCTGCGGCTACACACACAGCTTTCTTCGCATCAGTCTGATAAGGCACGGCGTCATTGAATCAGGCCATGTTCATATATCTTGTCATTTTGTCAATGTGGTCAGCCCTTATCTTTCTTCTTCCATCATGCAGAATAGGATCCATGTTGCTTGGTATTGGCAATACAGTGAACCAGTCTCGTGGCTTAGAGGAAGGTGCTGTATTGGGGCTGGCTGGTACCGACGAAGCAGAAGAAGAAGAAGACGGCCGCGGGACACCGGGTTGGCGCCAAGCGCCGAAAGAAAGCACAACAACCGCACTCCACGGTTACCTAACACACACTGCCTTTATTTTACAGTCGCCTTGAAATCCTAGATGCCAGAGCGGCGCCCCCTGGCATCCTCACATGTCAATCCGAAACCGAAACTGAAAACCCAGAACACAACAATCATCCCCTCCTAGAAAAAAGCACACCTATACACTGTTTATATTTATACATGCTCGATACCAACATATTTTACAAGGTATGTACATTAGAACACATGAATATTCAGAGCACGGCACACCAAACTCACACACTACAAGTCCTGAAAATGCACTGACAAACAAGAAAAAATGTACACAACTGTTCGGAACAAGAGTTCTACATCACGTAGTCTTCGAACCGACGCAGCTTCTGCCGCTTCCGCTTAAAGCGGGCCCTTTTGGGTGTAGAATCAGGCGTCTCTGCACCTTGAGTGGAAGATTGTGAAGGCTCTGAACGAGCGTTAACATTTGGGGTCTCATCAGAGCTCGCAGCATGAGCTTCGGAAGAATTTTGCGGACCGAAGTCCGGTTCAACGGTCTCAGCCGTATTTGAAGGTTCGAAGTGAGCCGTATGACTTGGTGTACTTGAACCAGCGACACCGCCTGGTAACTCCTCCCCCCTTGAAGAAGAAATGCCTGTACATGGAGGCCACATGTAACAGTCTGATGCGTAGTTGAAAGGCGTGGACGGAACGTGATGAGGAAGACTTTTAGGTGTTGAAGGCGAATCCGTATGAAAAATAACAAGGCGCGAAGCATTCCAGATGTTACCATCACTTAAGCGAAAAGAAGTGGGGCTAACCTGGCCCAAGACTTTGTAAGGACCCCGATACTTGGGGCGCTTGCCTGGCACACGAACCTTGACTAGATCGCCAGTGCGAACTTTGGACTGCTTTGCACCTCGACGGGTGTCGACATACTTTTTCATTGCTTGTTGACGAGAAAAAACCCTGGTACGAATTTGATCAGGAGAAGACACTGCTATGTTACGAGGCAAAGAGACTATGTCGAGAGCAACTCGCGGTTGCCTACCGTGGAGAAGTTGAGCAGGAGACACTCCAGTGGTGCCTTGTGGTGTGAACCTGTACGAAGCTAAACATTCAGTCAAGACTTGCTTGAGGGGACGGTGCTCTAATTGGGCGATCTGGATATGTTCCTTCAGAACGCGATTAAAGCGCTCGATTTGGCCATTTGATTGGGGATAGAAAACTGATGACCTCAAGTGCTGAATTCCTCGTTGTGAAAGAAAAGCCTCGAAATGTTGAGACTGAAACTGTGGACCATTGTTCCTTAACTATGGCATCAGGAAATCCTTCCCGGCTGAAGATTGAAGACAGAAATTCAATGATGACCTCAGAAGTAACCGTATGTGTGAAACAAGTTTCTGGCCATTTGGAATGGTAGTCGATGAAAGAAACAATGAACCGGGCATTTTGCGGAACATTAAGCAAAGGACCGATGATGTCCATGCCGAGTTTCTGCCAAGGCCGATCAGGCCACTGGACTGGGTGCAACGGAGAAAATGCAGGTTTGGCAGACTTGTCAGCTGCCTGACATATATGGCAGTTGTAAACTGCATGCTCGACCTGCTTGTCTAAGGCTGGCCACCAGTACCAGTCTCGGAGATTCTGTTTGGTGTGGACAATGCCTGGATGGGTCTCATGGGCAAGCTGAATTAGCTTGTTACGGAAAGAAGCAGGGGGAATCACGCGTTCATCGCGGAAAAGCAAGTCCTCGACACAAGACAGTTCCTGTCGGACTGCGAAGTAAGGCGAGAATTCAGAAGCAAGAGCACCTTTGGAAGGCCATCCTTCACGTAAATATTTGAGAACTTGAGACAAAGTGGAATCTGCAGCTCTAGCTGCCTGAAGCTCAGTTTTAGTAATGCAGGAAGTAACTAATGAAACAACTTCCTCATCCCGCTCTTCAGTAACCGGTATCTGAAGAGGAAGGCGCGACAGTGCATCAGCAACCACGTTATTAGAACCCTTACAATATTGAACACTGAAATTATAATACATGAGTTTGGCACACCAACGGGAAATGCGAATGGGGCGGCGGCCTTCGGATCCTGCAGAAAGAAGAGCAACTAGTGCTTGGTGATCTGTTGATCTGTACATAATGTGAAGTGCCTGCCCCACAAGTAAACATGCCATTTCTCACAGGCAAAAAGACACGCGAGAGCTTCACGCTTTCCTACTGAATATCTGCGTTCAGCAGGGGTCAACGCACGAGATGCAAAAGCGATAGTGATCAGCTGATCACCTCCGAGTTGTTGAAACACTGCTCCCAGTTCAACATCGGACGCATCCGTCGTGATGACGATGGGAAGCTTCTCATTGAAAATACTAACAGCTGGCTTTGAGGCCAGTATTGACTTAACTTGAATGAATCTCTGCTCAGCTTCAGCTGACCAGTTAAAAGGCTGTGCTTGACGAAGTAGAGTACGCAGTGGTTCAACAACATCAGCATAGTGAGGAACAAACTTGGCATAATAACCAACAAGACCTAAAAAAGATTGCAAGGTTTTAACATCATTAGGCCGTGGGGCATTGACAATGGCCTGAACTTTAGATTCAACAGGTGTCAAGCCACGGGAACTGACATTATGTCCTAAAAATTGTAACTCATTCACAGAAAAAATGCACTTGTTATTAAGTTTCATACCACATTCACTGATGCGGTTGAGAACAGTATGCAAGTTAGCATCGTGCTCTTCGCGAGTACGTCCCCACACCAAAATATCATCCAAGTAACAAAGGGCGCCATTACAACTCTTAAGAATAATTGACATCATTTTCTGAAACACTGCAGGGGCAGATGCAAGCCCGAAACACACGCGGCGAAACCGAAACAAGCCTTCCTGCGAAACAAATGTGGTCAAGTCTGTACTGCCCTCAGAAAGTTCAACTTGGTGATAAGCGGACGCGAGGTCCAGCTTGGAGAAACATACCGCTCCGGAGAGCTGATGAAGCAGTTCTTCAATGTGAGGAAGTGGAAACCCGTCTGCGACGATCGCCTTGTTCGGTTCTCGTAAGTCGACGCATAGTCGAAGGGATCCATCTTTTTTCTTGACGACGACCAGTGGAGAAACCCAGTCGGAAGCACAGACAGGCTCGATGATTCCGCTGGCTTGAAGGCGAGACAGTTCCGCAGAGACTTGCTCACGGAGAAGAAGAGGAATGCGGCGCAGCTTGGCACGCACAGGGCACACACCTGGTCGACGCATCACTTTATGCACAAAACCACGCACACAACCCAGTTCACGGGTGAACAGGTGGTGGAATTCAGAAGGCGCGTTGGCCGGAAGATCATCTTAGACGTCGACTTGAGCACACGTCATAGACGCACCGACGATGTTGATGGACAAAGCCCTGATGGCATCACGTCCCAAAAGTGAGCTGCCATTGGCTGTTACATAAAAAGTAATGGAAGCAGTGCGACTGCAATAGGAGACCTGAGCTGTAAATTGACCTAAATTATCAATCGTTCCCTTGGAATATGTTTGTAGAACGACGTGTGAAGGCAAAAGCCGAATGTTGGAAAAATGACTGCGAAAGTCAGCGGCACTGATTAAAGAGACTGAGGCACCAGTGTCCACGAGAAATGACAAGGGCACATGGCCCACTGAAACTACGATGCTGGGCTCGGACGTAGTGTGGAGGCCATCCACATTTAAAACAGTGACCGTATTGGTTTGTGCAGTGCTCGAAGGAGCGGACGAAGAAACTGGTTCCGGAAGATTTGCTGGACGGGAATTGCATACGGACTGAAAATGTCCGATTTTTCCGCACGCAAGACAAGTGCGGTTTCTCGCGGGGCACTGCGCAAAATTGGCTAAATGCCGAGCCGATCCGCAACGAAAGCAATGCGCGGTTCCTCTTGAAGAAGAAAATTGCGAACACGAGTTAGGAGCTCGGTGCTGTTCCTGAAAACCAGAATTCGGCGGAATGGGGTCGCCATATTGTCGGCTTCCTCGCCCCCGTGACGCAGAGGGGCCGCCATGTTGGCCGCCGCGCCGAGATGAAGATGAAGGGCCGCCATGTTGACGCGTCCCGTGAAACGAAGAGCCGCCGCCTTGGCCCCCCGCAGCAGAAAGTTGCTGCACTGAATGCGGAGCGAATTGCTCCAACTGGTAGCGAATAAGCTCGTCCTCTCGCGCAATCGAGAGGGCTTCGGATAATGAAATCGAGGAGCCCTTTTGAAGCATGCGGCAGCGGACGTTTTGCGAGGCTACCCCGACGAAAAGCTGATGGCGGATCATATCGTCCTCGAGCGCGCCGAAGCCGCACGATGCGGCGAGCGTTCAAAGAGAAGTAATGAACTCGGCGACTGGCTCACGAGGCAATTGTCGCCTTTCTTGGAATTTCACGCGTGCGAGATAATCGCATGAAACATCTTTGAAATGTTCATCGAAAAGAGCAACCGCATTCTTGAAGGCATCGCCCGACGCTGGCGTCGGCGACGCGTTGGTGGCTTCCAAAGTATAGAAGAGCTTTAACCCGGCAGGGTCCAAAGCGTTGAGCAGCAGGGCCTTGCGACGCTCGGGCTTGCTGGCGTCCTCCCCGACCGCGTCTGCGTAGGCCTGAAACACCAATTTCCAGTCCGCCCACGGAAGTGGCGGGTCTCCGGGCGAATGAAGAAATAGGGGAGGTGGAATAGGAGACGCTATTTCAAGCAAGAAGAATGGAGAAGTGCAGACGAGAAGAAAATGACGCCAGTACACTGTTTGAAGACGAAGGCAGAGGCGGCGTAGCTGAATGAAGAAATGAAGCGACGCAGCACGCAGTAGCCACCTTGTTGGGAACAAAGAGCGTCTAGGGTTAGCACGAACACGGAGAACGAAATGGCTTCTTACACGTCCTCGTCGCCATTGCTGCGTTTGGGGGCTGGCTGGTCCCGACGAAGCAGAAGAAGAAGAAGAAGACGGCCGACGGAGACGTACGCGGCCGGCGGGGACACCGACCAGCCCGAACACCGGGTTGGCGCCAAGCGCCGAAAGAAAGTAGGCAGCCTACATGAACGGCCGTTTTTAGGGTGATGTCAGCCTTTGACCCACTACATGCCGCCAACGCACCGCCGCCCGCCAAAACACAATGTTGCCAGACAGCAACGCCGCGCTGTCGCCCCATCTTGGTGCCCGCACTGCGTCTACGCCCGGTTGCGTTTAGTTCTCAATAATACGGCGTCGAACGTTGCGGTAGCGTGTTAAACGCTGCCGGTGAAGCCTTAGAATGCCTGGATGCTACGTACCGCTCTGCACTAACCACAACAGAAAGGGGGTGCGAATGTTCCGCTTCCCAGCGAGCCCTGGCCGACGACAACTATGGCTGGCTCAAGTGAAGCGAGACGGCTGGGAGCCCACCAGTGCGTCTCGTATTTGCTCTGTGAGTACTGCGTATTTCGTTCACTGTTTTTTCCTGCGGCACACGTATATGTGTTTTGCGGTGTTCGCGAATGAGTAGATAACCGAAGTTGTCGTTGCTGCGTCCACGCATTGCGAGTAGGAAGCCCACAAACGGGACGCGTCCGCGCGTTCGTACAGAGACGCGCTCGCTAGTCTGAGCTGTTGCCACGCTTGCGTTCGTGTCAGCGTAACCTCAGTATTATGTCGCAAGTGTTTGTGTGTGGGTTGCGAATTTCTTCGTGCGCTCACTTTGAGAACTGGGTCGCTTACACGACCCTGAGAACCGCCGCTGTCAAAAGCCCAGGTGTTGTGTGTTGGCTGGCTCCAAAATGGCGGCGCACAGAAAACTATGCTAAATTTGGTGGAAGCTGGCAACAGCGTGCCCCGTTGCCCGCTGGTTTTGGCTGAGTTTCTTGAAGGTACTTATTAAGATGTCTCCACCCTAAAAACGGCCGTTCATGTAGGCTACCTAAAAGAAAGCACAACAACTGCACTCCACGGTTACCTAACACACACCGCCTTTATTTTACAGTCGCCTTGAAATCCTAGATTAAGGTCCCTAGATGAAACAAGGTAGCGTCACTCATTGTTCTCGAGCCGTCCTCCTCACACTCTCGATTACTCCTCTTTTTCTCTGCCATCCGCGTCTGTAATTGGTGCATTACTTGCACGTGATCTTGCAAATGGCTGGTGGTGTTATTTATTATTATGCAAAAGGTTCAAAACGAGTACGCATGCGCATATGGCTCCAGCCGGATTCTCGCCGTGACCAAAGACAAAATCGTAGCCAGAACATAAACTGAAGAGGAGGAGCGTTTCGTTGTGCGCTAAGTCGACCAAGATTGTTTCGCCATGCTCGTTCAATGCAACATCTGCGTTTTTCAGCAATGCTGCGTTGCCGTAAACAACGGAAAATGGTTTTGCTCTCTTCAACTTACCTCGTGCTTTCCGAGATGAAGCGCACCATGAAGTGCAAATATGAACCATTTCACGCGAATGCTTTCGTGCAACTCCGTCAACGTGTTTCGACGCGGATCTGCGAAGCGAGTTCACTTGTCGGTTTTTATTGAAACGCCAGGCGCGCGTCTAATGCGTGTCTAGTGCATGCCAGTTGGTACAAATACATGTGGGTATGCACGTATACAGAGCAGCTGTAGGTTCTAATCAACGCACCTTCACAAACATTTCACTCTTGACCAGTTCCCGCTTGAGCCGATACGCGCTGCTTCGAGACACCTCACCAGTAGAACTCTCACTTTTCAGGAAGTTCCCAGCACCGCATCAGAATCACTTAGCATCACGATTGTCCAAATGGGCACATTTAAAAAAAAACGTCATCGCAGTGCTGCTGGACGAGTGTTCGTACCAGTCTGGTCGTAGTTTTTTTTCTTGCGTGTGCACAAGCCGATTGTAATCAATCGTCACAACGCCACGCCCTGTGGCCACTTACAGGATCCAGAGAGAAGCACGTTCACTGTGTCACAGCACGAACAAAACACAATCGGAGAAGTGGACTAGTTAGAACTGGACGAAATACCGCGGCCGTGGAACTAAAATGTACCACGCGAGACGCCATGGCTAGTGGTGTAAAGTATAGAACTGAACAACGTTGCCGGTTGAGTAACGCACATCCCGCTTGCTCTTGTGTTGTGCCGTTTATGTTCATAAAGATAACTGTTTATTCTACGTCTTATTTCGTTCCATTTTGTTTCATTTACATCTATTCACCGTAGCAACAGAACCCAAACATTCGCTTTTGGATGAAAGTTTTAAACCTTCTAGGGGGCGCTTCAGGCAAATAAGCGAGGAGGAAAAGGGAGGGTGTCGCTACCTTGGAAACTTGTTTCATCTAGGGACCTTATTTTAGATGCCAGAGCGGCGCCCCCTGGCATCCTCACATGTCAATCCGAAACCGAAACTGAAAACCCAGAACACAACAGAAGGTTTTCAGTTCTAGTCGAAAAGCTGAATTGAACAACTTCACTATGAATCAGGCAACTCTTCTCCTGCATATATGTGGGTGCGCTTTGAAGACGCGGAAAGAGAAAACACAAGTGTGCGCTGTCGATTTCTCTGTCCGCGTCTTCAAAGCGCATCCACATCGACATGCAGAACCAACTGGCCCAATTAAGTTCGTTGACAAGCTTCTCCTGCAGGCGCGGCCACTATCAGAGGCAACACGGAGCAGGGGGCCGCGCTCATCGGAACGCCACGAAGGATATTTTGCGCGGCGCCAATCGGCCACGTGAGCAGTGAGCCCCTTCATGTAGCCGCTAGACGTTGCCGCAAACACATCCTAAGGAATGCACCAGAAATAACAGAGCAGCAAATCGAAACACACCACGAAAACTCCACCAGAACCTTTGAAAAAGCATTGCCGGAAGTGTCGCACCGGAAGTCTGCTTAGATAGGCCGTACCAACGTTACTAGAATGGCTTCAGTTGTAAAACTCGGCGGAGCTGCGCGGAACCGCCGCTTGTCCGTGCGCCTCGTGGCACTGCAGTCGCATCGAGCTTTACCTCTCCCCTGCGGCCGGCCGCGTCGACGGGCGGCAGGGGAGAGTTAAGGTCTTTTCAGGTCACTGAGTTAAAGTCTTTTGTGCCTTGCGCTTTTAAGCATCCATCTGCAGCTTTAACGTGCATGTTGTCAGGCATCGAGTGCGTCATAGAGCGGCACACTAAGTCAAACCAGGTTTTTGGCGACCTGTTCTGGAGAATTCTAGAAGAGTTGTCAGAAAATACGCTTAGTCGTGTTGGGTGCTCCTTGCACTTTCAGGAGCTCAGTGCACGAGTTATTAAATTTTACCTTGCAACACGCACGCACTTCTACTCCAGATTTCTGGAGCAGCATTGAAGTTCCAGTGCTCAAGTAAAGGCAGCGAAAAAGCGGGCAAAGCTGCTGTAGGCTTCAACCCTGGGCAACCCTGGGGGCACTTTTCTTTGCCAGAAATTATGTTGTACATAGCTTGTGTGAAGGAAATTTCATTGTTTGTCTGTTTTTGCTTAGGTGTTATAGCTATGTCCACATTATATATATATATATATATATATATATATATATTTGTGAAATGCTGGGATTGTAACCTGTGTAACCTGTAGTAGGATTGTAACCTGTCAGTTGTGCATTGCTTCCTCTCTCTCGCTCTCTCCTCTTTGTTTTTATTTATTTTTTTCCCTTGTCAGTAAGTGTCTTGCTACGCAGCAGCCTGCCATCTATTTTAGGGCCAGTCAAGTAGCGTACCCACAACCTTTTCCCCTAAATATCTCCCATAAAATAGCGCTTGTTTTTTTTTTTTTTTGAAGTAAAGTCATTTCATTTCAAAACGTGAGTTGTTGATTCTAAACGGTAGGGCTGTTCGTTTTCTGAATCGTAAAGCTAGTTGACAATTGACCCAAATAAGATTAAATGAAAGGTGTTTTCACTAGCTAGTTGACAACTGACCCCAATCACATTAAGTCGCATTGTAACATACATAGAACAAAAAACTCGTGAACCTTTCCATTCACGTAAAGGTGGATGACCACGAAAGCTTTTTAACACACGACATGGGATTGATACGGAGTATAGGAGAAAGGTAAGAACAATATTTCGTCGTGATCGTAGATGGCGATAATTTCTAATATAGAAATGCGTGTGCGCACGCGCACACACTTTTATTTCAACAACTTTGAAAATAGTGGTAACTAACTCTAATCACCTCAAAGTGCACATCCAAGGGTCAGAAGGTTTAAAATCTAAGTCACAATGTAATATTGACGGTGGTGCATATCCTGTTGATTAGCCGTATACGCTCGGGTTCTAAATCCCGCTTTTATCGGCGTGCGGCTTTAGTGGTGACCGCGTGTTATTAGCAAACACATCGGACATTCCTTTTCCAACGCATCACGCGCTTCAGAGACAGTGGGAGCCCTCGTCCCCGGACAGTAAAGTACATGGAACCGTATCCATATAATCTCCGCTTTAAAAATCGGGACGGAGATATTTTCCCATTACTTCTCAGGAGTGAATTAGCCACCATTTGATAGTGGCAGAAACAGGCGAACGGCCGCACATCTTTCACAGGCACGCGATACCAGCCTGTAAAGAATGAAGTGTGAATTGGCCAGAGTGTAAACACTTTTCGGGCGCCTCTGGCACTTTCACAAACTTTATGCGGGCATCATCGAATTGCCTTTAAAAGTACCCGTGTATCTAACTGCTACATTCCTGAAACAGCGGCGGAGACCCAGTTTTGAAGTGAAATACGCGAAGAAATATACCAAGCCGCTGTGGGTAAATACCGGTTTCGCCTGGTATGACAAATTCTTTAACGCAGAACGCCAGAAAACGTGAAAATACGCGTGAAACAGCCACAAACACTCCGTCCGCGAGGGATTTAGGCCGCAGCCGGCTGCGGCGGAGCGTCTGCTGCGGAGCAAGATGGAGCGGTGCCGTCATCTGGCGGCGGGCAGAGGAGTGGAGACACCGGCACCAGGAGCGCCGGCGGAGAGTTTTACAACTGAAGCTATTCTAGTAACGTTGGGCCGTACGGCGCGAGCCAGTTTGTTTACAAACACCGAAACCGTCTATTGAAGGATTTTTTGGTCGTGAATGAAAATGCACCTCTTGAAGTCAACGTCAGCACATCCGCGTGAAACGGTCCGAAAATGCATTGTAATCGTACAAGCTCTCATGTATGATTGCGCAATAAACTATATACTACTGTGAAGGCTACGTGTGCCCGGCTCACCTTTCTTTCCTCCGTGGCCCGGCTTGTCCGACGCGCGTAAACCTAAACCGACCATTTTTTTTATTCATTCAAAATCGCATGCGATAGCAGCGCTAAGTAATTCATAGCGACTAATTTTTGCAGCAAACCAGATTTTCGCCTTGGCAACGTTGGGTTTCGTGCTGGGTGGTTTCGTTTCTCTAAACACAGAAACACCGCGATCACGGTGTACCGTCGGCAGCATCGGTAGTGACATTTCTTTTGCGGTCCTTTGATAAGTAGTTCGTGACTTTCGTTCGTAGGGTCTGACGAAAACGAAGTTTTCTGCTTCGAATACACATACCCGGCCGTTCAACTCGTGCCGCAACAGAGAAGGCCTACAAGAACAGAACGTTCAACTCGTTCAGCTGCAAGTGCAAAGCATGCAAGGTGAGTTTGCGCCTCGCTGAAAGAACGCTGGGGTGCGACTGTCTTGTGTCACGCCGATTCGCATGAACCACTGAACGATAACCGATAACTTAGTCGTGGATACTGTGCATGGTTTTTATTGGTACGTGTCGTCTTACCTCGGTTTTACCGCCAACAGCACCTAATCGGAAGGCGGTAAATTCGAAATTCGGTCACCCTTGCAACTTATTCGGTGTTTTTCATCCAAGATAATCCTCGGGTAGCAATTCAAAGTAGAGGTGCATTGTTAATTGCTGATACTCTATGACACATAAGGAAGAGCTTGTGTGCATTTACTAACATGCGTATCTAAGCTTGCAGGGTATACGTTTCATCCTAAAGATAAGACCTTTGTGCGAGTAACGACGTGGGAGAAAGGAGTGGGGGGCATTAATGCGCACGATAAAAAGCCCTGGAGAATCGCAGGACTTGATATGAAAGGCGCAATTAAGTTAACAAAAAGGTGAAAGTGAACTACTCATTGCCGTCTGGCCTCTATTTTATTTCGAATTTTACTCATTGTCTCTATGTACAGTGACAGCTTACTGCTTCTCCACAAACTTAGCGCCCTGAATTGTTAACTTTTCCTTCTGGACACGAAGCACCATACTTCAGAACCACGGACAAACAGACAGAGGTACAAAACGCTGTGCAACCTAAACCAGGTGCTAACTAAGCATACCATATTTACCTCATTCCAACGCGCGCCTGATTTATATGACCCGAAAACAAACAGTACAGCTATGGGCCAGTTGAAACGTCTATGCTCAAACCTAACGTGCGCGCGATTTTAAGGTGTATTTTTCACGAAAAAAGGTGCGTGTGTGGAATGGTTAAGTGTATAAAGTACTCATTATTGGATAGTTTGGTGTTTCTTACTGTTTCCTTCAAAAAAATTCACGAACAAGTTCCTTAACAGTCTCGCCAGTATATGCACTCGGGGTAATAAATACAAATCTGTTTATTATATAAACGTTTGATTTCCTTAGTTCTGTATACACGTATAATTCTGAATGACGGTGCTGGTGTCCTAAATGCTCTACAGTTAGCTTGTGAAGTTGTATAGCGCATCGCTTGATTATGTACTTGAATTATGAATACATCGACTAAGGAGGGGAAAAACGGAAAAAACATGCAGGTGGATTTGCACTCGAGTCGCCTCGCAAGAGCGCTGAAGGGACCGTGCGAGTTTTTATCCACCGGTGCCTCGCGTTTCCTGTTTTTGTCAGACGGCGCATCGAAGAACGTGCGGCAAACCGAGCAGGCGTAAACCGATATCGCGACGGCGTCGGCTTGTAAACTCGCCTGTCCTTGAAACAGCGCCGTCAGTGATGGATGTAGTGCATCCATCGCTCATTGCTCAACGGTTGCGCAATGGAGGCCTCAGACTTCCGTTACAACTGCGTGTGTGTTTTTCTAAAAGGTCTATCAGCGCATGATGGAATAATTGGAAGCGCAAACCAACAGGACACAAGAGGAGAGACGAACAAGCGCAGACTGAAACTCAGTTTATTCAGAGAAGAAATATACCGGAAAGATGGGAAAGGGAAACAACTGGGGAGAAGGTTCCACTTTGATCAGGTGTCTCCCCAGTTGTTTCCCTTTCCAATCTTTCTGGTATATAACTTCTTCTCTGAATAAACTGAGTTTAAATTCGAGCACACAGGCCTACAGCATTTTCGCCTCCATCAAAAATGCCGCCGCAGCCGGGATTCGATCCCGTGACCTGCGGGTCAGCAGCCGCGGCGAGGTGAGGACGAAAAACTGGACTGACGCAGGGAAAGCGCATTACAGGGAAAACGTCATCAACTTTACAGCGCAGCCTTTACCTGAAAGTTATGCGCCGGGATTCCCTTCGGGGAGGGGAGGGGGAGTATGTTTATCAGGGGTGGTATGTTTATCAGTATGCTTGGCAGTGGTGACTACGCTGCTAGACACTCTACTGAATTTCGCTGCTTGTTTCACTACAGATAGCCGTTTGAACCGGAGCTGCATACCGACGGAAGAAGCGATCTTCAACACGTGCAATCGCCGTGGTCAGCGAAAGCACTGAACGATCTTCCTAGGACTGGCTGCCACCAGGAGGCGTGTGGCCTATCATCAGCACTCGGCAATCACTCGGCATCTTGTGATACCACCTTGCTATAAAAGCAGACTACCGGCCACCCGTTCTTTCACTTGGCAGTGGTGACTACGCTGCTAGACACTCTACTGAATTTCGCTGCTTGTTTCACTACAGATAGCCGTTTGAACCGGAGCTGCATACCGACGGAAGAAGCGATCTTCAACACGTGCAATCGCCGTGGTCAGCGAAAGCACTGAACGATCTTCCTAGGACTGGCTGCCACCAGGAGGCGTGTGGCCTATCATCAGCACTCGGCAATCACTCGGCATCTTGTGATACCACCTTGCTATAAAAGCAGACTACCGGCCACCCGTTCTTTCACTTGGCAGTGGTGACTACGCTGCTAGACACTCTACTGAATTTCGCTGCTTGTTTCACTACAGGTTAGTGCAGTTTTGTACAGTTACATTTATATGGTGTCGTCACCACTGCCAAGTTTTCAATTTTTTGATTTTGTGATTTTTTGCCTGTTTTGCGCGCTTGTTACTGAATATTAGGCTTATTGATATGGCTAAGGAACTAGCGAAGCTCAAAGAAGAAATGAGGACTGAATTGCTTAAAGAAATTAGGCAGGAATTCAAGTTTTTCAAAGAATCACTGGAGCGTGATCTCAGGAATGAGATACGGGATGTGCGCACTGAGCAACGCCAGATGAGCCAGAGCATTGACTTCTCGCTTGAATCGGTCGAAGAACTGAAACAGAACCTTGCTTCTGAAATTTCAAAGAATACTAGTCTGGCGAAGGAAAATGATGAACTACGCACAAAATGTGCAGCATTGGAAAAAAAAGCATCAGAACTTGAAAGGAGGCTAACGAATTCGGAGCAATACTCGCGAAATACGAACCTCGAAATCCAGGGTGTCGTCAAGAAAGAAAATGAGGACCTTTCTACTATTCTGTCTGAAATAGGCAAGGCAATTCATGAGCCTATCAGTTCATCTGACGTCGAGTGTTGTCACCGTGTTCCAACTCGCAACCCAGAGAAAACAAGCATCATTGTACAGTTTAAATCCAGAGCTAAACGCGACGCTGCTCTGAAAAAAGCAAAGAAAACAAGGATCACAAACAGAGACTTGGGGTTAGAATCCACTTGTCCCGTTTACGTGAACGAGCATCTTTGCCCATCACTAAAGAGGCTGCTTGGTATGGCAGTGAAAAGGAAATATGAGCACAAATGGAAATCTGTATGGAGCAGCAACGGAAAAATCTATGCAAGGGAAAATGATGGTGGTGATGTTGTGCAGATCTCGGAAGAACGTGATCTTGCTAAGATTACTTCAATTACTTCTGGTACCACACAAACCACTTCCTAAGAACCACCATGGAATATCACGATTTCATCTTACCGCATCAATTACACTTTCAAAAAAATTCCAGTACTTCCGTGCTGCACTTGAATGCTCGATCAGCAGCCAATAAACAAGAAAATATTAGCAACTTGTTAAATCTGTTCTGTTTTAAGTTCGATATCATCATGCTAACAGAAACATGGTATCAGGACAGCAATTCTCGGCTGTACCTAGATGGCTATGCTGATTACGTTTTAAATCGAATTGATAAACGTGGAGGTGGCGTTGCAATTTATATTGCATCAGGACAAAAATATGAACTCTTAGCAGATTTTTGTAAAACAACTTGCGACTATGAAATGTTAACACTTCAACATTTGTCTGACATAATTTCGGTGGTGTATCGCCCGCCTAATGGAAATGTTTTCAAATTTATGAGTTTCTTTGATAATTTACTGGAATATGTTGCTGCTAACGAATTTAGACTTGTATGCGGGGGAGACACTAACATAAATTTTCTTGTAAACAGTGCTGTCTCAGTAGATTTTACACATAGACTTAGTTCTGGTGGCTTTGTCAACCTAATTAACACCCCAACTCGTGTAACACTGTCTTCGTCTACATGTCTTGACATTCTGATTACGAATATTGACACTGTAGTAGAGCATACTGGAACAGTGACATCAGACGTCAGTGATCATTGCCCTGTATTTATGACGTATTGTGCGAATGCTAAAAACACTTTTTCTAAATCAAATGTGTTCGCAATACAAGATTTAAGCGAGAAAAACATGGATCTTTTTAAGCATGATATTTCCAAATATGACTGGTCTTTCTTATATGAAATAAGTGATGTAAATGTCGCGTATTCGAAGTTTCTTTCTGCGTTCCTGCAAATTTACAATCTACATTTTCCTTTCAAGAAATTGAGACAGACTAGAAAGATAAGAAAACCCTGGATTACGCAAGAACTTTTTAAAATGATAAAACACAAAGATAAATTGTACCATAGTTTTCTTGCTACACGTTCGCCTGAGGTGCTGATAATGTTTAAAAAGTATCGAAACAAACTGAATGCGCAACTCAGGCGTGCCAGGATTGCTTATCATGAGCGTATGTTTACAGACGCCACGGGTAAACATCCTGATATCTTGTGGAACATAATAAATAAGGTTCTTGGTCGCGAGAAACATTCTGCCGCGCCGGAGAAGTTAATCCACAATAAAACCGAAATCTCTGGTTTAGCACTTGCTAATCACTTTAATGAGTACTTTGCAAGCATAAGCGCGGTACAACAGCCACAACAAGCTCCACCAAATACATCATCGTTTCTTTCCACTCCTAATAGCTTATTTTTAAATCCCACTAATGAATATGAAGTATTTACCACATTTAAGAATCTTAAGAATAGTAAAGCTCTCGATATAGATGACATACAGATAAAGCCTGTGAAGTATGTATTAGAATACATTGCTCCAGCTTTAACACACATCTTTAATTTGGCTTTACAGTATGGAATTTTCCCAGAAAAAATGAAAATGAGTAGGGTAACTGTTATTTTTAAAGGAGGTGACAGAAATGATACGTCAAATTATCGACCAATTTCAATAATTCCAGTATTTTCCAAAGGCTTAGAAAAGATTATTTTTTCGCGTGTTTCAAGTTTTTTTGACAGACACAGTGTTCTATCTGATGCCCAGTTCGGCTTCCGTAAAGGCAGGTCAACGGAAACCGCTCTGCTCACACTCAAGGAATTTGTACTGAAAAATATTGAGAGAAATCTTTTCACCTTGGCGCTCTTCATTGATTTTAGTAAAGCCTTCGATTGCATAAATCACAAAATTCTACTGTGGAAATTATCACAGAATGGCCTAAGAGGTATTCCATTAACATTATTCGAGTCTTATTTAACTGATCGCAAACAATCTGTTTGCATAAGAGACGAAAAATCATGTTTTCTTCCCATAATAAACGGTGTACCACAGGGTAGTGTATTAGGTCCGCTGCTCTTTAATGTCTATGTTAATGACATTACTAATATTACCACCTCTGTTCAATTTATCATATACGCGGATGACACTACACTTCTTGTTTCTGGTCCGGATTCACAGAAATTAATAAGACAATGCAACGATCTACTGGTTAAGTTATCTCAATGGTCGATTGCTAACTGCCTTAAAATAAATCCTACAAAAACTAAAGTAATGTTATTTCGCGCTAAAAACAAATCTCTGACTTGCCAACAAACGTTATTATTTGCTGGTAAAGAACTTCAAATTGTTGATGAACATAAATTACTAGGCGTTACTTTTTCTTCGCATCTTACTTGGGATAAACACGTAGAAAATATCTGTAAAAAACTGTCAGCTATAACAGGTGCTTTATCTAGATGTAGGTATCTTCTTCCACCGAAAGCAAAACTTAACATTTATTATGCTCTATTCTTTTCTCATTTAAGTTATTGTAGCTTAGTCTGGGGGACTACTGGGAAAACAAACATTATGAAATTATTTTTTCTGCAAAAAAGGATGATTCGGCACATTGACAATATGGGCTTCTTAGAGACAACACGGCCAGCTTTCCTAAATCATAGAATCATTAAAATAGAACATCTTTACACTTTTCGCCTACTTTATTCCTTTTATTTCTCTAAAAAATATCTTCATAATTTTCTTGCGTCTACTGCATCGTTGACACCTAGAATCACTTCCGCCAATACTAGAAACAGT
Source organism: Rhipicephalus microplus (assembly GCF_043290135.1). NCBI lineage: Eukaryota > Metazoa > Arthropoda > Arachnida > Ixodida > Ixodidae > Rhipicephalus > Rhipicephalus microplus. The sequence continues at coordinate 53,442,099 of NC_134702.1, forward strand.
GACATGTGGTATGTTCCTAGATTTCGCAATAACTATAGGCTACAATCATTAGAGCACAACTTGCCGCATATTTTAAATAAATACAAAGACGTCAAGTGCTTCTCAGCCAAGGAACTCAGGACTCTCTTTGTTAACATGTGATGACTTAACGTATTACTATTATTGTTTTCTATGATTCACTTGTCAGAGCAAATTGTGTATGATTTCCTGTCTTCTTCTGCATGGAATTTTTGTTTTCATTGTTTTTCAATAATTTCAGATATTGTTGTGTACATTTGCCACATATGCCTTGTAACGGACCATCGACCCCGTCAAGCTGTTTGACAACAGCTTTTAGTCGATGGTATCCGCCAGAATCTTTGTATTTCTGGAAATAAATCTATCTATCTATCTATCACCGCGCCCACTCCCCCCCGCCCCTTTAGGTGAAATGAAATGTATGGGGCATACTTTGCGCTCCCCTCTTAAGTCAGTAAGACTTATCGCCGTTATCAACCATCAATATAAACACTTCGCTTCGAGGCCGCTTATCAAGCTCGCTTATCTTTTTCCCCCAATGCGAAGGAAACAGTGTCGTCATTGAAGGTGTTGTCGAAGTGAATGGTAGATTTGCTGTTTGGTGCGTCGGTTTACCTTTCCCCCTGCTAAATTGGTCAGATTGCATCGCTCCACGGTGATTACCAGTGGCCGTTTTTCCAAAATTTCATAGTGGCTTTGGACAGATTCGTAGGAAGGAAATTCGTAGGAATTCGCCCATTCGACTAAACCGGCTATTACCTCTGTTTAAAAAGTTAATTGTGTTAATTTCTATAATCACTGCTGTAAATAATGTTTGTACCCATCTGAAGATGCCATCTGCCACAGAAAGGCAACGCCGCAAGTAGCACACAGATACCTCCTTTCTGTAATTTTTAAAGAATATTCGACACATTTCGTGAAACATCCTCTCTCTCTCTCTCTCTCTCTCTCTCTCTCTCTCTCTATATATATATATATATATATATATATATATATATATATATATATATATATATATATATATACACACACACATCAGAGGGCCGTGCCACGGCCGAAACGTTAGTAAATACGATCCTTTTCTTATGTGCTATCTGCAAGTTAATTCAATATAGAAAATACCCGGACCTGTTGTGCCTTCCCTTCAAGTTATATATATATATATATATATATATATATATATATATATATATATATATATATATATATATATATATATACGTACGTATGGCTTCGGCTCATGGCAGCGGGGTCGAGTGACGTCGGAGGCGCCGACTGTCCAACGGACACGACGCAGTTGCTGGAGCGCGTGGATGCTCCCTGCCTGAAGCACGAGGCGACGCTGGACTTCCTGCGCACCCATGGGCGCCTGCTCTTCCTGGTGCGCGGTCCTCCCGGTTCGGGAAAGAACATCGTGGCCGCCGAGCTGGAGGAGCTGTACCCGGAGTGCCGCTCCTACTGGTCGGACAAGCTGTTCAGTTCGCCCGTGGCCCCCGAGAGAAACACTGTCACCATGCGCGAGTCCCACGACATCTGCCTCAGCAAGTGAGTATTCACACGACCGACATATTCGCGGACGTATCACTCACGTGACATGTGACGTGATTCTGATCTTCCGCAGCCAGCATTATTCACACGACAGGGGAGAATTCACGCTACAAGCGAGGATTTCGGCATTGCTCCCCAAGGATCCCAACTGTGATTTGGACAGCCGTCGTTTCACGAATAGCTGCGCGCGGACTGATGTGGAGAATCGGGAACGGGTGACGTATGGTGACGTAATACGCAATCCCCGGGGTTGAATCGCGATTTCGTATGTCGTGTGAACACAGCTTAACTGGGCTGGTTGGCCTACAGCGGTCCATTGTTAAAGGGACACTGACACGATTTTGAAACATCACAAAATGAGATTTTTAAAGCGAAAGCCTTAGATGCCTCATCAAACACAAAAATATATCGTCGGCGTCTCTCAGCCTCTGTGTCAACGTAAGTGATGCAAAATCACGTGAATACGCCACCATATGACGTCGTCATAACGCCACCGATGACCAATATTTGTAACGCCATCAAGGAGCCATCTTGACATCCCCATGATGTCCCATGACGTAACGTTACACGATGACGTCATCACATGTCATCTTTGCTTGGTGGATGGTGGGCCGATCTCGAAGGCAATGCACAACCAGCTGAAGTGCACTATGCTTGCAGTGCGTGCGATCCTTGAGGCAGCAAGAAAATCACCTTACAGGGGCAGAAACATCTTAAAGGGTGGTAGAGGATGTTCAATACAATGACTGGGAAGAATAATATGATGAAGGGGCTTTAGCCTTCCAGTCATCTCAGGTGAATGCATAGGAACACTGTAAGTTTTCATTTCGTTAGCTTGCAGTTTTATGCCTCTTAGCCAGCAAACATGTGGCTACCTTAGCCAGCAAACATGTGGGGAATGTTCTTCTATTGTAAAGTTCTGTCGCTCGGGCATGTGCAAACCAGCTCCACTGTAATGGATGTTATGACGAATCAACAAAGTTCGCTGGTTTCATATATACAATTTGTTCGGAGGCACCATGCATGATACTTCTTTCAGAGTTCTCGATACGAGTTTCTCCGTTTCGAGCAAAAGTACATAAAATTGCTAAGTTCATGTCAGTATACACCTTTAAAGGGCCCCTAATTTGCCTATGAAAATACAAACTAAAAAAACGAAGGCATTTCTTTTTACTGACGGTTCTCGTCTTGCTTTCGCACTTCGTGATGCACGAACAGTGATTTCCTTGACGTCATTCCGGTGCCTATATTCGATTGATCCGTATTGGCTAAATATAATATGTGAATTGTCTCCTACAATACCTTGCCATGTAATCGGCCGCCAGTTCATTTTGTCTCGCATTATCATCGTGCTCTATCAACTGTTATCACTTAGTGCATTTCCGACTGCGCAAGCGGAGATGTAACTGCCGCTGACCGGGGCGAAATTTCGATACGCTTAATGCTAACTGCTGGACTAGTACACCAACATTTAAGATACACGTGGCGAGAAAGAGATATCGCCTGTAGGAAGAGTCCCGAACGTGAGAAAGAAGCCACTCCTCTCTCTTTGAACGCGGGGTGTTAGGAGCCCTTTACGGGAGCATCGGAGTCTGTGGCGGTTTCTTGGCCCCGCCGCCGCCGGAGGTTGGTTGCTACGGGTTTTGTGTAGGCCACGAGGTGCAGGCATAGTAGGCGTTGTTAAGGCCTGGCCACATGTACCCGTTGCAGCGCATCAGCGTGCAGTCCCCTTTCTCCCGATAGAAAAAAGAGAGAGGGCGCGTGGACACGTGACGCTGCGGGCGCGAGGTCGCGTCAGTATTCCACGCGCTGCAACAGGTGCGCGTGGTGATGCCTTTAAAGCCTTATCGCGGCGCCACACTTATTCTCTACGGAGAGAGTGGGCGCACAGCATCGCGCAACCAGGCGCCCTCTTTCTCTATAGGGAAAGGGCATGGCGCCGCGTCAGAAAGTCACACGCTGACGGGCTGCAACGCCCACGTGTGGTCAGGCTTTCCCCACGGTCTGACCCCATGTATCCGTTGCAGCGCAGCGGCGCGTGGCCTTTCAACGCGGCGCCGCACCCTTTCCCTGTAGAGAGAGTGGGTGTGTAGCTACGCGAAGCTGCGCACCCACTCTCTCCATATAGGAGAGGGCTCGGTGCCACGTGAAAAAAGCACACGCCGACGCTCTGCCACGAATTCCTGAGATCAGGCCTTTTGCGGCGCTGTTCTGCACTTCAAAGCGTCGCGAAACGAACCGTTCATGCTACGAAAGGACGCCACTCTCAGAGCTTACTGCGCATGCGCAAAACTCATTGCGGCCTTCCTGCGGTGGCACCAAGCTGCCGTCAGCCACGGGCTCCAACGTTCCCTTCCACAGTGGACCGCGCTCTCTGTACTTAGTTATGACGGGAAGAAATGGCGGGACGGTGACAACGATAGACTGGGCGCTCACGTCTGTTGTTCTGTCAACGTCCCGTGTCTATAGCGCTGTTTGTTCCCGCCTTAACGAGTTCGTGCATCCTGTCATTATACCTCATCTTCTGTAAGTTCTGTTGCAACAGTGCTGCTCTCTCTTCTCATTCGCTAAGTTGAGTCCATCCCGTGGACACATGAGTTTTATCTATGGCTATAGTTAAACACCTGCAGACCGAGTTTTATCTATGGCTATAGTTAAACACCTGCAGACCTTTGTCGTGCAGGGGGAATCAGACTGATTACTGCGATATCTAAAGACGCCGTAGAATAAAAAGAAATTGGCAGATCCCACGTACAGTCGCAATCGATGATATGCGAAGCACGAATGTCATTTCAAAATCAGCACAACGTTACGAGGTGGAGGTAAATGATGCCGTACATGACTTCCGTGTCATGATTATCATGTTTGGATGTGTCGTTTACCTTAATCATCTATTCACGTCACGTGACACCAAATTTAGTATTTGTGAAGCTAGCGAAATGGCCGTGAGCACGTTATGAGCTTGGTATGTTGTCATGTTCTTACATAACACGCGTGTCAGGATTATCATGTTTGCACCTGTCATATATTTCGTCATTCATTGATGTCACGTAACACCAAATTTGGTATATGTGAAGCTAGCAAAACGGCCACGAGCGCCCAATGTACTCCAATGTAGCGTTGACGCGTGCGCATGCTGGGCACAGCGACGCTACGTTAGCCTGACGCCAGGCGCTAGATGGACGCCAGGCGATACCAGCGTCCGTCGGTGCGACCTGACGGCAACCGGCGAGAAATGCAACATGCTGCATTTCGCGTCGATGTATTACTCAGACAACACTATGTCTCCCTCTTTTCGTGACAGAGGGACGTGGGACGCGCTGAAACGCGCATGCGTCAAAGCAACGCAGCACGGTGAGTGCCTGTGAGTATATCGCAGGACCGGTGCCTGGCGTGCGTCGCGACGAAATGAACGCCGGCGAGCACGTGCACCGCGTCACGTCGAAATGTATTGGCACCTAGACTGTGGCATGTAGTCATGTTCTCACATGACACGCATTATCACATTTGCACCACTCACATGCCTTCGTCATCTATTGGCATCACGTAATACCAAATTTGGCATATGTGAAGCTAGCGAAACGGCCGCGAGCTTGTCATCAGTGTTGCATGTAGTCATGTTGACACATGACACGCATGTCGTTATTATCATGTGTGAATGTGTCATTTACCTCTGTCATCCGTTTGCATCACGTAATACCAAGTGTGGTACATGTGAAGCTAGTGAAACGGCCGCAAGCGCTTCATAAGCGTAGCATGTAGTCATATTGTTACATGATACGCATGTCGTGTTTATCAAGTTTGCACCAGTATCATACCTTCGTCATCCATTCTTGTCCCGTAATACTGTGTTTGGTACATGTGAAGCTAATGAAACGGCCGCGAGCACATAATGAGCGTAGCATGCAGTCATGTAGTTACATGACACTCATCCCATGTTTATCATGTTTGCACCAGTCATATACCTTCCTCATCCATTCTTGTCCCGTAATACTGTGTTTGGTACATGTGAAGCTAATGAAACGGCCGCAAGTGCATCATGAGCGTGACATGTAGTCATGTTGTTACGTAACACGCATGTCATGATTTTCATGTTAGGGTCATTTGCTTGTGTTCGCCATGCAATCATGTCATACCATACAAGTTTTGCGACATGCCATGTGATGGAAACCACCGCAAGAGCTGCAAGACCATGAAATGCAAATCATGATATTCATGACATACTTGTCATGATTTTTATGTTATGACTAAACAAATATGTTCTTCATGCGGTCATGTTATGCTATACCAAGTTTGGTATCGATGCCATTATCGAATTATAGAAACTGGCAGGAGAGCTAAAGTTGTAAGTGGACAGACAGACAGACAGACAGACAGACAGACAGACAGACAGACAGACAGACAGACAGACAGACAGACAGACAGACAGACAGACAGACAGACAGACAGACAGACAGACAGACAGACAGACAGACAGACAGACAGACAGACAGACAGACAGACAGACAGACAGACAGACAGACAGACAGACAGACAGACAGACAGACAGACAGACAGACAGACAGACAGACAGACAGACAGACAGACAGACAGACAGACAGACAGACAGACAGACAGACAGACAGACAGACAGACAGACAGACAGACAGACAGACAGACAGACAGACAGACAGACAGACAGACAGACAGACAGACAGACAGACAGACAGACAGACAGACAGACAGACAGACAGACAGACAGACAGACAGACAGACAGACAGACAGACAGACAGACAGACAGACAGACAGACAGACAGACAGACAGACAGACAGACAGACAGACAGACAGACAGACAGACAGACAGACAGACAGACAGACAGACAGACAGACAGACAGACAGACAGACAGACAGACAGACAGACAGACAGACAGACAGACAGACAGACAGACAGACAGACAGACAGACAGACAGACAGACAGACAGACAGACAGACAGACAGACAGACAGACAGACAGACAGACAGACAGACAGACAGACAGACAGACAGACAGACAGACAGACAGACAGACAGACAGACAGACAGACAGACAGACAGACAGACAGACAGACAGACAGACAGACAGACAGACAGACAGACAGACAGACAGACAGACAGACAGACAGACAGACAGACAGACAGACAGACAGACAGACAGACAGACAGACAGACAGACAGACAGACAGACAGACAGACAGACAGACAGACAGACAGACAGACAGACAGACAGACAGACAGACAGACAGACAGACAGACAGACAGACAGACAGACAGACAGACAGACAGACAGACAGACAGACAGACAGACAGACAGACAGACAGACAGACAGACAGACAGACAGACAGACAGACAGACAGACAGACAGACAGACAGACAGACAGACAGACAGACAGACAGACAGACAGACAGACAGACAGACAGACAGACAGACAGACAGACAGACAGACAGACAGACAGACAGACAGACAGACAGACAGACAGACAGACAGACAGACAGACAGACAGACAGACAGACAGACAGACAGACAGACAGACAGACAGACAGACAGACAGACAGACAGACAGACAGACAGACAGACAGACAGACAGACAGACAGACAGACAGACAGACAGACAGACAGACAGACAGACAGACAGACAGACAGACAGACAGACAGACAGACAGATAGATAGATAGATAGATAGATAGACAGACAGACAGACAGACAGACAGACAGACAGACAGACAGACAGACAGACAGACAGACAGATAGACAGATAGACAGACAGACAGACAGACAGACAGATAGATAGATAGATAGATAGACAGACAGACAGATAGATAGATAGATAGATAGATAGATAGATAGATAGATAGATAGATAGAGACGCTCAAAGTCGCCGAAGTTCGCTAAGAAATGCTTCGCATTTAATAAAGCTAACGGTCAGTGAGTGAGTGAGTGAGTGAGTGAGTGAAACAACTTTATTCGGTCCACAATAGACGCGAGTAAACTCAGCGTCACCTGGCTAGGCCCACTCGGGGACCATCAGGTTAAACCTGACGGCCCTCGCGCGGGCCCTCTGGACAGCCAGTATTTGAGAGGTCTGGTCCTGGGCCTTAATGAGTCGCTTCATTTCCTCTTGGGTAAAAGGGGGACCGGCAGAGGCGCAGCCCCACAGTACATGCTCGAAGTCCGCATAACCACCACACAGGGGGCAGTCCGGGCTTGGAAACCGTTCAGGGTACATTGTGTGCAGTGCCGCAGGGCTCGTGTAAGTGTTTGTTTGTAGCAGTCGGAGAGTAACAGCTTGGGCCCTGCATAGCGAGGAGTGTGGTAGAGGCAGCAGTCTTCTTGACAGATAGTGGTGCTTGCATATCTCGTTGTACGAGCAGAGAGGCTCAGGTCGCCCAGGAGATGACGCGTTACCCGGCACACGGTCAGTCAAACCTCGTGCAGCCGAGTGCGCCTCCTCGTTGGGATTGAGCGAGGTACCCTCAATGGTTCCAAGGTGTGCAGGAAACCAGACCAATGAGTGATTTTTGAGGTATTTGACTTTTTGAATAATCTGTAGGACCTGGGGAGCCACCATGCCCATCTGGAAGGCCTTGATAGCGGCCTTGGAGTCTGAATAAATTGTGTCATGTACACCGTCCGTCAATGCAAGAGCAATGGCAACCTGCTCTGCAACGATGGAACTAGAAGTGCGGATGGTAGCGCAGCTGATGACTCTGCAATCACAGTCGACGACCTCTGAGGAGAAGGCTTCTTCTTGAATGTACGAAGCAGCATCGACGAAGCAGGCTCGATCCTTGTCCAAGCGGGCACTGGCGAGCAGAGATTTACCCCTGGCTCGTCTTCGTGCTTCGTTGTAGGTTGGATGCATATTGCGCGGCATCCGCGCAATCTGGATCTTGGATCTTACGTCGTTGGGCAGCTTCACAGCGTCAGGACCGACAACCGTGGGGTTTCGTCCCAGCATGCCGAGTATGGTTCTACCCGCTGGGGTGCCAGACAGTCTGAAAAACTGTGCAAACTCTTGGGCTTCGACAATTTCTTCGAACGTGTTGTGGATTCCCAACTTCAGGAGGTCTTCCGTGTGCGTTCGAACGGGAATGCCAAGGGCCAGCTTGAAGACTCTTCTGATTAGGGCATTGATTTTGTTGCGCTCCGACACGAGCCAGTTGTGCATAGCCGCCGAATAAGCGAGGTGGCATAGCACGAATGCGTGGATAATCCGGATCAGATTGTCCTCCCTGATTCCGCGGTGCCTGTTAGCGATTCTTCGAATCAGTCTGAGGGCGCTTTCGGTCTTGGAACAAATGCGTTTGACGGCGGCTCCATTGGCTCCGTTAGACTCGATAAACATTCCAAGGACCCTGATAGTGTCCACCCGCGGAACTGGGGAGCCGTTACCGGTGAGTAACGTAATGTGGCTCTCCATTGCTGGCTTCCAGGACCGGTGAGAACCGCCTCTGGGCCTCTTCTTATACAGTAAGAGCTCGGACTTAGCGGGCGAGCACCTTAGCCCGGTGGGGATGAGATAGCGCTCCGTCACATCGATGGCCTCTTGCAAAGCACTCTCGACCTGACCCTCACATCCGCTGAGGCACCAGATGGTGATGTCGTCTGCGTAGATCGTGTGGTTAATGTTCGGGATTTTGTTCAAGGCCCTCGACAGGTTGATCATGCAGATATTGAACAGCGTCGGGGAGATCACCGCCCCCTGAGGTGTCCCTTTTGGCCCAAGGGTAATTTCGTGGGTCAAAAAATCGTCAATCTTCAGTCTTGTGGACCGCGACGAAAGGAAGGAGCGCACAAAATTGTACGCCCGCTTGCCGACGTGAAACTCAGACAAGCTCTTGAGAATAAAGGCGTGTGATATGTTGTCAAAAGCCTTTTCCAAATCCAATCCAAGAATCGCCTTGGTGTCGGCGGAGCCGGAGTCAATGACCTGGTGCTTGATCAGCTTCATGGCGTCCTGAGTCGAGAGCCCCGACCGAAGGCCAATCATGTTGTGGGTATAGCATTCGTTAGACTCGAGGTGGTCAGTGAGGCGGTTGAGCATGGCGTGTTCGGCCACCTTCCCGACGCACGACGTCAACGAGATTGGCCTAAGATTCTCGATGCTCGGTGCCTTACCCGGCTTGGGTATCAGTACTGTGCAGGCCGCTTTCCAGCTCTTGGGAATGAGACCGCTTCGCCAGATTTCATTGATCTTTTCTGTAAGAAATTCGATCGAGTCGTCGTCGAGGTGCTTGAGCATTTTGTTGGTTACCCCATCTGGCCCAGGGGCGGATCTGCTATTGAGGGATGCGAGAACCCGCTTGACCTCAGCCACGGTGAAGTCCTCGTCCATCGATGGCGCGTCGCGCCCCTCGTAGTCGGGAAACTGGGGAGGTACCGGATCGTCCGTGGCCGCCAGGTACTTGTCTATGAGCTTCTCCGTGATCGCCTCATCTGGAGTTGAGTCGGTGGCCAAATGGACAGCTTTCGCCAAAGCTCTCTTCTGATTGGACTTGGTGTTGCCGTCGTGCAGTAGGTGTGTGAGGAGTCTCCAGCTTTTACCGGTCTTGAGTTGGCCCTCCATAGAATCACAGAGCTCATCCCATTGCTGCTTGCATAAGACCTTGCAATGATCTCCTACCGTTTTGTTGATTTCGGACATTTTCTTGCGCAGTCTTCCGTTATGGCGCTGAGTCTTCCATCTCGCGAGCAGTGCCTGCTTGGCTTCCAACAGATGCGCGAGCCTACTGTCCATCCTGTCCACCTCCAGATCGGTTGTCACCTCTTTGGTGGCGCTGGCCACATCTTCTTTTAACCCGTCGCACCAAGAGTCTAGGTCCGCATCCGGGGAAAGGGCGCGCTCGGAGCGGTTGGCTCGGAACAAGTCCCAGTCGATGAACTTAAAGGTCCTCGTCTTGTTGCGGGCAACCTCTATGAGCACTTCGATGATGCAAAGATCGCTACCGAGGTCGATAGCTGTGTTGGTCCATTTGACGTTTTCCAGACTCTTGACAAAGGTGAGATCCGAGGTTGTATCTCGGCACACCGAGTTCCCTCTCCTGGTCGGGAAGTCCTTATTAGGTACCAGTGTCAGATCTTCCTCCGTTGCCGTGAGCCATATGTCTCTACCCTTCTTCGTATTGGTGAGGTAACCCCACGCCTGATGCTAAGCATTGAAGTCCCCCATGACGACAAGAGGTTGACAGCCGGCAAAATGCACGACCTTCTTCAGAAGACCACCAGCCCTGGCTCTGTGTACGCTGGGCCTGCAGTAGACATTTAATATGAAAATACTGTTCCTTCGTAAGCACCGCTTAGGGGGGTCGACTAGGAGTTCCGTCATGACGTACTCGACCCCATTGTCCACTGGACCGAGGTCTCGCTGAATGCACGTGAACCTTTTACTGACCAGAGTGGCCACCCCCCTTCCCCCTTCAGTGGAAGCCACAGTGACGAAACCAGGGAGCCTGATGTGTGATGATGTGATCGTTTCTTTGCAGGTGATAACTTGGGGTTTATCCTTTATGCCTTTTAGGTATTGTCGCAGGGTCGCCCGTTCGCTGACGAACCCTGCGCAATTCCACTGCCACATTGTTATGACGTTAGTTTCGTTATCCATGTTTGGGCTTGGGGATGGGTTTCGAGAGGGCCGCCTGCAGGATGGCACCCTCTGTCGGCGGGGCAATGACACTGTTCAAGTTTGGGACTGGTGTTGTCGATGTGCTTGGCAAAAATCCGTGGTGGGTCCCCTCCAGTCTAAGTATTCTCTCGCTGAGGGCGACCAGACCCAGCTGGGGGTGCGCGATCATTTCTTGTACTTGAGAGAGGCCTGACTGTATGTTGGAGATGGCCTTCTTGAGCTCCGAAAGGAGCTCCAGAGTCTCGTCTTCCCTTGAGCTATCCAGGGCGCGACGCTTCACTGCACCCGCCTTGGGGGGAGCCTCCGCCGTGTCCATGGCCGACGAACTCGTGGCGGCCGGAGGAGCCGGCGGTTTGAGCGCCAATTTTCGTATTTCGGCTATCTCGGTGGCTAGCCGACTGATTTCCTGCTTGAACTGGGCGTTTTCTTTCCTAAGACTATCATTGGCACGCCTAAGCTCTTTGAGCTCGTTCGTGAGACGCGGGTCGTGCGAGTCCTGCGAGTTGGACGCCTGCGCTTGGTTGCCACGGGCCCTATCGGCCCACGTTAGATAGGACTTGCCTTTACCACCGGAGGGGGTGTTGGATCTTGGCCTGTTGGACGAGCCGCTCCGGGTGCGGGACGTGGAGCGGCTTCTGGAGCCGGAGCGCGCTGGAGAAGGCGATGATGGTCGTGATCTTGGGGCAGAGCGGCTTTTGGAGCCCCGTCGGCTCATGGAGCGACCTCGCGAGCGCGAGCGTCGTTTTCCCCTAGGGCTAGGGCTACATGAGGCTTGAGAATAGGAGGATCGAAGGATCGACTGCGGGGGGAGCTCCTCTTGCTGTCTGGCGCGCTCGAAGCGTCGTCGGCGAACAATGTACGGAGTCTTGAATCTATGTGCACATTCTTTACTGGCAGTAAGGTGCGGACCGCCACAAAACTTGCATATTGGGGTGCATTGGTGCTGCTCATCAGGGTTTGGAAGGCCGCATCCCCGACAGACGACGTCGCTAGGTGTTGGACAGACATCGGCGCGATGCCCGAGTCTTCCGCAGGCGTGGCATACGTCCACTTGCTTTCTATATAGGGAACATTTCAACAGGAGCGTTCCGTACCTGACAAAATTCGGTACCCGGTGCCCGTCAAAGGCGATGATCACAGTCTCCGTCTGAGCAATTCTCTTAGCTGCCAGTGCGAGCGGGTTTTTCTGGTTAACGATCTTGCCATCCAGCGTCGCAGGGTCGTCTTGCAACGGTATGCCACGTATGACCCCCTTGCGCGTGGAGTGTGGGGCAGTCTCGTACGCGCAGAGTTCGTGGATGTTGCCCGAGATGCGGATTTGCTTGAGGCGGGAGTATCGATCGGCATTTTCCCGTCTAGGAGTGCTGGCCACCATAATGTTTTGCTGTAAGTTCGGGCACAGAGTGTCTTGTGAGAGCTCATCGGGTCTGATGCCGGCGGCTGCAAGTATAGCGTCAGCCACCGCAGCCGCTCCAATTTTGGAGATATTCAGTCCACCTCTTGGTCGAATGACGATTTTGGTGTCTTTTTTTTGGAAGAACCGGCATTCGGCCTGCCCTAATAATCTTGGACTTCAGCGCTGCGCCGCTATGCTTGTCGCCACGGGACGCCGAAAGCGTTGCTGCGGCGTTAGGGCCACCTCCCCGCGATTTGGCGTTAACTCTTCTGGCGCCCGCAGTTTGCCATCCCTGGTCTTGAGTGACTTCCTCCGGGGAAATGTTTTCTCCCTCTACTCGATATTCCATCATGGTAACGGACGAGTGGCGCCGAGCCACCCCTGAGGCCGGCTGGGTGGCCTAGATGAGCTAGGCCTAGGCCTGGTCTCCGAAGTGCTCGTTAGGTGAGACGCCGCCGACGGAGGCACAAAAATGTCCGTAAAATGGTGAAAAATCACTCACTGTGGCAAAAGAGGATGTCCGCGTGGTCCTTAGAACTTCGCGGAAAAGATTTGCACAAATAAACATGGATACTCGACGACAAAATACTAGAAAAGTTGGCAAAATCCGGGAGCCGACGCGAGCACGTCTTGACTCGCCGCCGCCAGCGTCTCCTCCGCTAACGGTCAGCGATGAATTTTTGGGCATGGAGAGAGGGTAGCCGGTTCCACCGCAAATGCATACGGAGTGTACAACCAGTCGTGATTTAAATGACGTCCAGTCGCGGTGGTGTAGTGGCTAAGGTACTCGACGGCTGACCCACAGATCGCAAGGTCCAATCCCGGCTGCAGCGGCTGCATTTTCTATGGAGGCAGAAATGCTGTGGGCTCGTGTGCTCAGATTTGGGTGCACGTTAAAGAACCCCAGCTGGTCGAAATTTCCGGAGCCCTCCACTATGGCGTCTCTCATAATCATGTGGTGGATTTGGGATGTTAAACCTCACATATCAAATCATAATTTAAATGACGAGCCGTCGTTGCCGAGGCGAGCTTTAAAATAAGTGTGATTAGAAAAAAGAACTAGGAAGCTTTAGCCTGTGCCTCCTAGAAGGCATGGCTTTAGCCTGCGCAGCATTTCATATATCAAAAAGCATTGAACGAAGCAATAACGTTTTGTCAGTGACAGCAGATATAGTTGCAAAAATGCGGCGATACTGGAAGGGGAGTTGAGGTTTAGTTTGTTAAATTACATAGAGGTGGGAGGGCGGACATAACATCTGTCTTCTTTTCCGCTGAATTTAGACTCGCGCACAACAACAGAAGGACACAAAAAGGAATGCAGGTAGGCAGACGACGAAGCACAACTTTGTGTCCTTCTTGTGCACCTGTTTTTTTTGTGTGGAGTAGCCTATATCCAGATGAATTACCAACAAGCTTAAGAAATCCTCCTGAAGTTCTTTACCGGCATGTTCGCCGTGCTCACGCACGTGTTGTTTGCTAGCGTTGGTTGGAAGACATCTGGCATAGCGTCGGTTTTGGTGCTGCCATGGGCTTCGGCAGGTTTTTGTCTGGGAAGTGCAAGGCCGTATTGTACATCGAGGGAGGGAGGACCAACCAGAGCAGGTGCCCTTGTGCACACCCCTGCTTATCGACGCCCATGGGTACTGGCGATTAGAGCCGATTTTTGTGGCAAACGATCGGGTTCTAATAGAGCAAGGTATAGGCGATGTCACCGATGACGACGACAGGTAATAGTGTGGTAATAGTGTTTGTTTGACTGCTCGGAATGAAAGAGCTTGCACGATTTGTCTACCCAGAGTCGAGTAGCGGCGGAACGCAAATTTGATCCACAATAGCACTCGTTCAAATCGTAAACATTAATACGCAGCCCCCCCCCCCCCCCCCCCAATTTCATGGCGTACCTCGGCTGGCTTCTCCGATACTTTGGGTCATGAAAGCCAGTATGTTAATGACTCAATGATATTTGTCAATCAGCCAATGAGCGTGCATTCTCGAACTAAAAAAGACATTTCCGATACGAATAGCACAGTTGATTTCACGGTCACGCACGTTGTCATAGCTCTTGTGTAGCTAGCTATCCAAACGGTGTTCGTATATCACTTGCATGAGTGTTTGCAAGTTTGGTAAACAGGTGCTATAATTTATCTTATTTTTTATTTTGATGCTTTCAGAATTGAGAGTTTTATGAAGAATGATGCGCCCGTGATTATAAATCGAAACACGAACGTCAGGGTGTGGGAAATCGCCAAGTTCCTGGTGCTGGCGTCGAGATACGGCTACACCGTCATTCTCGTCGACATGCCGCTTCATTTCGTCTTGGATCCAAAGGTAAACATTATACTGATTCTTCCATGAATGCACACAAATGCACAATTCGACGCTGTGAACCACGCAACGTCAATGTTTCCGTGGGGTACATGTACAGTACCTAAACTGCGTTGTTCACTGCATCATTTCATTCTGGTGTGGGTGCATTGTCATTGAGAATGTCTAGTCTTGTTTCATTCTGTGCTAGGCAAAATTTGTCGGCAGTCATACTTAGACCGTTACCATGATTCAGTTTTGCACACAAGCCTACTTGCCCCTGTTGGAACAATACAAATTTATCGGGGCACTAAAAAGACACATGCATAGGTGAATCCGCTGGCACCTAGCGGGTGTTTAATATCCACAACGTATGACGTGCGTGCTAAACGTCAGGGACCACTTAAATAGAATTGATAAAAAGGAATGCCATTCCACGGTGGCACCCGGGAACTCGCCTTCGAAGAGAAGCAAAAGCTTTTACATAACGCCAGTGCATATAACTATTTCACTTCAGCATTTCCTTTTGCTATAATTTGTCCCTATTTCTTTAATTGTGACCTTATTCGTCGCTCTAGTATAAATCATGAATAACGACACCATTGGAAGCAAACGCCCCGCCGCGGTGGTCTAGTGGCTAAGGTACTCGGCAGCTGACCCGCAGTGCGCGGGTTCGAATCCCGGCTGCGGCGGCTGCATTTCCGATGGAGGCGGAAATGTTGTAGGCCCGTGTGCTCAGATTTGGGCGCACGTTAAAGAACCCCAGGTGGTCTAAATTTCCGGAGCCCTCCACTACGGCGTCTCTCATAATCATATAGTGGTTTTGGGACGTTAAACCCCACATATCAATCAACTATTGAAAGCAAACAGAAACAAGTCTGCATCTCTCTGGCTAGTGCGCATGCGCATACGTTGCCCGTCTCGCCCTGCAACAGAGTGTAGGGGCAGCACTATATTTGTCAAGCAGCTTTGGGACAGTAGGTGCGAACTGGGGCATGCATATCCTCGGCTTGCACAGGTACTGACGGCAACGAACAACAAAGGCCTGGGCGAGTCCTACATCACCCAGCGGGTTAGGCAGTGGGAAGAGGTGCATCCGTTCGCCACGGGTTGGGCGCCGAGACCGAGAGACGCGGCGAAGCTGCTGCATCGCTACCGACAGCTCAGGGAGGCGTTGCACGAGGCTGATCGTAAGTGAAAAAAAAAAATGAAAAAAATTGTGGAACTTAGTCGTTAGATCTTGATTGGAATGTTTTTATAGCAGCAGCACACCAATAATAGCTGAAACTTGTATTCATTCACCCTTGCTCAACCAGCATTACTTACTTTAGGCAACGTTACCTAGCTTACATAAGTCGTTAGTTAATCATTAGCCGAGAGTAAGCGCTAGCAGTCACTTAGACATTTGTAGCCAAGATTACATTTAGCCAGTATTAGCTTACGGCATCATCTTAGCCCATACTTTCAGTCATTTAGTCATCGTTTGCTGACATTAGGCAGTACTTGTGAACATCGGCCATCATTTAACCGTCATCTTATAGTCACTGCCAATTGAGGCGGGTAGTATGCATGTTAATGCAGTAGAAGTTGGATTCGTTCAAATATTAATTATCGCTAACGTCATAGCGATCATAGCGCGCACCATATCTTGTCGCAAAACTTCGGAGTGTTCGCATAAAAAATAAAGGAAGAAAAATAATTGTAAGTCAAGTGATAACTTCACCAGTGTGTATGAACGAGTGGTGTTCGAAACAGAAACGTTTTCTTCTTGTGTAACGAGCGTACGATGGTAAAAAAGATACAGCAGGAGGGGGGGGGGGGATTCTAATATATATAAGGAGCTTTCCCAACAGTTAGAGATTGCAATTCAAATGTCAATGTGCGAGCTTGCTACATAGTTAGGCCAGTGCCTTGAAGGGAGGGAAACGTTCAAGCTAGTGTTTACGCGCACTACGTTTCTGGCACGTTTAGTTGTTTGTTTATGTAATTACTTGCTTTGTGGCTGCTCTTTTTGCTTTCTGTCTTTTTTTTTTTTTTGATCAGCTGCTCTGGCACCAAAAGACATCGCCAGCAGCAACGTGTTCCCTTTCTGCCTGGCCAGGGTTTGTGTGTTCGGGAGAACCACAGCGGAAAGCAACTACTGCAGCAGCGAGAAGGTGCCCTCTTTTTGGGATGTTTGCAAATCCCTGTTTGTGTGATCATGATCGCACGTACGACAGCGCATGCGGCTGTACGACTTGAACAAGGCCTATGGTTGGTCCTTTCACTCCTAAACATTTTCTTGCTATGTTTGCTGTCTAGTTTTTTTTCATTCATTAGTTTGTTCCCACGAGAACTAACTACACCAAAAACCATGTATGCTATACGAAACATTAAAATTGTGAAACTTTCTTGCATGCTCGAAAAATGAAAAAAAAAATTAGCACAGGATGTAAACTTAAGGAAGTTCATGCAGTAGTCCGAAAATGTTTTTAATGCAAAAGTATCTTGCGTAGAGTAATTATTCACTACTCAAGCTTGTATAGCGTTATACTGTAGCGAAACGTCAGGGTTGTTCAAGTTAGGCGCATCGGACGACCAGGGAGACGAATAAGTGTGGGTGAAACTCCGCGGAGGCAATCGAAGAGACGTCAACACGATGATTTCGGGGAGCACTCATTGGGGGTTTATTTAGCTAACACGACTTCAATTCACAAAATGCACTGGGTCACAAAGACAAAACATAGAAAATGGTGGCATACCCCTCGGCCTGCATAGCTGGTCTC
Organism: Rhipicephalus microplus; assembly: GCF_043290135.1. NCBI lineage: Eukaryota > Metazoa > Arthropoda > Arachnida > Ixodida > Ixodidae > Rhipicephalus > Rhipicephalus microplus. The sequence continues at coordinate 53,459,774 of NC_134702.1, forward strand.
CAGTGGGGAGATCCGCTGTTGACCCCGACTCCGCTCTGTTTTCAAATTCAAACATCGTCTTTTTAACCCTTGGTCGAACAAAGAGTCTTCACGAAAACCAATCACATGTTGGGACTCGCAGCATCACAACCAATCACAGAAACACTTTCATAAAAGGCACTACATTTGTAAAAACCTCGTCCCCAAAATGAAACACGCAAAGGGAAAGGTCCTCCGCACGTGACACTCTCTCCCATGCCAGGCCGTGCTGCCCAACCTTACTCGTGCTGCCTCCTTCGGCCGACTACCGTCGGCGGCCGTTCCCACGCTTGGGCCCCGTCCGATCTTTCATTAACTGTTGCTTCCTAGCAGCGTCCTTGAGAGCGATGGGTACACCATTGGGCTTTGTGCGCTTACCAGGTGTACATGCGACAGTGAGATGCCCCGACATCCTAACAACAGCGCGGGAGAATATGGTCGTTTACCTGCCGCCACTATGTCTCGGTCAGGCTAAGTGGTCGCGTCCCCATGTCATTCTCAATGACACGCGTGCCTGCCAACAATGGCTTAGACTCAGACGGTGGCGCCGGACCTGCCTCTTGCTAGACGCTTTTCCGAGTAAGCATTCCCCTTCTAATCCCGAACGGGGGCGACCTTGACTGCTCCGTTTGTAAGCCGTAAAAGAACAAGATTCTCCGCGAAACCTTGCTCTCGCGACAATACTATGATAAAGAAAATGCAAATATAAGATATCTTGGCGATATTTTCAAAAACGTACAGGGCGGAAATTTGCAGTAATATTGTTGAGCTTTGAACATGTTATATTAACCCTTTGGCTTAGTATGTAAACCCAATTTGGTATTAAATCGAGGAACGATACTTTCAGAATCATTTTTGTGACAATCAGTGCTCAGATGACATTTTGCAAAATGTCGAAGGCTCCTATGCAACATACATATTTTTTTCTTCGAAATACTCTAGCAATTCACTCTTTTCGATGCGATAAGTCAGCATGATTTTTCTCGAATACATTTGAAATGGTCGCCAATATGGCTGGGCCTTTGGTGCGGGATGACCCTACTGGCAAGTCCACTGTTTGTTTGATCCCTCCACACATGATTGATATGTGGAGTTTAACGTCCCAAAACCACAATATGATTATGAGAGACGCCTTAGTGGAGGGCTCCACAAATTTCGACCTCCTGGGGTTCTTTAAGCAAGACAACTGTCTGAAGCATTTGAAAAGTTCTTGACGTCACGAAAATAAGTAAGTGCTATTGGATGACGCAAATTCTCTGTGAGAGAGACAGCGATGTCTGCGCGCGCAGCTCGCATTTTTAAGAGCAGACCTTCTTCAGGCTCTTCGTTCAGCTGTTTCGCATGACCAGAAAAGTAAGCTGCGTGCAAAGCAATATCTCGGCTGGAACGCGTTGTCTTCGTCTTCTTTCTCATCTTAGAACTGACGATAGATAAAGACAGCCTGCTTTTAAAGGGCCTCTAAACCACCCAGAGGCCGAAATTCTGTTGTGGTTGGGAAGTTGTGCACGCTTTACAACGAACATGGAGCCGTGATAATTTTTTGAACCGCTGTCGTAATAGCGGAGTTAGACATGCTCGATTATCAAAATGCGGCAATTATTTCTTTCGCTCTTTCCTTCCTGACCCTCCTTTGGTGTTTCCTTCCAATGCCACTTTGCCCTCTCACAGGGCACCCCACCCTATCTGGCGCGGCATCTGTCATCACCGACGCGCTGCTCGAAAAACCGTCTTCTTCCGGGTGCCGTGACTCCGTCCCTCCATCGACTTCGGGCAACACGATGAACAACAAGCAGTGCGGACAACTGCTTGCAGACTAACCCGAAGTCGTACGCTCTTGCTCGACGAATCACAGCATATTTTTGCTGCTTGTCAGAGATTCAATTTCTCGACGTCATGCGGAGGTCCGAATTTCTTACTAAAAATGAGGGATTGTTTCTTGAAATTCTGGAACGCTCAGAATCGTTGATCGCGACGGCATTCTGCACACGATGCACGTGTTTACTTGTAAGGTTTGAAAAAATATCGGAGGCGATTTAGGGGCCTTTTGACGGCGTACACTTTGGAAGTGAGGACAGTTACAGTACACTTTTTTTTGTGCCATCTATTAATTTGGCGGACATTAAGACCTGTGGCCAACACATCCATTGAGGTTGACACGAATGTTGTGCGATGCAGGTTTTTTTTTGGCACAAAGCAGACAGAGAGAGAGAGAGAGACGGGCTGAACAGAGACACAAAAGACCTTGCTAATTAAGACTTTGCTAATTAACAGTTTGATGATAATCTAAATTTGTCGCAAGTGCAGCTGTGTTAGTCCGGCCCTGCACCTTTAGACCTAGCTGCCAAGTTTTACTCGCAAGTTTTAGCCGTGTAGACCTCACCACGAATCCCAATCAACCAACACACGCATGCAGGTTAAGAAAGCCTACGGGAGGCACGACACCGTTCGTGTATTCGGCTATGCCGCGACGTGTGGCTTCGTGTTCGCCATGGCGGAGCTCACCGAGGAGCAGGCGTCGCTCATCAAGAAAGGCGACTCCGGCAGCTCTGCGGACAAAGTCGGCCACGAGGAGGTGGATGATTTGGCTGAGCGCATGTGCCTCAGCCTGAGCCCTTCCAATTGGGAGGACGTCTCCTGCATCGTCGATCTTGCAAAGTTCGCTGCCCCAGAAATAGGCGGCGGGGACGACGGGGAAGACGCCTTGCGCCTAGCTGCGGACAAGACTGATATCAAGAGTGAGTTTCCTTGAAATGAGTCGGACAAGTAATTGAATTGAATTGAATTGGTTTGCAGCTGAGTTACGAGGATGTTTAGCCAGCAGGAGCTGCAATCTGCAGCTCGAGATGAACGGCTAGCCACCTCATGCGCAGGGCAAGTTCATAGCTGGCAAATAATAATAAAACAGACTGCGCATTTCAATGTAGTAAGCGCAAGTGATTACGGCTCAAACAACTCATATCAGAAAAAAAGACGTTTCTTTCAAGCGTAGCAAATAAGGTTAATAAAAACGAGCACGAATCTCGAACATGAGTATTTGCAGACAAACATTTGGCGTGGATCATACCAAGGCAGCATAGATATATATGGACCATATTTTTTAGGTTAGATTTGATGTCTATGCATGTCATATGTTTTGTGGGCTAGGGTAAAACAAAAGACACTGCTTATAAGCATGCTTGAGGGTTTGCAAGCCACAGTAATATCACAGTAATAATAAGCCACAGCAATGAAATTCATCACCCAAGCAGTATACAATTGATTAACCAACAGAAATTGAAACATGTGGCCCGGTGTTCAGCAGTAGTTTCAACCCGACGCTGCACTGAAGCCTTTTGCAATTATTGGTTACATGTTCGTGCTTCATAATGAGGTTAGACACACGTTTTGCTTGGGTTTACCTGAGTGTTTTTTTCACATGCCCCACAATGTGCCTCGCATCATCACGGACATGGAGGAAGATAATGAGCGGTTAACTAAGAACAATGTAAGTAATAGTAGAGCCAAGGGAGATCGCTTGTGACACCGTTGCCGAATAGTTTTTCATTTCTACTAGCCATATACAAATTTCGCCGTAAAAATAAAATTCGCAGTTTCGCCGCAAGGGCGAAACAATGAACATCATAGAGAAAATTGGGGGACTGTTAAGCTTCGCCATAAAGAGCTGAACGCGATAGCGAAATCCAACCCCTGGTGCGCCCTTCAACCGCTGAGTGCATACTTTTTATCTAAAGCAAGAGTCGCATGGCCTCTAAGATATTAGCCTCGAGAACGAACACTGGCGTCGCTGTGGTCGTGGCGATGTGACGTCACGGCACGGACTCGCCTGCTCCGCCGGAGCTCTTCGCCTTTTTCAGCGCCCCTTGTGTACGCGCTCTTTAGCGATACGTTGGTGATTATTCTTCAATTTCGTGGCGCCGATATCTCAACACACAAGGTGCAAGGTTTCACAACTAGTGAAAGTTTTTAAAGCTGTCAGAAGTTTCCATAGTTAAGCTTAGGATAGGCAGAACACTGTCCGAACTTAAGATTGATTGTGAACACGACGATTCAAGAGAAGACGTTTGTTGTTTCTATCACGTACACCACAAAATAGGTGCTAAAAAATATGCTAAGTGGTAAATATGCCACTGCCAGGACTGTGGATGCACCTAGACTTTTCGAGAACAAAGGTTCTTTTCCGCCATCGCGACCAGCTGACAAATTAAAATTTTTGAAACGTGCAGCACACTGCTCAATACGAAAGAACGCACAAAAAGAACACACACAGGATGAGCGCGAACTTTGTCACAGTTGTTATTTCACTGTGTTTGGAAAGCGTGCTCTTTTTTTCACAAATGGAGAGACTGCGGCAAGCGAAGTGAGCTTTGTGCGCCAGGAAACTACAACGCAATCGTTCCGGTGAAAACCCAAAGCGTACAATTCTGCTCCAACGCGAGATAAGCGCACACGCGCTTGGGCGTCTACACCGGGCGTGCCCTTAACGCGCGTGCCCTTAGCGCCGTCTCCCCATCTCGCTGGTAAATGCTGGAACACGCTATTTTCCTCGAGACCATCACGACCAGAAATGAGTGGTGTATATAAATAGCTCGCCGTTGGAACGTTTAAGAACGTGCATTTTGTAGCTGAGCGGTTAACGCCGCGCGCTGCGGAGCGAGAAACCCCTCGCTCTATTCCTCGCGTTGGAAACAGTTTTCTGGATTATTTTAAAAGCGAATGCATTTCTTAGTCGGGCTATGTCAGGCGTCCCGCTGCGTCCGCGTGCTGGCAGGTGTTCTCTTTGCTCTCACTCTTTCTCCCATAGCAACAAGCGCGGGTGCGCGTGCTTAACCTCGCCCCTTGTCACAGAACAAGCGCTAAAAAAGAGCGCGCCGCCAAATCCTTGCGACAACGGGCGGCAGAAACGCCGCGAGGTAAAAAGAAAAAGAAAGAAAGCAAACATCCAGGGCTCCCGGGCGCGCGCTCTCCCCGCAGAAGCACGGCTTCGCAGCCGGCAAGAAAGGTCAACCTGCCACGGAGCAACAGAGAAGAAAACGGCGGAGGAGCAGAGGATCGACCTGGATCGAGCGACGAGACCACGGTGGACAGTACGAGCATTAGAACGAACGATTGACAAGTAAGGAGTCATTGTTAACCGCCTCAATATTAGCAAAGAAGTGATAACGAAGAAAAGGAAAGCGCTTCGCTCCCAGATCACGCGACTGATTAACGCAGCCGAGTAGAAAATGAATGATGGAGCTAACCGGGAGCAGCTGCTTACAACGCAGGCGCCGATTAAACCAATAAGCGACAGTCTCAAGAGCGCAAACGAGCAAATGGAAAAGTTTCTAACAGAAGACAATGCTGAAGCTGAATTCGAAAGTGTCATAGAGTACGACATGAAATTAACGGCGATCTTATCTGCAATAGAAATCAGACTTCGACAGCCTGAACAATCGGATTCAAGCGATAGGACAAGGCAGGTGACGCCCTCAAGTACGGGACAAGGAGCAACGGAACTAGTTAAGCTACCAAAGCTTGAAATGGTAAAGTTTGGGGGAAAAACTTTGGAGTGGAACCGCTTTTGGTCTCAGTACGAGTCGGCAGTTCACCTGAGACCGAACATGAGCAAGGGACAGAAGTTCAATTACTTGTTAGCATCACTAACCGGAAAAGCTGCGGCTGCTATTGAAGGATTTCAGTACTCGGCAGAGGAAAATTATGATAACGCAATCAAAATACTACAAAAAACGTTCGGAAATCGAGAACATTCCATTGAAATGCACATGAATGAGCTATTGAGCTTGGAGAAAGTGAGGTCTGTTCAAGATACCGATGACTTAAATAGGCTAGTACAGAGAGTGCAAGTTAACATATTGGCACTCAAGTCACTAAAAGTGGAAACCGAGAGCTATGCGCCGATGTTGTTACCGGTATTGAAAAGAGTAATTCCACCAGAATTATCAGTGCAGTTCAAGTCAAAAAAGGCTATGAGAAACAGCTCAGCTTCAGAAAATGGCGAGCAAAACAACGCAACGGGAAAAGCGTGCGAGGAAAATCTGGACAGGCTTATGTTATTCTTAAGAGAGCAAGCGGCTTTTCGTGAAGAAACACAACGTGAACAAGAGAGGATAACTGCAAAACCAAGAGAGAACCGCGGACAGATGCGCACAACTTCAAGCTTCTATAGCTCAGCGGACAGAATATGCTTATTCTGCAAGCAGAAAACCCACGCACCGAAAACTGTCGTAGAAGCATTCCAATGGATGAAAAGAAAGCTATGCTTACCGAAAATAGAGCATGCTTCAGGTGCACGCGACCAAACCACACTGCACGCATTTGCAAGGCCCAAGTAAAATGCAAGCAATGCAAGGGACGACATGCCACGTCAGTGTGTAGAACGGTGATGCAGAAAACAAGGGCAGAGCTGGTCTCAACAGCGCAAGCCGAAGCGATGACGTCTACGCTACACGCAACCGAAAATATCAAGCATAAGTTTGTGCTTTTGCAGACGGCTGTAGCGTGCGTAGAAGGAGAAACATGTGGCCGACATTGCCATTTGTTATTAGACAGCGGAAGTCAACGTTCATTTATTGAAGCGGGATTAGCAAAAGAAATAGTTGCGAAGGTGTTGCGACAGGAAAGGCTGACGATTGGTTCATTTGGAGGAGACGAAAAGGTCAAACTAATGAACGTCGTGCAAGTGACTGTAGGATCACGAGAAACAAGCTGACAACAGTGATTGAAGCGTTACAAGTCGACGTCATCTCGCACAGTTGTATACCCACTCCAACGAAGAAACTCAGCGAGAAAATGAAACTTCTAAATATGCAAGTGGCTGATCACAGGACCAAGACGACTGCAACAAATTCTGTAGAACTACTGATCGGCACAGACTATTATTGGGAATTCTTTACTGGTAGAACTCAAAGAATCGAGGACAGACTGATCGCTGTAGAAACTATACTAGGATGGGTACTGCAAGGGCCAGCAGAGCAAAGCAAGACAAAACTAACACATAATCAAGCAGTCATGGTTCTCAAGGTCGAAGCTGCGGAGACAGAACTACAGCAAGAGCTGCAGAAGTTCTGGAGCCTGGAGTCAATGGGGATCACAAGAAATAGTTTGGATAACACCGGAAATGAAGGGGTCGAAGAATTCGAGCGCAAGATTGCACAACAAAACGGTCGCTATCAAGTCAGCTTGCCATGGAAACAGGACGTAAACTTGGAAAGAAACAAGCAAAATGCGATAAAAAGACTACAGCAACTGACTAAAAGGCTGCAAAAAATGAAGGCATGCTGCATCGCTACGACAAAGCTATATCAGAGTACATGGCATTAGGAGTCGCAGAGGAGGTCCAAGAGCCATCAGAACAGCCAAATGCACTTTGCTACTACATGCCACATAATGCGATCATTAGAGAGGACCGAGCCACAACAAAGGTTCGAGTAGTGTTTGACGCCTCATCACATTCTAAAAAAGGCATGCCTCTAAACGAGATCCTAGAGGCAGGACCCAATTTGAATGAGGACATGCTATCGCTGCTCATTAATTTCCGAAAAGAAAAGGTGGCGTTAGTTGGAGATGTTGAAAAGGCATTTCTACAAATCTCTATACATGAAGAGGATAGAGATGCATTGAGATTTCTTTGGTGGAAGCATGATGCCGAAGGAAGGTTAATGAATGAAGTGCAAACATGGCGCATGACAAGAGTAACGTTCGGAACAACACCAAGCACGTTTATACTGGCAGCTACAATTAAACACCATTTGAAACAATTGGAAGACCAGTTTCCTGATACGACAAGGACACTGCAGAAAGCGATCTACGTGAATGATGTCATTTTGGGAGCAGCAACGCTTGATGAAGCAATCAAGTTGTACAAAAAGGCAAAGCAAGTGTTCAGAGAGGCAGCAATGAATTTGAGAAAATGGACATCCAATGAAGAGCGATTAAACAAAATAATTGATGAAAACGAAAGAGACGATTCTCACATAGATATTCGATCTAGAGGATTTACAATGCTTCTGGGCTTGATATGGAAACACTCAAAGGACATGATTTGCTTCCCTATTGAAAAGTGGAATTTATTAACAGATACAACGCACTTGACAAAAAGGGCTGTGTTACAAACCACAGCGAAAATATTTGACCCACTCGGTTTGTTGTCGCCGTTCACAGTACGCGCGAAAATAGGACTGCAGAGACTGTGGAAAATGAACGTCACGTGGGATGACCAGCTCCCTAAAGATGAATGCGACAAATGGAAGAACCTTATGTCTGAAGCGGAGGACTTTCGAGTTCTAGAAATCCAACGAGGCTACGCAAGCAAGAATCAACTAGTACAAGCATACAAGCTGCATGTATTTGCCGACGCAAGCCCATTAGCATATGGAGCGGCAGCATACTTGATAGCAGTATACCACGATGGAAGCAAAGAATCAAGGCTAGTAACAACAAAAAGCCGCGTAGCTCCAATTAAAGAGCTGACATTGGTGTGACTTGAACTGATGGCAGCGGTGGTAGCATCAAGATTATGCGACTACATCAAAGGTCACTTCAACGAAAGCTTTCAGGAAATACACTGCTGGACGGACTCGATGATTGTGCTGCACTGGATCAAGGGAACAAGCAAAAGAGATCCTTTTGTTGCCAACAGAATCGCAGAAATTAGAGAAAAAACACTTCAAGCAAGCTGGTCATTCGTTCAAAGTGACGACAACCCTGCTGACCTACTTACACGAGGAATAAGCGCAAAGGCATTGATAACGTCAAAGTTATGGTGGAACGGTCCCGAATGGATAATATCACTGGAAAAGAACTTGGTAAGCATAATTGGCACAAATACAGACGTGGAAGACCAGCATAAAACACAATGTCACCAATGCATGGGAAGATCCGAAATAGCGCCAATCTTGGAAATCGAAAGGTATTCATCATACGGACGGCTTATAGGAGTGACAGCATGGGTGTTCAGATTCATAAACAACACAAGAAAGGAAAATCACAAAGGGCCGTTGACAGGAAAAGAGGTAACAAATGCAGAGAAATACTGGATAAGACAGACCCAAATATTACTGAGACAAACAAAGGGTGAGGCCTATTCGAACGATCGATCATTTGAAATTAATGGACACGAAATCTACCTTGATGACGATGGAATCATCAGACAGAAAGGACGATTGCAGTGCAGCCAAGAATTCAACAAGCACGTAATAGTAATTCTAAAGGATGAGCATTTCACGGAACTGCTAATACGTCACGTGCATAAAATGGTATCACACGGAGGAGTTCAAGTGACGCTAGCGCAACTCCGAACTAAGTTCTGGATATTGCAGGGTAGACAAGCAGTGAAAAGAGTTCTAAACAAATGTGTCGTCTGCAAGAGGCATAACTCCAGACCGGCGGCTCAAGACATACCTCCACTTCCGGCAGACAGAGTCACTGAAGCAGAGCCATTCAAAGTTACGGGAGTTGACTTCACAGTACCTCTTTACGCAAAGGACAAGTACCAGATTGTGAAGCAATATGTACTGATATTCACCTGCGCGGTAACAAGAGGAGTACACTTGGAAGTTACCAACGATTTGTCATCGTCGAGTTTTCTACAAGCATTCCGACGATTTACAGCTCGACGGGGAATACCAGCCGTAATATACTCGGACAACGCCAAAACATTTAAAAAAGCTGGAACGGAAATCAACAGAATGCTCAAAACAATTAACAACGAGGTCTTAAAGAATTACTGCAGTGGCCAACAAATTAAATGGAAAACAATAGCCGAGTGCGCGCCATGGTGGGGAGGATTTTACGAGCGCCTCATAAGAAGCTTGAAGACGTCGATACGAAAAATAATATCGAAAAGCACAGCTTCGGTAGAGGAGCTACGCACTATTGTAGCAGAAGTTGAAGGAACACTCAACAATCGACCATTGACTTACGTATATGGAGAACCTGACGAGCCAATGCCACTAACGCCGGCAGACATCATAGGTGGACGGCGACAGCTTCAAGACGGACAAACAAGACTATACAACGGTGACATTGAAGACGCATGGCGACGCAGATGCAAACTCGTGCGCGCTTGGTGGAAAAGATGGCATCAAGAATATATCAAGAAAATAGGAGCTACGGTCAAAGCCAAGACACGGCAAGCAAAACCACTCTCACGGGGTGACATCGTGTTGGTTGAGGACAAGGCTCCAAGAACATTTTGGAAAATGTGCCGGATTGAAAAGCTCTACCCTGGGCGAGACGGAATCACAAGAGCTTGTCTCCTTCGCACAGGCAAAAAAGAGCTTCTAAGAAGATCGGTGAACCACATATACCCAATGGAAGGTTGTTTCAAATAGCCCGCCAGAGCTTATCGCATTTCAACTTGGGCGGACGGGAGCCTATAAAATATCATCATCAAACGCCGGAAAAAGAAGAAAGAAGACTGCTGCCTGGAGCGAGCGCGCGCTACTTCACTTCTAATAAACCGTATTCGTTCGAAGCAGTCCCTGGTCTCGATCGTCTTAATACTTCCTTCATAAAACACTAGTGAAAATCTTTACGCCGCGCTGAAAATACGACGCCATGCACAAAAAAAAAAAAAAACGGCCGGCATCGTCTTTTGACGACATTTGCAGGGAAGCATGCATGCCAAAGGAACAAGCAGGATTTCGAACAGGCTACTCAACAATCGCCCACATCCTTACTATCAATCAGGAATAGAGAAATGCTCAGAATATAACCAACCACTATACATAGCCTTCACAGATTGCGAGAAGGCGTTTGATTCAGTAGAAATATCAGCCGTAATGCAGACACTGCGGAATCAGGGCGTCGATGAAGTATATATAAACATCCTGGAAGAAATCTACAGGGGATCAACTGCTACCATAGTGCTTCATAAAGAAAGCAACAGAATACCAATCAAGAAGAGTGTAAGGCAGGGGGACACAATCTCCCCAATGCTATTTACCGCGTGCTTACAGGAGGTTTTCAGAAGCCTAGAATAAGAACAGTTAGGGATAAGATTTAATGGAGGGTACCTTATGTCCTCGCTGATGACATTGCATTGCTGAGTAACTCAGGAGACGAATTGCAACTCATGATTACGGAGTTAGACAAGGAGAGCAGAAAGGTGGGTCTTAAAATGAATCTGCAGAAAACGAAAGTAATGTACAACAACCTCGGAAAAGAGCAGCGCTTCGAGATAGGTAATAGTGCACTTCAAGTTGTAAAAAACTATGTCTACTTAGGGCGGGTAATAACCGCGGAGCCGAACCACGAGATTGAAGTAACTAGAAGAATAAGAATGGGGTGGAGCACATTTGGCAAGCACACTCAAATTATGACAGGTAGATTGCCACTATCCCTCAAGAGGAAGGTATATAACAGCTGTCTCTTGCCGGTACTTAGCTACAGAGCAGAAACCTGGAGACTTACAAAGAGGGTTCAGCTTAAATTGAGGACAACACAGCGAGCAATGGAAAGAAAAATGGTAGGTGTAACCTTAAAAGACAAGAAGAGAGCACATTGGATTAGGGAACAAACGGTGGTTAAGGATATCATAGCTGAAATCAAGAAGAAGAAATGGACATGGGCCGGGCATGTAGCGCGTAGACAGGACAACCGCTGGTCGTTAAGGGTAACTAACTGGATTCCCAGAGAAGGCAAGCGGGTTAGGGGGAGACAGAAGGTTAGGTGGGCAAATGAGATTAAGAAGCTTGCGGGTATAAAGTGGCAGCAGCAAGCACAGGACCGGGTTAACTGGCGGAACATGGGAGAGGCCTTTGTTCTGCAGTGGACGTAGTCAGGCTGCTGCTGCTGCTGATGATACTGCTGCTGCTGCTGCTGCTGCTGCTGCTGCTGATGATGATGATGATGCGCGGCATTTTTTTGTTTTTTCGCGTTAAGATTAGGAAGATTCATTGCCGTGTTGATACAAACTCGGGCGATTGTTCGAAATTCTATTGCCTTACGGGAAAATCGGAGGAATTGGCAGGTATGTGTATATAACAGGCATATATATATACGGCGAAGCATCTACGAGTCCCGCACTTGTGTGACTGTGGCAGCGATGGCATAACTCGCAATAATGATGGCACCGACGAGTGTACAGACATGCGAGTGCCCACAAATGGCTCCTCAAAGGTGGGCCAGTCACGTGTCTATTTATACGTGCCGTTATTCCAATTACTGCCGCCCACTCTACAGTATGCTTGTCGGCCATCAGCCATTTCTAATATGGAAGTCTGATCGTTTATCGAGGCCGCTTGTCATTGCACTTGCCACATTTCACTGTTACCTTTCGTTGTTGCGTTTCATTGTTTCATGCACGACCACCGTTGATGCCTGCAGCAACCAAAGTGCTGCGCTGCCATATACGTGGGTGAATGTCGAGTCGAATTTTTGGCATGTGATAAGGGAAGAGTTAAGGGAGCTTTGCGAAATGCGAGAATTAGAAAATATCAGTCGCGCACACTCCAGGCTTCGCTTGCTTGCATGATCCCGAGTGTGGAAGACCTCTTATTTAAATTGAGTGATTCCTACGCCAGATGTAATTGTGACTAGGTATTCTTCAGTCCTCTGCACTGTACTAGCGATAGTGACTAACTGTAGCTGAGAAAACTATTCATTATGTGGGTCATGTATTTCACTTTTTTTAACATATCCATATAGTTATCCTAAATAGTTATTTCACTGTTATTAGTGTTAATATCCTTGTGTGTGTGCGTGCGCGCATCCTTTGTTGCTGCCTGCTAGGCGGGGTCTAGTACCACGTCAAGCCTTGATGCCTTTTTGTCCACGATACTCCATGTCGGCCGCGTGTTGAAATGGTCGTTGCATAAACTTGCTTGATTTGACAAACTGATTGCATTTGATGGTGCGATCAAAGGTGCAACAAGGACGTCTCATCTTGCTTGTGGCTATTGGAGCTCTCCTCTGTTGCCCATGTTGTAATTGCTTCCTTAATTTCGTAGTTTAGCGTTTGTCACACAGCTCCCGTTAATTAGGGAGGCGATCGCCGGGCTAATTCCAAGGGCCGAGGTATCGGCCCCCCGAACCGCACCACGAAAGCGTGGACAATTTAGAAGTGGTCCTATTTGGCGCGCCAGCGGTCGCCGGATGTGGCCCAAGGAACAAGCCAGAGCCGAGAGTTGATAAACAAACGAAATTATATTCTCAATAATTGCAGACCGAAACAACACAAAAGTATGCACTCTCCACGATAGTTGAGTACAATATATCACCAAACAAACAACGTACTACACAGTACAATCAGCCACACTAGAAACAACGGACACAGACAACAATACGCACTACAATGCAGTCGCATGCATTGAACAACCAAGAAACTGAAAGACTAAAGAGATAGAAAACCTATTCAGTCCAAAGTTCTTGGAACAAAAGTCTGGAGATACTCTTCCGAGAATCACTCACTCAAAGTCCAGCGTTGTTGTCGTTCCGCTGCCCTTGATTTTTCTCTTCCAGGAAACCTCGCCGAAGTTTCTCTTCCAGGAAACCTCGCTTCTTCAATTGGCCTCTCTCCAAGCTTCAATCTTCTTCGCCGGAAACCCGTCGGCTTCACACACGCAGCTGCTGCCACGCGTCTTCGCTCGATAGCGGTAAACACACACTCTTGCCTATAGCTCGAGTCGTCACCCTTCAGGTGGAAGTCATCTTCGTTTCCTGCTTTGTCTCTACGGACAAAACCTTCGCCGACTACACGGCGGAATCCCTACGCGCTCTGGCGCTAACTTCCGTCTTCTCCTGATCTCTCATCTCCGCTGCTCGGTTAAATATCTTCCGCGCGACATTCCAGAAAGTTCTCATTTCGTCGGCGCGATGCGCAGCGGAGGCTGGGGGAAGGCGCGAGACTGTACGAGGGCCGTCCCCGACAGATGACTCAACCCGGCATAACACGCCCCTTTCCTTCTAGAAATTTCGAGTGCTTGCTCGGCCTCCGATGTGGGGTGAGGAGGATCGTCGGCGAAGCCACGCTTCCGAGGGGAGAGAGTCGCGCGCCCGGGGAGCCTTCGATGTTTGTTTTCTCTTTTTTGTTCTTTTGTCGTTGACCTCGCGATGCCACTCTGGCGCTTCATCGCGAGACTTTGACGGCGCGCCCTTTTTGAGCGCTCGTTCTGTGACACCGACCCCCACTTTAAGAATATTATCTCATAATATTGAAAACGACACAAACGAGCGCGAACAGTCACCACACACTCTCAAAGACTGTAACATAGTCCGTCGCTCATGACACGTCACATTCACATTATATCACTTAATACAATTGGACATTACAATTCAATCTCGCACACATGAAATATAACCGCAGGTACATGAGTACAACGCTTCATCAAACATTCCAAACAATACAAACGTACAAGGTTCTGTCTTTACAACAATTGTACAACGCTATACATCACATCACAGCACAGACACTTCGACACTTGTGACACAGGATAACACAGCATTAACACAACATATGGCACTCAGCACTGCCAAACACATTCTGATTCGACTTCAGCACTTATCCTGTGTACTTTGAGCGGCGCTTGCGCCCTTTCTTGCGGTGCTCGCTCGATCTTTTCTTGTGTTTCCACGTTCTTTTTCGGCGAGCCCTTTTATAACTACGATATCTGAGGCGGCGTCTCAGCCATCGTTGTCACTTCCGACACCGTTAACGGGTCATAACGTTCAACGGGTTCTGTCTGTTTATTTACCAGCTCGTTCATGTCACGGCACTGGGCTTGTCTGGCCAACTCCGTCACTATTACACTGTCGGTCGGTTGGGGTCGTGCCGACGTACGTCTAGCTGCCCAGCACGTTAACTAATTCAACACGATCGTCTTCTCATTCGCTGTCTCTTGCACCGCGGCTTCACCTTGGGCTCTAGTGAGTTCCGTCACGAGATGCTCCTCCACTGTATCTCGCGGTCGCTGGGTTGGCGAGGGCTCTATCTTAGGGTCTTCTCCTAAACATTCTGGATCATTCGGTCCTCGCGCCCCGGCGATGTTTACGATGACAAGGTCGTAAAGGGGGGTCGTCATGCATAAAGCGGTAACATTCCCGCTGAAGTACGGGGTTTCAACCTCAATCTTTGCTTCGGGAAGCATCCGAACCGTACGGTCAATTAGGCAAACCGGTTTTGTTCTGCCTGTCAACTCACTTTCCCGTAGCAAATTTCTCCGCACGATAACCGTGGAGCTACCGGTGTCTCTTAGAACCGTAATCTTCTTGCCCGCAACCTTTCCAGGCAGCGTTGGCATTCCCTTCGTAACACCGGTTGGCTGTTTTGACATTACAGCAGCCACAATAGGAATTTTCTCCCGATTTTTCAACTCTACGAATCCATCGGTGACGGCATTATTATCAGATTGCGGTGCCGCTTGCACACAGGATACCTGGTGAGTTTGACTCACTCCGTTCCGACAAGCGTCTGCTTTGTGCCCATTCTGACCACATTTGAAACATTTTAATACCGTAGGGCTCGTAAAGTTAGTACGACAGTTGCTCGCGCGATGACCCACTCAGTTACACGGGAAACATCGCGGAACACTCTCCGGTGCACGCTTCTTTTAATCGGGTGCCGAATTTTTCGAATCTTCAGGACACTCCTTCTTGACCTTGGCCAAATTAGTTCCACCTTGCGCTTCCAAGAATTGATCAGCCAATTCAAGCATGTCTTCAAGTGACTTAGCTCTCCTCTCTTTCAAGTACAGCGACAGGCTTGGGTGGCAAATAGTAAAAATTATTCTCTAATTAGAAGCTCTCTAAGCTCATCGTACTCCTGCGCTGTCCCTGAATGTTCAATCTATCTGTCGAAATAGTGGCAAAGTCGGGCAGCATACTGCGTAGCCGTCTCACCATCTGCTGGTTTTCCTGTCCGAAATCTGTCCCGGAATCCTTCCACAGTAAATCTAAATCGCTTCAGCAAAGCAGCTTTCACCTTTGCATAGTTGGCTGCATCGGTCGGCGTCAGCCTGCCGTACACACTGAGCGCTTCACCACTCAAGCAAGTACTCAAAGCAGTTGCCCATTGATGTTCCGGCCAATTCTGGCTCCTTGCAATCGTCTCAAATCTATGAAGGTACGCGTCAAGGTCGTCCTTCCTCTCATCAAACGCTACGAGCAGCTTGCTTGGGTTCAAGCGGAAGCCGTGGTCCTCCCGTTCGCTGCTTTCAACTGTAGCTTGGACCGGAGTTTCACTTCGCTGTTGCAAACGGAGCCGCTAGAGTTCTATCTCGTGCTGTCGCTGCCGTTCTCTTTCCTCTCTTTCTTCTTTCGCCCTCTCAGCTGCCAGTCTTTCTCTCTCCAGCTCCAACTTCAATTGCTGCTCTCTTTCTTCTCTCAGCTGGCGCTCCTTTGCCTCTCATTTTTCTTTCGCCCTTTCAGCTGCCAGCTTTTCTCTCTCCAACTACAACTTCAATTGTTGCTCTCTTTCTTCCTTCGCCCTTTCAGCGGCCAGCCTTTCTCTCTCCAACTCAGCGGCTTTTTCTTCCTTGGCCCTCTCAGCTGCCAACCTCTCTCGTTCCAACTCAGCTGCCTTTTCTTCCTTGGCTCTCTCAGCTGCCAACCTCTCTCTCTCCACCGCCTCTTTCTCCTTCTGGCTTACCCATTTCCGTAGTTCGGCGCCAGAAAGACCCATCTTCTCACCAAGAGCAACTAACTTTCCGTGATCCATGGTGTCTCGCAAATAAAGTATTGCGGCGTGTAAAAAGTATCTGCCTAAATCAGTCTATCGGAACACTCTCCTGCACTCGTTAATGAAAACACTGAACAACACACAAAATCGTTCCGATAGCAGTATCAACCACTCGGGGCTCTTTCTCACAACTTTGGACACACTGTACACCAAAAGGTCCTGTCGTGGACGCCAGAATAATTGTCACATAGGTCCCGTTAATTAGGGAGGCGATCGCCGGGCTAATTCTAAGGGCCGAGGTATCGGCCCCCCGAACCGCATCACGAAAGCGTGGACAATTTAGAAGTGGTCCTATTTGGCGCGCCAGCGGACGCCGGCTGCGGTCCAAGGAACAAGTCAGAGCCGAGAGTTGATAAACAAACGAAATTATATTCTCAATAATTGCAGATCGAGACAACACACAAGTATGCGCTCTCCACGATAGTTGAGTACAATATATCACCAAACAAACAACGTACTACACAGTACAATCAGCCACACTCGAAACAACGGACACAGACAACAATACGCACTACAATGCCGTCGCATGCATTGAACAACCAAGAAACTTAAAGACTTAAGAGATAGAAAACCTATTCAGTCCAAAGTTCTTGGAACAAAAGTCTGGAGGATACTCTTCCGAGAATCACTCACTCAAAGTCCAGCGTTGTTGTCGTTCCGCTGCCCTTGATTTTTCTCTTCCAGGAAACCTCGCCGAAGTTTCTCTTCCAGGAAACCTCGCGTCTTCAATTGGCCTCTCTCCAAGCTTCAAACTTCTTCGCCGAAAACCCGTTGGCTTCACACACGCAGCTGCTGCCACGCGTCTTCGCTCGATAGCGGTAAACACACACTCTTGCCTGTAGCTCGAGTCGTCACCCTTCAGGTGGAAGTCATCTTCGTTTCCTGCTTTGTCTCTACGGACAAAACCTTCGACGACTACACGGCGGAATCCCTACGCGCTCTGGCGCTAACTTCCGTCTTCTCCTGATCTCTCATCTCCGCTGCTTGGTTAAATACCTTCCGCGCGACATTCCAGAAAGTTATCAATTCGTCGGCGCAATGCGCAGCGGATGCTGGGGGAAGGCGCGAGACTGTACGAGGGCCGTCCCCGACAGATGATTCAACCCGGCATAACACGCCCCTTTCCTTCTAGAAATTTCGAGTGCTTGCTCGGCCGCCGATGTGGGGTGAGGAGGTTCGTCGGCGAAGCCACGCTTCCGAGGGGAGAGAGTCGCGCGCCCAGGGAGCCTTCGATGTTTGTTTTCTCTTTTTTGTTCTTTTGTCGTTGACCTCGCGGTGCCACTCTGGCGCTCCATCGCGAGACTTTGACGGTGCGCCCTTTTTGAGCGCTCGTTCTGGGACAGCGTTTGTCTACAATTATTGGCCATTACATTAGTTCCCGCATCACCCCTTGTACAGTGCTTGCTTCTAGAATCCCAGCACAGTATATTTGTGTTTTGAAGCACCCTAAAATGTTATCCTCGTTCAGGCGATAACCGAGTGTCGTTGGCGCCATTTTTTTAAGGCACGCATCCATCAAGGATCACCATCATGCCTCTTGGCTCAGTGGAGGGCACCGACTACAGCTTCGCCCGAGCCGTCGGCGCCCCGTGGACATTGCTGGCGAAAAAGCTGCGCTCCTGGACTTCGCCAACAGCGGAAGAAGCCACGAAGAAAGTCGGAAAAGTTGAGGTCTACGCAGCCACCGAATCCGGTCGCGAGGCCTGCTGCCTCCTGGTTGATGAAGAGACTTGCGAACTGGACGTGGTCTTCACGGGCTACTACCAGCCATACACGACTCCGTAAGCTCCAGGCTCTTCTCATTGTTGCCATCGGCAATGCGACGAGTTGTACTGTACTTGCGGGGTTACTACCTTCAAATAACACATGCAGATCTCATTTTCAAACCAGATCATCAGGAGTGCATCGTGGAAATGGTCTTGTTTAGTTCGGAAAAAAAAGATATTGTTGTTTATTCTGTTCATGCATGTGGAGTCGCGCTTTTAACGAAAGCTGCAGGCAAAACTAGCAGTTGTTCAGTTTACGAATACAGCCGAGAAGCCAAGCTTTTTCGAAATGGGACGCAAACGACTGTGCACTTGGATCTGGCTACTGGCTTTCATATGACGGCGGTACGGTTGGGAAAGAGCCTGCTGCGTTCAGTGACATTACAAAACAAATATAGATTACAGAGGGCATATCTCGCCCCCTCACCCAAAATTAACAAAAAGACAGTCTTTCGAATGGAAGCAGTTACATACTAGGACATATCCGAGTCCTGCACTCTCGCAGATTATATATCCTGATATTTACAAAACGGACAGGTGCAAGTGTTGCGACTCCAGAGCCACTCTGGAGAATATCTTATGGGAATGTAGCGGGATTAGTGCCCATAACGAGTATGCAGCCTCTGGTGACAGCCTTCGCGCGTGCGCTGGGAAGCCGCAATGCTCAGCCCCGTTCTCGAAGACCAAATGTGGACCGTCCATCGGGCCGACAAAGCCACCAGGATCCAAGGACTCCTGGTCGCAACCTAGGCGGGGCCATTCGCCCACCCCATCTACTCGCTGGACTCTGAATAAAGTTCTTTCCTCCTCCCCCTCCCCCTCTGCCTGGCCGTGCCCAGGCAATAAAAACATGACTTGTGTTACATGGTTACACGTTCTGCTGGGAAACCCATCCCATTAGCGTTAAGAACACACGGTGAATGTATGTTTTTGTTTTCACCGTGCAGGCTGAGTCGGAACAGCTGGTCCACGACTCGAAATTTTGTTGGAGGTAGACCGTGGGGGCGCAGAAGCTACGATCGCTACTGAGTACTGAACGTGGTGCAGAAGAGAGCGCTCGGTCACTTCTTTAACAACGTTCAAGCCTGACCGACCAGTGTCCCCGGTGTTGCTGAAAGTGCGCCACTGCGGAGTCTTCCATTTAATGCTTGAACATTATTTTTTGTACCCCCGCTGCTGGCACAGCCAGTGAATCGTTGTTTTTGCTTCAGCCGTGTGCCAAATAAAAAATCATCATTTTTTTTAATATATAGCTCGCAGTGATTTATGCGTACCGTCGTGTGCGGGGGCGTACATGACAGAACATCTTCGAAGAAGCTTCAATTTGACGTCGACAGTGGTCCGCAGAGATTGCTATATCAAGCGCTGTTAGCCTGCACTACTGTACCTATACCAAAATTTGTTTCACTTGTGTTATGTTCTTTTCATGGCAGCGCGTTAACGGTCCGGCTTAAATGAGGTCGCTGTTTGATTAGCTTGTGAGCAAATATCTGTAAAAGTGTCCTTTTTTTTAAAGCATATAAATAATAACTTGTGTCGATTGAATTAGCTGCACACATTTGCTGCTCACTTACAACCGTTAGCTACGAATAAAACGAAATTAATTGAATTTGTATTGTTTAGGATTGATTAAAATAACTTTATTAGCATAATACTTAGGAGCTTCACTTATTCTTTTTAACCGTGTTTATAATTAAAGGATGTCGTTGAGAACAAGCGTTGCTGAGCGCCTAGGTGATGCCAGCAGAGAGATGGGTATATACATGCAAGAATTTGAAAGCAAATGTTGGACAAGCAAAAAGTCAAAGCACTTGGCTTGATGAAGGAAGCATCTTTATTAATGAACAATTTTCTATTTATGCTGACTGCATACCCCCACTAAACACAGGTACGTTGTCTACGATATGCCTACTCTTTATGGAATGTAACATCATATGACGCGTGTGTCACGCTTTCGTCGAGCTCCGAATAGCGAGAAGTAAGTGTGGTGGTCATTGGACTTGCTGTATATGCTACCTAGAGAACATACGCAGTAACTCTAGTCGCCATATGTGCATACACACACAATGGCCCCCGTTAATCAGCGCTGAGTGATGAAATCTGATTAATTTATCAGGCCAAACCAAACCGATGCACCAAACAGCGCATCTACTATTCATTTCGAAAACGAACAATGAACTGGGCCTCACCGCAGTGGTCAAGTGGCTAAGGGTTTTTTTTTTCATGCTTTTTATTGATACGAATACAAGAATGTGGCATGTGTTTAGTATACAAAAGGAGGTGTTAAAGGTGCTCGGCTGCTGACTCGCAGGTCGCAGGATCGAATCCCGGCTGCGGCGACTGCATTTCCGATGGAGGCCAAAATGCTGCAGGCCCGTGTGCTCAGATTTGAATGCACGTTAAACAATCCCGGGAGGTCGAAATTTTCAGAGCCCTCCTCTACGGCGTCTCTCATAATCATAGGGTTGTTTTGGGACGTTAAGCCCCACATATCAATCGAAAGCGCCCTCAGTGAGGACACTGTTTCCCTCGCATCAGGGGAGGAAGATAAGCGAGCGTTGATAAGCGGCCATGTGGAAGGAAAGCGCTTCCACGAAACGAAGTTTCTAGATCAACGGTTCATAACGGCGAGGGAAAGTGTCGTCGTTGGGGACGTTATGGTAGATGTGTTGTTTGGTACGTCGATTTCGGTTTCGCCTCCTGAATTAGTCAGATTTTGACGCTCCGCGCTGATTGGCCACATTTCAGAAATTTCAAAATGGCCATGGACTAATCGCTGAAAGAACGAAGC
The DNA here is from genome assembly GCF_043290135.1 of Rhipicephalus microplus. Taxonomy (NCBI): domain Eukaryota; kingdom Metazoa; phylum Arthropoda; class Arachnida; order Ixodida; family Ixodidae; genus Rhipicephalus; species Rhipicephalus microplus. The sequence continues at coordinate 53,481,024 of NC_134702.1, forward strand.
CACCCATTTGACTCGACTGCCTTTTTCCACCGGTTAGGACGCTAATTGTGGAGTGAAGAAGACGACGAGTTCGTTGTGGTTGTTGTTGTGCACGCGATCTGCGTTCCTGTCAGATCGGCGATATTCTGACTGGCAATCGTCACTGCGCGCTAACAATAAATGGTCTTACGAGAATCGTTATAGTTTTTATAGTTACTGCCGTAATTCATGATTGCGCGCATCTGAATATGCCCTCCGCCCATAGGCGTATCAGCCAGGGTAGCAAGGGGGGTTCGAGCCCCCCACTGAGAAAAGTTTTTATAGTTTTTATAGTTTTTTATAGTTTTTATAGTTTTTTATAGTTTTTTTTATAGTTTTAAAGTTTTTATAGTTTTTATAGTTACTGCCGTAATTCATGATTGCACGCATCTGAATATGCCCTCCGCCCATAGGTGTATCAGCCAGGGTAGCAAGGAGGGCTCAGCCCCCCCCCCCCTCCCCCACTTTCGACGGTCTTCACTGCCGGTTGCACACTGGGGAAACCAATGCGGAAACTAACCACACTAATCACTCACACATATTGTTATGAGCGAATGAAAATGTTGCCAGAAAATAATATAGTGAAATTCATCCAACTTTTCTGTTGTGACGATTTTTTCCGGGAGGCTCTTTGCGGTCCGGGCCACCTATGCGACGCTTTCGCATCTTGTGCTGTAGCATTGTAGAGCAGGCTACAGTACAAGGCACAAGATCGTCTTGTGCTGTAGCCTGCTTTGTTATGAATGGGAACGAGAAATCGTTTTATTGACCAGCCAGAGCAATTTGTGTTTCAGGAAAAGGGGTTTTTTTTTCGTCAAAAATGAATAGCATCATCACTGCTCTGTAGAAGCTGCTGTGGGCCGATGATTGTTACGAATCTTTTGAAATATTTTATCTTTGCCATACTGGAAGCGCCAAAAGAAGGTTTCCGCTCTAGACTCTGATAAACCTGATCAGCCTCGCTTATGGTAACTAGGAGCGTTGACAGCAGTTTGCAAAGTGGCGACGAAGAAAGCAGTGGAATCGAATACATTGGGAAGCATAGGCGTATCAGCCAGGGGGGGGGGGTCAAGGGGGTCGCGAGCCCCCCACTGAGAAAAGTTGGGGGCTGAGCCCCCTCACTTTCGACAGCCGTCACTCTTGGCTGTATGCTGGGGAAACCAACAAGTAAGGCGTAGTTTTTTATCACAACAGTAATCACTCAATTATGTTCTTACGGGAGAATGAAATTGTTACAGGGTCATGTGTATTACTATCATCATTGATGTATTCAACATCCACTGCCAGTGTGGTACGTGCACCCTGAGAACTCTGCAGTTTATTGCTCACGAGTCAAGGAAGGATTCTTATGGCTTGAAAGAATGCCGACTATAGTCTTTGAAGAAGTATTTCAAGCGGCCACATTGTAGTAAAATGGAGTGTAGTCATCACATGGTACACTCCCAATAGGTGCAGAAAACGCGAATTTGTAAATTGCAACTGCAGAATGATCTAGATTGGTATGTTTGTTGGTAGCATTTGTGTCATCAATTTTTTTTCTTTTAACTCCTTGCACAGAGTTTTGCTGATGGCGAAGGATTCATACATATAAATAATGATCACTCTTTAGAAGCTACATCTATACAACAACACTATTATTGTATATATTCATAAACATGATAGTCAAGTAATTTCACTCGTATTTTTATATGACAAACACTGAATGAAAATATGAAAATGCCATCAATAGCTTAGTTGTCGCATTCAGAGCAGCTTGTGTTAATACAAGTGCTTGCACTTCTAATATATTTCAAGAATTAAAATTTGTTACAATGGTTAGGCGAGCTACCAGTGGGAAAGCTTAGTGCAACATCAAATGATCAGAGTTTCTCTATATAGATATTTGTAGAAATAAAAAACAAAAAGGTTCTATGCAATATATATTATCTACAAAATATTAATTGGAATTCTTAACTATTTGAACACTTTTTGTGAAATCCTTCTTACTGTGTCGTGTATGTACTAGTGCTACTGCACGAGGGTTTTTTTTTTCAGACCACTTCTTTAGAACATTTCTTTACTTTATCTGCAGTTGAGAAAGTTGATGGCAGTTGCCTTATGACAGAAGAGGCCACTGCACTTGATTGACAGTTAGCTGCAACTACCGAGGGGTACAGCGTTTTCAGTTTAAGGAGCGGCACTACGCTATAATTTAGCGGAGGGGAGGCCAATCTTTGGGTGGGATGTTGGAGAAAGCGGAATATTGTTGTTCAAGATGCTTGGCTTGGCCAAACAGTTTAGTTGGCTGGTTAAGCTTGCGTGCACATTTGCTCTGTGTTATACTTCATTGCTACATAGAGCCTTTCAAAGCAAATGCTGTGCAGTAAAACAAACATGAATAGAAGGTCAAACATTGGACACTCGTCTAGGCACAATCGGGTGCTTAACTGTGTTTGTTTCATCTGCATTAAAATGGCTTCAAATAATTCACCTTGGGTACGTGTGCTAGACTAGGTGCTCGACAGTGATGGCCAGCCAACTTCTGTGTTGTTTTTTAAGCATGAATCTTTTTCTCACATCAGAAAGATGTACTTACCTTCAGATTAAAGCCTCACTCAAAATGTTTCTTTTCTTTTTTTTACATCTAGGCGCAGCAACCACAGCCGGTCACATGCGCAAAACACTGGCTCCAAAAGACTGCCTTTCAATCATGACGGTCACTACAAAGCTTTCAGTCGGTTTCACTGAGTGCCGCTTTGACTCTAAAGAGTCTGCAGGCACCGAAGACGTGCAGCAAAGTCGGGTGGAAAGTACTCCACCTTACATTGACTCACTATCGCCATGTGAACAATGACTGTAAATACTTGATGCTATTAGAGTCAAGTCTATATCAATTAGGGTCTGTTTTGACTGAATCTATACGACTGAAGGTGTGACGGAGAAAAAGGTAACGACTGTAAAAAAGACAAAAATTTTAAAAATTAATGATACACGGTAAGACATATAGAAAATTACTTTGTGATGCAGCTGCTACGTGATTTTGTTCTTTGGTGCTTGCACCAATAAAGAAAACTCGCTTGTGACTAGTATAATTTTCTTCACTGCTTTGCAGTCAACATTCCGTATAATACAGTTGAAATTAACATTTATAAAGTCAATATTCACTATGTGAACATGTGAATCGCTAGCATACCCCTTGAAATCCCATGCAAAGGCATCGTGCCGTTCTCACCATATATGCAACTCCCCATTCAACACCCATTCAACATATCGGGCACTGCGCCATGTTGTGCACTTGCAGCTACTCATGTCCCATCTGCCACATCACTCGTATCAACGAAAATAGTCATGCCAACTAGTTGGTGTGATTTTGGAAGGCCTTGTTGAACACAACACTAAAAATGAAGGGCAGTGCAAACACAGTAGGGAAAAGAGCAATGTACCTGTCCCAGGATGTGAATGGTTCGTGCATCAATAATTTCAGTTTAATTCCATGATGACGGATTTGCTGTGGCTTAGCATGACCAGATTGCATGACGAGGTGAAAAATGCCCGTTGCATAGATAAACATTACGCCTGCACAGTGAACCTAAGTCCCTGCTGCTATTTGTCATTGGAAGACAAACTTCAACATTCTTTTGCCGATTCAGATGGGCATCTGCTTCATTTCGATTTATTGATATATGTGAAGTCATTATGTTCCCCCTTTGAATTCAACATATCTGGGTTTAACTTGTGTGGCAGTACAGTCGCACTTTGTATCCCCTTGTTTTGTTAACTCATTGCTCTTTAATGGCCCTACATTTTTGTTTTATGCAATGAAGAAATAGCAATAGTTAAAGACAGAAAAAGTAACAGCACTTGATATTGATTACAAGCGGCCCATGTAGAGTGCATTATAATAATGGAGAGAGTGAAGCCCTAAAAAAACTGCCCATAAAGTTCACATTTGAAAATTCTCACTTAAACACCTGTACAGTATCATAACTCAACAGCACACACACATTCACAAAAACACAAAATAATGTGACATGCCTTATATCAGAGGCTGGAGTAGAGAAGGAAGGAGAACACAGGGAAGTACCCAGCTTATGGGTGCCTGCAGGAAGAAAAGAAGGAGGGAGTTAACATGCAATAAAAGAACTAAGATAAGCACTGGTCTATAAATATATCTAAGCATAATATTTTAGCATTTTCTTTTCCAAAGTTGTACTGTCACACGATTCATGGTGGATTCCCTAAGGTGGGTCGAGCCATATGTCTAGGACATAAATACCTTATTTGGTGAAGTTTCCTATTTGGTGGAGTCGTTCTGCATAGCTCCCTATAGAGCTGGGTGTGATAAGCAGTTGAGAGTATGGCAGAAGAGAGAGAGATAAGAGCATGCCAAGACCCTGCCCCTTACCTGAGAAAGTAAAAGTTCTACACCTATGTGAAAATCGCACTCTTATTGGAGGCTGAAGCTCTTAGCCACCACTGCTTTGCTTCAGCACTGGAAGCCTTTGTTCCAAGCAAAGGGTTCCAGTGAACAATGGGTTTACTGAAAGCCCACGAAATAGAAGCCCACAAACCAGACCACAGGACATTTTTACAAAAAAAAAAACACGTCACTTGGGTCATGAAACAAGCTCGCTGTCCAAAAAAACGACCTCGCAATACGCAATATACAATCCCTAGATGCACTTCGTTGCCAGGTGTGCAGTTTAAAATTTATGCATACATAGCCCACACCTTCAGGAAACTTCTCGCAGCCTTTGCACCTCAATACCGCTGACTGTATCTTAATTGTAGTGAACTATAACCTTAATATAATAATGCAAGAGGTCTGTGTTGCCAGCCTTGGCAAAACGACCTTGTAGTTGGATCTCCTTCACTATGTACTAACGGTCAAAGGCATAGGCGTGGGCAGTGAGAGGAGGCAGGGTGGAGCGTCTTGTAGGATAGCTGAGAAGCTTTACTTTATCGCAACGAATGCCATAAAATATGTTCCTTTGATTCTCACTGTTTCTGACACGCATACTCTTATGGTCACCTGTTGAAAATAAAGAAGTGAGGCATGGCCTTCTCTCTTCAAACGACTAGTAGTAGTAGTAGTAGTAGTAGTAGTAGTAGTAGTAGTAGTAGTAGTAGTAGTAGTAGTAGTAGTAGTAGTAGTAGTAATACAAAACTTTATTATATGCATAAACCAGACAGGCTATAACCCCAGTGTCCTGGGGAATATACAGGGTGAAGGGCATAGTAGTTTGTCCAAAGAGGACGTGCCCCTATTCCAGGGCTCCACTGACACGAGCCATCCGTTCAGCTCTGTGGATCAGTAGCAGCTGATCCACCAGAGCAGGGCTATGCAGCAGCGTCTCTCATTCGTCGCATGTGCCATCGGTGTCGTGTTCTTCATCGTGCTCTGCACACTTTTCACCCGACACCGCGGGCATGCTCACTTTTCACCCAATCTACCCCATGTCGTGGGGAAGATAGGATGGAAAGTGTGGATATTTATGTAAGTGTTTGTCTGTAATCTTAGCACTGTCACTTCCGCAGCACTGAGCTTTCTATGTGGACATGGATAGAGCTGCCTATTTTCCCTGTAGTACTTAACAATCATTGCGAAACGAGGGTCCAGGGGTGTGGGTTCCTCTATTGCAGAGCCTGGAGTGGCTTGGTTATTTGTAAGGTATCAAGCCGTCTCATTCACATGCAGGTTCCCTGTCATGCCCTCATGCCCCGGTGCCCAAGTCACAGTCTGTTTGTATTTTTCTGTGGGGTTCTGTCCTGTTCCAACCAATATCTGGAGCGCCTGTGCTCCGATTTTGCCCCTCAGATACTTTCGGCAAGCTTTTTGCAAATCTGTAATAATTGTTAATGGAGCGTTTTGCGTCCTCCATCCTTCTTTTATTGCGAGTGCTATGGCGACCTGTTTTGCTTGTGTTATCGAAGCCCGATCTATTGAAGTGCAGGCTGTCATTTTCCCTTTACGGTCTGCGGCTACACACACAGCTTTTTTCGCATCAGTCTGATAAGGCACGGCGTCATTGAATCAGGCCATGTTCATATATCTTGTCATTTTGTCAATGTGGTCAGCCCTTATCTTTCACCTTCCATCATGCAGAGTAGGATCCACCTTGCTTGGTATTGGCAATACAGTGTACCCTTCTCTAAGTTCGCTTTAGTTTCTTAGTGTTTTTGTATCAATGTATTGCACCCTAATTTTGTTAGGACTGCTGTGCCAGTTGGGGTCTGGAGAAGGCGATTTTCTTGCGCTAGTATCTGGGCCTTGCATAATTCTTCAATTGTGTTATGAAGACCAAGCACCAGTAGCTTGTCTTTTGAAGTATTCCGCGGTAATCTGTCTTGTAGGACATTCTATTTATTTGGTTTGCTTTTTCTTTTTCTTGTCAGTTCATAATGTGATATAGAAGCAAGTATGTAACACGACTGATGACGAGGCTTTTGACCAGTCTTAGGTCATCTTTTGTTCTCTCATGCCTTTACGGTTGTTGGCTATACGCGAGGTCATGCGTGAGACGTACTCTGCCAATGTTTTGAGATGATCTAGTGTGTGCAGACATCTATAATTAGCTTGTAGCCACACACCTAGTATTCGTAAGGTAAGGAATGATAGTTCCTTCGAGCCTGACTTCCAACTTTAGACTCGGGTCAATCCTCCTTGCGTTTTTTGTCGTGAAGCGAATGAGCTCAGACTTTTCTGCTGAGCATTGAATACCCCGTATCTTTGCGCACTCTTCTATGGTGCTCCTATCCTGTTTGTTTCTATCTTGTTTCTTCACTAGGCTGGCTGTGGTTGTCCATTCCGTGATGTCTGCATATATCGCATGTTGTAGACTGGCAATATCATTGAATTTTCTTGCAAGACCTGTCATGGCTATGTTGAAAAGTGTCAGTGAAATGACCTTTCCTTGAGGTGTTCCAATTTGTTTGGAGGTCAAATAATGTTCGATTCGTAATCTTCAAGCTTGATTATTACAATCCTGTGACTAATGAAACTTTTGACATATTCGAATATTCGTTCTCCACTGTTAGCTTTCTCGAGACCTTCCAGCATTGCTTTATGACTGATGTTATCAAAGGCTCTCTTTATGTCAACTGCCATAACGATATTTTCCCTAATCATAGAAATGTCCAATAATACTTGTTCTTTTAAAAGTAATTGAACATCTTGCGTTGAAAGGTGTCAGCGAAAGCCATACATGGTGTCGGACATGAGGTCGTTGTACACGAGACATTGAGGAACCTGGTGATGACCAGTTTTTCAAAGATTTTTCCTAAGCAAGACTTGAGGGAGATGGGTCTCATGTTCTCAAAGGCAAGTTTTTTGGCTGGTTTAGGCACACGGCAGCAATCGCATGTTTCCATTTTTGTGGAACAGTTCTAGCGAGCCAATGTTTGTTTATGCATTTAATGAGAGCTTCAATGGCTTCGCCATTCCTGATCATATCATTGGTGATTTTATCCACACCCACCGCAGTATTCCTCTGGTACTAAATATGGCTGCTCTGATCTCGGCGTCCGTAAAAGGCTTGTCTAAATCAGGTTGTGGTGGTCCTTTCTACCTTACTTGGTGTGAAGGTGTCGTTCCGTTCGTTCCAAAGCTTTTTTTAAAGCGTGGCTTGAATGAGTTCCTCTTTTGTACCAGGGTATGAAAATAGGATATGTAGACGGTTTCGCAAGAGCCTACCAGTCTCTGGCAACATTGTGCGTTCACCAGAAAACCACTCCAGGAAATATCCGGTTTAGCCTGTTCTTGCGTGGTTTCAGCCTTTGTTGTTGGCCGCGGTTGCTTGTGTTTCGATATCTTATGCAAATAAAAGTATTCCGATGAAGCGCTTGCAACTCGAGCACAGCTTTGTCAAGCCAGGATGCAGTCTGCAAGCCTGAACTAATTTTATATGCTAGTCAAAACGTTCCGTTTTGATCACGAGAGCAGACTAGATTCCCGTTAAGAGCGTCTAGGCTTGTTCTTCCCACTTCATTAAAGGCAATGTAAAGCTCAGCGCACACTGATGGCGCAGAGACGATACTCAGATATTAGATTAGTCGAAGGTTCTGGTTACCGGGAACACATCAGTCGCTGTCGTCTCCCACTCATGGCAGATACGTGTACTGACGCCTGAAATAGGTAACAAAACGTGAAAGCGAACACTGAAAATTTATCGCAAAGGTGTTTCTCGTATAGTTTGAACGATAATAACGATGCCTATTGTTGAAACGACATACGACACAAATTAGCTATGCACTACATAAATCGCCGTACTGTGTACGTCGTGGTGTCCACGTTTCGTTGTCGTTGGATTTGAATTTTTTTTAAAGGGACGATCGCGAGTGGGCACTTATCTGTGCGAGCAAATGACTCATCGCCTGTCTTTCAGCCGCTAAATAATATCGCTGCATTCTAGCTCATTTATGTTTTGGTGTGAACATGGCTTAGGTGGGTTCAACTTAAAAGTTTGATTCATGAATAGCTTACTCGTGAGTAAACCATAATAGTTCGCGTGACCAATTGCTTCTGTTGATGTTATCACATAACCTGTACATTATACATTTAATTGGTCACGCGAACACTTCGGATCGCGAGAAAATCCGAACGCCAATGATCTCTATAAAGAACCCGGCGTTACACAGGCGCAAAGATAAGCGTTTTATCTTGAGGTTGTGTGTCTAGACGAAAACACAAAGATGTTCGGGGTATGACAAGAAGTAGGTTTTCAGTTCTAGTCGAAAAGCTGAATTGAACAACTTCACTATGAATCGGGCAATCTTCTCCTGCATATATGTGGGTGCGCTTTGAAGACGTGGAAAGAGAAAACACAAGTGTGCGCTGTCAATTTCTCTGTCCGCGTCTTCAAAGCGCATTCACATCGACATGCAGAACCAACTGGCCCAATTTAGTTCGTTGGCAAGCTTCTCCTGCAGGCGCGGCCTCTATGAGAGGCAACATGGAGCAGGGGGCCGCGCTCATCGGAACGCCACGAAGGATATTTTGCGCGGCGCCAATCGGCCACGTGAGCAGTGAGCCCCTTCATGTAGCCGCTAGACGTTGCTGCAAACACATCCTAAGGAATGCACCAGAAATAACAGAGAGCAGCAAACCGAAACACACCATGAAAACACCACCAGAACTTTAAAAAAGCATTGCCGAAAGTGTCGCACCGGAAATCTGCTGAGGTAGGCCGTTCGGCGCGAGCCAGTTTGTTTACAAACGCCGAAACCGTCTATTGAAGGATTTTTTGGTCGTGAATGAAAATGCGCCTCTTGAAGTCAACGTCAGCACATCCGCGTGAAACGGTCCGAAAATGCATTGTAATCGCACAAGCTCTCATGTATGAATGCGCAATAAACTATATACTACTGTGAAGGCTACGTGTGCCCGGCTCACCTTTCCTTCCTCCGTGGCCCGGCTTGTCCGACGCACGTAAACCTAAACCGATCATTTTTTTTTTCATTCATTCAAAATCACATGCGATGGCAGCGCTAAGTAATTCATAGCGACTAATCTTTGCAGCAAACCACATTTCTGGCTTGGCAACGTTGGCTTTCGTGCTGGGTGGTATGGTTTCTCTAAACACAGAAACACTGCGATCACGGCGTACCGTCGGCAGCATCGGTAGTGACATTTCTTTTGCGGTCCTTCGATAAGTAGTTAATTGCGGCTTTTGGGGCCACTTCATTGGGACACAGCGACAGGAACATCTGCGGGCCTCTGCGAATTCATATATAACACAAGAAGATTACCTTGCTGAGTCAGCAATCAGCTCTCGAATTTTACTAGCCACACTACCACTTATTATTTAGCTGATACACTGCAATGATTCAACTTTCAGGAGAATTTCATATAACGATTCCACCTCAGATATTCAACAAATTCTATTATTTCTCCCCCCCCCTTTTTTTCTTTTTTTTACATTGCACCAAATTAATTTCACAGTCAAAACACGGTAATCATATCCCCCTAGTCTACAAAATCTGTAGGTATTGACTTGCATTAACCACCGGCTTCTTGGCCAATCGCCCTTAGTGGGTGAGAGCCACAAAAGAAAGGAACAAGCAAGCAAGCAAGCTAGTTCATTGACTTCCGTGCGTAGGGTCTGACGAAAACGAAGTTTTCTGCTTCGAATACACATACCCGGCCGTTCAACTCGTGCCGCAACAGAGAAGGCCTTCAAGAACAGAACGTTCAACTCGTTCAGCTGCAAGTGCAAAGCATGCAAGGTGAGTTTGCGCCTCGCTGAAAGAACGCTGGGGGCGACTGTCTTGTCTCACGCCAATTCGCATGAACCAGTGAACGATAACCGAAAACTTAGTGGTGGATGCTGTGCATGGTTTTTATTGGTACGTGTCGTCTTACCTCGGTTTTACCGCAACAGCACCTAATCGGAAGGCGGTAAATTCAAAATTCGTCACCCTTGCAACTTATTCGGTGTTTTTCATCCAAGATAATCTTCGCGTAGCAATTAAAAGTAGAGACGCATTGTTAATCGCTGATACTCTATGACACATAAGAAAGAGCTTGTGTGTTTTACTAAGCTGGTAGCTTAGAGCAGCTAACGTTCTTGTCGTGCTGCTGAGATCGGCGGCTGAATTTCGATGGAGGCGAAACAGTAGATTCCTTTGTACTTCGATTTTGGCGCTTTTTAAAGAACAGCGGGTGTTCGAAATTCACATAGCTCTCCACTACGGCATTTGTCAATCATATCGTAGTTTTGAGACCTATAAGCCCCCTAATGTCATTATTACTCTCATTAAAACTAAGGGCACATGCGCGTACATGCTCCCCGCGAAGAGCGCGAATGAGGATCGGTGCGAAAGGCGTGTGTATATATATATATATATATATATATATATATATATATATATATATATATATATATATATATATATATATATATATATATATATATATATCTGCTCACGGCTGTTTATTTTTTCACCCACTTTTCTTTCTTCTTATTTACATTTCATTGGTCATTGGTTCTAATAACTTCCGCTGTACATTCCTTGGCATTACTGTCTGTTAGATTTCATTAATATTGTGTCAAAACACCCAAAAACGAGCCCTTAGGTATACACCTCTTTCCCTTATATATGGTTTTTTTTCCTTAAGAGGAAAAAAAACCAAGAAAGATAGATATTATAAGGTGAACTCCCCCGGGCGCCCCCTTTCACTCTTCTTTTCCCTTCCCTCTCAATCTCTCCCCCTTTTCTCTTTTTCACCTTTAGGATGACTGCGGAGAAAAGATAGAGAGATAGGGGGGAAAGGGAAGGAAGAGTGAAAGGTCGCGCCCGGGGGAGTCCACCTCATACTCTCCTTTTCTTCTTTTTTACTTCTTTTTCTTTTTTCTTCTTTTTCCTTTCGTTTTTTTTTTGTCTTTTTCTCTCTCCCCCTCTGATGTAATATTGTATAAAGCTGAGCACCACCAAACTGTACTCTCAATCCTGATGAAGGCCAGACTCTAGGCCGAAACGTCGAAATAAACCACGTTGTGACCGCTCACGGAGGATCTAATTGCAACGCTACGGCCACTCAACCACCATGCCTGCCATATATATATATATATATATATATATATATATATATATATATATATATATATATATATTGTTACGATTTCCTGCGAGTACATAATCGAGCCATCGTTTCGGAAGCGAGCAAACTTTCGAAGTGCTGTAATAAACGCTCATAAACTAGAGATATATCATTGAATGAAATTTTCAGGACATATGGAAAAGCAGGTTTATATCATGTTTCAGAAAAATACGAAAAATTAAGGAAAGGTCTTGTTTTGGGAACCATGGTGTTCTACGCACACGAGACATGATGAACACCTCTCCTGTGTTCATATTGTTTCGTGTTCGTTTAGTACGCTGTGGTTTCCCGAGTACGATGAACTAGCTACCAACATGAATAACTTCCTTTCTTCTATACGGAAATAGTACAGCGCACGGAGCAATGAAAAGTCCGGCACAGTTATTTCTTCAACGTCGAAATGTTTATCACCACGCTCACTCCCCCCCCCCCCCTTATGTGAAATGAAATGTATGGGGCATACTTTGCGCCCCCCTCTTAAGTCAGTAAGACTTATCACCGTTATCAACCGTCAATTTAAACACTACGTTTCGAGGCCGCTTATCGAGCTCGCTTATTTTTCTGCCTCAATGCGAAGGAAACAGTGCCGTCATTGAAGGTGTTGTAGAAGTGAATGGTAGATGCGCTGTTTGGTCCGTCGGTTTACCTTTCCCCCTGCTAAATTGGTCAGATTGCATTTCTCCACGGTGATTACCAGTGGCCGCTTTTCCAAAATTTCATAGTGGCTTTGGACGAATTCGTAGGAAGGGAATTCGTAGGAATTTGCCCATTCGACTAAAGCGGCTATTACCACTGTTTAAAAAGGTAATTGTGTTAATTTGTATAATTACTGTTGTAAATAATGTTTGTATCCATCTGAAGATGCCATCTATCACAGAAAGCAGAAAGGCAACGTCGCAAGTAACACACAGATACCTCCTTTCTGTAATTTTTAAAAAATATTCGACACATTTCGTGAAACATCCTCTCTCTCTTTCTCTCTCTCTCTCTCTCTCTCTCTCTCTCTCTCTCTCTCTCTATATATATATATATATATATATATATATATATATATATATATATATATATATATATATATATATATATATATATATATATATATATATATATATATATATACACGCGTGGCTTCGGCACACGGCAGCGGGGTCGAGTGACGTCGGAGGCGCCGACTGTCCGACGGACACGACGCAGTTGCTGGAGCGCGTGGATGCTCCCTGCCTGAAGCACGAGGCGACGCTGGACTTCCTGCGCACCCATGGGCGCCTGCTCTTCCTGGTGCGTGGTCCTCCCGGTTCGGGAAAGAACATCGTGGCCGCCGAGCTGGAGGAGCTGTACCCGGAGTGCCGCTCCTACTGGTCGGACAAGCTGTTCAGTTCGCCCGTGGCCCCCGAGAGAAACACGGTCACCATACGCGAGTCCCACGACCTCTGCCTCAGCAAGTGAGTATTGACACGACCAACATGATCGCGGACGTATCACTCACGTGACATGTGACGTGATTCTGATCTTTCGCAGCCAGCATTATTCACACGACAGGGGAGAACTCACGCTACAAGCGAGGATTTCGGCATTGCTCCCCGAGGATCCCAACTGTGATTTGGACAGCCGTCGTTTCACGAATAGCTGCGCGCGGACTGGTGTGGAGAAGCGGGAACGGGTGAAGTAATACGCAATCTTCGGGGTCGAATCGCGATTTCGTAAGTCGTGTGAACACAGCTTAACTGGGCTGGTTGGCCTACAGCGGTCCATTGTTAAAGGGACACTGACACGATTTTAAAACATCACAAAATGAGATTTTTAAAGCGAAAGCCTTAGATGCCTCATCAAACACAAAAATAGATCGTCGGCGTCTCTCAGCCTCTGTGTCAACGTAAGTAATGCAAAATCACGTGAATACGCCACCATGTGACGTCGTCATAACGTCACTGATGACCAATATTTGTAACGCCATCAAGGAGTCATCTTGACATCCCCATGATGTCCCATGACGTAACGTTACACGATGACGTCATCACATGTCATCTTTGCTTGGTGAATGGTGGGCCGATCTCGAAACAATTCACAACCAGCTGAAGTGCACTATGCTTGCAGTGCCTGCGATCCTTGAGGCAGCAAGAAAATCACCTTACGGGTGCAGAAACATCTTGGAGGGTGGTATAGGATGTTCAATGCAATGACTGGGAAAAATAATATGATGAAGGGGCTTTAGCCTTCCAGTCATCTCAGGTGAATGCATAGGAACACTGTAAGTTTTCATTTCCTTAGCTTGCAGTTTTAGCCATCTCCACATACCTTATCCAGCAAACATGTGTGAAATGTTCTTGTTATATTATGAAGTTCTGTCGCTCGGGCATGTGCGAACCAGCTCCACTGTAATGGATGTTATGACGAATCAACAAAGTTCACTGGTTTCATATATACAATATGTTCTGAGGCACCATGCGTGGTACTTCTTTCAGAGTTCTCGATACGAGTCTCTCCGTTTCGAGCAAAAGTACATAAAATTGCTAAGTTCATGTCAGTATACACCTTTCAAAGGCCCCTAACTGCCTCTGAAAATACAAAATATAAAAAACGAAGGCATTTCTTTTTACTGACGTTTCTCGTCTTGCTTTCGCACTTCGTGATGCACGAACAGTGATTTCCTGGACGTCATTCCGGTACATACATTCGATTGATCCGTATTGGCTAAATATCAGATGTGAATTGTCTCCTACAATACCTTGCCATGTAACCGGCCGCCAGTTCATTTTGTCTCGCATTATCATCGTGCTCTATCAACTGTTATCACTTAGTGCATTTCCGACTGCGCAAGCGGAGATATAACTGCCGCTGACCGGGGCGAAATTTCGATACGCTTAATGCTAACTGCTGGACTAGTACACCAACATTTAAGATACACGTGGCGAGAAAGAGATATCGCCTGTAGGAAGAGTCCCGAACGTGAGAAAGAAGCCACTCCTCTCTCTTTGAACGCGGGGTGTTAGGGGCCCTTTACGGGAGCATCGGAGTCTGTGGCGGTTTCTTGGCCCCGCCGCCGCCGGAGGTTGGTTGCTACGGGTTTTGTGTAGGCCACGAGGTGCAGGCAGAGTAGGCGTTGTTAAGGCCTGGCCACATGTACCCGTTGCAGCGCATCAGCGTGCAGTCCCCTTTCTCCCGATAGAAAAAAGAGAGAGGGCGCGTGGACACGTGACGCTGCGGGCGCGAGGTCGCGTCAGTATTCCACGCGCTGCAATAGGTGCGCGTGGTGATGCCTTTAAAGCCTTATCGCGGCGCCACACTTATTCTCTACGGAGAGAGTGGGCGCACAGCATCGCGCAACCAGGCGCCCTTTTTCTCTATAGGGAAAGGGCATGGAGCCGCGTCAGAAAGTCACACGCTGACGGGCTGCAACGCCCACGTGTGGTCAGGCTTTCCCCACGGTCTGACCCCATGTATCCGTTGCAGCGCAGCGGCGCGTGGCCTTTCAACGCGGCGCCGCACCCTTTCCCTGTAGAGAGAGTGGGTGTGTAGCTACGCGAAGCTGCGCACCCACTCTCTCCATATAGGAGAGGGCTCGGTGCCACGTGAAAAAAGCACACGCCGACGCTCTGCCACGAATTCCTGAGATCAGGCCTTTTGCGGCGCTGTTCCGCACTTCAAAGCGTCGCGAAACGAACCGTTCATGCTACGAAAGGACGCCACTCTCAGAGCTTACTGCGCATGCGCAAAACTCATTGCGGCCTTCCTGCGGTGGCACCAAGCTGCCGTCAGCCACGGGCTCCAACGTTCCCTTCCACAGTGGACCGCGCTCTCTGTACTTAGTTATGACGGGAAGAAATGGCGGGACGGTGACAACGATAGACTGGGCGCTCACGTCTGTTGTTCTGTCAACGTCCCGTGTCTATAGCGCTGTTTGTTCCCGCCTTAACGAGTTCGTGCATCCTGTCATTATACCTCATCTTCTGTAAGTTCTGTTGCAACAGTGCTGCTCTCTCTTCTCATTCGCTAAGTTGAGTCCATCCCGTGGACACATGAGTTTTATCTATGGCTATAGTTAAACACCTGCAGACCTTTGTCGTGCAGGGGGAATCAGACTGATTACTGCGATATCTAAAGACGCCGTAGAATAAAAAGAAATTGGCAGATCCCACGTACAGTCGCAATCGATGATATGCGAAGCACGAATGAGAAATGTTATGTCATTTCAAAATCAGCACAACGTTACGAGGTGGAGGTAAATGATGCCGTACATGACTTCCGTGTCATGATTATCATGTTTGGATGTGTCGTTTACCTTAATCATCTATTCACGTCACGTGACACCAAATTTAGTATTTGTGAAGCTAGCGAAATGGCCGTGAGCACGTTATGAGCTTGGTATGTTGTCATGTTCTTACATAACACGCGTGTCAGGATTATCATGTTTGCACCAGTCATATATTTCGTCATTCATTGATGTCACGTAACACCAAATTTGGTATATGTGAAGCTAGCAAAACGGCCACGAGCGCCCAATGTACTCCAATGTAGCGTTGACGCGTGCGCATGCTGGGCACAGCGACGCTACGTTAGCCTGACGCCAGGCGCTAGATGGACGCCAGGCGCTACCAGCGTCCGTCGGTGCGACCTGACGGCAACCGGCGAGAAATGCAACATGCTGCATTTCGCGTCGATGCATTACTCAGACAACACTATGTCTCCCTCTTTTCGTGACAGAGGGACGTGGGACGCGCTGAAACGCGCATGCGTCAAAGCAACGCAGCACGGTGAGTGCCTGTGAGTATATCGCAGGACCGGTGCCTGGCGTGCGTCGCGACGAAATGAACGCCGGCGAGCACGTGCACCGCGTCACGTCGAAATGTATTGGCACCTAGACTGTGGCATGTAGTCATGTTCTCACATGACACGCATTATCACATTTGCACCACTCACATGCCTTCGTCATCTATTGGCGTCACGTAATACCAAATTTGGCATATGTGAAGCTAGCGAAACGGCCGCGAGCTTGTCATCAGTGTTGCATGTAGTCATGTTGACACATGACACGCATGTCGTTATTATCATGTGTGAATGTGTCATTTACCTCTGTCATCCGTTTGCATCACGTAATACCAAGTGTGGTACATGTGAAGCTAGTGAAACGGCCGCAAGCGCTTCATAAGCGTAGCATGTAGTCATATTGTTACATGATACGCATGTCGTGTTTATCAAGTTTGCACCAGTATCATACCTTCGTCATCCATTCTTGTCCCGTAATACTGTGTTTGGTACATGTGAAGCTAATGAAACGGCCGCGAGCACATAATGAGCGTAGCATGCAGTCATGTAGTTACATGACACTCATCCCATGTTTATCATGTTTGCAGCAGTCATATACCTTCCTCATCCATTCTTGTCCCGTAATACTGTGTTTGGTACATGTGAAGCTAATGAAACGGCCGCAAGTGCATCATGAGCGTGACATGTAGTCATGTTGTTACGTAACACGCATGTCATGATTTTCATGTTAGGGTCATTTGCTTGTGTTCGCCATGCAATCATGTCATACCATACAAGTTTTGCGACATGCCATGTGATGGAAACCACCGCAAGAGCTGCAAGACCATGAAATGCAAATCATGATATTCATGACATACTTGTCATGATTTTTATGTTATGACTAAACAAATATGTTCTTCATGCGGTCATGTTATGCTATACCAAGTTTGGTATCGATGCCATTATCGAATTATAGAAACTGGCAGGAGAGCTAAAGTTGTAAGTGGACAGACAGACAGACAGACAGACAGACAGACAGACAGACAGACAGACAGACAGACAGACAGACAGACAGACAGACAGACAGATAGATAGATAGATAGATAGATAGATAGATAGATAGATAGATAGATATATAGATAGATAGATAGATAGATAGATAGATAGATAGATAGATAGAGACGCTCAAAGTCGCCGAAGTTCGCTAAGAAATGCTTCGCATTTAATAAAGCTAACGGTCAGTGAGTGAGTGAGTGAGTGAATCAACTTTATTCGGTCCACAATAGACGCGAGTAAACTCAGCGTCACCTGGCTAGGCCCACTCGGGGACCATCAGGTTAAACCTGACGGCCCTCGCGCGGGCCCTCTGGACAGCCAGTATTTGAGAGGTCTGGTCCTGGGCCTTAATGAGTCGCTTCATTTCCTCTTGGGTGAAAGGGGGACCGGCAGAGGCGCAGCCCCACAGTACATGCTCGAAGTCCGCATAACCACCACACAGGGGGCAGTCCGGGCTTGGAAACCGTTCAGGGTACATTGTGTGCAGTGCCGCAGGGCTCGTGTAAGTGTTTGTTTGTAGCAGTCGGAGAGTAACAGCTTGGGCCCTGCATAGCGAGGAGTGTGGTAGAGGCAGCAGTCTTCTTGACAGATAGTGGTGCTTGCATACCTCGTTGTACGAGCAGAGAGGCTCAGGTCGCCCAGGAGATGACGCGTTACCCGGCACACGGTCAGTCAAACCTCGTGCAGCCGAGTGCGCCTCCTCGTTGGGATTGAGCGAGGCACCCTCAATGGTTCCAAGGTGTGCAGGAAACCAGACCAATGAGTGATTTTTGAGGTCTTTGACTTTTTGAATAATCTGTAGGACCTGGGGAGCCACCATGCCCATCTGGAAGGCCTTGATAGCGGCCTTGGAGTCTGAATAAATTGTGTCATGTACACCATCCGTCAATGCAAGAGCAATGGCAACCTGCTCTGCAACGCTGGAACTAGAAGTGCGGATGGTAGCGCAGCTGATGACTCTGCAATCACAGTCGACGACCACTGAGGAGAAGGCTTCTTCTTGAATGTACGAAGCAGCATCGACGAAGCAGGCTTGATCCTTGTCCAAGCGGGCACTGGCGAGCAGAGATTTACCCCTGGCTCGTCTTCGTGCTTCGTTGTAGGTTGGATGCATATTGCGCGGCATCCGCGCAATCTGGATCTTGGATCTTACGTCGTTGGGCAGCTTCACAGCGTCAGGACCGACAACCGTGGGGTTTCGTCCCAGCATGCCGAGTATGGTTCTACCCGCTGGGGTGCCAGACAGTCTGAAAAACTGTGCAAACTCTTGGGCTTCGACAATTTCTTCGAACGTGTTGTGGATTCCCAACTTCAGGAGGTCTTCCGTGTGCGTTCGAACGGGAATGCCAAGGGCCAGCTTGAAGACTCTTCTGATTAGGGCATTGATTTTGTTGCGCTCCGACACGAGCCAGTTGTGCATAGCCGCCTAATAAGCGAGGTGGCATAGCACGAATGCGTGGATAATCCGGATCAGATTGTCCTCCCTGATTCCGCGGTGCCTGTTAGCGATTCTTCGAATCAGTCCGAGGGCGCTTTCGGTCTTGGAACAAATGCGTTTGACGGCGGCTCCATTGGCTCCGTTAGACTCGATAAACATTCCAAGGACCCTGATAGTGTCCACCCGCGGAACTGGGGAGCCGTTACCGGTGAATAACGTAATGTGGCTCTCCATTGCTGGCTTCCAGGACCGGTGAGAACCGCCTCTGGGCCTCTTCTTATACAGTAAGAGCTCGGACTTAGCGGGCGAGCACCTTAGCCCGGTGGGGATGAGATAGCGCTCCGTCACATCGATGGCCTCTTGCAAAGCACTCTCGACCTGACCCTCACATCCGCTGAGGCACCAGATGGTGATGTCGTCTGCGTAGATCGTGTGGTTAATGTTCGGGATTTTGTTCAAGGCCCTCGACAGGTTGATCATGCAGATATTGAACAGCGTCGGGGAGATCACCGCCCCCTGACGTGTCCCTTTTGGCCCAAGGGTAATTTCGTGGTCAAAAAATCGTCAATCTTCAGTCTTGTGGACCGCGACGAAAGGAAGGAGCGCACAAAATTGTACGCCCGCTTGCCGACGTGAAACTCAGACAAGCTCTTGAGAATAAAGGCGTGTGATATGTTGTCAAAAGCCTTTTCCAAATCCAATCCAAGAATCGCCTTGGTGTCGGCGGAGCCGGAGTCAATGACCTGGTGCTTGATCAGCTTCATGGCGTCCTGAGTCGAGAGCCCCGACCGAAGGCCAATCATGTTGTGGGTATAGCATTCGTTAGACTCGAGGTGGTCAGTGAGGCGGTTGAGCATGGCGTGTTCGGCCACCTTCCCGACGCACGACGTCAACGAGATTGGCCTAAGATTCTCGATGCTCGGTGCCTTACCCGGCTTGGGTATCAGTACTGTGCAGGCCGCTTTCCAGCTCTTGGGAATGAGACCGCTTCGCCAGATTTCATTGATCTTCTCTGTAAGAAATTCGATCGAGTCGTCGTCGAGGTGCTTGAGCATTTTGTTGGTTACCCCATCTGGCCCAGGGGCGGATCTGCTATTGAGGGATGCGAGAACCCGCTTGACCTCAGCCACGGTGAAGTCCTCGTCCATCGATGGCGCGTCGCGCCCCTCGTAGTCGGGAAACTGGGGAGGTACCGGATTGTCCGTGGCCGCCAGGTACTTGTCTATGAGCTTCTCTGTGATCGCCTCATCTGGAGTTGAGTCGGTGGCCAAATGGACAGCTTTCGCCAAAGCTCTCTTCTGATTGGACTTGGTGTTGCCGTCGTGCAGTAGGTGTGTGAGGAGTCTCCAGCTTTTACCGGTCTTGAGTTGGCCCTCCATAGAATCACAGAGCTCATCCCATTGCTGCTTGCATAAGACCTTGCAATGATCTCCTACCGTTTTGTTGATTTCGGACATTTTCTTGCGCAGTCTTCCGTTATGGCGCTGAGTCTTCCATCTCGCGAGCAGTGCCTGCTTGGCTTCCAACAGATGCGCGAGCCTACTGTCCATCCTGTCCACCTCCAGATCGGTTGTCACCTCTTTGGTGGCGCTGGCCACATCTTCTTTTAACCCGTCGCACCAAGAGTCTAGGTCCGCATCCGGGGAAAGGGCGCGCTCGGAGCGGTTGGCTCGGAACAAGTCCCAGTCGATGAACTTAAAGGTCCTCGTCTTGTTGCGGGCAACCTCTATGGGCACTTCGATGATGCAATGATCGCTACCGAGGTCGATAGCTGTGTTGGTCCATTTGACGTTTTCCAGACTCTTGACAAAGGTGAGATCCGGGGTTGTATCTCGGCACACCGAGTTCCCTCTCCTGGTCGGGAAGTCCTTATTGGTTACCAGTGTCAGATCTTCCTCCGTTGCCGTGAGCCATATGTCTCTACCCTTCTTCGTATTGGTGAGGTAACCCCGCGCCTGATGCTAAGCATTGAAGTCCCCCATGACGACAAGAGGTTGACAGCCGGCAAAATGCACGACCTTCTTCAGAAGACCACCAGCCCTGGCTCTGTGTACGCTGGGCCTGCAGTAGACATTTAATATGAAAATACTGTTCCTTCGTAAGCACCGCTTAGGGGGGTCGACTAGGAGTTCCGTCATGACGTACTCGACCCCATTGTCCACTGGACCGAGGTCTCGCTGAATGCACGTGAACCTTTTACTGACCAGAGTGGCCACCCCCCTTCCCCCTTCAGTGGAAGCCACAGTGACGAAACCAGGGAGCCTGATGTTTGATGATGTGATCGTTTCTTTGCAGGTGATAACTTGGGGTTTATCCTTTATGCCTTTTAGGTATTGTCGCAGGGTCGCCCGTTTGCTGACGAACCCTGCGCAATTCCACTGCCACATTGTTATGACGTTAGTTTCGTTATCCATGTTTGGGCTTGGGGATGGGTTTCGAGAGGGCCGCCTGCAGGATGGCACCCTCTGTCGGCGGGGCAATGACACTGTTCAAGTTTGGGACTGGTGTTGTCGATGTGCTTGGCAAAAATCCGTGGTGGGTCCCCTCCAGTCTAAGTATTCTCTCGCTGAGGGCGACCAGACCCAGCTGGGGGTGCGCGATCATTTCTTGTACTTGAGAGAGGCCTGACTGTATGTTGGAGATGGCCTTCTTGAGCTCCGAAAGGAGCTCCAGAGTCTCGTCTTCCCTTGAGCTATCCAGGGCGCGACGCTTCACTGCACCCGCCTTGGGGGGAGCCTCCGCCGTGTCCATGGCCGACGAACTCGTGGCGGCCGGAGGAGCCGGCGGTTTGAGCGCCAATTTTCGTATTTCGGCTATCTCGGTGGCTAGCCGCCTGATTTCCTGCTTGAACTGGGCGTTTTCTTTCCTAAGACTATCATTGGCACGCCTAAGCTCTTTGAGCTCGTTCGTGAGACGCGGGTCATGCGAGTCCTGAGAGTTGGACGCCTGCGCTTGGTTGCCACGGGCCCTATCGGCCCACGTTAGATAGGACTTGCCTTTACCACCGGAGGGGGTGTTGGACCTTGGCCTGTTGGACGAGCCGCTCCGGGTGCGGGACGTGGAGCGGCTTCTGGAGCCGGAGCGCGCTGGAGAAGGCGATGATGGTCGTGATCTTGGGGCAGAGCGGCTTTTGGAGCCCCGTCGGCTCATGGAGCGACCTCGCGAGCGCGAGCGTCGTTTTCCCCTAGGGCTAGGGCTACATGAGGCTTGAGAATAGGAGGGTCGAAGGATCGACTGCGGGGGGAGCTCCTCTTGCTGTCTGGCGCGCTCGAAGCGTCGTCGGCGAACAATGTACGGAGTCTTGAATCTATGTGCACATTCTTTACTGGCAGTAAGGTGCGGACCGCCACAAAACTTGCATATTGGGGTGCATTGGTGCTGCTCATCAGGGTTTGGAAGGCCGCATCCCCGACAGACGACGTCGCTAGGTGTTGGACAGACATCGGCGCGATGCCCGAGTCTTCCGCAGGCGTGGCATACGTCCACTTGCTTTCTATATAGAGAACATTTCAACAGGAGCGTTCCGTACCTGACAAAATTCGGTACCCGGTGCCCGTCAAAGGCGATGATCACAGTCTCCGTCTGAGCAATTCTCTTAGCTGCCAGTGCGAGCGGGTTTTTCTGGTTAACGATCTTGCCATCCAGCGTCGCAGGGTCGTCTTGCAACGGTATGCCACGTATGACCCCCTTGCACGTGGAGTGTGGGGCAGTCTCGTACGCGCAGAGTTCGTGGATGTTGCCCGAGATGCGGATTTGCTTGAGGCGGGAGTATCGATCGGCATTTTCCCGTCTAGGAGTGCTGGCCACCATAATGTTTTGCTGTAAGTTCGGGCACAGAGTGTCTTGTGAGAGCTCATCGGGTCTGATGCCGGCGGCTGCAAGTATAGCGTCAGCCACCGCAGCCGCTCCAATTTTGGAGATATTCAGTCCACCTCTTGGTCGAATGACGATTTTGGTGTCTTTTTTTGGAAGAACCGGCATTCGGCCTGCCCTAATAATCTTGGACTTCAGCGCTGCGCCGCTATGCTTGTCGCCACGGGACGCCGAAAGCGTTGCTGCGGCGTTAGGGCCACCTCCCCGCGATTTGGCGTTAACTCTTCTGGCGCCCGCAGTTTGCCATCCCTGGTCTTGAGTGACTTCCTCCGGGGAAATGTTTTCTCCCTCTACTCGATATTCCATCATGGTAACGGACGAGTGGCGCCGAGCCACCCCTGAGGCCGGCTGGGTGGCCTAGATGAGCTAGGCCTAGGCCTGATCTCCGAAGTGCTCGTTAGGTGAGACGCCGCCGACGGAGGCACAAAAATGTCCGTAAAATGGTGAAAAATCACTCACTGTGGCAAAAGAGGATGTCCGCGTGGTCCTTAGAACTTCGCGGAAAAGATTTGCACAAATAAACATGGATACTCGACGACAAAATACTAGAAAAGTTGGCAAAATCCGGGAGCCGACGCGAGCACGTCTTGACTCGCCGCCGCCAGCGTCTCCTCCGCTAACGGTCAGCGATGAATTTTTGGGCATGGAGAGAGGGTAGCCTGTTCCACCGCAAATGCATACGAAGTGTACAACCAGTCGTGATTTAAATGACGTCCAGTCGCGGTGGTGTAGCGGCTAAGGTACTCGACGGCTGACCCACAGATCGCAAGGTCGAATCCCGGCTGCAGCGGCTGCATTTTCTATGGAGGCAGAAATGCTGTGGGCTCGTGTGCTCAGATTTGGGTGCACGTTAAAGAACCCCAGCTGGTCGAAATTTCCGGAGCCCTCCACTATGGCGTCTCTCATAATCATGTGGTGGATTTGGGACGTTAAACCTCACATATCAAATCATAATTTAAATGACGAGCCGTCGTTGCCGAGGCGAGCTTTAAAATAAGTGTGATTAGAAAAAAGAACTAGAAAGCTTTAGCCTGTGCCTCCTAGAAGGCATGGCTTTAGCCTGCGCAGCATTTCATATATCAAAAAGCATTGAACGAAGCAATAACGTTTTGTCAGTGACAGCAGATATAGTTGCAAAAATGCGGCGATACTGGAAGGGGAGTTCAGGTTTAGTTTGTTAAATTACATAGAGGTGGGAGGGCGGACATAACATCTGTCTTTTTTTCCGCTGAATTTAGACTCGCGCACAAAAACAGAAGGACACAAAAAGGAATGCAGGTAGGCAGACGACGAAGCACAACCTTGTGTCCTTCTTGTGCACCTGTTTTTTTGTGTGGAGTAGCCTATATCCAGATGAATTACCAACAAGCTTAAGAAATCCTCCTGAAGTTCTTTACCGGCATGTTCGCCGTGCTCACGCACGTGTTGTTTGCTAGCGTTGGTTGGAAGACATCTGGCATAGCGTCGGTTTGGGTGCTGCCATGGGCTTCGGCAGGTTTTTGTCTGGGAAGTGCAAGGCCGTATTGTACATCGAGGGAGGGAGGACCAACCAGAGCAGGTGTCCTTGTGCACACCCCTGCTTATCGACGCCCATGGGTACTGGCGATTAGAGCCGATTTTTGTGGCAAACGATCGGGTTCTAATAGAGCAAGGTATAGGCGATGTCACCGATGACGACGACAGGTAATAGTGTGGTAATAGTGTTTGTTTGACTGCTCGGATTGAAAGAGCTTGCACGATTTGTCTACCCAGAGTCGAGTAGCGGCGGAACGCAAATTTGATCCACAATAGCACTCGTTCAAATCGTAAACATTAATACGCAGCACCCCCCCCCCCCCCCAATTTCATGGCGTACCTCGGCTGGCTTCTCCGATACTTTGGATCATGAAAGCCAGTATGTTAATGACTCAATGATATTTGTCAATCAGCCAATGAGCGTGCATTCTCGAACTAAAAAAGACATTTCCGATACGAATAGCACAGTTGATTTCACGGTCACGCACGTTGTCATAGCTCTTGTGTAGCTAGCTATCCAAACGGTGTTCGTATATCACTTGCATGAGTGTTTGCAAGTTTGGTAAACAGGTGCTATAATTTATCTTATTTTTTATTTTGATGCTTTCAGAATTGAGAGTTTTATGAAGAATGATGCGCCCGTGATAATAAATCGAAACACGAACGTCAGGGTGTGGGAGATCGCCAAGTTCCTGGTGCTGGCGTCGAGATACGGCTACACCGTCATTCTCGTCGACATGCCGCTTCATTTCGTCTTGGATCCAAAGGTAAACATTATACTGATTCTTCCATGAATGCACACAAATGCACAATTCGACGCTGTGAACCACGCGACGTCAATGTTTCCGTGGGGTACATGTACAGTACCTAAACTGCGTTGTTTACTGCATCATTTCATTTTCGTGTGGGTGCATTGTCATTGAGAATGTCTAGTCTTGTTTCGTTCTGTGCTAGGCAAAATTTGTAGGCAGTCATACGCAGACCGTTACCATGATTCAGTTTTGCACACAAGCCTATTTGCCCCTGTTGGAACAATACAAATTTATCGACGCACTAAAAAGACACATGCATAGGTGAATCCGCTGGCACCTAGCGGGTGTTTAATATCCACAACGTATGACGTGCGTGCTAAACGTCAGGGACCACTTAAATAGAATTGATAAAAAGGAATGCCATTCCACGGTGGCACCCGGGAACTCGCCTTCGAAGAGAAGCAAAAGCTTTTACATAACGCCAGTGCATATAACTATTTCACGTCAGCATTTCCTTTTGCTATAATTTGTCCCTATTTCTTTAATTGTGACCTTATTCGTCGCTCTAGTATAAATCATGAATAACGACACCATTGGAAGCAAACGCCCCGCCGCGGTGGTCTAGTGGCTAAGGTACTCGGCAGCTGACCCGCAGGGCGCGGGTTCGAATCCCGGCTGCGGCGGCTGCATTTCCGATGGAGGCGGAAATGTTGTAGGCCCATGTGCTCAGATTTGGGCGCACGTTAAAGAACCCCAGGTGGTCTAAATTTCCGGAGCCCTCCACTACGGCGTCTCTCATAATCATATAGTGGTTTTGGGACGTTAAACCCCACATATCAATCAACTATTGAAAGCAAACAGAAACAAGTCTGCATCTCTCTGGCTAGTGCGCATGCGCATACGTTGCCCGTCTCGCCCTGCAACAGAGTGTAGGGGCAGCACTATATTTGTCAAGCAGCTTTGGGACAGTAGGTGCGAACTGGGGCATGCATATCCTCGGCTTGCACAGGTACTGACGGCAACGAACAACAAAGGCCTGGGCGAGTCCTACATCACCCAGCGGGTTAGGCAGTGGGAAGAGGTGCATCCGTTCGCCACGGGTTGGGCGCCGAGACCGAGAGACGCGGCGAAGCTGCTGCATCGCTACCGACAGCTCAGGGAGACGTTGCACGAGGCTGATCGTAAGTGAAAAAGAAAAAAAATGTGGAACTTAGTCGTTAGATCTTGATTGGAATGTTTTTATAGCAGCAGCACACCAATAATAGCTGAAACTTGTATTCATTCACCCTTGCTCAACCAGCATTACCTACTTTAGGCAACGTTACCTAGCTTACATAAGTCGTTAGTTAATCATTAGCCGAGAGTAAGCGCTAGCAGTCACTTAGACATTTGTAGCCAAGATTACATTTAGCCAGTATTAGCTTACGGCATCATCTTAGCCCATACTTTCAGTCATTTAGTCATCGTTTGCCGACATTAGGCAGTACTTGTGAACATCGGCCATCATTTAACCGTCATCTTATAGTCACTGCCAATTGAGGCGGGTAGTATGCATGTTAATGCAGTAGAAGTTGGATTCGTTCAAATATTAATGATCGCTAACGTCATAGCGATCAAGGCGCACACCATATCTTGTCGAAAAACTTTGGGGTGCTCGCACAAAAAATAAAGGAAGAAAAATAATTGTAAGTCAAGTGATAACTTCACCAGTGTGTATGAACGAGTGGTGTTCGAAACAGAAACGTTTTCTTCTTGTGTAACGAGCGTACGATGGTAAAAAAGATACAGCAGGAGGGGGGGGGGGATTCTAATATATATAAGGAGCTTTCCCAACAGTTAGAGATTGCAATTCAAATGTCAATGTGCGAGCTTGCTACATAGTTAGGCCAGTGCCTTGAAGGGAGGGAAACGTTCAAGCTAGTGTTTACGCGCACTACGTTTCTGGCACGTTTAGTTGTTTGTTTATGTAATTACTTGCTTTGTGGCTGCTCTTTTTGCTTTCTGTCTTTTTTTTTTTTTGATCAGCTGCTCTGGCACCAAAAGACATCGCCAGCAGCAACGTGTTCCCTTTCTGCCTGGCCAGGGTTTGTGTGTTCGGGAGAACCACAGCGGAAAGCAACTACTGCAGCAGCGAGAAGGTGCCCTCTTTTTGGGATGTTTGCAAATCCCTGTTTGTGTGATCATGATCGCACGTACGACAGCGCATGCGGCTGTACGACTTGAACAAGGCCTATGGTTGGTCCTTTCACTCCTAAACATTTTCTTGCTATGTTTGCTGTCTAGTTTTTTTCATTCATTAATTTGTTCCCGCGAGAACTAACTACCCCAAAAATCATGTATGCTATATGAAACCTTAAAATTGTGAAACTTTTTTGCATGCTCGAAAAATGAAAAAAAAATTAGCATAGGATGTACACTTTAGGAACTTCATGCAGTAGTCCGAAAATGTTTTTAATGCAAAAGTATCTTGCGTAGAGTAATTATTCACTACTCAAGCTTGTATAGCGTTATACTGTAGCGAAACGTCAGGGTTGTTCAAGTTAGGCGCATCGGACGACCAGGGAGACGAATAAGTGTGGGTGAAACTCCGCGGAGGCAATCGAAGAGACGTCAACACGATGATTTCGGGGAGCACTCATTGGGGGTTTATTTAGCTAACACGACTTCAATTCACAAAATGCACTGGGTCACAAAGACAAAACATAGAAAATGGTGGCATACCCCTCGGCCTGCATAGCTGGTCTCCAGTGGGGAGATCCGCTGTTGACCCCGACTCCGCTCTGTTTTCAAATTCAAACATCCTCTTTTTAACCCTTGGTCGAACAAAGAGTCTTCACGAAAACCAATCACATGTTGGGACTCGCAGCATCACAACCAATCACAGAAACACTTTCATAAAAGGCACTACATTTGTAAAAACCTCGTCCCCAAAATGAAACACGCAAAGGGAAAGGTCCTCCGCACGTGACACTCTCTCCCATGCCAGGCCGTGCTGCCCAACCTTACTCGTGCTGCCTCCTTCGGCCGACTACCGTCGGCGGCCGTTCCCACGCTCGGGCCCCGTCCGATCTTTCATTAACTGTTGCTTCCTAGCAGCGTCCTTAAGAGCGATGGGTACACCATTGGGCTTTGTGCGCTTACCAGGTGTACATGCGACAGTGAGATGCCCCGACATCCTAACAACAGCGCGGGAGAATATGGTCGTTTACCTGCCGCCACTATGTCTCGGTCAGGCTAAGTGGTCGCGTCCCCATGTCATTCTCAATGACACGCGTGCCTGCCAACAATGGCTTAGACTCAGACGGTGGCGCCGGACCTGCCTCTTGCTAGACGCTTTTCCGAGTAAGCATTCCCCTTCTAATCCCGAACGGGGGCGACCTTGACTGCTCCGTTTGTAAGCCGTAAAAGAACAAGATTCTCCGCGAAACCTTGCTCTCGCGACAATACTATGATAAAGAAAATGCAAATATAAGATATCTTGGCGATATTTTCAAAAACGTACAGGGCGGAAATTTGCAGTAATATTGTTGAGCTTTGAACATGTTATATTAACCCTTTGGCTTAGTATGTAAACCCAATTTGGTATTAAATCGAGGAACGATACTTTCAGAATCATTTTTGTGACAATCAGTGCTCAGATGACATTTTGCAAAATGTCGAAGGCTCCTATGCAACATACATATTTTTTTCTTCGAAATACTCTAGCAATTCACTCTTTTCGATGCGATAAGTCAGCATGATTTTTCTCGAATACATTTGAAATGGTCGCCAATATGGCTGGGCCTTTGGTGCGGGATGACCCTACTGGCAAGTCCACTGTTTGTTTGATCCCTCCACACATGATTGATATGTGGAGTTTACCGTCCCAAAACCACAATATGATTATGAGAGACGCCTTAGTGGAGGGCTCCACAAATTTCGACCTCCTGGGGTTCTTTAAGCAAGACAACTGTCTGAAGCATTTGAAAAGTTCTTGACGTCACGAAAATAAGTAAGTGCTATTGGATGACGCAAATTCTCTGTGAGAGAGAGAGCGATGTCTGCGCGCGCAGCTCGCATTTTTAAGAGCAGACCTTCTTCAGGCTCTTCGTTCAGCTGTTTCGCATGACCAGAAAAGTAAGCTGCGTGCAAAGCAATATCTCGGCTGGAACGCGTTGTCTTCGTCTTCTTTCTCATCTTAGAACTGACGATAGATAAAGACAGCCTGCTTTTAAAGGGCCTCTAAACCACCCAGAGGCCGAAATTCTGTTGTGGTTGGGAAGTTGTGCACGCTTTACAACGAACATGGAGCCGTGATAATTTTTTGAACCGCTGTCGTAATAGCGGAGTTAGACATGCTCGATTATCAAAATGCGGCAATTATTTCTTTCGCTCTTTCCTTCCTGACCCTCCTTTGGTATTTTCTTCCAATGCCACTTTGCCCTCTCACAGAGCACCCCACCCTATCTGGCGCGGCATATGTCATCACCGACGCGCTGCTCGGAAAACCGTCTTTTTCCGGTTGTCGCGACTCCGTCCCTCCATCGACTCCGGGCAACACGACGAACAACAAGCAGTGCGGACAACTGCTTGCAGTTTAACCCGAAGTCGTAGGCTCTTGCTCGACGAATCACAGCATATTTTCGCTACATGTCAGAGATTCAACTTCTCGACGTCACGCGGAGGTCCGAAATTCTTGAGGAAAATGAGGGATTGTTTCTTGAAATTCTGGCACGCTCAGAATCGTTGATCGCGACGGCATTCTGCACACGATGCACGTGTTTACTTGTAATGTTTGAAAAAATATCGGAGGCGATTTAGGGGCCTTTTGACGGCGTACACTTTGGAAGTGAGGACAGTTACAGTACACTTTTTTTTGTGCCATCTATTAATTTGGCGGACATTAAGACCTGTGGCCAACACATCCATTGAGGTTGACACGAATGTTGTGCGATGCAGGTTTTCTTTTTTTGGCACAAAGCAGACAGAGAGAGAGAGAGACGGGCTGAACAGAGACACAAAAGACCTTGCTAATTCAGACTTTGCTAATTAACAGTTTGATTATAATCTAAATTTGTCACAAGTGCAGCTGTGTTAGTCCGGCCCTGCACCTTTAGACCTAGCTGCCAAGTTTTACTCGCAAGTTTTAGCCGTGTAGACCTGACCACGAATCCCAATCAACCAACACACGCATGCAGGTTAAGAAAGCCTACGGGAGGCACGACACCGTTCGTGTATTCGGCTATGCCGCGACGTGTGGCTTCTTGTTCGCTATGGCGGAGCTCACCCAGGAGCAGGCGTCGCTCCTCAAGAAAGGCGACTCCGGCAGCTCTGCGGACAAAGTCGGCCACGAGGAGGTGGATGATTTGGCTGAGCGCATGTGCCTCAGCCTGAGCCCTTCCAATTGGGAGGACGTCTCCTGCATCGTCGATCTTGCAAAGTTCGCTGCCCCAGAAATAGGCGGCGGGGACGACGGGGAAGACGCCTTGCGCCTAGCTGCGGACAAGACTGATATCAAGAGTGAGTTTCCTTGAAATGAGTCGGACAAGTGATTGAATTGAATAGAATTGGTTTGCAGCTGAGTTACGAGGATGTTTAGCCAGCAGGGGCTGCACTCTGCAGTTCGAGATGAACGACTAGCCACCTCATACGCAGGGCAACTTCATAGCTGGCAAATAATAATAAATCAGACTGCGCATTTCAATGTAGTAAGCGCAAGTGATTACGGCTCAAACAACCCATATCAGAAAAAAAGATGTTTCTTTCAAGCGTAGCAACTAAGGTTAATAAAAACGAGCACGAATCTCTAACATGAGTATTTACAGACAAACATTTGGCGTGGATCATACCAAGGCAGCATAGATATATATGGACCATATTCTTTAGGTTAGATTTGATGTCTATGCATGTCATATGTTTCGTGGACTAGGGTAAAACAAAAGACATTGCTTATAAGCATGCTTGAGGGTTTGCAAGCCACAGTAATTTCACAGTAATAATAAGCCACAGTAATAAAATTCATCACCCAAACACTACAATTGGTTAACCAGAGGAAGTTGAAATATGCGGCCCGGTGTTCAGCAGTAGTTTCAACCCGACGCTGCACTGAAACCTTTTGCAATTATTGGTCACATATTCGTGCTTCATAATGAGGTTAGACACCCGTTTTGCTTGGGTTTACCTGAGTGTTTTTTTCATATGCCCCACTGTGTGCCTCGCATCATCACGGACATGGAGGACTATATTGAGCGGTTAACTAAGAACAATGTAAGTAATAGTACAGCCAATGGAGATCGCTTGTGACACCGTTGCCGGATAGTTTTTCATTTCTACTAGCCATATACAAATTTCGCCGTAAAAGTAAAAGCCGCAGTTTCGCCGCAAGGGCGAAGCAATGAACGTCATAGCGAAAATTAGGGGACTGTTAAGCTTCGCCATAAAGAGATGAACGCGATTGTGAAATCCAACCCCTGGTGCGCCCTTCAACCGCTGAGTGCATACTTTTGATCTAAAGCAAGAGTCGCATGGCCTCTAAGATATTAGCCTCGAGAACGAACACTGGCGTCGCTGTGGTCGTGGCGATGTGACGTCACGGCACGCACTCGCCTGCTCCGCCGGGGCTCTTCGCCTTTTTCAGCGCCCATTGTGTACGCGCTTTTTAGCGATACGTTGGTGATTACTCTTCAATTTCGTGACGCCGATATCTCAACATACCAGGTGCAAGGTTTCACAACTAGTGAAAGTTTTTAAAGCTGTCAGAAGTTTCTATAGTTAAGCTTAGGATAGGCAGACTACTGTCCGAACTTAAGATTGATTGTGAACACGACAATTCAAGAGAAGACGTTTGTTTCTATCACGTACACCACAAAATGGGTGCTAAAAAAATATGCTAAGTGGTAAATATGCCACTGCCAGGACTGTGGATGCACCCCAGACTTTTCGAGAACAAAGGTTCTTTTCCGCCATCGTGACCAGCTGACAAGGGAAATTTTCGAAACGTGCAGCACACTGCTCAATACGAAAGAACGCACAAAAAGAACACACACAGGATGAGCGCGAACTTTGTCACAGTTGTTATTTCACTGTGTTTGGAAAGCGTGCTCTTTTTTTCACAAATGGAGAGACTGCGGCAAGCGAAGTGACCTTTGTGCGTCAGGTAACTACAACGCAATCGTTCCGGTGAAAGCCCAAAGCGTACAATTCTGCTCCACCGCGAGATAAGCGCACTAACGCTTGGGCGTCTACCCCCCCCCTCCCCCTCGTGGCAAATTTCGCGTGGGAGATGAGCGCGCGTGCCCTTAGCGCCGTCTCCCCATCTCGCTGGTAAATGCTGGAACACGCTATTTCCCTCGAGACCGTCACGACCAGAAATGAGTGGTGTATATAAATAGCTCGCCGTTGGAACGTTTAAGAACGTGCATTTTGTAGCTGAGCGGTTAACGCCGCGCGCTGCGGAGCGAGAAACCCCTCGATCTATTCCTCGCGTTGGAAACAGTTTTCTGGATTATTTTAAAAGCGAATGCATTTCTTAGTCGGGCTATGTCAGGCGTCCCGCTGCGTCCGCATGCTGGCAGGTGTTCTCTTTGCTCTCACTTTCTCTCGCATAGCAACAAGCGCGGGTGCGCGTGCTTAACCTCGCCCCTTGTCACAGAACAAGCGCTAAAAAAGAGCGCGCCGCCAAATCCTTGCGACAACGGGCGGCAGAAACGCCGCGAGGTAAAAAGAAAAAGAAAGAAAGCAAACATCCAGGGCTCCCGGGCGCGCGCTCTCCCCGCAGAAGCACGGCTTCGCAGACGATCCTCCTCACCCCACATCGGCGGCCCAGCAAGGCCGCGATTTTTCTAGAACGAAGGAGGCGGGGTCAGACAGAGTGAATCATCCTCCGGAGAGGGCAGTCGAACCGTCTCATGCCTCTCCCCAGCCTTTGCTGCGCATCGCGCCGACGAAACGACAAGAAACATCTGGAATGTCGCGCGCAAGGTATTTAACCAAGCGGCCGAGACGAGAAATCAGGAGGAGACGGAAAGTTAGCGCCGGAGCGCGTAGGGATTCCGCCGTGGAGTCGGCGAAGGTTCTGCCCGTAGTGACAGAACAGGAGGAGACGGAAGTGAGCGCCAGAGTGCGTAGAGAGTCCGCCGTGTAGTCGGCGAAGTTTTTGGTCCGTAGGGACGGCTCGAGCTACAGGCAAGAGCGTGGGTTTACCGCTATCGAGCGAAGACGCGGGCAACAGCTGCGTGTGTGAAGCCGACGGATTTCCGGCGAAGAAGTTTGAAGCTTGGAGAGTGGCCATTGGAGGACGCGAGGTTTCCTGGAAGAGAAACTTCGAGAACTACGGAACGACAACAACGCTGGACTTTGAGTGAGTGATTCTCGGAAGAGTATCATTCAGACTTTTGTTCCAAGGACTTTGGACTGAATAGGTTTTCTATCTCTTTAGTCCTTAAGTGTCTTGGTTGTTCAATGCATGCGACTGCATTGTAGTGCGTATTGTTGTCTGTGTCAGTTGTTTTGAGTGTGGCTGATTGTACTGTGTAGTACGTTGTCTGATTGGTGACGTATTGTATGTAACTATTGTGGAGTGTGCATTTTTGTGTATTATTTTCGATCTGCCATTATTGAGAATATAATTTGTTTGTTTATCAACTCTCGGCTCTGACTTGTTTTTTGGGCCACAGCCGGCGTCCGCTGGCGCACCAATAAGGACCACTTCTAAATTGTCCACGCTTTCGTGGTGCGGTTCGGGGGGCCGATACTTCGGCTCTTGGAATTAGCCCGGCGATCGCCTCCCTAATAAACGGGACATGTGTGACAGTTAATCTGGCGTCCGCGACATAGGACCTTTTGGTGCACAGTGTGTCGAAAGTAGGGAGAAAGAGCCTCGAGTGTTGATAGTGCTATCGGAACGATTTTGTGTGTTGTTCAGTGTTCTCGTTGACGAGTGCAGTGGAGTGTTCCGATAGACTGAGTGAGGCAGATACTTTTTGCACGCGGCAAGGTTTTATTTGCGAGACACGATGGATCTCGAAAAGTTAGTTGCTCTTGGTGAGAAGACGGGTCTTTCTGGCGCCGAACTACGGAAGTGGGTCACCCAGAAGGAAAAAGAAGAAAAAAAGAGAGCTAAAGAAGAAAAAGCAGCTGAGTTGGAATGAGAGAGGTTGGCAGCTGAGAGAGCGAAGGAAGAAAGAGAGCAACAGTTGAAGTTGGAGCTGGAGAGAGAAAAGCTGGCGGCTGAGAGGGCAAGAGAAGAAAGAGAAGCGGAGATGGCTGAAAGGGAGCGGCAGCGGCAGCACGAGATGGAACTCGAGCGGCTGCGTTTGCAACAGCGAAGTGAAACTCCCGTCCAAGCTAGAGTTGAAAGCAGCGAACGGGAAGATAATGGTTTCCGCTTGAACCCAAGCAAGCTGCTTGTAGCGTTTGATGAAAGGAAGGACGACCTTGACGCGTACCTTCACCGATTTGAGACGATTGCGAAGAGCCAGAATTGGCCGGAACATCAATGGACAACTGCTTTAAGTACCTGCTTGAGTGGTGAAGCGCTCAGTGTGTACGGTAGGCTGACGCCGACCGATGCAGCCAACTATGCAAAGGTGAAAGCTGCTTTGTTGAAGCGATTTAGATTCACTGTGGAAGGATTCCGGGACAGATTTCGGACAGGAAAGCCAGCTGACGGTGAGACGGCTACGCAATATGCCGCCCGACTTTGCCATCATTTCGACAGGTGGATTGAACTTTCAGGGACAGCGCAGGAGTACGATGAGCTTAGAGAGCTCCTAATTAGAGAACAATTTCTTACTAGTTGCCACCCGAGCCTGTCGCTGTACTTGAAAGAGAGGAAGGCTGAGTCGCTTGAAGGAATGCTTGAATTGGCTGATCAATTCTTGGAAGCGCAAGGTTGAACTAATTTGGCCAAGGTCAAGAAGGATTGTCCCGATGAGTCGAAGAAATTGGCTCCCGAAGAAAAGAAGCGTGCACCAGAGAGCATTCCGCGATGTTTTCTGTGCAACCGAGTGGGTCATCGCGCGAAAAACTGTCGAACGATCTTTACGAGCCCTACGGCAGTAAAATGTTTCAAGTGTGGTCAGACTGGGCACAAAGCAGATGCATGTCAGAACGGAGTGAGTCATACTCACC
This sequence comes from Rhipicephalus microplus, assembly GCF_043290135.1. NCBI lineage: Eukaryota > Metazoa > Arthropoda > Arachnida > Ixodida > Ixodidae > Rhipicephalus > Rhipicephalus microplus. The sequence goes on from NC_134702.1 coordinate 53,516,107, forward strand.
AGGTATCCTGTGTGCAAGCAGCACCGAAATCTGATAATGATGCCGTCACTGATGGATTCGTAGAGTTGAAGAATGGGGAGAAAATTCCTATTGTGGGGGCTGTAATGTCAAAACAGCCAACCGGTGTTACGAAGGGAATGCCAACGCTTCCTGGAAAGATTGCAGGCAAGAAGATTACGGTTCTAAGAGACACCGGTAGCTCCACGGTTATCGTGAGGAGAAATTTGGTACGGGAAAGAGAGTTGACAGGCAGAACGAAACCGGTTTGCCTAATTGACCGTACGGTCCGGATGCTTCCCGAAGCAGAAATTGAGGTTGAAACCCCGTACTTCAGCGGGAAGGTTACTGCGTTACGCATGACGACCCCCCTGTATGACCTTGTCATCGGAAACATCGACGGGGCGCGAGGGCCAAGTGATCCAGAATGTTTGGGAGAAGACCCGAAGATAGAGCCCTTGCCAACACAGCGGCTGCGAGATACAGTGGAGGAGCATCCCGTGACGGATCTCACTAGAGCCCAAGGTGAAGCTGCGGCGCAAGAGACAGCGAAGGAGAAGACGATCGTGTCGAATAAGTTCACAGGCCGAGCAACTGGACGTACGTCGGCACGACCTCAACCGACTGACAGTGTAAAGGAGACGGAGTTGGCCAGCCGGGCAAAAAGTAGAGGCATGATCAAGCGGGTAAATAAACAGACAGGACCCGTCGAATGTAATGACGCGTTAACGGTGTCGGAAGAGACAACGATGGCTGAGACGACGCCTCAGATATCGTCGTTGGAAAGGGCTCGCCGAAAAAGAACGTGGAAGCACAAGAAGAGATCGAGCGAGCACCGCAGAAAGGGGCGCAAGCGCTGTTCGAAGTACTCAAGATAAGTGCTGAGGTCAAAGCAGAATGTGTTTGGCAGTGTTGAGTGCCATATGTTGTGTTAATGTTGTGGTATCCTGTGTCACAAGTGTCGAAGTGTTGTGCTGTGATGTGATGTATAGTATTGTACCTTTGTTGTAGTGAGAGAACTTTGTGCATTTGTATTATTGGGAATGTGTGGTGGAGTGTTGTACTCATGTGCTTGTGGTTGTGTTTTCACGCGTTGTTTAATTGAATTACAATGTACAATTGTATTAAGTGATTTATTGTGAATGTGAAGTGTCATGAGCGACTGATGGTGTTACAGTCTGTGAGAATGTGCGGTGATTGTTCGCGCTCGTTTGTGTGGTTTTGAATATTATGAGATAATATTCTTAAAGTGGGGGGCAGTGTCACAGAACGAGCGCTAAAAAAGAGCGCGCCGCCAAATCCTTGCGACAACGGGCGGCAGAAACGCCGCGAGGTAAAAAGAAAAAGAAAGAAAGCAAACATCCAGGGCTCCCGGGCGCGCGCTCTCCCCGCAGAAGCACGGCTTCGCAGACGATCCTCCTCACCCCACATCGGCGGCCCAGCAAGGCCGCGATTTTTCTAGAACGAAGGAGGCGGGGTCAGACCGAGTGAATCATCCTCCGTAGAGGGCAGTCGAACCGTCTCGTGCCTCTCCCCAGCCTTCGCTGCGCATCGCGCCGACGAAACGACAAGAAACATCTGGAATGTCGCGCGCAAGGTATTTAACCGAGCGGCCGAGACGAGAAATCAGGAGGAGACGGAAAGTTAGCGCCGGAGCGCGTAGGGATTCCGCCGTGGAGTCGGCGAAGGTTCTGCCCGTAGTGACAGAACAGGAGGAGACGGAAGTGAGCGCCAGAGTGCGTAGAGAGTCCGCCGTGTAGTCGGCGAAGTTTTTGGTCCGTAGGGACGGCTCGAGCTACAGGCAAGAGCGTGGGTTTACCGCTATCGAGCGAAGACGCGGGCAACAGCTGCGTGTGTGAAGCCGACGGATTTCCGGCGAAGAAGTTTGAAGCTTGGAGAGTGGCCATTTGAGGACGCGAGGTTTCCTGGAAGAGAAACTTCGAGAACTACGGAACGACAACAACGCTGGATTTTGAGTGAGTGATTCTCGGAAGAGTATCATTCAGACTTTTGTTCCAAGGACTTTGGACTGAATAGGTTTTCTATCTCTTTAGTCCTTAAGTGTCTTGGTTGTTCAATGCATGTGACTGCATTGTAGTGCGTATTGTTGTCTGTGTCAGTTGTTTTGAGTGTGGCTGATTGTACTGTGTAGTACGTTGTCTGATTGGTGACGTATTGTATGTAACTATTGTGGAGTGTGCATTTTTGTGTATTATTTTCGATCTGCCATTATTGAGAATATAATTTGTTTGTTTATCAACTCTCGGCTCTGACTTGTTCTTTGGGCCACAGCCGCCGTCCGCTGGCGCACCAATAAGGACCACTTCTAAATTGTCCACGCTTTCGTGGTGCGGTTCGGGGGGCCGATACTTCGGCTCTTGGAATTAGCCCGGCGATCGCCTCCCTAATAAACGGGACATGTGTGACACCCCTACCGACCGAAGCAGGTGGTGCGGGGAGAGTAGCGGAGAGTGAGTGGAGAGGAGGAGCGCTTTCTGGCGTGTGAGGGCACTCGCATCACGGGTGCTTGGCGGAGCTACAGATCTCTCTAGTATACAGTGTAGCGTAGCTCCCGCGTGTGCGGAGGCAGTGTATGAGAGAATAGGTGCAGTGCTTCGCCGCTGCTTCTATTGCCGTTTGCTTTCTCTCCTCCCCACGCCACACTCTCCCACCCGCTCGCTCGTACGTATATGTAAAAGGAGTAAAGCGCGCGCCTCACTCCACACCGTTTGCTGGCTGATGAATGTGTAGATAAATAGTTACGATACAAATCCTCGTCTCGTGATTGATTTACGCGATTAAAGTTACTACGTCGTGTACTCTCTGCACAAGAAATGCATTCGGATTTCCTCACGATTCTCTTCGGAAAGGTCGCGGCAATTTTTTTTCTTTGAAGTGTTTAGAAATATATGGATACATATACCTATTTGGGACTTGACGGCGACAACAAAAAACAGCTGAGAGTGTCCATATATTTGCTCTCACAATAATAAGTAACTTGAGAATACGAGGTCGGAATGCATGTTCCCCATTATGATATACATATCTGGGAGTGTTGTAGAGATTTAGTAAAGCCTCTTGCCAATTTTAGTATGCCTTTTTGCATGACACCGATGTACTGCGGCGAAAGTGACTCAAGAAGCCGTCTGCATGTAATAAACAAGGCCAGATGATTTCAAAACAACTTTCCTTGGTTAATAAAGCCCATAGTCTTTCTTGAGATACCTAAAGGCAAAATTTTTGGTCTGTCTGTCTGTCACACGATTTAGCCTCTCTGCCAAAGTTTAAGCACTTGCTGAACACACAGCCATCTTGCATTCATACTTGTGAACATTGTCGACGAAAAAGCAAATATTACGCATATCTGAAGCACAACAATATGCAAGTATAAGTATAAATTACGTAAGTAATATAGTATTACTTAAGTATAGATACATATTTCTAAAGTTCCTAGTTAGACACATTAATAATGAGAACCAACGAAGACGGTCATTGTAAAAGACAGTCATTGCCTATAACTTCTCATTAATACTGTGTCTAACAAAGAAAAACAAACCCTTAAAAATACACTTCTTTCATAAAACACTAGTGAAACTCTTTACGACGCGCTGAAAATACGACGCCATACACAAAAAAAGACGGCTGGCATCGTCTTTTGAAGATATTTGCAGGGAAGGATGCATGCCAAAGAAACAAGCAGGATTTCGAACAGGCTACTCAACAATCGACCACAATCTTACTATCAATCAGGAAAAGAGAAATGCTCAGAATATAACCAACCACTATATATAGCCTTCATAGATTACGAGAAGGCGTTTGATTCAGTAGAAATATCAGCCGTCATGCAGACACTGCGGAATCAGGGCGTCGATGAAGTATATATAAACATCCTGGAAGAAATCTACAGGGGATAAACTGCTACCATAGTGCTTCATAAAGAAAGCAACAGAATACCAATCAAGAAGGATGTAAGGCAGGGAGACACAATCACCCCAATGCTATTTACTGTGTGCTTACAGGAGGTTTTCAGAAGCCTAGAATGGGAACAGTTAGGGATAAGAGTTAATGGAGGGTACCTTATGTCTTCACCGATGGCATTGCATTGCTGAGTAACTCAGGGGACGAATTGCAACTCATGATTACGAAGTTAGACAAGGAGAGCAGAAAGGTGGGTCTTATAATGAATCTGCAGAAAACGAAAGTAATGTACAACAACCTCGGAAAAGAGCAGCGAGCAGCGCTTCGAGATAGGTAATAGTGCACTTCAAGTTGTAAAAAACTATGTCTACTTGGGGCAGGTAATAACCGCGGAGCCGAACGACGAGATTGAAGTAACTAGAAGAATAAGAATGGGGTGGAGCACATTTGGCAAGCAAACTCAAATTATGACAGGTAGATTGCCACTATCCCTCAAGAGGAAGGTATATGACAGCTGCATCTTGCCGGTACTTAGCTACAGAGCAGAAACCTGGAGACTTACAAAGAGGGTTAAGCTTAAATTGAGGACAACACAGCGAGCGATGGAAAGAAAAATGGTAGGTGTAACCTTAAAAGACAAGAAGAGAGCAGATTGGATTAGGGAACAAACACAGTGGTTAAGGATATCATAGCTGAAATCAAGAAGAAGAAATGGACATGGGCCGGGCATGTAGCGCGTAGACAGGATAACCGCTGGTCTTTAAGGGTAACTAACTGGATTCCCAGAGAAGAAAAGCGGGTCAGGGGGAGACAGAAGGTTAGGTGGGCAGAATAGATTAAGAAGCTTGCGGGTATAAATTGGCAGCAGCAAGCACAGGACCGGGTTAACTGGTGGAACATGGGAGAGGCCTTTGTTCTGCAGTGGACATAGTCAGGCTGATGATGATGATGCATGCAGATGCGCGGCATTTTTTTTTTGTTTTTTCGCGTTAAGGTTAGGAAGATTCATTGCCGTGTTGATACAAACTCGGGCGATTTTTCGAAATTCTATTGCCTGATGGGAAAATTGGATTAATTGGCAGGGATTTGTATATAACAGGCATATATATACAGCGAAGCATCTATGATTCCTGCACTTGTGTTGCTGTGGCAGCGATGGCATAACTCGCAATAATGATGGCACCGACGAGTGTACAGACATGCAAGTGCACACAAATAGCTCCTCAAAGCAGGGCCAGTCACGTGTCTATTTTTACGTGCCGTTATTCCGATTACTGCCGCCCGCTCTACAGTATGCTTGTCGGCCATCAGCCGTTTCTGATATGGAAGTCCGACCTTTTATCGAGGCCGCTTGTCATTGCACTTGCCACATTTCACTGTTACCTTTCGTTGTTGCGTTTCATTGTTTCATGCACGACCACCGTTGATGCCTGCAGCAACTAAAGTGCTGCGCTGCCTTATACGTGGGTGAATGTCGAGTCGAATTTTTGGCATGTGGGAAGGGAAGAGTTAAGGGAGCTTTGCGAAATGCGAGAATTAGAAAATATCAGACGCGCACACGCCAGGCTTCGCTTGCTTGCATGATCCCGACTGTGGAAGACCTCTTATTTCAATTGAGTGATTCCTACGCCAGATGTAATTGTGACTAGGTATTCTTCAGTCCTCTGCACTGTACTAGCGATAGTGACTAACTGTAGCTGAGAAAACTATTCATTATGTAGGTCATGTACTTCACTTTTTCTAACATATCCATATAGTTATCCTGAATAGTACTTTCACTGTTATTAGTGTTAATATCCTTGTGTGTGTGCGTGCGCGCATCCTTTGTTGCTGCCTGCTAGGCGGGGTCTAGTACCACGTCAAGCCTTGATGCCTTTTTGTCCACGATACTCCATGTCGGCCGCGTGTTGAAATGGTCGTTGCATAAACTTGCTTGATTTGACAAACGGATTACATTTGATGGTGCGATCAAAGGTGCAACAAGGACGTCTCATCTTGCTTGTGGCTATTGGAGCTTTCCTCTGTTGCCCATGTTGTAATTGCTTCCTTAATTTCGTAGTTTAGCGTTTGTCACACAGGTCCCGTTAATTAGGGAGGCGATCGCTGGGCTAATTCCAAGGGCCGAGGTATCGGCCCCCCGAACCGCACCACGAAAGCGTGGACAATTTAGAAGTGGTCCTATTTGGCGCGCCAGCGGACGCCGGCTGTGGCCCAAGGAACAAGTCAGAGCCGAGAGTTGATAAACAAACGAAATTATATTCTCAATAATTGCAGATCGAAACAACACACAAGTATGCATTCTCCACGATAGTTGAGTACAATATATCACCAAACAAACAACGTACTACACAGTACAATCAGACACACTCGAAACAACGGACACAGACAACAATACGCACTACAATGCAGTCGCATGCATTGAACAACCAAGAAGCTTAAAGACCAAAGAGATAGAAAACCTATTCAGTCCAAAGTTCTTGTAACAAAAGTCTGGAGGATACTCTTCCGAGAATCACTCACTCAAAGTCCAGCGTTGTTGTCGTTCCGCTGCCCCTGAAGTTTCTCTTCCAGGAAACCTCGCCGAAGTTTCTCTTCCAGGAAACCTCGCTTCTTCAATTGGCCTCTCTCCAAGCTTCAATCTTCTTCGCCGGAAACCCGTCGGCTTCACACACGCAGCTGTTGCCACGCGTCTTCGCTCGATAGCGGTAAACACACACTCTTGCCTGTAGCTTGAGTCGTCACCCCTCAGGTTGAAATCATCTTCGTCGCCTGCTTTGTCTCTACGGACAAAACCTTCGCCGACTACACGGCGGAATCCCTACGCGCTCTGGGGCTAACTTCCGTCTTCTCCTGATCTCTCATCTCCGCTGCTCAGTTAAATACCTTCCGCGCGACATTCCAGAAAGTTCTCATCATTTCGTCGGCGCGATGCGCAGCGGAGGCTGGGGGAAGGCGCGAGACTGTACGAGGGCCGTCCTTGACAGATGACACAACCCGTCATAACACGCCCCTTTCCTTCTAGAAATTTCGAGTGCTTGCTCGGCCGCCAATGTGGGGTGAGGAGGTTCATCGGCGAAGCCACGCTTCCGAAAGGAGAGTCACGCGCCCGGGGAGCCTTGGATGTTTGTTTTCTCTTTTTTGTTCTTTTGTCGTTGACCTCGCGGCGCCACTCTGGCGCTTCATCGCGAGACTTTGACGGCGCGCCCTTTTTGAGCGCTCGTTCTGTGACAGCGTTTGTCTACAATTATTGGCCATTACATTAGTTCCCGCATCACCCCTTGTACAGTGCTTGCTTCTAGAATCCCAGCACAGTATATCTGTGTTTTGAAGCACCCTAAAATGTTATCCTCGTTCAGGCGATAACCGAGTGTCGTTGGCGCCATTTTTTTAAGGCACGCATCCATCAAGGATCACCATCATGCCTCTTCGCTCAGTGGCGGGCACCGACTACAGCTTCGCCCGAGCCGTCGGCGCCCCGTGGACTTTGCTGGCGACAAAGCTGCGCTCCTGGACTTCGCCAACAGCGGAAGAAGCCGCGAAGAAAGACGGAAAAGTTGAGGTCTACGCAGCCACCGAATCCGGTCGTGAGGCCTGCTGCCTCCTGGTGGATGAAGAGACTTGCGAACTGGACGTGGTCTTCACGGGCTACTACCAGCCATACACGACTCCGTAAGCTCCAGGCTCTTCTCATTCTTGCCATCGGCAATGCGACGAGTTGTACGGTACTTGCGGGGTTGCTAACTTCAAATAGCACATGCAGATCTCATTTTCCAACCAGATCATCAGGAGTGCATCGTGGAAATGGTCTTGTTCAGTTCGGAAAAGAAAGAGATTGTTGTTTATTCTGTTCATGCATGTGGAGTCGCGCTTTTAACGAAAGCTGCAGGCTAAACTAGCAGTTGTTCAGTTTACGAATACAGCCGAGGAGCCAAGCTTCTTCGAAATGGGACGCAAACGACTGTGCTCTTGGATCTGGCTGCTGGCTTTCATACGAAGGCGGTAGGGTTGGGAAAGAGTCGAATGGCGGCAGTTACAAACTAGGACGTATCCGAGTCCTGCACTCTCGCAGATTATATATCCTGATATTTACAAAACAGACAGATGCAAGTGTTGCGACTCCAGAGCGACTCTGGAGAATATCTTATGAGAATGTAGAGAGATTAGTGCCCATAACGAGTATGCGGCCTCTGGTGACAGCCTTCGCGCGTGCGCTGGGAAGCCGCAATGCTCAGCCCCGTTCTCGAAGACCAAATGTGGACCGTCCATCGGGCCGAGAAAGCCGCCAGGATCCAAGGACTCCTGGTCGCAACCTAGGCGGGGCCATTCGCCCACCCCATCTACTCGCTGGACTCTGAATAAAGTTCTTTCCTCCTCCCCTTCCCCCTCTGCCTGGCCATGCCCAGGCAATAAAAACATTACTTGTGTTACATGGTTACACGTTCTACTGGGAAACCCATCCCATTAGCGTTAAGAACACACGGTGAATGTATGTTTTTGTTTTCACCATGCAGGCTGAGTCGGAACAGCTGGTCCACGACTCGAAATTTTGTTGGAGGTAGACCGTGGGGGCGCAGAAGCTACGATCGCTACTGACTACTGAACGTGGCGCAGAAGAGAGCGCCAAAGCAAGGTCATCCCTCAGTCACTTCTTTAACAACGTTCAAGCCTGACCGAGCAGTGTTCCCGGTGTTGCTGAAAGTGCGCCACTGCGGAGTCTTCCATTTACTGCTTGAACATTATTTTTTGTACCCCCGCTGCTGGCACAGCCAGTGAATCGCTGTTTTTGCTTCAGCCGTGTGCCAAATAAAAAATCATAATTTTTTTAAATATAGCTCGCAGTGATTTATGCGTACCATCGTGTGCGGGGGCGTACATGACAGAACATCTTCGAAGAAACTTCATTTTGACGTCGACAGCGGTCCGCAGAGATTGCTATGTCAAGCGCTCTTAGCCTGCACTACTGTACTTATACCAAAATTTGTTTCACTTGTGTTATGTTCTTTTCATGGCAGCGCGTTAACGGTGGCGCTAAAATGATGTCGCTGTTTGATTAGCTTGTGAGCAAATATCTGTAAAAGTGTCCTTTTTTTTAAAGCATATAAATAATAACTTGTGTCGATTGAATTGGCTGCACACATTTGCTGCTCACTTACAACCGTTAGCTACGACTAAAAACGAAATAAATTGATATTGTATTGTTTAGGATTGATTGAAATAACTTCATTGCATAATGCTTGGGAGCCTCACTCATTCTATTTCACCGTGTTTATAAATAAAGCATGTCGTTGAGAACAGGCGTTACTGGCGCGATGCCAGCAGACAGATGGGTATATACATGCAAGAATTTGAAAGCAAATTTGCACAAGCAAAAAGTCAAAGCACTTAATTGGCTTGATGAAGGAAGCATCTTATTAATGAACAATTTTCTATTTATGCTGACTGCATATCCCCACTAAACACAGTTGCGTTGTCTACGATATGCATACTTCTTATGGAATGTAACATCATATAACGCGTGTGTCACGCTTTCGTCGAGTTACGAATAGCGAGAAGTGTGGTCGCCATTGGACTTGCTGTATATGCTACCTAGAGAACATACGCAGTAACTCTAGTCGCCATATGTGCATACACACACAATGTCCACCGTTAATCAGCGCTGAGCGATAAAATCTGATTATTTATCAGGCCAAACCAATCCGATGCACCTAACAGCGCATCTACTATTCATTTGGAAAACGAACAACGAACTGGGCCCCACCGCGGTGGTCTAGTGGCTAAGGGTTTTTTTTTCGTGCTTTTTATTGATACGAATACAAGAATGTGGCATGTGTTTAGTATACAAAAGGAGGTGTTAAAGGTACTTGGCTGCTGACCCGCAGGTCGCAGGATCGAATCCCGGCTGTGGCGACTGCATTTCTGATGGAGGCGAAAATGCTGCTGGCCCGTGTGTTCAGATTTGAATGCACGTTGAACGATGCCGGGAGGTCGAAATTTTCAGAGCCCTCCTCTACGGCGTCTATCATAATCATAAGGGTTGTTTGGGGACGTTAAGCCCCACATATCAATCGAAAGCGCCCTCAGTGAGGACACTGTTTCCCTCGCATCAGGGGAGGAGGATAAGCGAGCGTTGATAAGCGGCCATGTGGCAGGAAAGCGCTTCCACGAAACGAAGTTTCTAGATCAACGGTTCATAACGGCGAGGGAAAGTGTCGTCGTTGAGGACGTTATGGTAGATGTGCTGCTTGGTACGTCGATTTCAGTTTCGCCTCCTGAATTAGTCAGATTTTAACGCTCCGCGCTGATTGGCCACATTTCAGAAATTTCAAAATGGCCATGGACTAATCGCAAAAAGAACGAAACCACGTACCATTTGACTCGACCGCCTTTTTCTACCGGTTAAGACGCTAATTGTGGTGTGAAGGAGACGACGAGTTCGTTGTGGTTGTTGTGGTGCACGAGATCTGCGTTCCTGTCAGATCGGTGCTATTCTGACTGGCAATCGTCACTGCGTTAACAATAAATCGTCTTACGAGAATCGTTATAGTTTTACGTCTTACGTCTTACGCCCTCCGCCCATAGGCGTATCAGCCAGGATAGCAAGGGGGGCGCGAGCCCCCCACTGAGAAAAATTGGGAGGCTCAGCCCCCCCCCCCCTTTCGATGGTCTTCACTGCCGGTTGCACACTGGGGAAACCAACGCGGAAACTAACCACACTAATCACTCACACATATTGTTATGAGCGAATGAAAATGTTGCCAGAAAATATTATAGTGAAATTCAACCAACTTTTCTGTTGTGACGATTTTTCCTGGAGGCTCTTTGCGGTGCAAGGTTTCAAGCTCTGCGCGCTGTAGTGAATCACACACGGGCGAACCTTAACGCGATTGTTTTGTTTTTTTCTTTATGAATACACCAACCACTCGGTACGCGTACACTGTGGCAGGCTGTGCAGAAACCAGGCGCGTCGTCTTGTCAAAATACAACTTCTCATTGGAATCGCATTTGCATGCCTAACTCATTCCTTCATGTCTCCGCCACCTCCTTCTCAGTTCAAGCTAGATTGATAATACCACCACCTGGGCGATGCGCCTGGGCGTACGGAAAGGTGGGCGGTGGCGCCTGCCACCATCGGGATTTTGGATAACATTTTACTACCTAGTAGCAATATGCAACTCAGCTTTACTAGCACATTCAGGTCCGGCATATCCAGCCAACTTGACACTCTGGTCATGTCACTGCAGTTAAAGAGAAGAATAAAAGACTGTCCGTGCTAGGAGCCCCCCCCCCCCCTTTTCGCTTTTGCATTACGGGTGCATCCCCCTACAAAAAGTTATGCGAGAGAGAGAGAGAGAATTAACTTTAATAAAGGTCCTGAAGGGGCCTGGGCACCCCTTACGGGGGCTAGCCCGGTGGCTCCGCCCATGTGGGGACTGGGAGTCGGAGCTCGCCAGCCACCTTTTGGGCCTTCTGGACGGCCTGGTGTTGAAGGGCCCTGTCGGGGCTCCTGAGGTGGTTGAAACAGTCGTCCTCGGTGGCAGGGGACCCGAAGCTAGCGTTTAGCACGGGACACTGCCACAGCATGTGACTTAAATCGCACCTTGAATTTTGGCATTTGGGGCATTCTGGCCTTATATCTGGTAGGTATTTGCTGCAGATATAGGGGCTGGGGTAACTTAGCGTTTGCAGCAGTCGAAGCGTTAATTGTTGTGCTTTATTTAGTGCTGAGTGAGGTGAGGGGAATTCCTTTCTAAATAACTTATAGTGCGAGCAAATTTCATGATATGATAGGAGCGGCTCCCGGTGCGTGTTGGTGTCCCCGGCCAGTAAGCCGGACCGCGACCCCCCGCGGCACGTAAGATCACGCGCGAGGTTATGGGCCAGCTCATTACCGTTGGGGACCCCTGGTTGAACGTTGATCCCTTCATGACCAGGGAACCAGTGGATATGCTTGTCTACAGTTATCTGAACAGATGCTAGAACTCTTAATGCCACCTGGCAAAGTGTACCGCGGCGGTGTGCCAGTGCAGCGGGTTTAGAGTCGGTAAATATTGTGTCGCGCTGAGGGAGTGCTAGAGCAAGGGCAATGGCCACTTGTTCAGCCTCGCAGGCTTTCTGAGTTTTCACGGTAAGAGCATTAAGAGCTTTTCCGTCTGGGGCGACCGCCACAGCTGCAAAGTAGGGTTTGTCCACGTATTTAGCGGCGTCTACGAAAACCACGTCTGTCGCGTGTAGGTTGGCCGCTTTTAGTAAGGATTGAGCTCGTGCCCTTCTTCGAGCCTGATTGTGCACCGGGTGCATGTTCCTGGGGAAGGGTAGTACTGTGATTTTAGCGTGAAGGTGTTGCGGTAATGATTCTGCTTCGTTGACTTGAGTTGGGATAGGAAGACCTATGTGTGAGAGGAGTTCCTGACCCGCAGCTGTCGAAGACAGGCGCATGAGTTGGGACATTCTTTGTGCTTCGATGATTTCTTGGAACGTGTTATGTACCCCAAGGGATAGCAGGCGCTGCGTGCTTGTGGACATGGGTAGACCAAGTACTCGCTTTGTGCATTTTCGGATTAGGTTGTCTACTTTAGTTTCATCGCCTTTGCTCCACGGGTGAGCGCAGGCAACGTAGTGAACGTGGCACATTAAGAACGCATGAAAGATGCATAGTAGGCTTTCTTCTGTGAGTCCTACGTGTCTATTAGCGACGCGTCGGACGAGGTGCATGACTGCCTCAGCTTTTTTGGTGAGATGTGTGATGGTTAAGTCGTTTTTGCCATTCTCCTGTAGGGTAACGCCCAGAATTCGAACCGACGACACTATCGGGATAACCGAGCCATCCATTGTGGAGAGGTGTATGGTAGGTTCGGCTTTGGTGCGGCCGTACTGTGGTGGCAGAAGCAGCAACTCGGACTTAGGTGCCGATAGTCTGAGGCCCGTGGGCTTTAAAAATGTTTGTACTGCAGTGACTGCTTCCTGAAGGCTCGCTTCGATTTGTCCATCGCTCCCTCCAGTACGCCAAATAGTAATATCGTCGGCGTAGAGCGCGTGCTCTACGCCTTCGATGTGTCTCAGATTTTGCGAAAGTTGCCTGAGGGCTAAATTGAAAAGAAACGGTGAGAGCACCGACCCTTGCGGTGTGCCGCGCGGGCCTAGGTTGTAGGTGTGTGACTTGAGATCCCCAACTTTAAGTGTGGCCGTTCTGGCTCTTAGGAAAGAGCGGACGTATTCGTAGAAACGGCGGCCTAAGCTTGCCTCCTGAATCTCGTGTAGTATATGAGCGTGGCTTATGGTATCAAAAGCTTTCTCTAAGTCAAGAGCTAGGATTGCTCGGAGGTCTTTGCTCCTTACTCTAAGTAACGTCTCCTGCAGCATGAGAAGTACGTCCTGCGTGGCCATAGCCGGCCTGAACCCTACTTGATTGAATGGGAAGAGGTGTTTTCGCTCTGAATATTTTGTGACTCGACGGAGAATGACGTGCTCCATGACCTTACCCACACAGGATGTGAGGGAGATGGGTCGTAGAGAGTCGAGTTCCAGGGGTTTGTTCGGCTTGGGAATGAGTATGACGGTCGCGGCCCTCCATTCTGGCGGGACGCTCCCTTGCTCCCAAACCTCATTCATGTGGGTGGCTAGTGATTCAATGTCATGGTCAGCCAGGTTGCGGAGTAGCTTGTTGGTGACTCCGTCAGGACCCGGAGCTGACTTTGTATTGAGCTCTGCTATTACCGCGCGTATTTCAGCGCTAGTTATAGCATGCTCAAATGGGTCGTCTGCGGCCCCCGCATAAGGTGGATAGTCTTCATGTGAGGTAGGTTCTGTGCATAGATACCGGGCTGCTGTAGCATCTAAAATCTGCGCGTCGGTAAGTTGCTGTCCTCGCGCTTTGTGTAACAGTCTATCTAGAGTTAGTCGTTGCTCTGACTTGGTGGGCTTGTCGCCGAGCAGATGCCTGAGGAGGTCCCATTTTAGACCCTTTCTCATGCGTGCGTCAAGCGAATTACACACCTCATTCCACTGATTGCGTGCTAGTGTGTGACTGTACTCTTCGATTTGTCGGTTGAGCAATGCAATTCTTTTTCGTAGCCTATGATTGAGTTTATGCATTCTCCATCTTTCTTGAAGACTTTTGTGAGCCTCCAGAAGATGTGCGAGGTGGCTGTCCATGTGGTCTATGTTGCGTGTTGTAGAAATATTTTTGGTAGCTTGTTTTACGTCCAGCTGTAGTCTCGCAAAGAGTTCAGAGAGTGAAGAGTAATGGTTGGTGTCTTGTTTGCGTATTTGCCTAAAAAAGTTCCAGTCTACTACTTTAAAGTCTCTGGGCTCGAGGCTGCCTATATTGACTGTTTTGCTACAGATAAAGTGATCGCTACCGTGGTTAGCTTGCAGATTAACCCATGTGGGGTTCGAAACGTTGCGTACTAGGGTCAGGTCAGGGGATGAGTCCCGTGACACTGAGTTACCTATGTGTGGGGGGGTAGAGAGGTCGTTAAGTAACATGAGATTGTGTTGAGTGATGTGTGTTTGTAAGTGGCGTCCTTTCTGTGTTGTGCGATTGTAACCCCATTGTACATGGGGGGGCGTTGAAGTCCCCCGCGATGATGAGGGGATGGTTGCCTGCTATCTGCGTCGCAGTTATGCGAACATCATTGGCAGTGCGTCTGAAACTGGCTGAGAACGCTCGCAAAGAAAAAAAATAATGTAACTTCATTATGTCCTGCCCGTTTTCTTTTATGTGTGTTCTCTTAGTCTGCTGTTGAGAATGCCGAGGAGGCGAATGAATAAAAAAAATTAAAGAGGCGCGCAAGTAATTCAACACAACAGTGAAACATAGTCATCTTCTTGACCTACAGGGGCGCACCCACATGAACTTCGACCCTGTCTAGGGTTACACCCGACCGGACACCGCTCAAGCAATACGCCCGACTCCCACGTGACCACGCCTCGTCCACTTTTGCGCACACCCCACCCACCACTGCATGCCTGATCGCATGTTGGACGCGCACCTGCGCCCTTGTCCAGAACTACACATTTCAAAGGCCGCGTACGTTGCGGCCGAACCTTTGTTGCCCTTGTTCTCTATAGATGGCGCCAAGCGACTACACAGGGCGCTGACAGACCAGTTTCCCCATTCCCAATCCCATTTGTCACCAGTAAAGTTTATTCCCCAGTTGGCAAGTATCCCTGTATACATAGCAGAACCTCGTTCGTATGCTTTCGAAAAAAAAAGAAGAAAATTTTAAAGCGTACTATACGGAAAGACGCACAATCGGATTCTCCAAAACATCACGCAGTTTCGCTTAATAATGATATTAAGAACATTTGCACCGAAAAATCTTAGGCAACAGTAATGTGTCAATAAGGTTATTCTATCACGTACAATAGCACTACATTAACTATAAGTTAGGCTAGACTTATGGTATACGGTTCCGTTATAGGTTAACTTTATGCTCAACTTATATGGCATGTGTCCTCCGTTATAGATTAACTATGGAGAAAACCTACCTTATTTCGGTGAAGGAAGGTTACGCATGTGTTTTTATACATATGTTTATACAAGTGCCGCTGCTACGAAATCACTTTCATACTTGGCGAAGAAGGGCCTAGGACTTGACCACAATCACCATTTCCACAACACACATGATGCAGACATGATAATCAAGAAATGCGTGTCATGTAACAACATGACTACAAGCTACGCTCATGATGCGCTCGCAGCCATTTCCCTAGCTTCACATGTACCAAACTTGTTATTATGTGACTTGAACGGGCGACATAGGTAAATGACACACCTAAACATGATAATCACGACATGCGTGTCATGTAGCAACATGTCTACATGCCAAACTGATGATGCGCTCGTGGCCATTTCGCTATAGCTTCACATATGCCAAATTTGGTATTACCTGACGCCAATAGATGACGACGTTATGTGACTGGTGCAAGCGTGATAATCATGAGATGTGTGTCATGCGTGAACATTACTGCATGCCACAGTAAAGGCGCCAATACGTTTCGACGTGTCGCGGTGCGCGTGCTCGCCGGCGTTGCCACGCCAGGTGCCGGTCCTGTCATATACTCGCAATCGCGCGCCGCACTGCGTTGCTTTGACGCATGCGCGTTTCAGCGCGTCTGGCGTCCCTCCGTCGAGAAAAGAGGGAGACGCAGTGTTGTCTGGGTAACGCATCGGCGCGAAATGCAGCATGTCGCATTTCGCGCCGGTTGCCGTCGGTCTGCGCCGACAGATGCTGGTCGCGCCTGGCATCAGACTATAGAGTGCTCGCGTTTTGCTAACGTTGCATCGTTTGCCCAGCGTGCACGCGCGTCAACGCTACATTGGAGTATATTGGACTCTTCATGATGCGCTCGCGGCCGTTTTGCTAGTTCCACATATACCAAATTTGGTGTTACGTGACGTCAACGAATGACGAAATATATGACTGGTGCAAACATGATAATCCTGACACGCGTGTCATGTGAGAACACCACAACATACCACGCTCATATATCGTGCGCGCGGCCATTTTACTAGCTCCACATAAACTAAATTTAGTATCTCGTGACGTGAATAGCCTGACGAAGGTAAACGACACATCCGAACATGATCATCATGACACGGAAGTCATGTACGGCATCATTTACCTCCACCTCGTAACGTTGTGCAGATTTTAAAGTGGCATATCAACATTTCTCATTCGTGCTTCGCACACCAGCGATTCCCAGTGTACGTGGGATCTGCCAACTTTTTAGAGACCTTACGTAAATATAAGCACTAAATCTTGACCTCCAAGGTAATACTGACAGGAGATTTTTTTCTGTGCGTTATTGAACAATAAGAATTTGCGGCGTGCGCGTCAACTAAAAGCAGACTGCGGGTCTCTGCGCCCAGTTGGGGTCGTCTGTCTCTAATTGCCCATCAGCAGCGATCGACATGTTCCTGTAGCCTATACACCGTTGCATTACTGCGTGCTTGCGCCTGTTTCTCTGCTGCGCAACGCCGCGATGGAGCATCAGCGTCGACGCCGCCACCAGTGTAGGCGTTAGCGCCCACTGCTTCACATATACACATGATTCCCTCTGGCGGGAGATGTAATTTTTTTGTTGCTTAACCTTTTGTAGGTTGACCTATATTCTTGGCACAGTGATGTAAAAGAGAAAAAAAAAACGGACGTGGCCTATTGATATAAACTACAAAGAAGTAGTGTGAAACAAATTTCACCAAATTCAAGAGTAGTTTACTGAAAAAACAAAAAGTGGGACATACAACGTGTTTCACTGGTTCATCGTGAGAGTGCTTTGAAAAAAGTGAAAAAAAAAAAGACACTGTCCCACTGCCTGATGAAAACATCATGTCGCAGTTGTTTGAACGAGCACTTGGGATGAAATGGTCGAAGCAAGTGGCGCAGAGTACCCTTTCTCAAGTTGCGAAGAGGGAAGTTGTTCGGACCTCGTTTTGGCAGAGCACCACCTGCAGTGGCGCCTCTTGTGAGCTTTCATATCGCCGTGTTCTGTTCCTGTAAAGCTTACTTCACCGTAAACACCTATAATTTTTTCGTGCTTATTTTTAAGAATGTCCTTACTTTTTCTGTCGGAACTGTCTAGCACAGCTGTTGTCCCTGAATATGCGCCTATTTTTCAAAAGGCATATGATATAAAGAAAAGTATTTCCACGCACTAACATCCGCTTTTGCAATGAAGGATGAGCGGGATAATTTCACAGGGGATTGTTCGGATGCATTTATCGGTCAAGTTATTACGCAAATTTACAAAACCGTATAACGACTAGAAGTTAGACTGACCTCTGGGTAAAACCATGTAAAGAGGAAATTATCCGACATTTTGATTGGTAGGTTCTATGTATTTGAAGAGGAGGAAAATTTGGGGGATGCTTAATGTTGATTGCTTGAAAATTGCTCACATATAATTCGAAATACGTGTATTCGGGCACGCTGGTATTCCATCTTAACGCCTATGTATAGCGCATAGAAAGGACAGGCACTGCGTCCATGTCGTGCCTCCGTATTCTTGTCCTTTCTGTGCGTTATAAATGTTAAAAAGCTCAAAAATGTATTTTCCGCCACACGGGACACGCGCAAATTTAGCAAGCGTGATCTGCGGTGTGTGTGATCCTGTAAAGCGTAATCGCAGCAAGTCAAACGTTTGACAAAACACAATTGTAAATAAACTAAGAGCAGGCAAAAACAAACCATCCACTATTCGAACAGATCACTTGTTTTCGACGTGGAAATGCTACCTATTAAGCTCTCGGGTAGGAACTTCTTCACAAAAACGTCTTACGATAAAAAAATTTCAAACATACTATTTTAATCAATCACAATGATGGACATACAATTAGCGAAGCCGACTGACGAGTGAGGCAATGAATTTACGAAACAGAAGTTTTGTGAATTCGGCTCCTCTTTGTTTTCAACAAATGGAGCATACGGTGGTGGTGCAAAATTGCGCTGTAGGGGCGAAGCGAGTGCCTCTAATAGAAGCACGTAGGTTTACTGAAGTCGTGGAATTACTGGAAACTTCAGAAAGAAGACTTGTACTGCGCGAAATTAAACGAGTTACCAGACAAAACATAGCAGTCTCGTGAACAGAGAATCGCGAAGGAGCAAGATACAGACGAGGCGACTTCGTCACAAAAGAGCTGTAGTCGTCGACCGGCGAATAAACTTGGGCGTGTCAGAAGAAATCTTCGTAATACAGCGGCTGTTACGCTTCAACCAACACTCCTGAAGAAATCAAGATCAAAATGAAGAGAAGGGGCTATTCAGATTACGGAGGAGCGGATTTCCTTCAACGGAACATCATTGCCCTCCTCTTACATCGAATTAGAGCTCACGAATTCGTTATAACGGGTGCCCTTCATCACCCTCCCTCCAGTCGCGTCTTTCGGGAAGGCAATGCCACGACAATCACGATGTCCTTTCCACCATCACTTCGACCGCGCCTCCTCGGGCATTGAAGACCACAGCGTCTCTGAGGGGAGGGGGAGGCTGTCGAAAGAAGGCGAAGAATAGGGGAGAGCAGTGAAATAGGTGAGGAGGAAAGGTCGACTAGTGACTCGTCGTCGGTCGCCGCCGCTTGCTGCCCCCCCTTCCCTGTTTTCAATACCCTCCCTCGCCGAAAACACCCCCACCCCTCCATGCGAGATCTGCCGCCGCTCCTCCGGCGACGGCAGATGTTCCGCTGATGCCGTGTGCCACGGTTGGTAACCGTGCCGTCGTTTCTGTTGACGCGCTGTGGCGCGGCGCGCTCGGGCTTTCAAGTTGTCCGAAGTCTTCTCGTCTGAATCGTGCAGCGAAGTGACGTTAGGTGGTTTCGTGCCTAGAAGTGCTCCGTTGTCCCATGATGCCGTCTCGAAGGGGCCCCATGATCGACGACCAACTCATCCTGCCGGCGAGGCCTCCGGCCGCCAAGCGATGTCCCGTCTGCAAAGCATTCGGCTCCGAGCGGATGCAGGTGAGCTCGGTCGCTTGCGACACACGCAATGTAACCGGACGTGGGCTGATCGAACAGTGCAGTCCACTGCGCGTATACCTTGTTTAAAACTAACGTTAGGATGGCCAGGTTGGCACGTTAGCGAGGAATCGCATTCGCTGACCAAATAACTAATGAACGTTTCTGGACTCGCTTACAGACCCACCCCCCACCCCTTCCCTCTTATTTTTTCTTTCTTTTGCGTTCATCTTTCTCCCGATTCGAGGTCATTTTCTGCAAAGCGCACGAAGCAAAACGGCGGCACGTCCAGCGAAACTGTGCAGCTCTGCGTGATGTTAGTTCCAAGTCCTGCAACAACGACCTAGCGAAATGACTACTGTCGTCTATAATTTCGTGCATACTCTGCTGCGCTTGCCCTCGGTGAATTGCTTTTTCATGGAGTCGCGATGAATTGCGCCGGCCCATTACCTAGCTTTGCGCGCGTTTTTCGAGTAGCTATTTCCCGCCTCCCGTTCGCGACTCGTGTACTCCCTTCGACGGTGCTGTGTGGTATATGGATCGTACGGTTTTTTCGCCGCTGGTTTGTCCCCTCGACGATACTGCTGAGATACTGCAGTATTTTCTCATTGCTCGCGGTATATGTCAGTATACCACGTTTGCAGAAGTATGCTATAGAACATTACAATCGAACTTGTCCTCACTGCAGCATATGCACGAAACTATAGGGATATATGCAGAAACCAGCGCTGAAAGTAGTTCACTTCAAAGCTTTGATTCTCTTTCTTTTACACTCTAAAGACATTTCCCACCATTTGCGGATCTTTTTAGGGGCGAAGCTCCTTAATTCGGGGGTATGTCCATCCCTTGTATTCATGTAGTAGTACGTAAACACCGGTGGGGATGCGAGATGGGAGATGGCGGTACTTGGAAGTGTTCACTAGATGGGCACACGGACGGATAGACAGACAGACTAGCAGACTGACAGAAGGATGGATGGACGCTTCGCCCCACTTATCATTCACTCCGTGAATATGCTGTGGTTTTTTTTTTTCTTGTCCCACACGAACAATATCAGGCTTGCACGCGTTTCCCATCTTGAAGACTTGGAGCTCGAGACTTCCTGTAGAATAAACGAAAGCACGCACGCCTTTCGCCACCTGAAAGTACTTGGGTGTCTTCGTTAAAGCAGAGAAGTACTGCATGCAAGGTAGATGACAATCATGACTGTGAGACAGAAATACAACCCTAAGGGTGTAACTTTTATCACAGTGTACCGCGTACTTAACCGTGAAAGATAGAATGCACAAAACAGTGTATTCTGCTAATATAACTATGTGCCTTTCCTACGTTCATAAAGAGGCGTCACAAGTATGCACTTGTGAAGCTATAAGGCTCAGAAACCATCTAGAGTGCGCTAAAGGAGCGTCTCACTAAGTGCCAACGAATGTAATCCAGCACGTTCACTGGTTGAAGTTACGCTATCACCTTCTTAAGTATGCTCTACTTGTATAGTGAATTGACTCAGTTGCCTAAGCAGACAACGTCGACTTGAAGCATCGATATTATGGCCCAACTGGCTTTTAATCGGATAGGCTTCAGTGCGATTTAGACGAAGACAAAGAGAACAAAGACGAGCTTTGTCTCCTGGGTCTTCGTCTAAATCGCACCGAAGCCTATTAGAGCATGTACCAACACGCCCAAGTCAAGGTGCTATTGGATTTTAGTGTTTGTCATCGCGTTATATTCACACCCAGCCAGCTCACTCTTCCCGTTCTTCATATACCTTGTTTCTCGGGCGCAAAACTGATCTCACGCATGACATGGTTGTTTTTGAGTAGGCCACGCACCTGACCTCGCGATGTAAACCTTTCTACTGGTGGCTCTCTGGGCGCCGCCGTAAAAACATCCCAGAGTGAAGCTCTGGGATGTTGTTAACATGCGGGACACCCAAAATGCACTGCCGAGGCTGTTACGTCGGCGTTCGTGCTCCCGTGCAACATCCCAGAAAGGAGGGTATCCTCGTCACCGTTAAAAAGGTCTATAAGCACGCCCGCCACAATGTTATCTCAACTGTTTATACACACCAAAGAAAGAGCGCCCTAACATGCAGAAGATGCATCTCTACGCCTCTGTGAACAATCGATCAGCACATACTTATTTATCAAATGGCCCTCCCAGTTTCCCTTGTACATAATTAAAAATGTTTTTCATCATCGTCGTAATCCTTCTCGCCAGCTGGTTCGCTTAATGTCGCGCGAAAGAACATTTGTCATCCGGCATCAATTTGCGCTCCACAAGGCCAGGACCTAGGTCCCTAACGTCGACCCAATCGGTTCGAGACCACATGTGCTCTCGCATGCGTCGTCCAGATGCCGCCTTTGTAAACACTCAACGCAGCAAGCGTCTCCATCGGATGAAGAAGGCCACGCAGGGAGCTTCTTTCCTCACTCGTGGTTTTGTTCAGCGCGCGCCCATCCCAACCACAATATATCCCGCTTGTTTCGCATCCCTTCCCAGTCAGCTGCCGCATGTGGGTAATCTCCGTCGATGCCTGCAAACTCGCTCGTGCAGTGTTTTATACACTCGCGCGCATACTGTTTACGCGCCAAGAGGCGAAGATAAATTTATGAGCGATGATAGCGTGCTGAAACGCTCGAACTACATATATAGAAGTTTGGAAAGAACAGAAGCGTGGCTCGTGCCGCCTGTGTATATATAAAGTACATCCAGCTGCGGGTTGCTTGCTTCGCCCACAGGAAGAAGAGAGGGTATGGTCCATAGGGAAGTAGGGGGGGGGGGGGGGTGTTGCAGCGCTGCTTGTGCTCCCTTCTGTTCTGCGTTTGCTACGCGCATTCATCCATCCATGCGGGCGCGCTCGCTTGCACGCGACACGCGCGCAACCGAACAGAGGCAGCCGGAGTTCGACAGCACGCCGAGGCTTGTTTATACGGTTTCGGGGTGCTGCACTTCCCGTTCGTCGGCCGCGCCCGCGTTCTCCGGGGGCTGGTCGGTAAACCAGAAGAGAAAGAAAGGGGGTCGCTCCTTGAAGAGTGCCTGGGCTTCTCGCGGAGGCTTCCAGGACCGAACGGAAGCTCTCGCGTTGTGCAAAAACGAAAGCGAGCAGCTTGTTGGGCCTGCCGGAAGCGCCGCCTCTGGCTGCAGCGCATTCCGGGGCGGGAGACAGTAGTTGATGGGCCCGGCCGTCAAACGGGTGAACATTTCATTTCCGGTTGAGAGTTGAAGCTTAGGGAGCGTTGGTTTTTGGGGCGAACCGCCGATTGCTCGCCACTTCGCGAAGCGAAGTTTGGCGCAGTCAACCCTTTTTCACGTCGGGCACACTGAACTACAAGGCTTATAGTGCACTTTGGTATCGGGTAAATGGTGACCCCGTGGGATCTTTTTTTGTCTTCTTTATCGCTTTACTTGCTTGCTCAAACTGACGACAGCGAACGTTGAAATTCATTAGTAGATCACTCGTAATTTTGATAATGCCTGCGTCGTACAGACTTGCATTACCTGCTAGAACAGGTTGGGATATCCTCTTTTCCCGCACTTCGCGAATTGAAGCAAGAGAGAAGACTTCAAAGCCGCGGTCAAACAGCGGATCTATATCATTTAGCCTATCCGTCCAAATGCGCTCGAACGAAGTCGCTTTCGCTCTCTTACAGGAAGTACACCGCATTCTGCATTATAAAGTACTCTTGCAAGCATCTAAGAATTGTTCGATGGGCCCGTTTGTTTGTCAGACACAACCAAAAGAAATCAAACAGACAGTGAAACCAAGGAAAGTGCAGGTGACATCTTTTTTGTTGTTGTTTTTCACTGTAGCGTAGTAGTTACAACATAAGTTGAAACCAGCTGAAGCAAAAAAGAAAGCAATTTTCCGTCGGTGGCGTCCGAACCACATAACCTTCCAATCTTGACATGCATCCTGGGGTTTTATGGAATGCGGTGTTTAGCATGACGAAAACCACACTGCGACATCGTTCACACAGCACATCGATCAATACTGAAGCATGCTTCTGACAGCGTCAGCACCGGAGGATCCGAGGGCCACGAGTAGTTGCTGTAACCTTAAATTTTCCACGACTAAGCCCCTACGGCCTCCGGCAGAAGTCTGGCAGGAAACGGCATTTTCCGGCCGCCACCGCCGCTCCCGGTCACCGAAAAAGCCCCTTCTCCTTCATTATTTTCCTCTTCTTCATCGCTTCCTCTTCGTGACCTAGCGAAAAAACACTGCGCTAACGCGTTGTCTTCCTGACAGCGAGAGGCCCCTACATAGGAACAAAGCCGCCCTCAAGAAAAACGGCCGTGCATGCGTCGCCGGCGGCAGACGACCGGAAACAGCTCAAACGAGGACTTCCGCTGCGCGTCACATCCCTCCAGCTGCGAGGCAGGAACAATAACATTTATCTATTCGCTTTGTTTACGCTCCTCTCCATCTTCTTCCTCGTCATTTGCACGTGCTGCCTTGAGCGGCCATTAGCGGAACTTACTTTCTTGCTACGTTGGGGACATGACAGCTGCCCCCGTTGCGCTGTCGTTTGGTGCCTTCGAGCTTCGTACACAGCCATGCAGACAGATTACAAAAGCTCGTTAAAGAAAGTGTGACCGACAGCGCACGCGTGTCAATCTCCGTGCACGTGTTGCTTCCACCTACGCGACAGCAGTGAACACTTTTGACTGACTAATAGCGTCGTGCGTCTGCTCAAAAATAGTGTTTCTGGGCGGGAAGGCGAAGGGGGGGAAGTCATCCACTGCGGCCTCATCTGGCAGGATGTCGCAAACCTCGTTCCTCGTTGTAACGTCATTTCTTTCTTTCTTTCTTTCTTTCTTTCTTTCTTTCTTTCTTTCTTTCTTTCTTTCTTTCTTTCTTTCTTTCTTTCTTTCTTTACTACGGCGAAGGAAGTAGTATGTTCGTGTACACACGCAATGCTTCTGGAATCCGTTTTTAATCACTCTCCTGAAGTGTATAAGTCTTCTGGAAACGACGCTCGAGAGACTACACCTATGCGGCAAATGGCCGACTTATGTAAGAAGTGAAAGTGAGCCGAATGAACAAAGGGAAAATGAAGAGCGCAGCGTTGCTGGAAACACGAGTAAAAGAATACGATGCCGCGTGAAGACGTCTCGCATATTTAGGTGTGCACTTCGTCGTCAACGTCTTTCCCTGCAGTAAAATGCTCATCACGACCCATATTTGTTTCACGTTTCTTCGTTTCGTAAATGACACTTGAGAAGACATCTGCCAAACGAGTAGAAAATTGGTCCTGCCTCCTGTATTTTGACATTTTTTTTAAATTTTGTCTCCACTACCTTCGCTCATTTTCTGTAATATGGTTTATATCCGCACGGCTCGTTATGTTAGTCCGAACTCTTATTTTGAGACAGTGACTAAACGATATAATTTCTGGGGTTTGGCGTGTCAAAAACAGGCACAAATACGATGCGCACCGCATGTGGAGGGCTCCGGTAGTTTGGACCATCTCGTGTACTTTAATGACGTCCCAAACTACATGGGCCTCTAGTATTTCGGCGAATCGCGATGGTCGCGCCCGGGATCGAACCCGCGACATTCGGGTCAGCAGCCGAGCACTGTATCGACCAAACCACGATAGTCACTAAATGTACTGGTATTCGTTGCTGTGTTGTAATGTCTATGGTTTGGAAACAGATTGCTTTCAAGCCTCTCTGGTGCTTTCGGAGTTGCGAATGTGGATGCGTTTTAGGAAAAAAAAGAAGAGTTACATCGGAATGTTGAACGCGCTTACTCACATACACATTAAGGTCATACTATAATCAAGACAAACACAATTAACAATGGGCTGCTGACCCGCAGGTAGCGGGTTCGAATCCCGGCTGCGGCGGCTGCATTTCCGATGGAGGCGGAAATGTTGTAGGCCCGTGTGCTTAGATTTGGGTGCACGTTAAAGAACCCCAGGTGGTCGAAATTTCCGGAGCCCTCCACTACGGCGTCTCTCACAATCATATGGTGGTTTTGGGACGTTAAACCCCACATATCAATCAATCAATCAATTAACAATGTACGTATAAACGACCGTAACAGCGTAGTGAATCATTGCACACAAAAAGATTCTCGATTGTTGTCGTCGCTGTTGCATGTTTCATCACGATCGTTACAGCCGACCATTCTGTCTGCGCATATCCGGGTCGCCTCGAACGTGTATATATATATCCGTACAGGAAACCGCAACGGCTGACCTCTCCCGTATACGATTGTCACGCATATATGAGTGGCACGCCACGCGGTCGCTGAGCTTTCCCCTCGATACGTAGTCGCGTTCGCGCTCACGGCGATCGATACATAGCTGCTGCAAAGTGCGACCCCTCGTGCTTGGCCCCGCCCTGGGGTTCAACGCTCTCAACGTAAACAGAGCTGGTGGTATTCATAGTTTATGCAGACACATTTGCACCCTGTTCGCACTGCAATCCACTTGTCGCTCGTAATGCACGGCTTCAAGAGTGACGTAAGAGGATCGACACCAAAGAGCAAAACGCTTTGGCGCGTATTAGTAAAGTACTGTTTTACGATCCAGTAAACACCATTCTCACCGCGACGTGACGTTTAGTAAGCAAGAAAACGCGCGAAAAGAAAATGCTATTGGAGGTGCACCTTGAGATTCCCGCGCTAAGCACCGTGACGTCATAAAGGTTGAAGGCGTTTACAGGGTCCTACGTAGCCTATGATTTAAAGCATTGAACTACATCGTCATCTGTGGGTGACCTAGAAGGCGAAGTTTCAGAAAAGTTCATCGAGCCAATGTCGCGATAATACGGAAGATACATTTTCAAATTTCTAACGTCCCGCGCGAAAACTTCGGCGAGAAATTTAAAAACGAAACTTCAAGCTTGATTTTCTCCGCTAATAATGGACCTACGATAGTGAAACACGTGGCGTTTGAGTTTTTAGAGTGCAGTTTATCAATCTAAACTAAATTATTGTTGCTCTTTAGTGTCCCTATAAAAGGCAAACACTTCGGTGATTTTACAACGAAGCAAAGTTTGCCACCTGGAGGGGCACGACGGCTGCTTGCGCGCGTTCAGGCGCAAAAGTTTGAGGACCACAACGAGCGAAACCTTTTTGTTGCGCGCGGTTGTGGACGCAGCCAAGCAGATGGCTAGATGGAGCGACAAAATCGGCAGGTTACCAGGAATAAACTGGAACCAGCTCGCATAGGATCGGGTGAATTGGATGCCTTTGGGAAAGAGATGCCTTCCATCCGGTGGTGAGCATGAAAACAGGCTGGAATGATGATGACGACGGTGATGATGATGACGGACAACAGATATATCTACGAAGCAGAGAAATCTGTAAACTCGTTTCTTTTCTGGACTTTCCCAAACAGCTTTTTTTTTTTCCGTCTCGAGAACTACACAGTCCCTCACCTCAAGCTGTTTTCCGTATACCTGTTACGTATATACAGTCAGTTATTCGCCCAGCTATTTCTCACCATCATAAACTATAGCCCGACACACAGTTTTCTCGCAGACTTGCATATTATGCGCGTAACTAGAAGCAATGCATTGTCGCGAGTATATAATACACATTGCAAATAGTAGTGAAAGTTGAGCTAGTCGGTACGGATGCATTTTCGGTTACAGCGCATCGCACTGCAGTGCATGACATCGCACTGCAGCACGTGTGACTATTCGCCTGTCTTTGCCGATACAGAGATTTTGTCGAAGCACAGATCCCAGGTAACTAGGGAAGTGAAAGAGGCTTTCCGTGTTTAAACGAATGGATGGAGCATGCGTCAGTGAGGCGTCGCTTTACATCTCACAGAAAAAGAGTTCGCATATCTTCTAAGCACATGCGGCCTCAAGTGATACCCCATGTAACTTTTTGCATTCCTTTTTGAACATTTCTGCGCAATGTTGATACGCTTTTTTTTCACAATTTGTTTTCTTCTATTAAAACTGTCAATTGTGAGTCGGTGCTCGTTTGTGTCCATTCTGTTTTCCGTCTGCGTCGTAACTAAAAATACGGATTGTGTTTCGTTGTAGGAAATGTCACTGCAACGCGACGGGTAAATGACAGTGGACGATGACGTCCAAAGAGACTGGATCACTATATTTTTTGCTTACCTTTCCCAGAGGGTTTTTCTCTCTCTCTCTTTCTCCCTCTTTTTTTTTAGATTGCTCGCCGCTTCGAAAGCGGCCAGCGACTGCCATGCCGCAAAATTACCGTACAGTCCACAGAATATGAACGTAAAATACGATCACACGCAGTGCGTGGTTGCTATTTATTTATTTTACTTACTT
This sequence comes from Rhipicephalus microplus, assembly GCF_043290135.1. Taxonomy (NCBI): domain Eukaryota; kingdom Metazoa; phylum Arthropoda; class Arachnida; order Ixodida; family Ixodidae; genus Rhipicephalus; species Rhipicephalus microplus. The sequence continues at coordinate 53,543,740 of NC_134702.1, forward strand.
TCCAAACGGCTGCTCTCAGCAGAAAGCATAGCGTGATGTCAATATAGTCAGTACAATACATGTAAACATTACTAAACAATCAATTATGCAAACAAATGTCGGATGAAAAAAGAGGTTACAGTAATACACTGCGACGATATATCGGATGCTATACACGCATCAATACGACAGAAGCTCCGCGACCACTAAATAGAGAACGAAAGCGAGATGATTATATGTATACCCTCAGCTTTGTGCCGTATACATTCGTATAGCACATATGCCGGCAATAGAACAGGACACGCGTCTTCGCCTGCTCGAAATCGCTAACACGTATAGCCTGCCTGTAGGAAGGAAGGAAAATAGGAGGAAAAGAACGGCAGGGAGGTTAACCAGTCTATAGGCAGCTGGTTTGCTACCCTGCGCATGGGAGGGGGATGGGATGAAAGATAGAGCCGGTTAGGTATGCGAATGTCCACATACTCTCCGCATGAATAGGTTTTGCAAGAACGTTATGCACACTCCGTAGTGGCACTCGACGTGCAGCCATGTGACCCAGCGTGTGTGTCCAGTGCATCACGACCAATTGTCACGCGTCCATTGATCGTGTCTATAGTATTCGCGCTGCAGCTATATAGGATATACATTATTGCGCCATTCATGCCTCTCTCGTCACAACGAAATTCCCCTCACATAACGCTTCCGACTAGCAGGTCTCACCGTTACGCCCTTTAGACCCGCAGCAATTTACCGAACGGCAATTTCTCGCCATACTGACTCGTGGCATACTTTTTGGATAGCGTACACTGGCCACAGCGCAATTTCCACGTCCGGCCTTCTTTCAGTGCTGCCGGTGTATGTAATGTAACGCGTGCAGCGATCGATTGAAAGAAGAATAAAGCTATACGAGCGCGCCACACACGGTACAAGCGAAGAAAAGGGGGAGAATCGTTTTTCAATTGTGTGGCGGGGATATCGAGCTTTCGTAACGCTCGGGCGTCGAAGATGTATAGATACGTATACGACTCCATCACAACGACGCGCTAACGCGCTGGCGGTCTCTGTGCTTGAAATCATCGGTGGGAAAATGAGACGCGTATAGGCGTCCCTGCGAGTCGAGTCGCGCCAGCTATATGGCCACGCGTCGTTTTCGCGTATCACCGTTTGTGCAACGCGTGCGTTTATTACACGCGTGCTAGGTTCGTATATCGACGCCCTGATGTCTCAGTCACGCATCCGGCATCAACAGTCCATATCCGTCGAGCCCCCATTCACTGGGTCATGAATGCCATGCAGCTAGCGGTATACAATAATCTGAGGCCCTGTCGAATAATAATAATAATAAAAGATAAGTGTGGCAGAGGACAAGGTAAAAGAGAGAGATATATATGCAATCCATCTGGATGCTCTTTTTGTTGTTTTATTATTATTATGGTTTGAGACACCATGGCGGTAGCCGCCGTATACACTCCTATATGGCCGTTGTTCGGTGCCCTTTTGAGAGAGCGGATAGCGCAAAAGTGAAGGCGGTCCCGGGACAAAAGCTCGCCCCAACTTCACTTTGAGGAAGTCTTCTACACACACACCGAGCTGCTGTATTATGCGCCCAACGATAGAAGCCAGAGGAAGCGCTCTGTAGAAACAATGGACCTTCGCTGCGCGAAGTGGGGCGCGCGCTTCGTACATCTATAGCTGCGCCCGCCCTTGTTCACAGCGTGTGTGCGTGTGTAAGCCTGCTTTGTAAGATAATGAAGCCGTCGTCGTGTGCGACCTCATTCTTGTATAGTATACCCGCGTCCGATGAGTTGTACGAGTTTGTGACGTAACCTCCTGCTGCACCGCGTGTGGAAGGCGTTGCTGGATAACCTCGGAGTCGACGCGCCTCTCGAAAGGCAAGCCTCTGCGTAAAGTCACGGCTACACTTTGCGGCCTTTAAGGCTAAAGCTTTAGGTGCTACATCAAACACAAAAACTGGCCGCCGGCGTCAACACGAGCGGCGCAGTGATATGATCATTATGTGATGACGTCGCCCTTTGATGTCATCGTGACGTCACAAACCGACAAATTTTCGCAATCTGTGACGTCGTCATGAGGATTCGTGACCCTTTGATGTCATCACGACGACAAAGACCCCGAAAATTCGTGACAACATTTTCACGTCACTGTGATGTGACTTAACGTACGTCAGATGACGGCGTCATCAGCTCACGTCGTCAGTTGGTTTAAAGGTGGGCTAATCCCGGAGGCAATGTATAAGATCACGTGGGTTGCGGAAAGCTCGCATTGCCTCCGATCTCTGAGGCAGTGCTGAATCGCGTTAGGTGCAGAATTAGGATAAGGGGAAAAAAGGATGAAGGTGGATTATGCTTTCGAGACGTCTTATAATCGACCGTGTGAATTCTATACTGATCAGCTCAGCCGTCATGGTAACTTCAAGCTGTGACACACAGACATGCTTGCACACAGTTTCAGTGCAGTCGCGAGCATGTATAACGGCTTCAAAGCAGTCACTACATAAGGAATGCCGGAACCGGTTTCTTAATTAACCCTTCAGCCATGGGAACCCGTGCGCCGTGACTCAGTGGCGCCTTTGAAGCCCCTTACTCGAGGCGTAATTTGATGCCGCTGTAGCAGGCCGAGTCGTGTAACAGCGCGCTTTGTGAGGACTTCGCTGATGGGTCGTGACCTCAATCTGCATGTCGAGGAGGAAGAATGATCTTTATTTAACTTTAAGAAAGCGCAACCGAAGTGATCTCATCTATCTTCTGACCATTGGCGCAGCAGTGGGGGCGAAAGGAGGGAGGGGGTTGTTTAAGGCCCCAGAATTTTTCCGATTACGCATATGTATACATTGTACACAAACACATGCAAACGCACGAACGTACTTAACGTACGGGGACTCCCTCCCCCGCGTTCCCCTTAACGAGAAAAATTTCTGGCGTACCCCAGAAGTGTTCAGTGCGACCAGATTTGGACAATATTTTTATGTCCTCCAAAGAAAGCGAAAGATAAGCATAAGGATCGCTTGTCAGAGCCATAGATACTTTACTTATCCGCACTATTAGTTTCAATATATTCGAACACATAGTTCCTGAAATTACAGTGATTGGCGCACTTTATCCTGCAAACGTGTTTACGCGTTCGTGATTATGCGTTAATTGTGGTGTATAACGGTTAACCGACAAACAAGCAAAATAACTGATGTATACTTTATTTCGGAAGGCGCATTTACTGTACACAGGTGTATACACTCCGATCGAGGACGCAGGAACAAGTGCAATATTTTTTTTCTCTCCGACTTTTAGCCCCCTATTTGCCGACCCCAGTGCAGGTACCAGATACTACCGCCTGGTTAACTTCCCTGCCTTCATCTTCTCTTTATATTTCTCTTTTGGGGCTACGACATAACAGTTCGCAACGTAAAATGCTTCGAGCTCTCGAAAAATAATCAACGTGCACTTCCAATATGCATAGTTTCGCTTTACTGCATAGATCATCATCATCATCATCAGCCTGACTACGTCCACTGCAGGACAAAGGCCTCTCCCATGTTCCGCCAGTTAACCTGGTCCTGCGCTTGCTGCTGCCAATTTATACCCGCAAACTTCTTAATCTCATCTGCCCACCTAACCTTCTGTCTCCCCCTCACCCGCTTGCCTTCTCTAAGAATCCAGTTAGTTACCCTTAACGACCAGCGGTTATCCTGTCTACGCGCTACATGCCCGGCCCATGTCCATTTCTTCTTCTTGATTTCAGCGATGATATCCTTAACCACCGTTTGTTCCCTAATCCACTATGCAGTCTTCTTGTCTCTTAGGTTACACCTACCATTTTTCTTTCCGTTGCTCGCTGCGTCGTCCTCAATTTAAGTTGAACCCTCTTTGTAAGTCTCCAGGTTTCTGCTCCGTAGCTAAGTACCGGCAAGATACAGCTGTTATATACCTCCCTCTTGAGGGATAGTGGCAATCTACCTGTCATAATTTGAGAGTGCTTGCCAAATGTGCCCCACCCCATTCTTATTCTTCTAGTTACTTCAATCTCGTGGTTCGGCTCCGCGGTTATTACCTGCCCTAAGTAGACATAGTCTTTTACAACTTGAAGTGCACTATTACCTATGTCGAAGCGCTGCTCTTTTCCGAGGCACAGATAATATGCAGTATTAATAATACATTTAACCATCTGAAACCAGCTGTGTGTTTGACGCGCATGCTTCTCGACTGCCACGGAAGACAACAGCACGAACACGGTCAGAATGATGAATCACCGCGCACGCAGCCTGCCTCGCCCCTCGCTAATCACAGAGAGTCTTTCAAACTCCTCGGAGAAGCGCGGCCGGGCGAAGACCTCCATCAAGCGCCATGACAAGCGCGATGCGGCTTCTGAAGCGGGCTCTGCACAGTTCCCCAAGGACAGTCGCAACAAGGACGTCACACGAGTGACTTAAACACTTGGATAACTATAATAAACTCGCTGTTCGTGCGTGGGACGCGTCTGCGCATTGTCGATAGCCTGAAGGTGTAATTGATTACAGCGCGTCGCCGGGTATACCTGCCCACTAATTCCGTTCTCGAGGTGTACTATTTTTTGAGTCGGTCCACGAAGAAACGCCGTATTCCTTCCTCCAGAGTCTCTTCAGGGGCGCTTGGAAAAGATCGCGGATATACCGGAAGATTATTACGTGTATGTGAATGTATTTTCGGTCTATTACGGGGTTCGGGAACCACATACCTATAACTTGCAGTCGTACACAGTATAGCTTTGATTAAACGGACACAAAAGATAACCGCGCAGGGTCATCTATCTTGCCTTTTGGTTCCTGCTCTTCGTGAATGGAATGTTGTGGAAGATATCAATTAAAAAAAAAGAAACGCATTCGGAAACTATTTCGAAACCGCGCCGCGTTCATGTGGTTTGCCTATATATGGCGAACACGGCACTGTGCGTACATACCACATCAGTGTGCTTCATTTTGTACACTATCAAATTGTCTCACGTACCTATAAATCGTCCTTCCTAAAGCCATGTTAAAAAAACAAAAAGAAAGAAATGCAGCCTATGAACATGGAATGGCCCGCGTAATGCGTCAGCGGTCTCCTAACGTCGCGTGATGTACGCGAGGCGTCGCAGTGACCTCCCAAATACCGAAGTCGCACGTACGGGCCTGCGACCCCGGATGTCACTCTCGGATATGCTCGAGGTACGGGAAATGAAGCCGTTGTCTTAATTTAGGGTTGCGGACGCGCCGTTGCTTTCGGTAGTGTCGCAACAATAATTTACGTGTGTACTCAGCTGCCCTGAAAAGGGAGAAGGTGAGAAACGGGTCATCATTAAATTGCAGGCTGTTTCGCGCAAGAGTCCAACCGAAAGGCGGATATAGCGTGGGCGCCTTGCCTGGCTAACAGAAGAAAGACGGAAAGAAATAAAAAAAAATAAAGGGATGTATCAACGAGCGCATCGTAGCCGACCGCCGCCCGCCCGCCCGGTCTATCGGCGAAATGCAGGGCGCAGCAGCCACGGAGACGAGGGCTCGCCCACACGCGCAAAAAAAACGTGCCGGCGCATGCTTCCAGCTCACTCGTCCAGCACCAAGCACCGACCGGCATGTACCGCACTGCGTACAGACACGACGAAGTACATACACGCACGCGTACCAACACACGACGGGAGGTTTTGGACAACGGGAGGTCGTAGCGTGCGTCTGTGTGCGCGCACATGCGATTGCGTGGGTATTTTTTTCACTTTGCAGCTCGACGTCGTCATTGGACGCGCCACGCGTCGCTTATGATTTTCTTCTCGTAGAAGCGCCCAAAGCTGCGTGGCTTTGTCCTTCGCCCAGCATGGGAGGGCTGTTTGTTATGCTTCGGAGGTTGAGGATCCGTTCTCTTCTCGCGCCCCTGTGAGTTCAACGCGTTGGCGGTCGAGGTCGGGCCATGCGTGGATTTCCAGGAATAACCCGAGACGTGCAATGTTTTCGCTGAGCCGAAAGTGGAGAAGCTTCATCCTTTCTTTCTTTCTTTCTTTCTTTCTTTCTTTCTTTCTTTCTTTCTTTCTTTCTTTCTTTCTTTCTTTCTTGTGGATCACATGAATGACACAGGTATGACTCGAAGTTCGATCGCTTTGACACCTACGCTTCAGCTGTGCGAGTCTGATTCAGAGGGAAAAAAAAAACTCCCATGGTTCATAGAGGGTGTGATTCAGGATTGCTTAATATACTCTCAAGTCTCAGCTCGAGTGATCACCGAGAATAGTCGTATGGCGGATCAGTTCACCAACTCGAAGTACTTTCGCACTGGTATACACGTTAATTCGCCCGAAGAATATGTTGTACAGTGGAGGTGCACTCACGGGAGACATAACGTAGGTGCACAATAGCTTGTCGTCATTTATAGCATTGGCGAGGCGTTCACGTACAAACTCGCACGCTGTCCTTTATTTCGGGAATCCCGAGAATATCAGTACATAGCGTCTGAAGGATCACGTTATGTTGTGTGACGCTCCAATTTAGAACACATGGCCTGATAATATTACCGCAAGTAAAGCTCGAGTAGGCCGAGTCATTGTTATATGTACACGCATTATGGTAAAGATGATCAGTTTTTTTTTTTCGGAAATACTGCGCACTAGTTTAAAGGCACAAATTTGTTTCGGACAGGCTGTGTAAGACGCATGCCGTGAACAGGCAAAGTTCCCGATCAGTGATTTAAGTTCTTTTGTTTTCATATATGCGTCGTGTAAAAATGAACGGAACTGTAAAGCAATGTCTTCCTGTTAATATAGTCTTAATCATCCGCTATTCGCCACACTTCTCGTCGGAGACGAGCAAGAGTAATTTTCTCTGACAATTACAAAAAAAAAACTCAGAAATAAAAATTGACAGTTCGAACCTAACTTCTGCTCTAAACCAGCGGATTATCTTGAATGTGCCATGCCTTGTGAAGTTCGTGCTTAGGTTTAATAATGTTAGAGGATGCAGCAGCCTTCCATATCTTGCACACGCGTATATACCTATAATCAGTCACCCAAATAAGGTGCTAGCTTTAGCCAGCAAACCAGATGAAAAAAAAAAGTCTGCTTTCCTGGCTATATATTGTACTTTACTCAGGACATGACTAAAAGCTCGTGTGTCCATCCGTGTACCCCCGACGCGTCGCTGATACGACTTCCCGGTTTGCACGTCGAGCGCGCATACGCATACACTATCACATCACGATTCCGACACACCCTTCAAAGCAAACAGGCATGCACGAGCACATGGCCAAGTGCCCAGTTCACCACGTATATGTACAGTGCCGGACAAACAGGAAGACTTCTGGGTATCTCGAACACACTTTTGCAAGGCACACGTTGCTAATAAATGACGCGCTGAAGTGTGCATAAGAGTCGAAAGCGAACAAGCCCCCGTAGCCACAGACAGACGGCAATGTCAATATCGATCCATCGCGCATTCCGCCCCACTGACTCCGAGAGGCGGCAAATATTCAGCTCCGAGTCGCGCGGGGATCGTGTGTGTCAACCGCGGAAAGTACAGACCCGCCCGCGCCGGCACCAAACGAGCGAGTCACCATTAGGCGCGCACACCACGTACTCGATGCCGCTGTGTACCATGCTTTCCTTCCGCCCACGTAGCGAACGCATCGAAGTCGTCGCGTAGGTGTGCGCGCGTCTGCCGTTCGATCGACCGTGCGTTGCGCCCTGGAGAATTTCTTATCTCTCGAACAGCTGTTGGGTTCCCCGCGAAAAACCTGTATATTACGCGGTCCTCCAAATAACGCTGGGTGGGCAGAAAAGTAAGAAAGAAGAAGCTTCCTTACAAATACTGCGCCAACGAACAGATGTCTGAATGACCTCGTAAAAAAAAAAGAAACACATATATAAGGCCAGCGGTTCTTGTTTCAGGGTCGTCTATACAGCAGTGGGCCAAGCACGTGACACAAGGTTGTGTACGGTCCTCCGCCCACCACTACCGCAATGTCGGCCGTATCTCTTATCTCAGAGCTCCGTTTACCGATTTCTTTGGGGGCCAAAAGCTGCGAATACTTACAGCCCAAGTTCGAACGTCAGCGATTTCGAAACTGTACTCCAGGTTAACCTACATCTCTAACGGTGGCTGACGGTTCATAATGCAAGTCACGCACGTGAGACCGCTCCGCACTGAAGAAATATTAAACGTAGAAGCCGACTAACGAAGCTGGGAAAAGAAAGTTTAAACAAAATGGTTTGACACGATTTTCGATAAACGGTTTCTTTATAAATTGCGATTCACGCGCCTTCAAATTCTACTGGTATACTTTGCATATAAATTCATGAACTAGATCAGACACTCGAAAGTGTGCAAGTGTTCTCGAGTGCCTCGTGGCTTTCGAACGGGGTACAAGTTGTGACGAAACGATCTCGGAAACATTTACGCTCACAGATGTCGCACCTCTGACGCAGCCATTGCAACAGTACCACAGCGGCTGACTGTCTTATTAGTAACCTGTTGCAGTGGAGACATATAAGTCTGTCGGTCAGTCATTGTAAGACACGTGCTACAACCTTCGCAAATAGCTACAGGTTAAAACTGAAACAAAAGCTCTAATAATACTGCCAAATTACAATAAAGCTTGATTGTTCAGGATGCGTTATACGTCACACTACCGATTGATTTGGTCGAGTTATAGGCCAAACGGCGTACTATGCAAAACTGTCCCACAACTGTGGCTATCCACTCAGGCACGTCGGTGCTGAACCTGTCAGTAAAGCGTGTATAGTCAGTACTAGTTTCAATTTGATTTTACTGGCTGCATTTTTTCATGTTTGTCACACTGCCGGCTTCAGCACCTATTTCACAACAGAAAAACAAAATGTGATCTCATCGCTGTAGCAGCGTATTGTATATTGTATATAGTGTGAGCGCTGACTATGTACTTCATCTTCATCTGCATGACCAAACCATTGTAGTGATCATCATCGTATGTCACGCGGGCTGGCTGTCTGGCTCGTGCGTCTGGATTAAAGAAAAAAAAGATAACCTGGTTGCTGCCGTACCGGACGTGGTCTCATAATATATATATAGTCCTGTTTATGGCGTTCCGCTCGAACACCCGTACGGGGGAAAAAAAGCCTCCTGCCAGGTTTCACGCTGACCAGCGAGAAACATGTACACTCACACGCTAGGAGCACACAAACTCAACAGCACCTGCAGTGAAAGGAAATGCGGTTTCCTGCGACCCGTCGGAAAGCACAACGTACCGTGGCGCGAGATCTCCTTCATGCACTGTGAGAACGACGCCTGCCAACCACGGATATCCTGAGATTCGCCGCGAGGATACATACACCGCGGCCTCTCTATATACCGCGGGTCAGGTGGCATTCGCGAACCGGAAGTCGAGCATGTCTTCTCTCTTCGATCATGGACATCGTTTCCGGTCCCTGCCATGCGGCGCGATTGTCTTTCCGGCGAAGGCGATATGCATATTCATGCGAGACGTAGTAGCCTCGCCGAGGTTCTCATACGCGCAAATCAATCCGACCAGCTTCTCGGTTCGTTCCACGTCGCGCAGAACACAGCATGCATGCATGCACGGCAAGCCCGCTTCTTTGTGTTCCTATATATACGCCGTGGCAAGGGCGAATCACCAACTCTGCGCTGCGACCACACTTGAGATCGTCCTATAGACGGTGCATCTTAACTTGCATATTCTTTCGACGGTCACCGCTCTATAGATGTAGCGATAAGGAGTCGGCTGCGTTGCGTACCTGGTTTCATCTCACTCCTTGCTTCTTCTATCTCAGGTTATCTTTGCGATATCTCGGCTCATAAGCGCGCGGCAGACATGTGATACGCGTGGGTGCTGGTGTCATTGTCAGCTGCACCGCAGAAGAAGGGTAGGGGTAAAAGGAAGGATAAGACTCTTATACTCCCTTCAATCCTTACTTTTGTTTCCCGTATACTGTGAGTTAATTGCGCTAAGCACTCAACGTCAAGGTGGGCTGATCACGCACGCAAACTGCGACTCTTGCGCATTAACGTTTTGTGCAGAGCTGAACGCACGCATGGCGTTTGTCACTGCATCATTAAGTTCTGAACAACGGAGGTACTCAAATGCCTTCTTGGGGATATTGCTATTTGATGCTGTCGCACCGTGGTCCTGTGTCCTGTTCTTTCCCTGAGACGGACTATAGAATCGACATCCAGCATTTCCACCAGTGTCGCAACGCGGAAAGAACAGGTCACAGGACCACGGTGCGACAGTTTTTAGTCGTGACAATATGCATACATACATACATACATACATACATACATACATACATACATACATACATACATACATACATACATACATACATACATACATACATACATACATATATACATACATACATACATACATACATACATACATACATAAATAACTATCGAAGAACAACACAATGGCCCGCAGGTCGTGGGATCGAATCCCGGCTGCGGCGGCTGAATTTCCGATGGAGGCGGAAATGTTGTAGGCTCGTGTGCTCAGATTTGGGTGCACGTTAAAGAACCCCAGGTGGTCGAAATTTCCAGAGCCCTCCACTACGGCGTCTGTCATAATCATACGGTGGTTTTGGGACGTTAAACCCCACATATCAATCAACAACACAATGCCAAAAAAGCGCGCGGGAGCCGGCTGACAACTGCCTCGGAAGAGCACGACGGTTGCTTATTCATTGTAATCACTGAACCTGACGCTAAAAATGCCGCTCTTACAGACTGTAAGGACATCGGGATTGATGCACTGTTATGTTTGTGCCCATGTGTACTTGCAAAGCTTGGCACCTAAGAGACACAATGAACCCTTTGGAACTGTCCGACTCACTGTACGTACGTGTACGTTCGACGTACTTTCAAAATGTCGAGCACCGCCTTATTCGATAAGCCGCGTGATAAGAAACAATATATCACCTATAGTCTTCTACGCGGCTCGTACTGCAAGCAGTCTCGTTCGCATACTTTCTCATATAGGTTACCACGGTAACTGGGACGGCCATCACTCGTGGACACGACCACGTTGCTCCCGTGGGTTGCAGTTGCACGCGTGGGCGACCGTATAGAAGAGGTCGGTCGCGATACACAGCAGCAGCGGAGAGTGATACATTGTTCATCGAACGCTTCGTTGACCGTCGCGATTAATAGATCAGTCCGCAGCGTATAGACCGGGCGCCCTTGTTTATCGCGCGCGGCTGCTGTGCGCGCACGAACTCGACCGGCGGCGGCGGCGGCGGTTCGATGTTCTTCCGTTATGGCTGGCCTCTTCAGTGACCGATGATCGGAGGCACGGTTCGTGTCCGTGCGGTCTGGCAAAGCACGTGCGAGGTCCGGCCGCATCGCCCTCGCGGGGTCACTTCCTCACGCCTTGGCCCCCCTCCTCTGAAATCTTCCTCTCGTTTCTCAAGATGCTTGTTGCACGATTGAGAAATCGATGGCCGCCTTGAGATAACCATGGCTCGTGTTGGAAAGAGGTGCAGTAAAAAGATTAGATAGATAGATAGATAGATAGATAGATAGATAGATAGATAGATAGATAGATAGATAGATAGATAGATAGATAGATAGATAGAATGGCTCGTGTTGGAAAGAGGTGCAGTAAAAAGATTAGATAGATAGATAGATAGATAGATAGATAGATAGATAGATAGATAGATAGATAGATAGATAGATAGATAGATAGATAGATAGATTTCTAATCAGGCCATGGCTGTTCTATACACAATGACTACATATGCACATAAATAATACGCATGTACAATCACAAATACACACACACACACAAGAGTCATTCACAGTGCATAGTATGGTATTGCGCTTCGCAAAAACCTATTGAACTTAATTAATCGACGAAAAGACACGGACAGGCGGTATCGAAAGAGCTGCAAGGCTAAAAGGAAGGTCGCGAGTCCATCCCCACGGTTCGTCGTAGTGTATGCATGTACAGATGCATTACGTACATACGCGTGCTTCACCTTTTGCGTGCGTGAGCGTGTGTGTGAGCGTGCAAAGAAAAGGCATGCGGGTAGCGGCTGTCCCGTATACATAGACGGTTGGACGGATGCATGGGTGACGCTTCGATCCCGTTGGAAGCATCGTCACGTATTCCCTGCGCTCTCGATGCACTGTAGCATGTTTCGAACACGCGCATAATCGCTTTTCTGTTGTGTATCTTATTCTCCTTGTTCTTGTTTTTCATCTTGTTCTTCTACTTCTACTTCCGCGAGGGCTTGATACGGAGGTCCCAGCGCGTCACGTTTTCGTCTATCCTTTTGACCGGGGCGCGCTGCACGCTCGCTTCACGGGTGTCTGATTAGCATCCGAACTACACGACAGACACGACCTGTCTTTCCCACTCTCTTTCTTCTTTAAGTGGCCTTCTTTTCCGTCGTCCTCCTCTTCTTCCTCTTCGTTAGAAATCGCTCGCCGATGTTACGCACACCTTATACGTGCTCGAAGCCAGCCGTCGAATTGACGTGAGGTTTCGCGGCGCCTGATCTGATGTTGCTCGAGCGATGTTATACGTGCATGTGTGCGTGCGTAAAGAGAGGGAGAGAGAGAAAAGACTTTTATTTGCGTAAAGAAGGTGAGACCGAGTCTCGGAGCGTGATGCGATGAAGAAAGGCCCCGTTAGACGCGCCGCTGGCGCGTATACGGGCACGCTGCGTGTGGAAACTTTTCACATTTCGGGCAAAAAAAAAAAAAAAGAAAAGAAAGAAAACTCGAGCCACTGAATGGTTTACGATTCCGTAATGGCTCTATACACTTCCGAACGCATTTTTTTTTTCCTGTTTCTTCACGTGAAGCGCGATGTGTGCGTATTCTTTCGCCAACCCGAACGATGCTTCCGCGGCGCACTGCGTGTGGTCACTATTCAGACCGGAATGCCGCGCTTTTTTATTATTATTAAGTCACTTTGCCGCTCTCGCTGTTCTTTTCCCACTCGGCTTGCGTAACATGACACGTACCGGCAATGTGCTTAAGCAAAGCGTGTATACCTTGCCCATCTTTTTGTTTTTTTTTTGCTCTTGGAAAGAGCAAGAAACTGCTGTTGCAACTTGCATGGCTATACGCATTGCACTCGCTGCGTATAGCGAAGGCCACCTAATTGTACACTGCGCATGGTCCTAAGGTGCGTGCGCGACGAAGTGTTTCACGAGATCCTCCATCTACATTACTTAGAAATATAGCAGCGCATTAAAAAGCAGTTCCTGCCCAGGTATTTCCGCGTTTATAGCGAACCAACGCAAAGCTCTGCGCTCTGAAAAAAAAAAGAGTTTGCTTCAAAGTCTTTTTGAAAATCAAAAGGAAGAATTGTGCGCTTACGCCGCTTTTTAAGTACTATACATACGCTGTCAAAACATTAGCGCTGCATAGGCCGGTTACTTAAGTCGGTTTGTACAAGCAGTGCCACCGAGGGTATACGCGGAATGATATGTATCTTACCGCACAAATGTTTACTATCGATTCTCATGCAAAGCATGTCCGGCATAGCGTTTAATATAACACGACACAGTCACTGCGCCACTTGGCAGTTATTATCGAGGAGTTCAGTGACACGCTAAACTACATCAACGCCTCCTAAAAAAAAGAAGGTATTTACTACATCTATTACACTTCTTCCTCTTTAGCTGTTTTCCTTTCGTTTTCTTCTTTTTACTCTAGAGCGAGCAAGTTCTTTCCGGCGTTCTTATTCCGCGCACATAGCTCTCAAAGTTTCCTTTCTTTTTTCTTCTCTCCGCAATATTAGACTCTTGATATAAGCACTAGTCTCACGCGCGTTGAGTATATATGTTAATATACTTACAACCCGCTTATGTGAAGAGGCTGTATAACCGCCACACACTTGAGGAGCGGCTGGCCAGACAAGTGGTCCCATGCACTGTCGGTCCGCGATTGAGAGAGAAAAACGAACGGATGTGGGTGCTCGGTGCCGACTTTTCCCACGGAAGAAGAAGCGTCTTCTTCTTGTTGTTCTATAGCTTCTGACACAGCAGCAGCGGCGGCGGCGACACAAGTGGAAGCGCAAACGGGCAGCGGCCGTGTGATATAATCTGCCGCGGCCGCGGATAACGAGCTGCTTTATATAGGCCCCGAGCGTCGCCCGCAGCGCTTTTATCGTCTTATACGCATTGCTGTTGCAACTAGGGATCGGTTCGTGATGCAACCGCTGCTGGTTAATAAATGGCGGAATCGCGTATAGTACGAAGACCAGATACGCTATTGTTTTGCCGTTCTCTTAATGTAGTAGATGAGGATGGCCATTTGAGCTTGTTGGTATGGTCATAATTGATGGTATACCATCAATTATGAAATCATCGGTACATCGTGACGTCATCCATTGGTCACCAAATATGTGACGTCATATGATGTCGTCATCATACGAAATCGTCGAATCAGGGAGACATGGATAAACGGAGACACATTCAAGATAGCGCAGGATAACACGAACAAAAAAAGGCACGTGCGAGCCTACCACAGCGCTGTGTTATCTTGAATGTGTCTCCTTTTATCCATGTCTCCCTGATCCGACGATTTCGTATGATGACGGCATCATATGACGTCACATATTCGGTGACCCATGACGTCACGATGTGCTGATGATTTCATTCGTCACTCGTGCCTGCGTCGCCGAAACCCGACGATCACTTTTCGCGCTTGGTCAGATATCTATGGCGTTCGTTTAACTAAAATTAAAAGCTAGAAGAAAGAAATGAACGTGTTCATATACACCTTACGCGGAACACGATTCAGCTGTGCACGACATTCCTCACATAGGCGTATCTGAGATTTAAGGTCGGGGGCGGGAGGAAGCTTGGCCTATTTTGTAGACGCGCCTGTTTACATACGTGTATATTTTACTTTTGTAATCTATAGTGAACTAGAAATTTAGGTGGCTAGTTGCAACCCCTCCTTTTGGGATATCAGCGTATATGTCCAAATTTCAAATGTAGCTATATAAGGTGTTGCGCAGAACTACATTGTCCGCCTCGGTGGAACAGTGGCTAGGGTGCTCGACTACTGACCCAAAGTCGCGGGTTCGATTCGATGGAGGCGAATGGAGACCGAGGCATGTGTATACTGTGAGATTTCAGTGCTCGTTAAAAAACGCCTGATCACGTGTCAAAAAATTTCCGGAGCCCTCCTCTACGCCGTCTCTCATAATCATATCTTGGTTTTGGGACGCGAAACCTCAGATTTATTATTATTATTATTATTATTATTATTATTATTATTGTTATTGTTGTTGTTGTTGTTGTTGTTGTTGTTGTTGTTGTTGTTGTTGTTGTTGTTGTTGTTGTTGTTGTTGTTGTTGTTGTGCGTTTGATTCGGTAAGCCCCACGAATGAATCCATCATTTTCCGGTACGCACACTTCTCTTTAGTGTAATTGTCTCGCATAGTAGAAACACTTATATTGGATACCCGAGATTGAGCCAAGGGGGACAACGTATAGCGGATGACACGAAAAGTTGATAGCACGGTTGGCGCGCTTTACTTCTCAAAACTACGATGCGATTATGAGGGGCACGAGACTGCGGTATACTTCGGAAGCTTCGACCACCCAGGGTTCTTGCAGAGTGCATGCACCATAAAGGCATTTCGTCTTCGTGGGCCGCGGCGGAATGACATGGACAGAACAAGATTTATCAAAATGTCATCGCAGGGAGGAGAGGCCGTATCTTGAAACGATCCATCTCATTCTCCAGCAAACTATTTCTTCGTCGTGGCATCGTAATGGTGTACAGAGTGTGACTTATTACCTGTACTGCCAGCAGGCCACCGTAATTATGTCTCTCATGGCAGTTGCTGTCGGACCTGATCGTCACAAAGCGCTTCTTTCATACTTAAGCGTTTGTTCGCTTTTGGGCCGCCTTCCTCGCCCAGTAACAAGTCCAGCATTGGGTTTGGTTGATCGTGTACTTCCTGGCAGACTTAAATAAAATATTCCGACATCATTAATAAACAGTCAATAGCGTCTTAAGAAGGGAAGACAAAAATATAATTCGTCATGCAGCAAAAAACAGCCACGTTTAGGTCGGGGAGCACGTCTTTCTTGCGCAGATTAACGCCAGACACGCTGAAGTTTCGGGGCGGTGTCGTTTTTGTCATTAGACTGTGACCGCGGCTATAGACATTTCTTATATATGGTATCCTCTGCAGATCGCCCGTACAAGACAAAATGCATATAGTGTCGACTGCGTTGAGTGCACTAAAAAGACGAATGTGTGCGCGAGCTGTATGTTGCCTCCATGATTGATTGATTGATATGTGGGGTTTAACGTCCCAAAACAACCATATGATTATGAGAGACGCCATAGTGGAGAGCTCCGGAAATTTCGAGGGCTCTTTGACGTGCACCCAAATCTGAGCACACGGGCCTACAACATTTCCGCCTCCATCGGAAATGCAGCCGCCGCTGCCGGGATTCGAACCCGCGACCTGCGGGTCAGCAGCCGAGTACCTTAGCCACTAGACCACCGCGGCGGGGCGATGTTGCCTCCATGCATGGAGAAAACATCCTTATATGAACATCCCCATGAATACCGGCATACGCGTTGAGGGCATGCATATTTTCGCAGTGGCAACATCCACATTCCGTCTTAGGTGAAGAGAGAAGATACATCATGAATTAATGTAAGTTATAGGGCTCGCTTTCTTTGTTAGACGCAATATGAATGAGAACTAACAGACAATAATGCCAGGGAAGGTATAGGGAATGTTATTGGAAGTAACTGTAATGTAAATATGAAGAAAAAAAAAACGTAGACGAAAAGATAACTTGTCAGTGGCAGGATCCGAACCTGTGACCTTCTAATAACGCGTCCGATGCTTTACCACTAACCTATACGGTGGCGGTCATCTGCCCGTTCACTTTATAGGGTATATATGTGCATAGAAATGAGGGAGCGTCATTCAGCGCCACATTTCGCATTTCGAACGAACTACAGTGGTGTTTGTCTCAGCGTGTATATACGCAAGGATGAACTCGACTTTGTTGAGCATCAAAGGGGCCCGGCGACTCCATACAAATTGCTTTAACTACGCCGGTAAGACAGGGGTCACGTGATGACCTGCACGTTTAGATGCAGATTATCCGGGTGACCCTTAAATCGCGAACAATGGTCTTGTCGCCGTTATACAGTGAAGCTTCGTTAAGTGGCGCAATGGAGGGACCCCCAGCGCACGAATTAAGCCGAGAAGGGAAAGAACAACAGAAGCTCAAGGTCACGTCCTTCATTGTGTTCGCTAAATGGAGTCGCGCAAGAAAAAGAACGGCAAAAGGATCTGCATGTTGAGAACGTATACATTCCCATGTTTTGCAGCGAGCCTCTTCTCGCTACAGCTTCAAATCGTATATCACACCGTCGTAGCGCGCTTCACGCTCAGAACCGGGCCCACACGCAACTCCAGTAGCCCAAATCGGGCGAAGCTTATCTGCGGTATTAAGTTACCGGGACGAATTATATAGACGTTCTCTCGGCGCGCGTAGAGAGAACCCTGCATAAGCCGTGACTTTCGCACGCCACTAGACACGCTACAAGAATAGCTGTACATGGTGACCCGCGAGTCCACTATCATATTAGAATGAGACTGCGAGGCCGCCGCACTGACCTCCCAGGCCTTTGGAAGCCGGAAGAAACGCCGCGCGTCTGAAGCACGTCCGAACCTCAGAATACCAGCGTGTAGTTCTTGATACCAAGAAAAGAAAGCTCCTGTGTGGTCCAAAAGGTCAACGAAGAGATGCAAGGTTATGGTGTTCGAAATCTCCCGACGCATGCGTTTATGTTAAACGTTACGTGTTTGTTGGTATACAGAACTTTGTCAATGAGAGTTTATGGTATAAACTTGCATTGCTTCAACGGCCGTTACTTAAATGCATCGTTTTACAGGGCACATGGGCCATGACTGCTAGGCGACACAAATCTACGCAGAAGACTTGTCTATTTCACGTTCCTTGATTTCATTGCTGTCACACGTGAGCACGTTTAAGTGTGTGGGTGGTCATTACGTTTCCACACGCCTTAGCCAA
Source organism: Rhipicephalus microplus (assembly GCF_043290135.1). Taxonomy (NCBI): domain Eukaryota; kingdom Metazoa; phylum Arthropoda; class Arachnida; order Ixodida; family Ixodidae; genus Rhipicephalus; species Rhipicephalus microplus. The sequence continues at coordinate 53,561,755 of NC_134702.1, forward strand.
CGGTTGCTTAAGTCATTGACACGGGTCTCAACGCCGAAGAACTGTTGGACACGTGCACATTATGTTGTGCACAAGTCATCGCATGGCACTGAACCACTTGCATGTTGTATCGTATGTCATTATTTGCACTGGCTATATATACACACTGTCCACCATGCTCCCGGGCCTGCTCGATACGCTCCACTTGCCTATACCTGGGAACCATTCACCGTTTCGCGCCGACTGCCATCTCTCTCTCTCTCTCTCTCTCTCTCTCTCTCTCTCTATATATATATATATATATATATATATATATATATATATATATATATATATATATATATATATATATATATATATATATATATATATATATATAGCAGTTAATGATCTCCACTAAGGGGTCTGGTCTGGTTCCCACCGTCACTCTTCCGCACCCTTGCACAGCGGCTCACGGTTGGTGCGCCACCGTCGCGGCTCAAGACCCGCGAAGAAAGAAACAATGTTCGGCTATATAGCTCTCGGACGAGCGCTTCTTGGACTTCGCGGGCTGAGATGGCAGTGGCATGTGCCCTCGGGCTGTATACGGCCCCACACCGGTCGCGGCAATTAGGCCTCGTCCGGCGCCACGACCAGCCAGGGGCGTTGTTTCGCGGGGTTCAGGGACGAGCAAGAACAATGGGACGGCGGCGCTTCGGACGGGCGCGCAGCCAAGCGTGGAATCGCGTCCGCCGACGCCATGCACTTCGCACCGACCGGCTTGACGGCCGTCCGGCCTTACAAGCCCAGGAGCGAGAGGTCGTACACCCGTTCGCCAACTGAGTCGTTTCTTTATTTATCTCCTTATTCTATTTTTTTTTTCGTTTCTCCGTCGTCTTCGTTCCTGATTTAATCTTGTTTGTTAGTCTCCCATTCATTCTGCGGCAAAATAATTGGCGCCCGCCCGAGCGCATCCGCATCGGCGGGAAAAAAAAGGCACATAGCGCGCGAATTTCTCGCGTATTAGTGTCCTCTAATTGTATTCCACTTGAATGGCCGGGGGATGTCACCTGTGTCTCCGCGTGCCGGATGTAGCCGAGCTCGACTGACCAGCCCTGTAGTGCACGCACGGACACAACGCTGGACGGAGTTTTTCTCAAGCAAACAAGTTGGTGCGATAAGCTATAATGGGTTCTCAGACGAACATTTTGTATAATGTACGCCAGCTGTTGCCGCAAAGTATTGTGAACAATGTCACGCAAGACTTCTTGGTCACAGCGCGTACTTGGACGTTTATATACAGACGGTCGTGGTTTTATAAAACGTTCGCATACGACACAAAATACAAAAAAGTATACAACGCATTCTGTCCTGACTAGCGTCTTTCCATTATACACTCTGGCTCGATTGTCATCGTTAATTAACAAGCACGCCAGCTGAAAAGACACGTAAATTCATGTTTTATATGTAATATTTGATGCTGCGCCTACGAAGTTGTCTAAATTGGGCACAAATTTAAATGATTTAAGAAACCTATTGTTGTATACTCTAGCCGGGACGCTCGCAGAAGAGGATTATACTATCAGGTTTCTCGTCGCGTTCCCCTGCTCAGTGATTTTCCATCTTACAAGCATTTGCCCTCCGCTGGCAATAAAAAGCGATGCAACATGCACAAATAAATTTGTGATACACATAATCCATAAACGCGAGTCGTCGATCGCCTCCGGCATTCTGGCTTTGTGGCTGCACCGTACGCTAAAACCTGTGATGGTCGGGTCCAGCACGAAAAATATGGCGGAAGTGTCACGTGTCAACCCACCATGCCCCGCCTTCTTGAGCTAGAAGGTTAGTGTGGTGGCGAGAAGTTCAGCTAGAAAAAACATAAACAAGAAGTCACGCAAATGGACGAAAGAAAGCAATGTTGGACGTGACCAGGCTAACCGCTGCCACCGCCATCGATGCGGGTGGCGTTCAGGCGAGTAGGCCTCGCAGCTAGCCAAGCGTAGCCGGTTTGGCCGCCCTCTGTACACATGCGAAGCGCGTATGCTTAAAAACAAGAAACGCACACACCGCGTCGATGCGTTCTCAAGCGTCCCCCTTCCCACTTCCTGTGGCATAAGCGTAGGCGAAAAAACAAAACAAAAAACAAAATACTTATCGCAGTAGAAAAACACGGTATCGGAATACGTCGGGAGCAATCATGTTGACAGCCACACGGAGGGCTTCATTATGTTTATGTTTCTTTTACAATTGATTTGAATAAGTAAGGTCAAATTTAAAACAACCGGGTTAAAAAAGATTTAAACCCTTGGAAAACAGTCATCATGTACTTATAAAAACAAAACAAAGAAAAGCACTCATCCGCCGATATAGATCCCAGAAAGACGAACATTCGAACAGGAACGACGTTCGAATAACCGATAATCGCCTTCAGCTTTCAAAACACATGTGCTTCTAAGTTCCAAGCACAGTGCACAAACCATGGTTGCGTTGACCATCCCATAGTAGAGTAGCAAGTACTCTTAATCGTTCACCGCTTTTTCTAACACACACACACACACACACACACACACACACACACACACACACACACACACACACACACACACACACACACACACACACACACACACACACACACACACACACACACACACACACACCGCGGCTTTACTGGCCACTGCAGCTTCAGTGGACAACAGCCGATAGGGCTCTCCTTTCTATTCAGTATTAAAAAAACAACAAAAAAACAACAACTGAACTCATCCTTGGTCGCCGATACTCTCATCTCACGGTATCGCCGCTCGCGGGGATATCTTTCTGTTTATTATGTATTTCGTCTAATTCATTCTAAGCTTTCTTCTATGCCTACATACCGTCGTGAAAACACCAAATGATAACATGGACAACAACAACAACAACAAAAACAACAACAAAAGAAAACCCCGGTGGCGGTGGCAATATACAGCTCCTTTTTTCGTGGGAAAAAAACGTGGTCCGCGCGCGACCTGCTTCAACTTGCAGATCCGCCTTTCGCGCGGCCGACGGAGTGTCGCCGTGCGCTGGCCGATCTTCCAAACCGGCTACGCGGAAAACCCTCAAGGCCATGCACACACGCACACACATTTTCACACAACAATGAACGCGAAGGCCTGCCAGCGAGGCCTGCCAGCGTCTTTTCCAATCTCTTTTTTGTGGACCCATTAATCAGAATCTCTCAAAAACAGTCAGTTTCTTCTTTCTTTCTTAAAAAACCTAATCGAATGAACGAGATCACTGAATGTGTGATAGCGGAATGGTAACGATGCGAAGCAGCGAGAAGGGTTGGTCCGATTTGGGTTCTCGCCAATCGACGCTAACGAACATGGGTCATATTTATTGGAGATACGCTTTTAATTGTTCAATATTTCGGAGAAGCAAACAGAATGAAGCATGCGGTCTGTTGAGGCAACGGGATGGCAGCTATTGAACACAGCAAAAAAGAGTTTGATTAAGATTGGGTGGCTGTTTCTTATGGAAATTCAATTACAGGAGCGTCATGGTTTAAATGTAGCACCGCGGGGCGTAAAATAAAAAATAAAAAAGGAAGTTGGCGACACTGTATATAATAAGTAATCACGCATGCATGGCTTTCTGTATACCTTCCTGATTATGCATGTGCCGTTCGCAATTACGCACATCACACTAGAGCGTTTGTTTCCTTCGAAAGTTAATATAGGCTTTTACAACGTCGTTTGCTTTACCCCGTTAATAATAATAATAATAATAATAATAATAATAATAATAATAATAATAATAATAATAATAATAATAATAATATGCGGGTTTTAATGTCCCAAAGCCGCCATATGATTATGGGAGACGCCGCAGCGGAGGGCTCCGGAAATTTCAACCACCTGAAGTTCTTTACCGCGGGCACCCAAATCTGACCACACGAGCCTATACAGCATTTTCGCTTCCACCGAAAATGCAGCCGCCTCAGCCGGGATTCAACCCCGCGACCTGCGGGTCAGCATCCGAGTGCCTTATCCACTGTGCAACCGTGGCGGGTCTGTCAACGCCGTTCTATGGTGCTAAAGAGTGGGATATTAGATTTAGCGTCACTTGATCTGTCTAGTTGCAGCCTTGGCATATGTACGCTTGTCGAAATGCCAGTTCCAGCGAACGTGTCTTCGTGTGTCGACCGCTTGCGTCTCCCATAAACGTGCTTGCCATGCCCAGTTATTTGAGATGCCCCTAGTGAGGTCATCTAAACAAATATTAAAAAAAAAATTCTGTGCCTGTGAGAAGCGAGTAGCAGTATAGTAGTAACAGACTTTTTATTTTCAGCCACTTACTAAAGGCCAAGCATTTCGGCCGCCTGGGTGACCAGTCGGCGCTGTTCCTCTTCCCCATCGGTGCCGATTCAGTCGACTCAGGTGGTGATGGAAAGGGAAGGGGCAGGCTAAAATCTGATTGATGATTGATTGATATGTGGGGTTTAACGTCCCAAAACCACCTTATGATTATGAGAGACGCCGTAGTGGAGGGCTCCGGAAATTTCGACCACCTGAGGTTCTTTAACGTGCACCCAAATCTGAGCACACGGGCCTACAACATTTCCGTCTCCATCGGAAATGCAGCCGCCGCAGCCGGGATTCAATCCCGCGACCTGCGGGTCAGCAGCCGAGTACCTTCCACTAGACCACCGCGGCGGGGCGAGGCTAAAATCTGGATCGATCGTAACACGCGCTAACGTTAACGTCTTCACGTTTTAAATCGTCGCACCTGTAGAATGACGCCGTTGTAGCAAGCTTGCTCTCTTCCCCCTTTGATTCTCAGCCTTGAAATTTTGGTTCTCCGCCCTGCTTGTGTGACTGTATAGCTTCTTGCTTCGTGCCACACGTGTTAGTTTCGCGTGAATTTACATCAGTGCCAATGAGGGTTGCGTACGCTGCATATATGCATCACCTTAAAGGTATATGATAGGATGTGTAAGGTGAGTAACTCTCTTTTTGCGAGACCTTCTATAGTCCCGACGCCTTATTTTAATTCAGGTGCGCAACGAAAATGCAAGGCATATAAATACAGTACATTTGCACGCAGCACTTAGGGACCGTCGCGTCTGACACAAATACATCAAGGAACTCGAACACAAGTCACGAGGCAACCACGGCATTAGCTGGCGACAACATCGCGCGCATGCGTAATACATGAGAGTATAGAGGTGTGCGCGCGTTAGGTAAGAGCAGGTATATACGGAAAACACGCACACCCTTTGCCAGCCGTCGAGCACGACGTGACTACACAGTAAATTTTTTACACCCTTAAGGGTGTAAACTGGGTTGTCGCCAGAGGAACACCCCATGGGTGTTTTCAGATACACCCTACTGAAAGGGTGTTAGCTGAACACCCTACACGAAGTGTGTTCAGCAAAATGTTAGGGTGTTCTTATACTTCAACACCCTTCTAAGAGGGTGTTGAAAGGGTGTGTGACCTTCGAGTATAAGACCTGTCATGCCGCACGTGTACTACGCGTGGCGCGCCGACATAATGCGGTCGTCGCTTGTTCAAAAGGACGCGCCCGTATGCAGCTGTTGACTCTTCCGCGTCTTCGACGTGCACTGCCATTCGCAGAGCGCAGTATACGCCCGACGGATTCGATGTATAGGCGGCGAGTGTGTACGATTATGGGATCACACTTGTCTGGAGCAGCGGTCCCCATGACTGTCGACACTGTTGCGATAGCTGCAAGCTTCCGTTCATGCTTGAATATGTAAGGCACAAAAGCCTATGCGGTTTGACTGTGTTTGGTATATATATCATTACAGCGTCGGACTTTGCATATTTCTGCAGAAAACGGCAGCTGCATGCAGGGGCCGGCAGCAGGTGCATTAAAGTGTGATTCCGTCTGTATACATAGTTGCCGACCGTGCGTTATAGCTAAAGGCTCCGCGCCTACAGGTTTATAGGCACGAGTGCAATTAGAGCGAAGCCTCAAGGTGTGTGCTTGCCTTCAGGGAGCGCTGTCCTGCGCTTGTCGATTTCGCGCATATAAACGTGTACTCTCAAGGTTATTAGTCAGCCTATATAGCCTATATAGACAAGGAAATGAGGCCAGAAAACAGCGCGGCGGTTTATAAATGTGTATGCAGTCAATTGACACATGTGCTTTATTGCAAGCTGGCGTAATTACGAGCTGCAGAGTCAAGTATACGTACGTATTGGACGAAGCGCCATAAAATCAGTTATTCTCGGGAAAATTTGTGTGACCTTAACAACAGTGTGCCTACAGGCATTCGTTCATGCATTCATTCATTCTTTCATCGAACGGCAGTCACGGCTGGAAGTCGGCGGACGTTGCTCTTGTGGATGAGAGCACAATATCTTACGTGGCCTTCATTCGACAAGCACCTAACTGCCGGTGGCATAATCCTATATGGTCGTATGCTTATACAGCTCTTCAGTTATCTCTCAATTAATGGCTGACATTAGGGATTAGCTTGCAGTTTCATACGAGACCGTGAACAGGTCGAAAACCCCTCGGTGAACGGCGTTATCTGCTTTTTCAAGTTTCGCCTTTGCGATTTTGCATCTGATGGGCTATGCTGTAAAGAGCCGGCGTGTAGTGTAGGGCTTGCTTTTGCCTAACTTGGTTCCATGCTTATCAGCTATAAACTACCGCTCAAAACGTCTCGAACTACTGCGATAACGCTTAAATCCGGAGCTCACAGGACCACGAATCAAGCGCAAGAAGAAAGAATCGTTAAGTCCTTACAGTCGAATCATCTGCCGTACATTTTCAATTTATGCAAGTGCAAGTTGCATCCGTAAGAGCTTATCCTTGCTGTTAGTAAAAAGTGGCATGTAACGCAGTCAAATGCAACATCAATACACGGCGTTTGAAGCGGATGTCTCCAATTGTCAGGTGAATCCTTCCCTTCCCTTTAACCCTTCACTTACTAGAAAGGCACGCGAGACAGACTAAACTCCGCTTTTCAGCCTCTTTCATTTCAAGAATCTCTTCCTCGTTGGAGACAGCCTTACTCAATTGCTTAGGACTGAAAGATCAAAGAGCTGTAGTCCAATGGGCGCGGGTAATGGCTTTGTCCAGCGTAGTCCCGGAATAAGGACTCCCCCTGTGTAAAGGGCCCTTATAGTACTCTGCAAACTCTCCACGAGGAATGTTCAGTATCCCGTTCCATTAGGTTCCCGAAGTTGAGGAAGCGTGTGCCTGAATAATGCTATAATATATTATCGATGAAATTGGGTTACACGAGAAGTCATAGTTTTAGATTAAAGACACCGATCATTGAAAGATTCAACAGGCAATACGGTGGAAAAACAACAACGCTCAACATCATAATGCGCATAAGACTATTTATTTTATTATATAGGACCACGTTAAGGCCTCTAGTGAAGCAGGGCGATTCATTCAATCACACACACACACACACACACACACACACACACACACACACACACACACACACACACACACACACACACACACACACACACACACACACACACACACACACACACACACACACACACACACACACACACACACCAATCGTTCTTCGTCTATACTGCTCACTCGATTCGGCCTAAAGGAGGTATAATCTTCAAACAGAAGGCCTGGGTCTTCAGTGTCCAAAGAGCTGTTCATGCTCGTTCATTCGTAATGAGGCGCCAAGTTCCGTAGCATCGCTGTAAACTATAGAGCGCCGTGCACCGGGAAGAAACGCGTTACGAAAGCAGGCATGGCGGCCAACACCCGTACACGGAAATCAACATCGCCGCATATATCAAACACGGGTTAGTGGCGCCTATATTGATTCGGTTGACTTCACACGTTGCGTGCATTCGACTGCTGCGCTGGCAGTGTGTTTCAATGTCACGTCGCCCGCGATGTGTAACGAAAGATTTTTTTTCCTTTTCTTTTTTTTTTTTGAAGGACCGAAGTGTAGATAAAGGTCACAGTGGTTAAACGCAGTTTTGCAAGCGCCGAAGTGTTCAATACACTAAATGCTCAAGGGAAGGTGTATCTGGCATATCAAATCAGCGCATTCATGTCAGCACATTACAAGTAATCGTTGCATAAACATGAATTCAGTATTCCATCTCATCTAGCTCACAATATACGTCGTAATATTCAACTCACAGCTATCTTTATTGACCTTCTATTTCTTTGTAACTATAGTGTTTCGTTTCGTCGTTGATACATCCGCAATGGTGTTGACATTAAATAATTAGGCAGTCAAACGTCCACAGAAGTCAATGACAACTAAAAACCTATGAGGTTTTGACAAACGTCCGTATCCCATCCCACTTTTACTTCATTTTTTTTTTGTTTACCTTTCAGCGGGTGGGTTACGGTCATTCTTCAGTCATTTCAGCGCGCCAGACAACAGAAGGCATTGAAAACCGCATAGAAGAAAGAAAAACACACAAGGCAGGCACTCTTCCATTCTGCAGCGTGCCTCGGCACTCTTAAGCGAACTGCATAACGCCTCTCGATTGTTCGAACGCGAAACCGGCGAACCGTCACTGCACAAGGAAGCCGGGCCACGTAACTGCACTGCAGGAAAAGCAACGGCTCAGAGACGTGCACGCTCGTCCTTCCGCCACCTTCGGTGCAGAGCACGTTGCCTGTAGTAACATAACGGCAGCGATGGCCACATCCAGTACACCCGGCGCAGGTTTCGGGCCGATCTCTTCCGCGTTCCCTTTCGTTTTTCCCGCCCCGTGACCTCACGTCGGTTGGCTCGCAGGCACGCTCGGTTGCGAGAGCGTCTCTATATGTATACGCACGCATCGGCTGCGTTATGGTGCTCATTGCATTCTCCCTGTGCGCGGTCAGAGATGGGGTCCCAGCGAGGTCATGCAAGTGTTTCGTTTGTTTCGCCGTAGCGGTGTCGGACGGTAGATGTACAGAAGTACGTTGAAGGGGTGCGATAGCCACACCGCCGCAGTTTGCACGGTGGTGACTTTAGTGCTCACAGTGCTAATTAACATCCGCTCCCCCCCTTATCCACAGACATTTCCAAATTTCTTCCTATGACCACACGTCTTCGGACCAAGCTACCTGTAACTTCTCCTTGCTGACCATGCAACCATAATTAACTGAATTGATACGTTTTACAGAGATCAATGATAGCGCTGAACAAGCTATACTGCTATATGAAGCGTGTCGTACTGCTGTGCCCACGTGTTGTGCGCATTCGCTGCCATGCGCGTTGCGTTCGGGACAAATGTGGCACTGAAGTATACACTGTTAATATACTGTTTCACTGAGTACAAGTCGGAACGCTTGTCTATACATTCGCGCGTGGTCCTAATTCGGACATCCACGCGTGGACATGGCTGAAGTGGACGTGCTTGCTTCTCGGTGAGCGGTGTGTCCGTGTGCGACTGAGAAGACTGGGTACATACTGGCAAACTTGTCACACCCTACACGTAACTCGTATCGCCTATAATAACGTATACAAATAATCAAGACACTCCGCACAATCCTTACAGCGAGCAAGTGCTTTTATTACTTTTATTATATTATACGAATATCGGCTCTGTGACGGCGATCCAGTGGTCTGAAGATGCCGCCATAACCCAAGGGCTCGTGGCTGACGCCTAGGCGGGGTATAGTCCGGAAATCCATATAACTTGGCGGGCACGAAATGAAGTTGTCTGTCATTTTGCGGTGCTTAAGCAGCACTCTACGACTAGATTAGTACAGCGACCACATGCATACGTTTTGCCCACTTCGCGATATCTCAGAATGTCTTTCTCGACGCTCGCTGATATCCCTCTCTCTTTCCGTCATGTTCTTCGAGGGCATTTTAACGGGCACCTATGCCTCGCAGATAGACTGATCGTACCATACACTTGCGAAGAAATGTGTGCATGTACCACCCCACTCGATTATCGGCCATGACAGAAACTGCGCACGCAGCGTGAAACGTCCACGTCAAAGGAACTTTGCGACAGGAAAGTCAATGAAGGGAGGTTGGCGGAAGTGGGCTTTCGTATGCGAGCGCTTCTTCATTGACCGGAATTCCAGACTGTTGGGATAACGCGTAGCTGACCCCTAGCATGTTTCTCTCGTTCCCTCCGCCGTGTACAAGCGTACAAACAACCTAACCGACACACTGAACTAACCGCGCGACCTCCCGCGTCCGCCAGCGCAAACAAACTAGCGTATAAAGGGACGCGTAGTGTACGGTCTCGACACCTTCTGTCGTACGTCGTGGCCTCCGCGATCGGCGGAGGCCACGCGTACGGGCGAAAGGATGCCGCACGAGAGAACGCGTATCGAAGTGCGCGGTCCGCTATCACTACTTCGGCAGCGTGGGTTCCTGGCCGCGGTGTCGCCTACGCATTCATTACGCGCTCGGGGCGGATGCCGGGCCATTCGACGAGCTCGGGGTGGCCCCTCGGGCACACACAAAAACGCAAGCTCACACACATACGCGCAACCGGGCGAAACGCTACAACACAGCCTGTTCAAGACAGATGGTCGCTGTGTCTGCCGCGGCAGGGCGGCTCGCCTTTATTATTTTCGCCCCCCCCCCCCCCCCATTCTTTTTCCGACTGCCTTTCGCCAGGTTTTCGGGCGGACCGGCGACGCGGCCATTGTTGTTATTGTTGCGTCGGTGCGCTCTCTCCTCCGTCTGACCTGCCCTGGACGACGATAGACGGACAGTTGTACGGGGAGCAGCATTGAGTGAGTGGTGAGTGCACGGGGCATAGGTTGGCCATGGTCTACGGTTGAGACGGGTGCGTGTTTGTGAGTGTATACGCGCGTGCGAGCGCGTTTAGTGTGCATCTGATAGCGTTGGGCGTGGGGCGCCTAGAGAATAGCCAGGACGAAGAGAAAGCGTAGCGGGGGAGCGGAGAGGAAGTGTTGCGGGGAGGCGAGTGGATGAGTGAACCAGAGGCCCCCCTCGGGCGACGTTTATAATAATACGCGAGCGCCCTTCTCCCCCATCCTAAAGAAAAGAGAGAAAAGCAAAATACATGTTCCTTGCCCGGCATTTCGTTGGGCAACGTTAGCGCAACCGGCGAAGGAGCACACACGCACGTGTACACGCAGTTGGGAAATCCAGGCAGGCGACTGATGCGGCGGCGGCTGTGGTTGGCAGGGGGGCGACTCGATCATCATATATTGGCAAGAAAGCGCGCGCTCCCCACAACGCATTCCACAGCTGTCACTGCGCGTTTCCCGTCTGCCCTCCTGCGTTTCTTAAACGTCGTTTTTTTTTCTTTTTATATCTCTCACCCATCTGCCTCCCCCCCCCCCACTCGCTCCGTTAAGGTTTGCGACGCAAAACGAATTAAATAGAAGCAGTGATAAAGAACTCGCTTTGTCGTGGCGCGCACAGATTAGCTTCACTTCCTGTCACTTCTGCCAGTTTCGTTTTTTCTTGACCGCCGTGTGCTTATTTTCGTGGTCTTTCCGCCCTTTTTGTTATTGTTACGCTGACACGGTCTCGAGTGGCCCCGGGCTTTCTTGAATGTCACTCGAGAAAAATAAATTCAATGCCACTGTAGCGAGAGAACGGGAGTTCTTGCGGTATAGCGTCGCAACGAGACTTGGGGCCTTCCGGCATGTTCGGGAAAAAATAAAAATGAACAAATACACGCGAGACAGGAGGGTATATATGTACGAAACTGACAGCCTTCTCTGCGCAAGCTTGTTCTAATAAAACGTGTACTATGTATACGTAATGCTTTCAGAGGGGCGTGCCCCCAAGGTCGAATTCCGAGCGGACGACCCATTTTGACATAGGTATTTGGTGGGTGACTGGAGACTTCGATGACGTATAGATGCAAACTCTGACTCACGGTTCAGTGTACCCGAGCTAGATCTGAGTGATTGAGAGAGTGAGTGAGCATGACTTAGGGATTGAGAGAGTGATTAAGTGCGCACGAGTGAGTTTTTGAGCGCGAGTGAGTGAGAGTGAATGAATGCTAGTGAATGATTAGGATAGGGAGTGATCATAGATGAAGGCAAGAAGTGCAAAGAAGTGATCATAGATGAAGGGAAGAAGAGGGAGCCTCTTCTTTGTTAGACACAGTATTATGGGAACTAGCAGACAAATATGCCACAAAGAAGCATAGGAGATATTATTAGGAGCTATTGTTATGCAAATGTGAAGAACAAAAAAAATTGACGAAAAAAGACAACTTGCCGCCGGATGGCACAGAACTCGCGACCTTCGAATAGGGTGAGTGACTGAGAGAGTTTGAGTGAGGCGTTACGAGTATAGGAAACGTACGAGCTGCGAACATTGCTGCCCGAATGTTAGTCGTTTTTGTTCAACGGTTTGTAATGTTTGCAGATCTAAACCGCTGTGATGCTTACAATGAATACGAGAGCAACATGTAACAGCTCCAGGAACAATATAGCCGTTCCTGCATTGGTAGTAATATTGACAACAACAACAAAAAAAATCACCACGAACGAATTCGCAAAAAACGTTGATGAACTTGACAATCACCAGTTCGTGGCACTTTCTCTGTGTCTTCTTACGGGTGAGCAATATTTACGCATGTCACATTAAGCTCACCGCTCCTTCACACACTGCTCAAAGTGACTCAGACTGCGGGTCCGTTGCGTGCGTTACGTCATTGCTGGCAGGACGGTAGAGTCTCTTAAAACACACACACACACACACACACACACACACACACACACACACACACACACACACACACACACACACACACACACACACACACACACACAGATAAAGAGAGATAACACTGTACATCTTAAGGCAGACTATTTGAACTACGTTCACTCACATACATAGTCGAATTCGCTACATACGCACGAGCGGCCCAAGTTCCCGCCTCTGGCCAGGTTATGTTCGCCATTATGCATGAAGGTTATTTAACGACCTCGCACCTCGAGCGCCGTGGCTGGGGTTTGTTGTGCGATGATGGATTACGCGTAAACAGCTCAGCCCTTTTTACTTAACGAGGCAGCCCCCGCACAGTGTGGGCGATCGCCGAGCCATTCTGCGGGCCTTCCAAGTGTTGAGCGCGCGATTAAAAATCAGTCAGGCGGCTAAACGGGTGTGCAGGAAAAATCGTCATCACGAAGGCTGCTCGTGGTAAAACGAATTCTCCTTTCTGATACATGAACAGGATCGAATCCAGAAAACTCGCAATGTTTGCCGTCTGCAGTACCTCGTCTTTCGTTAGAGAACCATCCAGGGCCACGACTGGCTGGTCTATCGTGGGTCTCACAGAAACAATTGTCAGATAACCACAGCGGCGCCGCGTATGAACATAAAAACGGAACGATCGATAGGAAAGTAATCCGTTTTAAGGTTAATTTAGCTAAAATATGTCATAACAGTCAAGTAGGCATGTCTCGAAGTTTAGGCGTGAGTGTATATATATATATATATATATATATATATATATATATATATATGAGATCTAACAGACAGTAATGCCAAGGAATAAACAGGGGAATTTATTAGAACCAATGGAATGTAAATATGAAGAAAGAAAAATGGGTGAAAAAATAACCAGTCGTGAGCAGGAATCGAACCTACGGCCTTCGAGAAACGCGTTCGATGCTCTAACCCCTGAGCTATCACAGCGGCCTTCCCTTCATTCCTTGGCATTACTGTCTGTTACATCTCATTAATATTGTGTCAAAACACGGAAAAACGAGCTCTTAGGTATACACTTCTTTCCCTTATTCATTAACGAGGGTCTCGTACTGGTAGACTTGGTGTCATTAGGTTGTATAGGAGCGACTATTAATCAGCTGCCCGCTCGTAATAAGTTCACGTGCTACGTGACGCCAAACATGCGCATAAAACAGTTTTTCACACTCGTCGCTTGGCTTATAGATGGCGCTGGCGCTGACTGACACTCCTACTTCTAAATTCACATATAAACCCAAAATGTGTATATATATAGGTGGGTCTTAAAATTAATCTGCAGAAAACGAAAGTAATGTTCAACAACCTCGGAAAGGAGCAGCGCTTCGAGATAGGTAACAGTGCACTTGAAGTTGTCAAAGACGATGTCTACTTAGGGCAGGTAATAACCGCAGAGCCGAACCACGGGATTGAAGTAACTAGAAGAATAAGAATGGGGTGGAGCACATTCGGCAAGCACTCTCGATTTATGACAGGTAGATTGCCACTATCCCTCAAGAGGAAGGTATATAACAGCTGTATCTTGCCGGTACTTAGCTACGGAGCAGAAACCTGGAGACCTACAAAGAGGGTTCAGCCTAAATTGAGGACGACGCAGCGAGCAATGGAAAGAAAAATGGTAGGTGTAAAATTAAGAGACAAGAAGAGAGCAGAGTGGATTAGGGGACAAAATGGGGTTAAGGATATCACAGTTGAAATAAAGAAGAGGAAATGGACATGGGCCGGGCATGTAGCGCGTAGCCGGATAACCGCTGGTCATTAAGCGTAACAAACTGGATTCCCAGAGGAGGCAAGCGGGTTAGGGGGAGACAGAAGGTTAGGTGGGCAGACGAGATTAAGAAGTTTGCGGGTATAAATTGGCAGCAGCAAGCACAGGACCGGGTTAACTGGCGGAACATGGGAGAGGCCTTTGTCCTGCAGTGGACGTATTCAGGCGTCTCCTTTTCGTATACCAATCGACGTCACATATACTCGAACCGAAGCGGCAAGACATCAGATGAGCGTATAAGCGGTGGGAAACTCCTCATCACCGCGCAGCACACATGTGTATGGAGTAGCCTGAACGCGTGTATACGATTGAGCGCATGTGCTCAACGCAGCGACCACAGAAACGTAAAGACTCGGTCCACCGCTTCAGAGGTGATCACTCCTCTGTCTCGCGCGAACTCCTGCCCCCGTAAGTTATGCAAGCGGCCGGCCCGGCGCATCTTAAATCTCGCGTGTCGCGTGTATCCAAGCGCCGTGTAAGGGCGTTATGCACGAGCGCTCGCTGCTTTCTCACGCGTACCCTAGAAAATGAGCTGGAATTGAGGCCAAGATATACAACAGGGTGATCAAACTGACCAAACCTATAGCGGGCTGCAGCAGTCACGCAAGGACCGGGGCACTAGAGATGGTTGAAGTGGTGAGTCGGTAAGCGAAGAAGGTGAGTCGGTAAGCGAAGAAATGTGCTCTGCACTCGACAGAGCACATTTGTACCTCACATTACCACATACGATCAATCATTTCAAGGAGGATTGTGCTCAGAATTCAAGAGATACATTGATGCAGTTCTCCACAAGGACTAAAACCTGGCCTTCGTTTTGTGCATCCCCGTCTTTTTAGCATGAGATCAAAATTTTTAGCAAGAAATCAGAGAAGGAGCCCGGTGGAACTGCGTTGCAGCAACACAGGAAGAGCCGGCGTTGAATCGTATGTGTAGAAGGGGCGGCTCAGTGAGGTTCGATCGGAAGATGTCGAAAGTGAGTTCGAGAGGTTGAAAGGAGCCATGCTTCGTCGTTAGAAAGAAATCAAAAGGAGGCAGCGATCCGAGGAGACGGACTAAGAACGAGCGGCACGCCTCGAGAAGCGTAACCATCTATCATCATCATCATCATCATCATCATCATGATTAAATCCACTGCAGGGCAAAGGCCTCTCCAACGTTCCGCCAGTCAACTCGGTCCTGTGCTTGCCGCTGCCACTTTACACTCGCAAACGTCTTAATCTCATCTGCCCACCTAACTTTCTGTCTCCCCCTACCCGCTTGGGTATATAACGGTATATACAGAGAACCAAACTAAACAATAAAATTAACTGCACCTCTCGCTGTACGCACTCTCAGGCATAGCTGGGTTGAGTCACACTCAATTTTTTTGCCCGGTAAATTGAAACGCGATCCGGCGATCCTTCGCCTTCTTCTGAGGCGGCACCTCGCCTCAAAAAAAAAACCCGCGCTTGTCTCGACAAGTCACAGAACGTGGCATCTGTATAGCAACCGTAACAACCCCTTCTCTTCACGAGCGGTGCAATTCACTGTCGGAGCATGTCTGAGAAGTTTCGTCATAAAGAAGGAACGCGTCACGGCGTGTTCTCAAGCGTGAACCGGAAACCGTGGCTATATAACGTATATACACATATGCACGCATGGCGAAATTCGCCCGAACGCGAATCGCACAAGAAGCTAAACAAGTATAGAACGTCCACTATAGGACAAGCGCGCTCTATATTGCAGTCGCGGCAGCGCGGACTCGCATTCGCCTTCCCGTCAAGCACCGATCCTGCTGAGGGTCGGCCCTGTGGCAGCCTGTGCGCGCTTGCAAGTGCGAATTAAGCCGTGACGTGTATTGCCCTTTGCGGTATTCCAGAGAGAGAGAGGAGGTGGGGAGGAGAGCGCACACACTTAAAACACGGATAGAGACGTGATATGCCAGGCTATTCTCGCGTATTCACTGTCGTCTTCATTGGAAATACGGGTAGAGAGAAAGAGAGAGAAACGCGGGATGGGGGAGGGGGGGGGGTCGACTTTACGCGCTCATGGCGTTCAGACATTGCCGCTGGTGTGACCGAGAGGAGCTTCAGCTCGGCTTGTTCCACGGTATACTTGAACGCGGCCTTGAACCACACGCACAGAACTGCTTGAAGAGGCGGTCTCCGTCCTCTTCTAATCATCGGGGCGGCTGAGGCAAACGAGGCGACCGCGACCACCCACGTTGACGGCGGAGAAAGGCGATCGGTTTTTTGCCCCCCTTCACCAAAGAACAACGGACGTGCGCGGACTTGCAGTCCTGGAGTGCCCCACGGAGTTCCCTGCAGACGGAAATCGCCAGGCGTTGTGATACACTATGCCGGCAGGAAGGCCGTAACATGGGGTGTATCCGTGTATACGGATGTACTTATAAGGTTTATTGAGAGACAAAGAAAATGCCTCAGGCCTTGTTTATTAATACGCGAGGTGCTCGTAAAATGTGTTTGCCGCTTTTAGTCGCGTGTAGCTGTGCGTGAGCTTGCTGCAATAATTCACAGTAAAAAAAGTTGGGCTAGTTGGAATGCTTGCACTATTGATGTAGCTATACGTATACAAGAGACGAAAACGAAATGTCCTGTGCGCTCTGTGTTCCTTTCGTCTTCGTCTGCAGCGCAGCGCAAATCATGCAATGATTTCACCTTTTGGAGTTTGCACGAAATAGCGAGGTGCGTACATTCTCTACGGCAACAAGCGCTGTAAAATAACCTGTTTTCTGTGAGAACCACTATACGAGCTTTCGCCCGTCAGTGGACATGGAAAGGGTCCAGGTGGTCCAGGCCTTTCTCTGCATGCCTATGCGATTTTCCTGGTAAAATATCGCGCGCTGAGGCACCGGGTATCGCTGCGGCTTGCTGAAGACGACAACTTCGCGTTACTTTATAGATTTGTGCGCGTTACACAAGTAAATTCTACGTACTCTTTGCAACTTTTCATTGTCATCAAAGTGTTCAAAGATTGAAACGGAACTTAGGCAAAAGAAAAGCCGTGCATCTTACGGAAGGGGCGTAGCCAGGAATGTTTTTCGAGAGGGGAAGGGCGGTCACGCACCATAATTATAACCCTGCGTGTGTATGTGTCTGTGCGTATACATGTATGTATTCATGTGACGTGGAAAAATTACTCCGGCTACGCCAGTGATCCTGATCCAAGGTGTCGTACCGATGTATACGAGATAAAATAGACACTCCACTGAAGGACAAGATTCAACCATTAAGTTAACCATTAATGCATATTAAGGTTAGAGTCCCTGCATGGAAATTTATAGCAGTAAATAACGCAGATTGATTTTTTTCGTTCTGCGTTCTATTGGCAACAAAATATTATTTATACGGACGATGTCGGGAGCTATTGATTGGTACCAAAAAAAAAATCTATATAGTTCCTCAGTATCTGGGGTACCTAGGCAGTTTCATATATACTTTTCCATTTATTGGTAATGTATAGCGTACGAGGCCTGTACAGTATTGCACTTGTATAGTACAAACGATGAAGGAAACTAGCTCACGGACATTCGAGCATGGTGCCGCACACTTGGCTCGAGAAAAAGAACGACGAAGCGGCAAGGAAGTGCCCGTCGGCAATCATTATCGAAAGAAACTTCGAAGGCATTCTGTTACAGGGCATTTTACCGGGCTTCTCGAATGCACAATAGCTGTAAGCTATTATGCATTCTATTACGTCTTAAATGCCACATTTAACGATGTGCACTTTTTTTTTCATACGACGAATTCCGCAACAGAGAACCCCGCATACGACTGCGACGTAATCATCCAGGTGTTATCGTACCGCACCAAACGGCAAGAGTCAAAAGTCGTGCCGAAACCGTTTAGACCACTCGCTTAATTTCTCCCCCGCGGCAGCAACGCAGCTAGGATACGAAAGTTGCGCACGCATTATCTAAACAGCTCTGCTCCGCATTTCTCTAACTCCCCATCTTTTTCTTTCTTCTCGCAGCCTCGCCATCCAGTCAAAAGACATAACATAGACGCGGGCTTGCACGGGAGTGCGCGGGAGCTTTCTAGCAGGGGTTGATTTTCGTCCACCCTTCTCTCTCTCTCTCTCTCTCTCTCTCTCTCTCTCTCTCTCTCTCTCTCTCTTGTCACTTGCTCTTCAGTCTCTCTGCTCGAAACACTAAAAGAACCTCGAAACTTCCTTCGTCCCTTCCTCTATTTTGAGTCGTTCTTTTTTGCTTTGCGTCAAAGCGACGAGCGGCCTGGTGCGCAGGTGTTTTCTTCGCATCACGACTGCGAACCGGGTTAATGCTCGGCTCGTGCTGCCCAAATTTGGCGCGATGGATGATACGCCGCGCTACGGCCACAACGGTACGCACGCGACGTTATACGTGCACCGAACTCAGAGGATATAGCGTTCAGTGTATACGCGCGAGCCTGCGAGATTATGGAAGCGGACCGCGGCGGCGCTGCTTGCATGCTATTTACGGTCGGTTACGAATCGGAGACAATGGGCAGTTGCGGCACACGCGGGAGATCGCAAGTATGCGGCATTGGACCCGACCGATACCAGCACAGCTTGCTCGCAGATGTTGCAACGGGGTTCTGCGCGAGCGTCGAGACTTAGGACGCAGTATAGAGGTTGTCTCATGCCATCGCGGGAGCTCGTGGCCAGCAGGCAATGTTTAAAGACAAGTATAGGGTACAAGATGAGCGACATGCATTTGTTTCGTGATGCAGTCCTGCATCGCGCATGCGCGCACACACACACCAGTGGCGGATACAGGGGGGTGGAAAGTATAGGGGCGAACGCTCCCTCCTCAGAGTCTGTGTCAGCTAGCAGCCCTCCCCCCCCCCCCCCTTCATCAGTTTAGTGCTTGTAGCCCACCTCCGATCACCAATTAGAACAAATGAGTGAAACCTTCGCGAGCACAGTATTTATGCTATATGAAGGGGTTTTTCTGCTAGTAAAAACAAAAAATTGGCTCAGCGAGGCCAGTGTAGCTAACGCTACAAAAGTCATGACCAGGACACCGTCTCCAGGCCCTTGGTACACAGAAAATATAATATAATATATATATATATATATATATATATATATATATATATATATATATATATATATATATATATATATATATATATATATATATACGCTTTGTACCGTTACGAATACAAAAAATTACGAAAAAACTTCGCCGCGAAGTTATAGCGCGAGAACAGAACGACGACGCAGAGACAAGAAGGACACGAAGGACGTGTCTATTGTCTTTGCGTCGTCGTTCTGTTCTCGTGCTATAACTATCGTCACGTCATACCAACTAGCCCAAGCTGCCACACTTCGCTGCGAAACACGATTTTACGGTGTTCCAGACCGGATGATCAAAAAATCGTTTTCAGAGATCGCCTAATGCGCACAGTTGATACGACTTCCAGCACCAGAAGTGGCCTTCGGAATCAGAAATGACCTTCTATACCAGAAATGGAGTAAAATATGAGTGGTACAAAGCCGAAGAGGGGCCCAACGCAGCGACGTTCTCATAGATGACGAAGCTACATGCGCATTACAAGAAAAGTACACGAGAAGGCGACGCATGCACGGTGGGCCATTGGTACATTTTGCGGCTGCACTGCACCCCCCCCCTCCCCCACTTGTGTGCAGGGTGGGGCAGCACTCACGTATAGCAATAAAGCTTCAAGACATCTTGTTCCGGCTTGCATAAGTTTATTCGCTTGCTTGTTTGTTTGCATGCTATACTTACGCGAGGGTGCGGCCCTCACGACAGACGGCCGCGCATGCGCAGCTGGCACGCCACGCACCACGCACGCTTCGATCACCGTGGGGCGCGTGCCTTCACGCACCAAGCACGGCGACGCGTGGCAGGCTCGAGCCATGGAGCTGCCGCCGACGCAGGTGTGAACGCTGCAACTCCACGCAATTACATGTACGCGTCTTAATTTTTTTCAACGCAGTCGCCGGTTATTTTTTGTTTGTGGACAGGAGAAATCACTGCAATTCGAGGCAGGTCACGAGCCCCCCCTTGCCGTAAGGTGACCCGCAGACTAAGATAACCAAACAAATAGTCGCATTCCAAGCACGCTTCCAGCCGGCATGTTGTCGAATCGAACGTTTCTGTGAACTGAGAGAGAGATATAGAGAAGCGGACACAAGTCACACTCCGGGAGCCCCGAATGCCTTCATAAACAAGGGCCGGCGTGCGCCTGTCTCGCGCTCTGCGTCGCCGACCATCTGCCGCTTAAGGTGACGGTACCACCGTCGCCATCTTGCGAGTAGTTTCTGCTTGAGCCACCAGAAGACGCCACTAAGTCACGTTTGGAAAAAAGGGAGGAAAATGCACTCTCCGCCGTCGTAGCATGCAGTGGCCAAGAGCCTGTTCCTGCTGGAACTAATCCATTCTTTTCGGGGGTGCCGCTGCTCCCATATCTCCTTTGAAACGTTTCAAATGTGCGTGACGCCCCCCCCCCCCCCCCCGCTCCCCAATAACAACAACAGCAACAAAAAAAGGCACGGACCCGAGAGCCTTTGTACTCCCGTGCAACTGTCCGGAAAAGAGGTGCCTCTCTCTCTCCTGGTAACGTATAACTATTTACAATAGAGCGCTGAACCGCGCTGCCGCAAGGGTTGCTGGAAATAATGGTTTGGTTTCTGAACCAACTCTTTCTCTTCCTCGCTGAAAAAGAGTAGAAAGAAAAAGAGTAGAAAAAGAGTAGTTCTCGAGGAAGTTCTTCAGTGGCCCTGAATACCGGCAGTGCTGGGTCGCGTGGAACAACGCCGACCTTGTGCACGTGCATAGTAATTATAGATTTCTCCACTGTCAGCAGCTTTGGTTCGACTGTGAATGTAGTGTGGGTGTCGCGCATGGTCCGCTTGATACTTATGTCGCTACATTCAGAAGCTACTCATGGCTCGCTAACTAACGGCTTGCAAAAGAGTTACTGCGCATATGCGAGTAAGCTTGTTTTCCACACGAAAGCCTCAACCACAGACTAGCAGACGAATAATTTTTTTCCCATTTACCACTAATCCCTGTCTTTCCTTTCTTTCGTTTTCTCCTTTCTCTCAGTGGAAGAGGAAACTTACAATGAGGCGTGACATTCCTGAAGTACGTTTTGAGAAGTCTTGGTGCTGATCCTGCCCCTTCGTATGAATGTGGAGTGGTGAACACGTTTAGAGCGAGAAAAGCAGTCAGGGAAGCAGAAGTTTTACAGGTATTTGCAAAGTGGGCGCCAGGTGCAACACCCTCTACGACGGAGTTGCCTTGTCGGCGCTTTCGGGAAACGGGAGACAGCATGAACGAATGGACTCGCAGCGCGCCGTTGAGTACACAACGAGCGCGTAGCAATGGGCATTTCTGAGAACGCGGCATCCGCTCCCGTCGTAGTGTGATGACGTCAAGAGGCCTCAGCTAGTTTAGAGGGTATTAGGGCGAATTAATCTTGCCCGCCCGATACAAAGGGATCAGCCTCAAATCATCAGAGTCAATGGGCCTTTTTCAGGTCCGAACAGCGCCTCCAGTGGAGATCACCGAAATCGAAACTGGGAGTCCGTGGCCTCCGAAGTTATCCGCCACGGCCCGGTAGAAAAATCTCGTAGGCCTGGTATTTTTCGGGATAATTTGCAAACGACGCCAGGTGCCCTTCAGTTCGCACCTGTCGCCGCCCTGTGCAACGTTTATAGAAGCTGTTTGGCTCTGTTACTCCCCCAAAACATGGCGTCAAGTCACCACCACTTGCACCACTTCGCATGCGCAGGCTAGTCTCCCGAAAAAAAGTCCATTGTTATCCTAGTTCAACCGGCGTCACGTGAAATATTCAAACACACATACACTGCCAGACACTCGTCACCTCCCTGCGATGGGAAAGCGCGCTTCAGATAATGTCCTACAGGCTTCAAAAATATGGGGAGGCAAGGTCCAGTTCTTTGTGTCCTTCAAAAACGCTTCTACAGTCACCTGAGTACAAAGGCGAGCAACCAAGCAATTCCTGGAATCTTTGGCACAATAGCCTAACCTGCTGGCTATGCATTCCTGATGTACAGTGCAACACGCTTTATTCCCTTCTTCCTTTCTCTCTCTCCTTCTCTTTCTTTCTTTTTCAGCAGGATTTAGCCACTGAAGTCTAAAGAAGTCCATCCGTGTTTTGGCGGCTTAGTTATGTTTAGAAGCGCCACTTTTGACGAACATCGGAACTGACGTGAAACAACTTGATGGTTTTTTGACAGATGGCGCCACCGTCAGAAAGTGTTTGCGAGCTTTATTATTTTTGAAAAATATTTTGTTTCAAGCACCGCTTCGTAAAGTTAGTGAGTACTGGTGATTACAAGACACTACATGGTCCTGCTAATGTGCAATACTTGTTGTGAATTAGCCTACAAAAGACAGAAAAAGGAAATTTGCACGAACCTGGCAAGAAGAAAAATGAGCTGAATTCACTGCTGTCCTACAAATTTTCTAATTAACTTACGACAATTTTCTCTTCATAGAAACCTAGGGAAAGGCTTGCTGATTTATTATTGAAGATTTCAGAGTTTCAGCTTGGATAGTTTTGTCCCTTCGTCGGTAATGCCTGACCAAGTAGCGCCATAAATTGCCGTATTAAAGGAGTAATAATTCAAGAACTGTTCATTAGAACACAAAACAACTTCGCGTACACATAATGTACATTGTAGCCTGGAAACCCATTCAATATTGTTGTTCTGCACAAAATAGAAAAAAAAGTTATTTACTCATAAACTTTCATTCTTTTGCCCATTTTTATTAGAGTGTGCACCAATTTCTAATTGCTTTACTGGCAATATCTCTTCATAGAAACCTTGCATAACGCTTCGTTAAAAGGCTCAGCAAATTTCATTTTGTTATGTTGGACAGTTTTGCTGCACTGGCAGTACAACGGAGGCTTGTACAGCAAAAACGCTGTTTTTTGCTCACACTGTTTTAATTGCCATGAAATAACACTCCAGACTAGGCGAAAATACTAGTTGTCATTAGAAAGCGGAGAACGTAAACTTTCTAATGCAATAGAACTCATATTCTTCCATTGAGCAGAGCAAGCACAGTGAGCCAGTAAACAACGACTAAAATGTCGAGCTCTTGCCACTGGAGTGGGACCGCCACCTTAAGGGGACCGGCTGTGCGGAACACGGATTCAACGAAACAACAACGTGATGATGATGAAATAAAAAGAAAAGCGTAACATAAAGCAAGAAGCTGGCGCGCCGTCGTGTGAGACAGGTGGCGCGCGCGCGCCCCAGGTCTTACCACGTCTGCAGCCTTTTTTCTTTCTCCAAGGCCTCTCCCTCCCAGCCCTCTCCACACGTCGCCAGCGACCCCTCTTGGCACGCGTTCATCGACAGGGTCCCCCAGTCTTTCACCCGTCGTCGCACTTGGCCGTTTGTTGATCTCTGCGTGGCGTTCTTCTTATGCCGTCATTTCCAAAGACGATCGCCCTGAAGCGGACCGAGGTTAAACTTCCTCACCGAACCTCTCGACAACAATTGCCTCGGGCACGACGCTTTACTTTTTTTTTCTTTTTAGTTTTTCTGTTTTGTTCACTTGGTAGTAGCAAGGACCGCGGACGTGAATGCTTGTTTTGCCCAACGTGCAATACGTATCTTCGTGTCGCTTTGTTTCGAGACCAGGCATGAGCGGCGCGGACCGCTTAGCCGAGGGAAGTGCGACAGGCAGGGCGCCGGAAAGCGAGCATGCCGAGCAAGAAGCCGCCCTCCTTTCCCGCAGCGCCGGCCATCACCGGGACCATCAGTTGGGAGCGCGCTCTTCCTTTGACCGAGCACCCAGCCATCAGCGAAGTGACCCCCCCAGCACACCGGACGGTCACCGGAAGGCCCCTTCCTTAGGTCTTTTTGGATGCTGCTGCGACCGTTCGCCCGTATAGTTCGAGTTGTGTTTGTTCTTCCGATGCGTGCGCCTTTAGAAGAGTGCATCATTTTGGAGGCCGTGGCTGTCGGTGATAACGGTTCGACGTGAGGGTGCTCAGCCGTGGCTGCACCACCAAGCAGAATGCGAAAGAGACCCCGCACCTAGACACGCTAATTAAGTCCGGTTTTTTCCGTGACGTCACAGCGAATGCGAACTTATATTGGTGTCTCTCGAAAACCGTATTTTGGGAGTGTCTTCGAAAAAGAGAGTACGGAGAGAGTACGGTTGTGTGGTCGGAGGTTGTACTGAACGTAAAGGTCGTTACCGGCAAGAGTGATAACCACTGTGCACAGTAAAAATTTTACAAATAGTTCACCCCGATGCATACTACGTGATCAAAAGCAAGGAAGAAGTCTCAAGCTGACACCAACGCTTTGGCGAGGGTTGAGTGGATGAAGAGCAATGACGAACACACGCACCTATGCCGAAACGTCATCTCCAAACTGAGGCACCACTTGATCGCCCGTTTGAGTCTCCACCTTCTAATACACCATTCGTCAGGCATGTATAGTGAAGGCCCCAGCCGACCAATCGTGACGTCCACACTGCGCGCGTAATCGGCATTGCAGCATCGACGTTCATGGTTGATATCTACTGTTCTACTGTTCATGGTTGATATCTTAATGAGTGCATAGATAGAGAGAGGATGAACTGCCTCGTAGAGCTAATAAACGTTGGAGTAAGAACAGGCGAATCCAATAGAGAATGGTGATTAACTACAGATGCGCCTACGGAAGCAATCTATAATTTCAAACTCTCTTGTTCAATAGGCTTTATTCGAAAATTTGGAAAAACATCTCACATCGAGTATACAGTACTTCGGCCACGAATGACATAATGCTAAAGTCTGTTGTCAGAATGGAACAGCGCACGCCAGAGGCGATGCAGATAGAGCACTTCGCACCTGTGTTGTATTGTAGATTTACAGTTTCGTATACTCCGACCCGCTGACTTTATAGAAGCCCTAGCTTTGAAAAGTGATAAAGCCCGCGTCCTTCGCTCTCCAGATCTGAACGCACTATTTAAAATCAGCCCACAACTATATTGTCTTTGTTTCCGTTGTAATTAGGCATGTAGCCAAGTCGTACGCGGCTTCGCCTACACGAGAACCGTGACTGCAACTGTTCTATCGAATGTCGTCCAATGGTTGGTTCTGGAGATATCTATTAAACGTGCTGAACGCGCCTGCATGTTATACCAGTGTGTGTCACGTAGGTTTCGCGGCACTGCACAGATTTAGTGAGGGTACAGCGCCACGCGATAGCTGCCCGGGCCCCGCGTCACACCGTTGCTTTCTAGCGCCTTTATGGTTGGTTGATGGAGACGCGCTTTTCCGAGTCAATTCGCAGCGCCAGGGTCCACGCGCTCCTTGTTCTTACTTTTTTTTTTTTCTCGCAACATGCATTCGAGAGAGAACAGCTGCTCCCGTGGCATGCGTGACCCTGCGCCGGAGACGGTGCTTTCCTGCAAGAGCGCGTGGCGCCCCTCTCATCCCGCTTCTCAAAGCGGCCACCTGGCAGCCTTGAGGAAAGTTCGGTGGCGCGCAATCACTGCTCTAAAAAAGACCCCCGCGTTGGGTTCGAGGAATTGCCCTTGTGTACAGGCCTGGAGGCATGGGTGCTTCACATGCGTAAGGACTCGTCGGGAGAGAATTGATAGACAGCGGAGCACACCTGGAGACTCGGATGAGGTATTGGCGCAACGTGAAAAGCTGCATAGGGTAGCCGACATGGTTACTACAGTACCAGGTTAACACCGCAACCTTTTCATCTTCCCGTCTCTCATGTGATCGAACATAAAACTCGCAGTGTTTGTTGTTGTCGTTCATCGGCGATTTCCGAGCGAATCCCGGGGAAACGATCAGACAGTGACAAGATAGAAAGTATACGTGATGCGAGAAAGGTATATTAACACACAGGCACGGCGAGGTAAATGTGTGTTCACGTGCCTCTTTTCCGTTTGCGTCCGTACGTGCCTGGAGTGGACGCGTCCGCCAATTGATTGATTGATTTGTGGGGTTTAACGTCCCAAAACCACCATTTGATTATGAGAGACGCCGTAGTGGAGGGCTCCGGAAATTTTGACCATCTGGGGTTCTTTAACACGCGTCCGCCAAGGTTCCAATACAACAAGCCCGCACTGCATTACAAAAGACAAGTTTCGCCAAAGGTGCCGCGCGCCACTCCTAACACGATAAGGAGTGGTGCATTTGTAATGAAAATACCTGTACCTGTACCTCTTCAATCAACACGTTACAAATACCGACCAAATGCACACAGATCTACCAAGGGTTCTTTTTTTTTAAAAAAGACTGTGCACTACATTTCACACAACATGCAAATAAGACATTCTTATTTGTGACGAAGACACTATATACGACTGATACCACGCATTATCGCATCATTTGTTTGTATACGCGACAGCCATATAATGTCTTTCAGTCAGATATTGCTGGAACAACTTAG
Organism: Rhipicephalus microplus; assembly: GCF_043290135.1. Classification (NCBI taxonomy): domain Eukaryota; kingdom Metazoa; phylum Arthropoda; class Arachnida; order Ixodida; family Ixodidae; genus Rhipicephalus; species Rhipicephalus microplus. Next base: position 53,588,536 of record NC_134702.1, read on the forward strand.
AGAATGTTATGTGCACGTAAGTTACGTAGGAGGTGTGAGACTTTTTTGCTCGACAAGTCCACATACAGTTGAACCGATCAGTAAGTGTATCCTGGTGGCTCGTGTGCGAAAAATACGAATCAATGTGTGCGTAAGCGTTCTTACGTTTCTCGAACGTCACGGGCGAAGGACCGGTCTCAATAACGATTCTATCGCGAAACAAGCATGCCGCGAGAAATGCCCCTGATTCAGTAACTCGATTGCTGTTTCCCATTCTCCTGATTGAGAAGAACGGTGTCTCGTTCGTTCGTTTTCTTTATGTTCTGTGTGTTTAATTCTTTCTTGCGCGCCCCCATTTCAGAGCAAAGGTTCGTCGCAGTTAATGAATATTCTCTTCTCTGATAGCCAAGCGGAAAGTTCGAACAAAAAGATATTGAAGCCATCTACATTCAATTATTCGCAATTCTCCTGCTGCGTTGTTGGTTCCTCGTTGTTGTATTGCACTATACAATAGAACTTCGTTGGCAAGTTCCTGCTTAATAAGATTTCCCACTTTACTCTATACTGTTTACATAAATATTTTTTAGCAATGTTTTCAAATTGGTTCTTTCAGAAGCAATGCCGGGACAGAAAAGAAGCGATGCTCGGCGCGCGCCAACAGCGCTTATATGTAAAAAAAAAAAAAGAGAAAAACTACGACAAATGAACTAGCAAAAGAGAATGATAATAAAGCCAGTCCTCTTAATTAAATGATCATCTCATGTGATTGCGCAATATATATCGCCTATATACTCGTCGCAATCGTCTCGTCAACCCACCGCTCGCGTATATTAGGCGGACATGTGACCATTTATATTCCAGCCTTCTATATTTTCCCGCCGAGAGCAATTATGCACGAGACCACCACTCAACCCCGCACACGATTTAGTATTGCACCGAATGAAAGGCGGTCGAGGTGGTATTTCACCTCCGCAATGTTAAGTATATAGTATTCGCTGCGAAGTGCAGCTCTCTCCCACGCGAAGGACATCATGTCGCCACGGTAACGCTCGTCTAATCAACGAGGAGGGCGCATCTATCGCTTCCCTCCCTATCCCCCTCTGTCTCTTTCCCTCTTGCGAGAGGGCTTCGGAACAGAAAATAGAAGACCGCCGATAGAGTGCTGGTCTCTGCGGTTTTTCCCTCGTCCGGCTGATCCCAGCGAACGACCGCGTTTTCTAATCGACTGGGCCGGTCGGATCGTCTGCTCCTCCGTCCCATGCGCACACGTGTGTGTGTGCCACCGAAGGGAGGCTCTCTCTGCTGCTGCTGATTGTTTCTGGTGTTTTCCCCGGGGGTGCCACACTCACCCGCGTACAAGCTGCCTTTTCACTTTTCTCCCTCTTCCCGATCAAACCGCCTGCGTTGTTTTCTTTCTAGTCAGCATGTCAGTTCTTAGAACCTTCTTAACAGGACGCGTGTTTGATTTACCTCAGTGTTTTCCTTCAAAATTATCTCTCTCTCTCTTTTCTTACCACCCAGCTTCTCCTTTGTCCCACCTTATTAAGGCGAAAGCCTTAGATCAAACGCGAAAATTGGTCAGGTCACGATGACGTCACAGGACGCCAAAACTGTTGACGTCCCCATAACGTCACGTAACGTGCCGTCCCATGATGCTTTCTTTCATTGCATACCAGTAGCCATTGCGCGGTTGCATTTCGGCGAGCCATAAGTGTATCCGGATGCAAACTTTGACTTACTCTTGAACAGAATTTCGATTGAGCGAAATCCTCGATGCGTTCGCCTAAGACGATTCGAAGGTGATAGCCATCTTCTTTCTTCCACGTCGATGTACTGACGTCGCATGATGACGTCATCGTGCGATGTCATGTTATGTGACGTCGCAGACATTTACGATCTGTGTCGTCGTGATCATAAGCGTGCCCACAAAAGGGGGATGTCACGTGATAGAGTGAGGGTGCAAATTCAGCTTTACACGTTGACAGAAGGGTGGTAAGGTGTTGCGACGACCTCCCTCCTTCCTCCTCCCCCCAACTGGAAGAGGAGCCCTGCGCACAGCTATACTCATATCGCTATATGGTGACATCATCACGATTATTAGTTGCGTCACTTGTGTTGAAGTCAACGATCTATAGATCGTTGACTTCAGCAACGCGAAAATATATCGTCGCGTTTTGTGAGGCATATAAGCCTTTCGCCTTCGTCTACTGCGACAGAGGTTCAGTTGCCGATGCGAGGGTAACCTTTTTTCTCCCTGCTTTATCGTGTTTTATTTTTCTTCTTCAATCGAGACAAGACAGGGCGTGTTTCTTCCACCGTACTTACTTGAAGCCACACAATCGGAGCCCCTTCCGCGTCATCCCGCTCATCGTTGTATCCGACTAAACACGGCACGCGTCCCTCTCCGAGTTGAGGGAGTCGAGAGGCACCGCCGCTGCCGCGGCAGATGCATCTACGCGTGCTCCGCCACCCGCTGAGCAGCGACTCCGTATATCTATCTATATATATATACACACACACACACACACACGATGCGTGCAACGCGCGAGGGACAGAAACCTAATGATAAGTAAGAGAAAGAGGGCAAAAACTCGCTCGAGAACTTGAACTCTCTCGAGACGGACGGAGAAAGAAGGTCCTCGCCCGTGGATGTAGCGAGAAAGCGGCGGCAATGCCAAGGATGGGAGGAGAAGAGGCCGGGAGATCGCGAGCGGTCCGACCGGCTTCGCTCGATGTTCGCGTATTGCGGTGCCGGTGCGTGTGGGTTGCGTATTCAATCCGGTACGGCGCGTAGGAAAACAAGAGCGTGGAGGCCTCAGGAGTGAAAGTGTGCTATAGGTTCTAGGGCCGCGACACAAAGGCGCGTATAAACCTCCCTGTGAAACGCTAGCGCGAGTGTATCTAAAAGTCGATGCATAATGTTCGGCAGAAATCGAAATTTTGAAGTTAGCGCGCAATGGTATTGGGCAATCACTTACTAACTTTGCATAAAATATTCGTGAGAGTGACCGTCAGTCCCAACGGGCAATGACCATGTCGGCCCTAGGAATAGCGGCACGAGTGTTTAATTATGACTGTCCACTGCCTCCTACAAGAAAAAAAAAAGCTTGTCCCACCGGCCGAAATCACTGTAGACGTCTACATATGCACACGATTTCAAGGCTGCCTCCGCCAGATGTAAGTCTCTTCCTGTACTAAAACCGTAGAGATTGTGCAAAAATATGTGCCTCTGTCAGGCTAAAAGTTCATATAGTTCTTGGTAAAAGAACGCAAGTTCGAGTCGACGTTTCAACAAGCGGTTTTGTTTTCTAAAGGAGTTGCTGCTTGGAAGACAAGTTCCTTGTCGAAATTTTCGCCTCTTCAGGCTTCTACCTTTCTCCGAACTAATTCTAAAATAAGCAATATAATCCAAGAATAACTTTGCAACTTTACGATGTTTCCGTATATGTCGTTTAACGAATCTGGAGTTCTCGCTCGTAGGTATAAGAGTCATCCGCGTACACTATAGATGGATGCTAAAGGTCTAAACAAAGATGCACCTAAGCGTTGCTCCCCGTTGGAAGCCGCGCACGGAAGCGGCATCCGAAAACGTCCCCATTTCCCGAGTGAAAGTTCCCGCGCGCCGAGAGATGTCACGCGGTGCACCGCGCTCAGCGGGCGAGCCATGTTCGCGTCGCTTCCTTCCCACGGAGAGGCACGGAATCGGGTTGCCGCCTCGGCGGGTGATGTCTTTCTCACGTGCGGCACGCTAAACAGCAGCGATTTCGTGGCGTCGAGGTAAAAAATACACGGTGGTTCCTGCGGCGGAAGCACCTGTGTACAGTGCCCTTATGGTGGTGAACGCTGACTCATTCTTCTGTCAACTGCAACGGAGAAAACTTCAGAGGGACGGACGGTTGAAGGTGGCACGGATCGGCCAAAACAGTGCGACTCTACTGAAGACGAAAACGAGGCTAATACACTTTCTACTCGGGCTGTGCACGTGGAGAGCGGGAGGGTGCGCGCGTATGTTTGTTCGTGAGTCCAACGCCATTCGCACGTCTAGCCGTCCAAAAACCTGCAGACGCAACAAGATTGATGACTCGCGCCTGTCAAACGGCGGCTCTTTCGTGGCGGCCTCTTCAGTGAGCGACACACTCAACACTCTCCCCCGCTCTCCCTCATTTCGCAATTTTCGTGACCCCCGACATATATGGAGGGTGGCGGCCTCTTCAATGAGCGTCATACTCACTGAAGAGTGAGTATGACGCTCACTGAACACTCTCCCCTGCTCTCCCTCAGTTCACAATTTTCGTGACCCCCGACATATATAGAGGGCCACTTACCTGCCTAGATTCGGTCAACGTTCTTCCGTTGTTCCACCACACTCCCGTCGCCTCGTTATTGATGATGATGATGAAAACTTGATTGGGGTCCAGTATATTCTAACGAATTGAGAGTTACCGGAGAGCTAGCCGCAAGAGGCATTTTAATTGGTATAGTATTTGGTATAGATCAACAGCGCGCACCATTGTCAAAAACTTAATACGAAGCAGTGACAGGCAACGACTCTTTGCAAGGCCTATATGAGGCTGTAACCAACCAACGCGGTACACGGTTATGAAATCGAAACTATGCGCTCATCTGCCCCTCTACTACACGGCGTCAAGAAGGAAACTGCGGTAACCTTGACGTGGGATTCGCATGCTCATTCAAACTGTAATATACTTGAGACTAATTATGGGACATTTGTAATTGAAATGCAGGCTACATGCTTGATCCACGGTGCGTTTGAGCGTACTCGCGTTCTTCGCATTTCCGAAAGCTTTCAATGCGTTAGCATTAACACTGTCAGTGTTAAAGAAAAAAAGGTGCACGAGGCTGCGTAGAATCTTACAGAACTATCACATAGAAAAAAAGGGCGAAATTTGGACTCGTAAAGTGAATCACTCGAAGCCTGACTGGAATGTTCGCGCTGTTTTTTTTCTTTTCTTAGTACAACATGTACCATCTTGCAATTGCCCAAAACCTACTGTTATCGCAACTTCGGTAGTTAAGGTAATTGAAGGCAATGAGAGGTGACTAATTCTAATGCCTGTATCCCACGTTTGCTAATTAAGTTGATTTATATATATATATATATATATATATATATATATATATATATATATATATATATATATATATATATATATATATATATATATATATAGATAGATAGATAGATAGATAGATAGATAGATAGATAGATAGATAGATAGATAGATAGATAGATAGATAGATAGATAGATAGATAGATAGCTATGATGCGCGAGTTCTCATCGTGTCGTAGCTTGGAGGCATCGCGTGCAATCTTCACTACTTCTAACTCGTGTCGCTGCTTCCGGGAGCTGTACATCAGCTCGACGCGAAAGAGATTACGCGAAAACGCAATCTCACGAAAAGTCTTCTCATATAGCGTTCTCATCTTCTGCGCCTTCTTTTTGCTCTCTGCAGACACGCATGCATACCCACGGGTCCTTGGACCTTCGAAACAAACGCGGCTTCCATGAACCGCACAGTCTTAACTACAGGCGTCAACGGCTCCAACCGGATCCTTTTGTTTCGCGCGCCGTGGTATAAACACCACGACAAAGCGTAAAACGTGCAGAGAAAGAAGCGCATGAGCTCCCTCCGAGTTACGCGCGTTGTTCCGCATGGCTGCAACTAGTGAGTGGCGGAAATTAAAAAAAAAATTGAAGGCTGTCTAAGGAAGGGTTATAGACTTCCAGTCGAGATAACTATGCTAATGACCGCATCCGCGAAAAGAGTGCGCGCCGTGAGCTGCATTAAAGAGGGCGCGCGTGTCGCGTTTTCAGCGCTGGCGTGTTCGGTTGTGTACAAAGCGCGAGCGTGCACTGACCCGCACTGAGACGTATACGCAGCAGTGTGCACGCAGTGTGCAGCCTAAAACACTGAATCGGACCGTCTTACATGCCAGTGCATGACCCTCGAAAAATGATCTTCAATTGTTCACCCGGAACGTTCTCGTTGACATTTGCACGCACTTTACACGATGTCGTGTAGTGAAGAACCCTACGGTGACAGCGTATATAGAGTATATAGACAATACGAAACTTGGATCTACCGGTATTCTCAACAACGGTTATTCCTTCCAAATGTGCGATTGAACGTGTCGTGTGCGCCAACTGCACCGGTATATACGCTGCGTTATACCACGCATCACTGACACCATACCACACTGTGTAATGGAATCTGCATCACTACTTTCACTTCACACTGTACCATTTTATAGTAAACTTTATACTGTAAGCGGGCTACAACCTCTCTGGCTTTTATTTAGGTGGTATGGACGTTGACTACCAACCTAAACATAAGCCAGACCGAGTAGATCCCGCTTATATAATACATATCGCCCGCTTACAATACGTATAGCCGCCGTCACTCCATTGGTAGAGCATCGAGGCGCATTATCCGAAGGTTGCAAGCGCGGTTCCTGCAGGCGGCGAGTTCGCCCGTTTTACATTATTTGCATATATGCCGCCAAAACTACAATAGACTTAAAACAGTACAATAAGCGCCCTCTCTTGTCTTAATTATATGTTGGTTTTCATTGAGATTGTATCAAAGAAACGAGCTCTCAAAACTACCTTCTTTTATTCTTACAGTGGATATGACTTTTAAGAACTTTACAGCGACTTGTTTAGACCCGTTTGCAGCAAGCTGGCGTATATAGGTCGTTTAATTCACCGCTATGCTGTCGTGCTAATTATTGGTGACCTGGCGCTCCTTGGTGATAATATACGACTTTCGCACCACGAGACACTATATTAATTATCATCATCATCATCATTATTCCGAGCACCACTGCACGAAACTGTTGGAACAACCATACACGTCGCATACAGTTTACATCCGGTTATCCGGCTTCTATATACCGAAAGCGACTATACAGCGAGTCGCTTTGGTCGGCGGCAAGCACGTCCGCAGATCCAGAACGACGGCTAAGGATTGCGGCGCGCATTACTTTCGTCGTCGAGGGGCGCCTTAATGAGGCCCAGAGCTCGGCTTCGGAGGCGACACGCTCCGAAGGTCGCGCTGATAGCGCTGTCCGTGAGAGACAATGGGGCGTCTAAAGTGCGAACGCACGCGGACGGAGAACCACTATGCGCATCCGTGTGGCGCGCACGCTCGGCCCCGAGGAGGAAGAAGATGAAGAAGGAAGATTAGCCCCGCCGTCACAAGACGCTCGCACGAGATGACGGAACATGCGGGCTTCGAAGAAGGGCCCTGACAACGAAAGAGGCAAGCAGAAGTAATGCGCAATGGGCCATGCGCTTTTGAGTGATGGTGCAGCGTAGACAAGCGTTTGTCTTTCCTCGGAACTGGAGTAAAACAAAGAGAAATTAATAATAACTGGGGTTTTACACCCCAGACCACGATACGAGACGCCGTAGTAGAGGTGTGGCAGCTTGGGCTAGTTGGTATGACATGGCGTTATAGCGCGAGAACAGAACGACGACACCAGAGACAAGAAGGGCTCTGAAAAATTTGACCATCTGTTGTTAATTGAAGCGCACTGGCATAGCACAGTGCACGGGTCTTTACCATTTCGCCTCGTTTGAAACGTGATTGCCGCGACTGGGATCGTTCCCGCAACCATCGGTTCAAAAGCCGAGCACCATACCCACTGCTCCACCGTGAAGGACTAAGAAATAAAGCAAGAGATGGGGCAAGGGGAAGCCATGAAGGTTAACCAAAGAACATTTCCGGTCGGCTATAGCCTGCACTTGAGAACGGGAAAGGAGGATGCAGAAGAATGAAGAAGAGGAAGAGTCTGTCATGACGAGGCAATCATCACTATATCACCGCATAACTATGACACACCATCATTTTCAGTGAGCAGTCACAACTTGTTTGATCGCGAGAAACAGCAGCAATGCCTGTTCTGCGCGCTGAGAGCGGCTAGTGTTCGAAGCGCTTACTGCCTTGGCTTATTGAACAGTTTCGGGACTTTGTGTGTGCGCGCGAGTGTGTGTGTGAATGTGTGTTCAGTTCTGTGTGTGGCATCGTTCTTGAAAAGCGGGGTGCCTTCGGTCGCTAATGGTTCCGGGAACTTTGAGGCGAGCCCTCGCAAGTGTGGGGTGACGACGCGTGCGAAGCCACGACTCCTCCTCCTCCTCCTGCTTGTGCCGAGGCGCGAAAAGAACCAGGACTTCACACCTTAGTCCGTCTTTGTGTGCCCAAAAACTCGCACCGCTTTTTTAACGGTGTCGAGCGCCCCACCAACTTGTTTGTCCATTGCTCCGTAATCCTTGTAACCCAGTCATATAATTAAAAGTTCTGGTTTAAAGAAGATGATCGCATCTGACGCTTTTAACTGGCTGGTTAGCAACGCGCTTTTCCTAATTCTGTTAGAAAAAAGTTACCACCGCGAAGCCAACACAATGCCCTAATCGTTAAACACCGAGCCTGGGCGTAAAGTTGACAAAGAAAATAAATACATAAATAAATAAATTAATTAAAGTTATATATCTAAGACAACGCTGTTAAACAGGATTCGGCACGGTTGGCTACCAAGCACTGGGGATAGGAAGGAAATCAAGAAATAAATGTTCGCGGAAATGAAGTCCAATGAAAGCCACTCACAATACAGTGATTTCATAAGGTTGCGCTATAAACGCGGGCAATTCTAAAGAGGGGAAGCCGAAAGGAACGGAAAACTGCTGAGGCAATCATCTTCGTGCGGAGAACCGCGCGGAAATGAGAGCGCATGAGAAGCGGGGTCGCTGCAGCTGCAGGCATCGCGAAAAACCGTGGCAGCGCGAGCAGCAACGCGCCGTACTACGCTACAGCTACACGGCGCGCTGCGTCGAAGCGTGCTTTCGCGGCTCGCCGCCGTGGCGTGCAAGGCGCACGCAGTTTGGCCCGGCGCTTGCGAACGGACGGGTGCGCAGTGCTTCTCGTCTTGGCTCGACTTCGTGCGATATAGTTGCAGTCTTGTGGTAACTGTTCTTCGGGCCGCTGCCCTTTGCTAGTGATATACACCCCACACTCGTGCTGAAGGGTGAACTTGTCTGCTAGTTGGTGGACTCTATCCTATAAGAGAAAAGGCGCAAAAAAACAGGACACAAAGGGGAACGTGTTGTTGTGCATGTGCCTTTTCTGTCCGGGTTTTTTTGCGCTGTTTCTTCCTGCGTGCACCCGCGCGTCCTTTTATGTCCCTGGTATTTTGCGCTGCGTCTTCAACGGGTTATATATGTACAACAGCTTTGATGAGCGCCACTATAGGTCAACTTTACACAGCGGAGAAGAGTGTGCCCTTGGGGAAAACAGCGAGGGAACACAAACACACGTACATAGCGGGAATGCTCGACACATAGCGTGCGCGGCCTGCGCTTCTTGGCGTGCCAGTGTGCAGTTGGACAGCAAGAACGAACAGCGAGACGAAGCGCGCACTTGGGTCTGCGCACTTGGAAGGCCGTTTGTGGTCGATCGCGTGTACGTAAGTCAATGGCGAGTCACCGCGCGGCTGCATGTCGTCGCATTCGATCTCGCATGGAAAGCTCGGAGTGGCTCGAGGTTGATGTACCACGAAATGCATGGAGCTGTTCTCAGTATCAATGTGTAATCGTGATGGGCGCTGTCGTCGTGCGTTCTATCTCCGCGCGTGGCGGCGAGCTCGACCTTGCATTACGCAAAGTCACGCGACCGCACGCTGTGATCCCATAACCAATGCCATTTCGCTGAACAACAGCTATAGCTAATAATGCCGGAATAGTACGATAACCACGTGCAGTTCGCAATATCATTCTTGCATGGCGTTTCTAATTTAATGTATCACTACGCTTAGGTCGAGAATTCTGTGCACTGCACAAAATTCTCGAATTCTGTGTATGATACACACTCAAACCTTGAATTCGAGGATACAGATGGGTGCGGCCCGCGGGATTAACGAGATTCCAGCACGAGTACCCTGGCCCGCAAGACGTTTTAAAGGCTTTCTTACGGGTGCATTTAGGCGCCGCCACCCCGGGTTTTTTAACGTTGTCATTTGTGCCAGCAACAATTAGATGAATATATCCACCGTATACACGGGCTGCGCGCGTCTGCATGCCTAGTTCGGCATTTTTCGTAGTTGTAAAAAAATCGAACTCGCCATGCACAGAACGGACAAGTCATCGTGTAGCGTCCCAACATGACGGCGCCCATGAATGGGAAATAATATATATTTATGCGAACTTGCCTTCGCAACACCTTATATACCACCCACACGTACTGAACTGAACGCGTCGGAGCGCGCGAGACCGCGTGGCACGGAAAGTGGAAGCACGGTTCCGTGAAGACGCGTCTAGCGCCACTTGCATCGGTTCGTCGACTTCCAAGACAACTCCAAAGCCTTCGCAGGCTCCGCGAACATAGACACGCGTGTGGTCAGCGCGCGGCAGCGGCCACGCAAGCGCGACCACGCATGGACAACTCGCGCTCGAATGTACAAGAAAGCACACGAGCATAGCATGATCGGCCAAGCGGGCGTAATGAATTTCTTTCCTGTCGCCTTAGAAAAGGTGCGTGTGTGCACGTTGTATATATACGTTGCGCATGTTGATTTAGAAGAAGCCCAGCCTGGGTGCTCGCAATGAGAGATTATATATAATAAAAGAAATGGCGGATGAGACGCAGGAAGTGGCTCGCGACGCGTCGCTGCTTCGACATGGAAAGGGAGACGTGACGACGCGGCCGGTCGCCCTCGGCTGGTCTCGAAGACTGACTGATGTAGACTACTTCTATATAGACCAGCTGTCGCGAAACCGCGGGCGGGCGTACTGCTTCCGACGATCGTTCACCCCGCAACGAACTGAGACGTCGTGCTCTTTTTGTATTCTTTATTTTTATATTGATAATCACCGAGTTTCTTCTATATGCTCAATATACGACAGCGGTCGCGCAGCTCACGCGTGCTGGTGCATCTATGTACGCGCGCTGCGAATAGGAAGCACCGATGCATACTTTCCAAAATTTCTTCTGCCTCTCCCCTGCCTTTCTCTACTTTTCTATATCGAAAGTATATATATATATATATATATATATATATATATATATATATATATATATATATATATATATATATGCACTCCCTACAGGCACACATGGACACACCAAGAACGCGCCTTCGCCACAAATATATGAAATCTCTACACTCTCTACAATCTACAAATCTCTACAAATCTATGAAAAAGAAAAAAAAGCGGGAAAGAGAAGTTGCTCATGCAGTTAACTCTCTGATGAATAAAATAGCGTGTCGGACACAATTTACATCAGTGTACTGAAGATGATCACGTGGCTGGCCTATATACTTCTAATCCGTTGCAGGTCCCGTTGCAGTCTTGTACTTTGGGACCCTCTTCTGTATATTTTACTCCCTGTAACATCCTTTTATGACATGATAATAAACTGATTGATTGATTGAATAGGTAGCGGACATCTCCGGTGCTGCATACAGACCGTTTTGCGCAACATCTCTCAATTTTTCGTTGGCATTTACGCCACCGAGTAGTGAACTGCAATGAAAAAGCACGGTATGACAACACTCTCAAGACACAGAAAGACGTCTTCCTTATATATTTTTTTTCTGTTTTTTTTTTCAATTGATTTCGCCGCTACGATCTTTTACAGTCCTTCCTTATAACGCTTTCGTGACGTATAGAGTACACTCGTTTACGAGACATGCACGCTATTTTCACCGGAGCACGGTAACATACGACTGAGATCGCATTTGAGCGAAAACGTGAGCTGAATCGCTCTGGGAAGAAGCATGCACGGCGCGCAGCGCAAGTCCCGCGGAGTCGGTACGCCGTGAATCATCCTCTGGAAGAAAGAGAGAGACCGAAGGCTTCCATCGTGTTTCCAAGTGACTCGACGTGGGGAGGACATCGCACGCGAGGAATGCAGCGGATGACGAGGAACGTTACAGAAGTCGTCCGCGTTGTAATGTCCTTCGCTGCCGAGAACGTCGGATGTCGTAAGGCGGCAAGCGACCGCGTTTGCCCCAGCAGTGCACGAGTGTAGTGACATCTGTGTAGCGACATCGTATACCACATCTGGGGCGCCGGCGTACAAGAAGCTCGTTCTGCAAAGGGTCGCACGTTCTGAGAACATTACAGTCTTGTCTATACAAACGCTAGATGTATATATATACGCCACCGCTCTATGCTGCGGCTGCTGCCCTTTTCAGGGAGCATTATATAGGAAACGGCTTATATAGAGCGTTGGCTGGGAACAGCGGGCATGGAGGCTACATCAAGAAGGTACTCGTGGCGTTCTGAAAATAGCCTCCTCCACGGCTTTGGCGGTGACGTAGTGGGTTAAACGCCCGCCAGCCATCACCGTGGACCGCGAGGACATGGGGTTCGACCCCCAGCAACATAAGATTTTGTTTACGTTTTTTTTCTCTGCTGTCTGGGCGCGTTTATTTTGCTGACGTACTTCCGTGACGGAAGTACGTCATGAAAGTCTCGGTGGACCCCGACACGAAAAAAAAAATCTCAATCGAAATGAACGCTTACGCTACGCGATGTGCGGCATTCGCTTGGCAAAATTAGGTGGTTTACCATAGTATAAATTCGGAAATTGCGAGCTGTGCTAGTGTTTGTTCCACGTGAGAAATTACACACGCGGGACGTGTATTCTAATGATGATAAACTAGTGATAATAAAATGAAGATAGAAATGAACCAACAAGGCGTAAGAGCTTAATGGGAGGCGTCTGTCATGGTGCAAGCATTTCTGACTCACGGACGTGCCCCGCATGGTATATTCACGGGAATACACAAGCTGAAGAATCATATCATGCGGCCAGCTCAACGTTTGCTCGTTTGTCTCGTTCGCGCCCGAAAATCCCCGGATAGAAGCCTATTTCTATATAGTGTTCCTTCCTCGAACCAAACTGCAGAAACACGCACTAAAGGACCGCAAACTGCCGCGATCTCTAAAGCAGATTGCGCGTACTTGGCGAGTGCAGTGGTATACGCATCTGTTCAGAAAACGAGAGAGAGGATTGATGCATATCAGTGACGATCATATACACTACAAGGGAGACAGGGGTGAAGGCAAGAGGGGGTGGGGGGTTATATAGGAGGAGGCTGCGGCTTCGGTCGCGCCTATTTTTAACCCGCAACATCCTATATAAACAGGCCGCATATCCATCCAGCCGAGGAATGCCATGCAGCTGTTCTCGTAATGCGAGGAGGCGGCAGCAGCGCAAATGGACGTGGCCATTTGCTGAAAGAACCGCGCGTTTCTTCATTTCTTCTTTCTTTCTTTGGAAACTTCGCGGTGCCAGTGACGGCTGGCACGCGCGCTGCAGGCCTCTTCTGGAAGCCCCGTGCCGTCGCCCGCTTCCATCTGCCCCTCTGGCATGCGGCGACGGCGTGAGGCGACCACGAGGGGACGGAGAAATGTGCGCCGCTTGCAGATGCTGCTGCATGCGCTTTGGAAACTAAGCGCGGGAATGCGTCACTCGGCTACAAGCAGGTTACGCAAGCGCTGTGCACGACCGTCGCCGAAGTGATGAGCGATGTCGTGGTGCAACGATCTCCTCTACGCACGCGAGGTGCGTGCGTATACGCTTTTATAAGACGACACAGAAAACAAGGGGAGAGCCGCATGCATCCCTACTGAAACGTTCCGTATGCGAGTCCAATAATTCCATATGTTTCCATAAAGAATGCATATGTTTCCCATATAGTTCCGTAAGATTCTTACGGAAACATACGGAATTATTGGACATCGCATACGGAACATTTCAGTAGGGATATCCGCGAGTTCAAGTGTACGCGTGGCAGATCCGCACAACCGATTCACGCGCATGCAGAAGGCAAATCGCAGCCAGGGTGCCGTGAAACGCTTTCTTTTCCCGTCTCAATCGCGACTCTTCTATAGCGTCTCCAACGGCTCTCCGCTTTGAGTGAGATATTCCGGAACTGACAGCACATATACATCATTCCACATGGCTCCCTCGGAGAAGGACAGGCGATCGTTCTTCATGCGAAAGTGATGTATCTCGTCATTCAAAGTATAGGATGTCTGACGGTCCGACCGCAAGCACGTCCGGTTCTGTCTAGTCAGAATTGGTCCTGGACTTATGAACGTTGCGCGCACCAATGGGTCTTGAGCGCGAAGCAGTGTGAGGTAATTCGCTCTTAATTATATTTGACTTGTTGAGTCACGTATCGGCGTTCCTGTGTGACTTCTAATTCGCTCTTACGTGACTGTCAGTCGCATAGGATCCACATAAGAGTCGCATAGGAGCGCTTTTATCTGTCTCCATTTCGATGGACGCGAAAATGCTCGATACCCGCGCGCTTGCGATTTAGGCGCACGTTAAAGAACCCCAGGTGATCAAAATTTCCAGAGCCGCACATTGCGGCGTCTCTCGTAATAATATCGTGGTTTTAGGACACTTCACCCCACCAATTATTATGAACGACACGGGAGCGAAATGGATCACATAGCTGCTTGGCGTTGACGTTTGTGCGCTGCCCCACAGATTAGAAGGTATATATCAATGGACCGCCGGCCGTTTGGTTAGGGGGCGGAAACTCCCGATACTTCGCATGTAAGTTCGCTCCCGGCAGCGCAGATTTTACCACTGGCAGTTGCCAGGCATCCAACTAGAAATAAATTAGACACAGGAAATGTCTTTCATGACGTCACTGGTGACGCCCATAAATAGAGGGAAAGGACGAAAAACAGTGAGCAGGAGGGCTGCCATGGAAGCACTCCTGTCCCCCTTCGAATGCAAGCGGAATGCGCCCGTGCCTTCTTTCAGGTCTGCTAGCCGCTCGGGCGATGCAGCCGTTCGAAAATTTTTCTTGAACTTTTTTTTATTTTGTTCGTGTTCTCTGAAGAGGCGAAAGTAAAGCTGACTGATTTCTCAGTAAGACGCAACTCGATCGGCACAAATAAAATGAACTTTTTAATTGCACGTTTTGTATAAAAAGACAGACATATACACGTAGTGTGAAGGGGTCAATCCGTAAAAATAGCTTGAATTTACAACTGACATATAAAGATAATGAGCAAACGTTGAACCCATAGTATAGGAACCAATGCGAACATTATCAACAATAGCGAGTAGGACACCTTGTATTCGACTCAATCACGTTTGTTATGACGATGCGCATAGTTTTCTTACCGAACTTGTGTGCCGAACGAGACCGCCACAGAGAGCTTGAAGCGATCAGAAGTTTTTCGAGAAAGAACGTCGCTGAAAACAGCGTTTCCGCAAGATAACCTGTCTTTATTATTATTATTATTAAATGTATGTCAGGGCAACAGCGTTGTCTTGACGAAGAAAAGCTCGCTCGTCAGAACGTTGGCTCCACGACACTCTCTGTAATAATTTTAGAAGCATTTCGTCCATCACGTGTGAGTGACGCTATTTGAAGTAAAGGCTCACAAATTTTCAGACCGCTGCTACAGGAATTTCATGGGCAGGAAGTGAGATATAATTACTTGAGATCGTTTGAACTATGCACCGAAAGTAAAAGAAGCTAAATCTAAAGAGAACAGCGCAAAAACGGGACGGAGAAAGATTGAACACACGTCACAAGCGCTGTTCAATCTTTCTCCATCCCGTTTTTTGCGCTGTTCCCCTCAGTATCATGTACCAACTAGCCCTTCAAGAAACCCTTCTGCAAGCTAAAACTAGCCGAGCCAAATCAAGTTCAAGTATTTTAATAAACGCATTTTCCCGACAGGGCCTTGACCAATTACTCGAGCGACACTGCACTTCTGTCAGTCCAGTCAGGCTTCCAGTCAGGCTTGCAGAGAACTGGGTTTAATCATATGTACTCATGCAAAATCAATAACTGCTAAAATAATGGGTCCAAATTCTTGTGCTCACCTGTTGCCTTTAGGAGACGCTGAAGAACCTTCGCGGAGCTAGAAATCCCCGGGTTAGCACACCGCAGAGCCGCGCAAAACATGTGTTGGCCCGTTTAAGCCACTTTCGACGAATGTATGGTTGACTTGTCCGGCGTAGATCACTGTGGCTATCGTTCTCTGCCCGCCACAACTCGTTGTCCTTATCTTTTCCGTAGCTGACACGCCAACCGAGCCAGATAACTGAGCGCGATCCAACTTTTGATATCGCTGAGCGAGGGGCGAGAAGGAGCGGAGGCAAGCGCTGCGAGCGCAAGTCGATCCCTTTCCGCGCAACGTCTGATGTAAAATTCAGAAAGTAAAAATGAAAAAAAGACAGACAAACAAACAAAAGAGAAATTCTTTGGGGGGGGGGAACTATCGAATTTCTTTTTATTTGTAAAAACTTGCGAAAGCCAACAAATGCTAACATTCACACCAACGTCACTCCGTTCAATCAGATCTTATGATGCCCGGTAACCGCTAAGATTGATTGATTGATTGATTGATTGATTGATTGATTGATATGTAGGGTTTAACGTCCCAGAACCACCATTAGATTATGAGAGATGTCGCTAAGGGCGTGCATATTCCATGAAACCGAAACTATGGCGCCGAGTTTCCGGGGCCTGGTTTGGTCGCGGCCGTAATTCCACAGACTGCCGAGGCGTGGCGCTGCGCGCGATCTGACATTCATTCACATCAACCATGTGGGAAGGCTCGACCAAGGCAAGAATCGACGACTAAAACGACCACGCACCCTCCACGCCTCTGAGCGCCTTGACCCGTCCTCGCTATTTTACAGTCGGCGCGCTTGCGTGCCAGCAAGCAAGCGCGTCACTTAAAATTCGTTGACGACCGGTATGCGTCGCCACCGCCGCAGGGCGCGAGCGTGACGTCGCAATTCGAGAGAACGGTGAGCTCGCGTGACTTCTTAGCAGGGCACCGCGAAGGCAGCGCGGTGCCCACCAGAAAGAGAAGCAAAGCGTATAGCGAAGAGATAAAGAAAGAAAGAAAGAAAGAAAGAAAGAAAGAAAGAAAGAAAGAAAGAAAGAAAGAAAGAAAGAAAGAAAGAAAGAAAGAAAGAAAGAAGCTAAATGGAAAGCAGCACGCATCTTGCGGATCCTATACGATGCCTCTAAAGAATGGGGGCGACGTCAGGAGCGTGGGAGAGAACTCACCTGCAGAGCGAACGCGCCATCGCCTGTCTGCCCGCCGGAGCCGCCGGACATTACGTTACTTGATGCAACGCCGGTTGTGCGCGACGGGTTATTTGCTACTGGCGAGCTGCAGCGCTTCCTCCGTGATTTGCTCCAGAGCGTCATCTTGCCGCGCACGGAAGCCATGTTTTCAGAGGCACGAACCGAACGCAGCGGAATGCAGAAGCACGCTTGCCAATGTGGACGCATTTCCGATGCGCCCGGGGAGGAGGAGGTAGTGGTGGTAATAATAATAATAATAATAACAATTGCTGGGTTCTTGCGTGCCAAAATCCCAACACGGTCAAAATCACGCGGTGGAAAACTTCAGGTAAATTTCGGCAACCCGGGCGGGTTCTTTGACGTGAACCTAAATGTAAGCGTTAGGGGTGTTCTTTACATTAGATCCCCGTCAAAATGCGGCTTCTGATGTCGGGAATCGAACCCACGCCCTCAAGCTTAGCGGCGAGGCGTGCACTTACGCTCTCCAAAAAGTTTCCTTCTGCCCATGATGAAAGATACTGCGCTATCCCTGTATAACGCGCGTGTCACACCCAACAGAGTACCGTTTAATAATGATGACAACGAAGTGCTGATCACAATTTCAAAGGTATCTATATTTTTGTACAAACGTATTTCTCCGTTAGGCTCCAATAAAGACGAATGTTATCCATCACCATCATCATCAGCCTGACTACGTCCACTGCAGGACAAAGGCCTCTCCCATGTACCGCCAGTTAACCCGGTCCTGTGCTTGCTGCTGCCAATTTATACCTGCAAACTTCTTAATCTCATCTGCCCACCTAACCTTCTGTCTCCCCCTAACCCACTTGCCTTCTCTGGGAATCCAGTTAGTTACCCTTAACGACCAGTGGTTATCCTGTCTACGCGCTACATGCCCGGTCCATGTCCATTTCCTCTTCTTTATTTCAGCTATGATATCCTTAACCCCCGTTTGTTCCCTAATCCACTCTGCTCTCTTCTTGTCTCTTAAGGTTACACCTACCATTTTTTTTCCATTGCTCGCTGCGTCGTCCTCAATTTAAGCTGAACCCTCTTTGTAAGCCTCCAGGTTTCTGCTCCGTAGCTAAGTACCGGCAAGATACAGCTGTTATATACCTTCCTCTTGAGGGATAGTGGCAATCTACCTGTCATAATTTGAGTGCTTGCCAAATGTGCTCCACCCCATTCTTATTCTTCTAGTTACTTCAATCTCGCGGTTCGGCTCCGCGGTTATTACCTGCCCTAAGTAGACATAGTCTTTTACAACTTGAAGTGCACTATTACCTATCTCGAAGCGCTGCTCTTTTCCGAGGTTGTTGTACATTACTTTCGTTTTCTGCAGATTCATTTTAAGACCCACCTTTCTGCTCTCCTTGTCTAACTCCGTAATCATGAGTTGCAATTCGTCCCCTGAGTTACTCAGCAATGCGATGTCATCGGCGAAGCGCAGGTCACTAAGGTACTCTCCATTAACTCTTATCCCTAACTGTTCCCATTCTAGGCTTCTGAAAACCTCCTGTAAGCACGCGGTAAATAGCATTGGGGAGATTGTGTCCCCCTGCCTTACGCCCTTCTTGATTGGTATTCTGTTGCTTTCTTTATGAAGCACTATGGTAGCAGTTGATCCCCTGTAGATTTCTTCCAGGATGATTATATATACTTCATCGACGCCCTGATTCCGCAGTGTCTGCATGACGGCTGATATTTCTACTGAATCAAACGCCTTCTCGTAATCTATGAAGGCTATGTACAGAATGTTATCCAAATACATCTTAATGCGAATGCGCTTGTACATGGCAACGTTCAGTGGAGGCGCCGAATCACACGACGCCACTGTAACACCTGCAATGATAAGAACTAAATACAAGACGCGTAGAATCGTGCACGGGGAATAACCGCCGCCTAAGACTGCACTTGTTTGGTATTTCAGAAAAGAAGTATGCCGTTTTCGGCCGAAGCACCGCAGTCTCTTTCAGTGGATAGCCGTACGCAGGTAGCGACAGCGCGAAGCCCCACAGAGCGTGTCCAAGTTGGAAAAAAGGGTTGGCTGGAGAAAGTCAATGAGCAGGTGCGTGTGTGTGTGTTACCGAGAAGCTTCTGGTACGCTAAGTGTACGGGAATAGCTGGCTAGCAATGCCGGGAACGCTGCCAAAACCGAGACCCCCTCCGCTCGTCCCCCGCAGTCGCCTCCTTTATCGTAGATACTCTTCATGGGGCCAGGAGAGCCCGTGAGAGAGACCTCAAGGTTGACTGTCTGTGCTAATGGTGCACACCGCCAACAAGCGAGGAATGCAGCGCGTCCCCTCCCTAGGAGAGCGCCGGCGCTGTGGAACGAACGGAGTGGACAGAGGGGGAAGAGTTGCAGAAAGTGACGAACCCCAAACCTTTGAATCGAGAGTTTCGAGGAGAAAGAGAAACGGTCGCAACGCTCTCTCGCGTACGGTCGCACACAATAGACAGTATGGGACTGGCGCTGTCTCTACCGCTCGTTAAAGTCTTGTAGGCACTGTGGTATATATAACGCCGTTGTCACGACTACGCGCGTATGTTTTCTCGGGGTATATAGCACAAAGGGCTACGCGGGGAGGGGGCGGTGCCAATGCGTGGCCCCTGTCACCCAGATGACCGGACGAGGACAGTGCGTTTCAGTGGGAAAACGGAGCCCCACGTGCGTGCGTGCGTTTCTTTGCTTTATTTCCCTCTGACCGCGCGCGGTGGGCCATCTTCACCCGCGGAGAAGACTCCCGGTGAAGATGTGACGTCGACACGCCTGACCGACGCGTGTGCGTTGGACCAGTGCCGTGCTGAACAACGTCATATCTCGTCCGCGCAAGAACTCGCAGGTGTACGGGCTGCGAGTGGTATTCGCGGTCGTTTCTAAGTTCGTCCAAACAAACGAGAGGGAAAGACATTACGGACAATTAAGAAAAAAAAATGGTAGGGGAAGGGGAGAAGGGGTCAACGCACGTGGCGTGCCTAGATGGACCTGGTGCCCTTGTGCAGGGTGAATGCGAGAGTGTACGTCGCTGTTGCGACACTGACGCCTTCTTACGGACTAAATCGATGAGATTGAGGTCAAGTTGTCGTCCCCTTTTGTGCTAGTCTGTTTACGCGCGTGCGATATCGTACGGGGGTCTTATCTTTTGTAAAATGAGGGTGGGTAATGCGATAAAAGAGCATGCACCTCTACTGCCCTCTCACGTCTAGGGTTGGGGAGATCAGTCACAACATTTCAGTTACCTTTGCCGGATGAGTTTAATGGAAACTAGAACGGACGTACATCGGTCACCAAGGGTTGCAAGCAATGTTGTTGAACTGTACGGACGTCACAGACACCGCTGCTACAGCTGTGTTGGTTCCAAAGTGAGACAGCGTATCACGGCCCCGATGCGATGTTCGGCTATGTGGAGTGACAGACCCTGCTCACATATGACTTCACTCTTTAGAGATCACTCGATCTGGAAGAGAGCACGCAACCAAGACAGAACCGCTACCACTTTAGGTACATCTTCCGTGCTAATGCGTCACTTGCGTCGTTTTTTTAAAATCGCGCTTAACAACTGTTTTTTTATACTTCTTCCTTACAAAATGAGAACTTTGTTTCCTCGCAGCTCCAATCCGAATAAAATCTGAAGACATTCTGTTGTAAATATTGCTTCCTTCTGCAACTGCTATGATATTTAGATGTTTTCTCCATCAGATTTTATATATATATATATATATATATATATATATATATATATATATATATATATATATATATATATATATATATATATATATATATATATATATTGTGAGTGGCCACATATGAGGACGAGCTTTATTCGAGGCGAGCTCGAGCTGGCACACACTGATGATGATATATACAGATGAGGAAATTATACAAATGATGATGACACGTACAATTGATAAAGAAGAGTCGGTAACTGCGCTCACACTAATATATATATATATATCCCTAATAGATACGTGTGAGCAAGCTAGGACGTCAAATGAACTCTGTCATTTTTTTGGCGTAAAAGTAGTGTTCATTATTTGCTATTACTTTATGCCAGTAGCTTTCGCTTGTAGAGTTCACTGTTGGGCTAGTTGGGTGCATGTCTTCAGTAAATATTCAACGTCGCGCCGAATGAACAACCACGTACAGAAAGAAACAAATATAGACACCACGGGCGCTGACTTACAACTGTTTATTTCTCGAGGAAATAAGCTAATATGCACCCAGCTCTCGCCGTTTCCCGCATACGCGAATGCGCCCAAAAACTGACCTTTTCTTCGCCGGTTCTCATCGCAGCACGCCAGCCAGTGTCCCCTGGAACCCGTGTACTGCGAGAACAAGTGCGGCGCCAAGGTGTCCCGGCGGCTGCTCCAAGAGCACCGCACGAACGACTGCACCAAGCGGCTCGTGCCTTGTCCCTACTGCCGCAAGGAGTTCGTCTTCGACACGCTCAAGGTAAACGTCCAACAAAATCTTTAACAGGTACCACGTGTAGTGAATCGACGCTATCGCAAAGAATGAGCGGCGTATGTAAATCTGCAACTAATGGTATCCGCATCGTGACTGTTGTAACCAATACTACAAACACGGCACATACACAGCTTTACAAAAGCGCAACGTAGTAATATTAAATTTAGTCTGTCAGGCTCTCAACTCTGGGCTGTACAGAGGGCCCACGACGCGGCGGTGAGGCCCGGCCTACCTGTTCCGACGTGGGAGCGGCCCGCTGTTCTCCCTCCTCGAGGTAGTGTTCCTCAGGACCTCAATAAAGTTCTGTATCTGTCTGTTAGGTGCTTCCGCGTTTAATGGAATGGTACGAGACAGAGACACAAGAGTCATCACTGCTCGTATTAAGAAAGCTTTCATATGAAAGTGCTTTCCGCCGTCAGTCGCCAACATTAATATAATAATACGTCCAGCATGAGAAGTGCCTAGAAATTTCTCTAATGAAGTACTACGAACTGAAGATTTTTTTTTAAATGCGGAGCATTTCATAGTCGCACCTAGTCGCAAATCCGCCGTCGACACCCCCATTGCGCATGCTCGCGTCTCGTGCCAACTGTCCAGCGAACGGTTCGCGGCGACGCAAAACGTGTGCTGTCTTTTCCGACAGAGTTCGTTAGTTCACCTCGTTCGGCAATACGAGGAAGCAACACGTGCATCGAAACTACGGCGTCAAGGTCGTTCGGCGAGCTTTTGAAAAAAATCCTCCACGTGCACAGCCCCTCCTCGAAAGTCATCGCTCGTCTAAGCCGGCTTCTCCTCACGAAAGGTCTTAGTACGGAGAAGCACGCTTTACGTCAAATAGGAAAAAAAAAAAAAATCATATTGCGATATTTATCATCAGACCCGTAACAAATAAAGCACACGTAAACCAGGATTTGACCTACTAAGGAGAATGCAGCAACGGGCACGCTAAAACGAATCGGGTGCCTCCTCAAACGGCGTGCATTGCGCATGCCAAGTATGGCCATACACAGCTGATAATTATTGGGAGCTAACGTCCCAAACCCGCCATATGTTTACGAGAGACGCCGTAATGGAAGGGATCCGGAAATTTCGACCACTTGGGGTTCTTCACCGTGCACTCAAATCCGAGCACACGGGCCTACATCGTTTCCGCCTCCATCGAAAATGCAACCGCCGCAGCCGGAATTCGATCGCGCGACCTGCGGGTCAACAGCCGAGTACCTTAGCCACTAGACCACCGCGGTGGGGCTATAGCGTGGTAGCTGAGAAGTCGATCAATGGCACCGCGAAACGAAGGAAGGCAGCTTTGAGCCCGGTTGACAATTGGTCGTGAACGAGCACGTAAACGAACTCCGACCGCGCGCAGTTTTTTTTGGTTCCATAAAGCGTTCCCCAGGTTCGATGCACCGGTATTTGGCATTAGGCTACCAGCATATTGAGATGTCATGGGTCGGCCACGGAAGACCAGCAATGTGATGTTAGTGTTACACGTACGTGAGTAACGTGACCCATTCATGGACTGCCTGGCGGTGTAAAATACACACAAGAAAGCGCGGGAACGAAGCATACTCGGCCGAAACTTTACACGTCGAAAGTGATCCGGATATTAAAAATGTGCAAAAATCAGCTTGTCGTCCGCATGATTTGACAAAAGAACGTAACAATTTATTGCGATAGTGATTCTATGCACATTCTCGGCTACTCTTTGCCGCCACCGTCACGTTTCGTATGAAGTCCGAATCGATGGCATCGTTCAGCGCGTCGTATGTTTTACGCGAAAGTAAAAGAGCGCGAGCGCTGGCGACGAACGCAGCTGAAGCAGAAATGAAACGAGCCGGTCATCTCCGTCGCACGAAGATCACATTGTCCCGCGTTCGTGGCATTTGAAGCAGAGGAAACACCTCGCACTTCTTTCATCGAAGGAAGGCGCATGAAGGGGCACTGGTCGAGGGGGGGGGGGGGAAGGTGCGTCGCTCGAACAACTTTTCAGAAGGGCGTAGTCACGCTTGCTAACAGGTATCCGTAGACGGCCCTTATATGCCTGTACCTATTCTGCTCTCCCCACTTGCATCGCGTTGAAGCAGCGGACAAAACGAAAACCGTTGCGCTCCCATGATAAGCGACATTCTCTTGCACCAGCGTTTTGACAAGTTAAACGAGATCGGATCCAACGCAGTTAGCTGCTCGCCTTACACCTTCTGCATTATAATTTGTTATCACATTCATTACTTCGCTTTTAAGGCGGACATCTAGCTTTGAAGTTTCAAATCCAAATGACACTGCAGCCAACGGAGGACAACGCTCACATTCACTTCACTCATTTTTCTTCGCAGAACCACATTCCCAAGTGCCCGCGGTACCTGGTACAGTGCCACCAATGCGAGACGACAAAGATCCCGCGCGAAGATTTGGAGCACCATCTGAAGGAGTTCTGCCCTGCCGCGGCTGTGGGTTGCGTTTTTAAGGATCTGGGATGCAAGTTCAAGGTGATGGCGCGCCTCATGCACCTGCATGCTTACAACTCTGTCTCTCTTTCCGTTACTTATGGCTAGCTGTGACCTCTTGTCCTTTCATAAGCCGAGATCTGTCCTGAATGGCCTGGACGTCTTCCACTGACAATGCACATGCGCATGCAATGAGTACGGCGACCGAATGAACTAATTGCCAGGCATGCATCTCGTTCATGCTAGCGGAGAATCGCGGAATGTACGGTACACACACTCCTGCAGCATTTGATGCAGACTTAGCTGAAGAACAGGTGGCACACTTGTGCAGCATGATACCACCGATATGAAAGTTTCCGGTTCTGCAAATCCTCAAATAAACTGACTTTCGCCGGTTACTGTGCCTGCGTGCTTTGAATGAGTGCAATATAATCGTACAACGCAAACTGAAAGTATGCGGGTCTCGAGAGCATAGCCACAAAACTTGGGGGAGGGTTCCATCATACTTTATTTTTATTAGTGCATTTATGTGCATAAGTGTACATTTACACATGCGAAATTTAAAGACAATCAAGTGGCGGGACGTCTTGCAATGAGCCACATTGAAACAGATTAGTTGCAACAATGCACTTATGTCACCAGGAAAATCGCCCGCATGACAGTTCTTTAATATGCATGGTACAAACGTACGTGATGTTTCACAAACATCATATGGTACACCAGAGGTTATAGGTTGCCGTTTTTTTCATTGCAGGGTTCGCAGTTTGCGCTGGACCAACACCTGGAGGAGAGCAGCAAGAGCCACCTGGGCTTGCTGTGTGGCATCGTGTCGCGGCAGCAGCAGCAGATCTCGGCTCTGCGCACCGCGCTGCACGGCCTCGTCGCCAACACGACGGGCACGCTTCTCTGGAAGATCTCGGACTACTCGCACAAGATGGCCGAGGCCAAGGCCCAGGAGGGTGGCCTGGAGATATGCAGCCCGCCTTTCAGCACCAGCCCGTACGGCTACCGGCTCATGGCCACGCTGTTCCTGAATGGCAACGGCTCCGGGGAGTCGACGCACCTCTCAGTCTACATCAAGCTGCTGCCGGGCGAGTACGACTCACTGCTGCCGTGGCCCTTCGCGCACACGGTGTCATTCGCGCTCCTGGACCAGCCGTCGACTCCCGAGAAGGCGTGCCACATCGTCGAGAGCTTCGTGCCGGACCCGACGTGGAAGAACTTCCAGCGGCCCAGTCGGGAGCCAGACGCGCTCGGGTTCGGCTTCCCGCGCTTCGTGTCGCACGAGATGCTCAAGAAGTGCCACTACGTGCGCGACAACACCATCTTCATCAAGGTCACCGTGGACGAGAGCAAGATTATCGCCGTGTGATAGCTGACTGCCCGGAGGAAATGACCGTTTTCGATGTACTGGCGGTGGCATTCTTTCAAGTGCTCATCAATGGCACTAAAATGTCGTGGTGATTGGACTAATTTTAAGGCTCAAATATTCCCTGCAAGAAAAGACTCATCTTGTTGCCAGGGCCAGCTGGCCACATAAATTTCTGGGACGCGAGTTCCACAACAGTGCGGACTCCTGCAGTCTTAAATTGAGCGGCTCTCATTGACTGATCATTTAGTAGATTGCAAAACTTCAAAACTGAAAACCTCGAATTCAAAACTCGGGAGCATGTTTTGGAAAATTATGTGGATGGCTCTACAGAAATTTGCTGTCTGGTAACACTCTGGTACCAGATGTATTTGCTCTTTAATCTACAATAAGTCGTTCGGGGCCTCCCGTAACTGTGAAATTTATACCGGGTCAACAGAACTGTTGAGAGAGTGCTGCTAAATCTGGAGCAGAGAGTTGACAAACTTGAGGGCAACTGTCTCTCCGTGCAAAGGTGGCTTACAACGAATCTTTTCTGTCATCGCAATACTGTGTGGAACCAACATAAACAGACTGCAACGAGAGCCACACAGAGGTGCGTTATGATGATGTGCGCCAGTTCAAGTCACTGAAACATCATGCCACTCCTCAGGCCATTGCAATTACACATTTTAAGAAAGCTTTCTTCACAGAATCAATTTGAATACACACATCAAGTGCAAATATTGCCCTTGCAGCCTGCCTCTTCCAAAGGAAACATGATTACAATGACACACAATCAGCAGCACACGCATAGACCACTCCAGTCATGCTTCGCAAGCTGCAGTGCACATTTTTACAGCACTGCTTGCAATAATAGGTGCGTACTGTACATGTGGAACGCTGGGACCAATACGCAAGTGACCTAACAGGCCCAAGACGTTGCTTTGCACTTGAATACTGCATAAGAGCATCGAACTTCCATGACATGGCTTTTTTAGGGGTGAAGCAAAATGTTACACATGCACAGAAATGCGCACGAATAAACGACGGAAAAGGCATTGTAGGACAATGCAAACTGTTGCAGCTTTATACCTGCTACACAAGACATCTCAGGAAAATCTTTCGTGGGCATAGAAATGCCATCATCGAACTTTTCTAGTGGGCTTTGGGAATTAAACTTTTATTTCTACCATGGTAATATTTCCACTATAACGGAGGCATACCACAATACTTGCGTATTTTGGAGCACCTTTTCGAATCTAGTAACACATTTCTCTTTCCTACTAAGGAATTACAGCCATCGATGGTACACATTTATACTTGGAACCTGCAACAGCTAGGTATCAGATACAATGACACCGTTGAAACCAGTTGAGTCTATAGCTAATTAATAGCATGAATTGTCCAAGTATGGCATCTGCAAGTTTTCATCTATTACAAACTGGTTCTCGTTTGTTTATCTTGTGGTCAAGTAACAAGTATTTATTTTCTTATTAACTTGAGTAATTTCTTCCTACTGGAGCAATTTCCAAACGCTTTCGAGGCCAAAGCTTTCCTTTTAAACAGTTTTTACCCCCCCATATAGCTTTATGTCTGTTGCACTATTTTCTGACATGCTTTGTATACTTTGTGTATTTATAATAGCATATATATCTTTTAATATAATGCTCAGTCTTTTTTGTGTTTTTATTGTATATAAAAAAAAATCTATACTACACATGTATGCCTTATAGATGTGCATTTGTTTACAACGAAGCTTGTATGAAAACATTATTTGTACGCTCCTAGTCACATGTTGTCCACCACGCTCATCCTCATCGTCTGTAGATTTGTAGTCATATTGAAAGTATGCACGTGCCTTCATTGTTCCAGCTTCAATAAAGACATTGGATATACTGAATGTGTGAACAGCGTAGATTTCTTAAATGTTGTATTGCAGTAAGAAATGACTTCTCGTCACATAACAGACGGTGATGTTTTAAATGGTCTAGTCTCAACGCGACACCACCTTTACATGTTTACAAAGGGCCAACAAATTAATGAAACAAAAATAGGCAAGATGGGCAACTTTGTGCCAAGTGACGTTGGATGAAATGTAAAACTCTGTGCAATGAATTTTTAAAAATATGTTGGGGACAATAAAAAAGTAATTCAGCAATCAAAAAAGAAAGTCTCAAATGAAAAATCTAATATTCATTATTATAATGTAATAAGCACAAAATGCTTGTTTTGTGCTTCAATGAAGCATAACTTAATATTATGATGATGCAGCAAAACATGGATGTCACCATCAGTCAACACTGATGCAGTTGGCAAGTTATGTCACTATGCTTGAGGAGTATCGCTTCTTGGAATTACACACCTATGATCAATAATTTGGTGCCAAGGTGACATCTACCTTTTTTTTTTTTAAAGCACACTATAGTACCTTTCGTTCACAGTAGTGTAGCCGTCGCACTGCGTGAAAGTGAACCGTACAATGCAAATATCTGCTATACAATGACTTTATTAAAAAATATGAGTTCTTTGCCTACACCCAAGAAGGTCACGGCTTTTCTTCTCCACAAGGAATCCGAGTCTTTCGTCATGACTACGCTTCCTTTTCTCATTCTTCCATCCATGGCATCCACTGTACATGCAGAGTCACATTGTAACCAGACAGTGCTCCAAGGCTTGCTGTGACCGAAGGGCTTTCACAAAGCTTCGTCGACATAGCGGGCACAGTTGCTGCTTAGCAGCAAACATGTGGCCGTAGTAAACTTGTGCGAATACTCGAATGCTTCGAATATTCGAAGAGTATCCGAATTCGTTTCTATTCGAATTTAAATTATTGGAAATTTCAAAGTATTCTAAATTATTGTATAAGTGTATGTGACCCCTTGTATATGTGGTTTCGCTACGGTGAGGAGTGCTGAGCCATGAAAACACCTATCCCGGGAAAATCTGCTCTGCCGCAAAGCCCCACTTTAAGGTTAAATGAACGCAATACCTTTGCATCGATTATCATTACTGAAGCTTAAAAGTTCGTTATACCAGCATATGTACTCTTAGTAAACCTTGAAATGTAACATATTTTACATGTTAACACTTGCTTCTACCGAGGTTGAAATCCTGCTGCTATGCAAATTTATTTCTGCTTCCTTTGAAATAGAAAAAATGGCACTGGCACAAGCCTTGTTTTAATTAAAAAATTATCTATATTGTGCAAGTTTGATAGGTCATGACATATGGGCCAATTTTTTTTGTGATACCTCATTTATACCACTCAAATTTGATTCGAAATTATTTGACCAAAATCACTATTTGCTTCAAACCTAACATTCCCTGTTCGCGCACCCCTAGGCCTTCGGAATTACTCTTTCTGCCATTTAAACAAATAAAATCAATCATGAATCTCCACTATCAGCAAAATACGAAGTATCACTGCTATGACCCGCTCGGAAGTGGACCAATATAAAAAGCAATTCAAATCACACAATGCCGTGTTCCTTGAGCATGTTAGAAGCTATCACAATACGCTGAACTTCGCTGGTGCCCTCGTAGATCTCGGTGATACGGGCGTCACGGTAATGCCGCTCAACCGGCATGTCAGTCACGTAGCCCATGCCACCTAAAATTTGCAATGCCTAAAACGAAAAAAGAAATGCGGCAATAATGAACTCGAGTAAGCTAATGGTTCATAAGCTTTTATGCATCAGTAGAGACAGTTATAAGGACTATTCCTGCAGTTGCAACACAGAATGCTAAACGGGAATGATTGCCTTTCAGTCATGCAAGTTGCCTGGGTTCTGCAAGCATAGGATAGCGTAAATTACTGCTTGGCATTGTTGCCAACTGCATGCAGCAAAACAGTCCGTATTAGAACTTTATGAGGTACTTACAAAGCTTTCTATAAGATGAAGCTTTTCAAAACAAATGGAACTGTAGGTCGAAAATTTGGCAGATCCCACGTACCTTGGGAATCGATGTTATGCAAAGCATGTGAATGGAAGGTTGTGTAGTTTTTTTATTGAGCAGAACGTTACAAAGAGGTGCTAAAGATATGCACAAATGCACACACAGACACATTAAACTGTCGCATATGTTTCATATAACCTGCTGTTGACAGTTACATAACGCTGCCGACAATAACATGAACATTAGCAACACCAGAAGTGGTAAGCTGGAGTGAAGTGCTGGTGCTCACGAGGATGGCAGCCCTGGACACTGCTACACAAGTCAACTGCAGTGAATGGCGTTCAACTGCAACTGATGTTAATTCAACGCGATGGCTGTATCATAGAAGTATGTAATGTTTATAAAATTGGATAGCCAGCACTTCAACCTCAATTGACATTTTACAAACGTAAGGGTCTATTTGAAAAGTACTTCCGAGACCTGGCGTGGCTCCGTGGTAGAATTTGCCACACAGAATGCTGGGGTTCGATTCCCACTGAAACCCTGACATTTACTCTTTGCATTCATGAGGTCAACGCTGCCAATGTCAACTTTTAGTTAATGCTTGCACGTTAAAATTACCCATGTCTGTTCTCACCGTTTGTGGGTAAGATGAAAAACGCCAGGCCTGCGCGGTAGGCGCAGCACAGTTACAGCAAAAGCTAGAAGAGCGGCCTTTGAGAGCCTTTTCTGAACACTCATTGGGTAAATACTGCAAGCACACATGCTTGATGCCCACTAGGTCATTATTAATAAATTTATTTAACTAGTAGGCCGGCATTCGTTATGCTATTTTTCATCATTCTTCTGAAAAGCGTGGTATCCGCTAAACACATGCAAGGAATTTTGTGCCAGTTGTTCATACAGAGGCTGACAACGATGAGGAATTATGGCTGAAGTTGGTGTGTGCCACAGTTAAGAGGGGAGCAAGAACAAGCTTTTCTGATGGGTTGGAGCATTGGACGGCCCACTCGTTAAGCTATTCGCAATGTGCAAGGACTGGTTGTTCTTTCGCTGTTCTAAAATGGTTTGTAAGTCGTATTAACGCGATTGCTTTCCCGACATCAAGCTTGCTTAAGGCAAGTTTGACAGCTAGTCACTAGAACCGGTGTAGCTCAGTGGTAGAATACTGGGCTGGCACCCAGCGGACCCGGGTTTGTGCTCCACTGTGCTAGGTTTTTTTTCTAATTTCGCGCGAGGTGGTTAGGGACACCAGCGGTGGCGGCGGACAACTGCGCGTGGTTCGAGTTGTGATCTCATAATAGCTTTCGCTGTAAAACTGTCCATCACCTGTGGCACATACTCGCGTACCTGTGGGCCGTGGCACATACCTGCCCCTCAGGTATGTGCCACATGTCTGGGAGAAAGGGTTTGACGACATACGGGAAGGGATCCTGACATTCTTGTCATGACCAGCGAGTCGTACCCTCTATAGTTATTTTGGTTTGCCCCAAGTTAAGGGGTTGATCACGAGGGCGCCCAGATGTAGGCGGCTAGATTAGATTGGATTAGACAGACAGACAGACAGACAGACGGGCATACAGAGGAATGGGCAGAGGGACAGACGCTCAATGTGCCTAAAGTATGCAAAGAAATGCTTTGCAATTAAAATGAAACAGATGTGATCACGAGAAATAGAATGAATTGCCATGAAGCCAACCTTTGCACAAATAGTTGAAACTTTCATTTGGACCCTTGCAAAAACAAGTTTTCATGCCATAATGAGGATTTCAGAGATCTCTTTGTTCAATCACTGTGAATAACTTCCAAGTGCACACTTGCCCTGTATGTTAAACAGCCCTGCCTAGCACAATATTAATTTGATTAGAACGAGCCTTCTACTGTTCTGCCAAGGTTGGCTTACCTGATGTGCCACGAAGGTTGCTGCCTCCGAAGCAGCCAGTTTTGCCATGGCAGCCTCCTGCAAAGACGGCAGGCAACGCATAGATGCTTTGCGACAACAAATGACCGATTTCCCAAGCGTAGGACATATGCCAAAAAGTAGCATTCAAGGCATACCGTTCTTTGCGGAAAAAACAAAAATATCATTGCCAAGCATTGTTAAGAAAATATTCTATCGAGCTGTTGTCCTCCTTAGGCCCATTTCTTGTACTTTGTAAATGCAAATTTGCACGTACAGTGAAACTTCGATATGATGAACACGATTGATTGATTAATTATTTGATTGATATGTGGGATTTGACATCTGAAAACCACCATATGATTATGAGAGACACCATAGTGAAAGGCTCCAAAAATTTCGTCCACCTGGGGTTCTTTAATGTGCACCCGAATCTGAGCACACGGGCCTACAGCATTTGCGCCTCCATCGAAAATGCAGCCGCCGCAGCTGGGATTCGCTGCGGGGACCTGCAGGTCCATGTGGCGAACACGGATATAACAAAATGTCAGTTATAACTAGGCTTCTGCGGATAGTGATTTTCAGGTTCAAACGAATTCGAGGCAAATAGTGATTTTTGTTCAATAACTTCAAATTGAATTTGAATAGTATATATTACATAAAAAAATTGGCATATTTATCATGACCTAACTAACCAGCACAATATTTTTTAAAAATTGAAATAGGGCCTCTATGGGAATGGCATGTTTTGTTTCATTCAAAGGAAGTCGAAAAAACTGAGCAGTAGCAGGATTTGACTTTCAGCAGGATGCGAGTCGTAACTCTTAGAATACCTAACATTTTAAAATTTATTATACTTAGAGCATATAAGCTGCCATAACTAGCTTTTAAGTTTAATAAGTTGAATTGATTTGAGAGTGATATTTTCATTTAAATGAGCGATGCGACACTTTTTCAAGTAGCCACAGAACGTATTCACTGAAGAAGCTTATTGCCTCATGAATTCACCGCCTCAAATATTTTTAGAATCCGTCTAGTATGCACGGAGTTGCGAAGATTTCTCGCACTCTGCAAGTGCACTAGCTTTTCTCGTCCTGAAGAAAGCGCTGGAAGTTAATGGAAGCTAAGCAGGGAGGGATGGCACGGGGAAAGAAAACAAGTCAAACGTGCTTTCTGAGCTTGCGGAATCATTTGCCGAGAGAAGCGAGCAATTTTTGGCTGAATAAAAATTTATTGCGAATCGCACGCAGCGTGCTGCGCTATAACATTTGGCTTGCCTGTCCTCAATAGCCTCAACTACCGATCGGCAGTGTTTTCTAAGAATGCTCGAAAAGTGTTGCAGTGCCCTCTTAAATTTGAAGGAGGGCTTCGCGGCAGAGCGGATTTCTCCTGAACAGCTTGTATCATAGTTGAGCACCCCTATATTGCAGTGAAACCACCTTTACAGGCAGTACATTTGAATTAATATGCTTTTAGTCGTTCCTTGCGAATACTTCGAAATTTTCAATAACTTGACTTTCGAATCGAAGCGAACTCGAATACCCTACTATTCGTTCGAATATTTTAAGCATTCAAATATTCGCACAAGTCTAGTTATAACGAAATAAATGAAGAGTAGTCTTGCAATGGGTTCAGTGTTAGGAATATACCTTTAGAACAAATTTCTACATATAAGAAACATTTTCATTTAAGATGATTGTAACGAGGTATGAGTGTATTACAGCAAAGGGTGAAGCAAAGAGTGTGCACCGGTGCATCGCCTTCACGCGGCACACCCACAAAGCGTGACGTTACACATGCACCACTGCCCACAATAACGATATAGCCATGTGATGCGTCAGTGACACTTCCATGGGATGGAAAAAGGCTAGTGCTGAAGCTTTTCAAGGTTATCAGCAATGCTGGTATACATGGATGTGCCTAATATAAACCATATGTTAAAAATATCATATTATTATAACAACACATATCATATTCATTAATTTCCCCACCACATGTATGAAAACATTAAGAAAGACTATAATCGACAAGCATTTTCTCAAGTTGTGTAAGCTATCCTACCTATACAATTTATTGTGCCAAGGTTTGCATGTCATGTAGCAATCCATTTATGATTACTTTTTCTAATCATAACTGATGATTTATGACACCGCTATACCTATTAGTAGGTGGATATTTTTAGACGCCAGACAGAATGGGCACAGAGTCTTGAGGACGTTTATACTGTGTCCATGCAACTTTCACTTAACGTAACAAAACCCACCTTTGTGAACTTATGGCCAGCGTCTTTCAACATAGCCGCCCTCCACATTAGCAGACGGGCACTTTGTAACCGCACTTCCATGTCTGCCAGTTTCAACTAGAGAGGGAAACAAAAGTACAAAACAAACTATTACAGAAAGAAAAAAATAGTTTCGAACTGCAGTCATAAGCAACTTTAGCCTGAGAAAGGTATAGTCTAATGAATGCACCAAATAACAAGCTTATGCCTATTATGCTGGTGTCTTTGGCAACACCACTTGCAGTGACGTGATTGACCGGAAGTGCTTTGGCACAGCTTGTCACGCATTTTGGAACACAACTTAGTAAGTTGTTAAGTGGCAGTTATTTCACTATTTTTTATTAAGAAAAAGTGCAATGTGCACACAAACCTCAATATAACGAACCTGGATATAACGAAGTATGGTTTATAACGAAGTAAATGAACAACAGTCTTGCAATAGCTGTAGTGTTCCAAATGTACTTATATAACAAATTTTGGGATATAACAAAGTTATTTTCATGTGAAATGCATCTACTTTGTTATAATGAGGTTTGGGTGTAGATGTATATTTATATATTGATTATTACAAAAAGTGAAATGAGCTCAATGCTTCTCGAATGCCAGTGGAAAGCCCTAAATTTCTATATATTCAGGACAGCCCTGAAACTAAGAAGGGTGTGGTGAGGGACAAGAACAGGGGTACACTTATCTCATTATATAATGGGGGGGGGGAGTATTAAAAAATTAAAATGGCTGCTTCTCTCAAATAGTCAAAGCCCTCAAAAGAAGAAGAAAAAACAAAAAGTATTTCCTGGATGTGAGCCTGAATCGTGACATCGGGATGTCTGACATTTCTTTGCACTTCACTTCTCATAATTGATATTCAAAGTAGCTTTCTGTCATGCCTCAAACTGCATGAATTTTCCACTCATATTCTTTTTACTATCGAAAAGAACTAGTACTAGGATGACATCATTGTTTTTAATACAACCTAGGCTTTCGAGTTTCATGGCGGAGTACGTGCTCTGACATGCTTGTGGGGTACTTTGCTCGTTAGCAGTTAATAAAATAGAGGACATAATAAATAATTGGTATGTTGCAGCCTAATTCCAAGGGTGCAGGGCACAAAAATTGGGAGAATGAAATGCTACACATTTCATTCATGCCATCTTCATCAAATCGCACTGGCGTGCTGTTTCGTCTGATCATCTTGGCTTCTGGGTGCCCCGGTGAGCACAAGTGCAATTGATCGAAGATGGCACAAGATAGGTCTTCATAACTGAAACTTTTGCCGAAGTCAAGAAGCAAGATTTCATGGGCCAATGCAGTGGCTGGAAGTGTTGATAAGTCAAGATCATTACATGGTATTAAAACTGAAGTGCCGTGCATGACATGTTTTGAAAGTGAAAAGAATAGCACTACAGTTTCTTGCAAATTACGCTGACTAAAACAAAACGTTCCAAGTAAGTACATAAACATACTGCTTACTCTAATTAATGTAATCAGTTTTTATAAATAGAGCTGGTGTCTCTCAAGAACTTTTAATTTCACAAATTATTAAACTTTTATCTGACGCCAAAACATCCAGTAGCTATTTTAGTCAACTTGAGTAAGTAATATAAGAGTACATAATCACAGAACATTATCACATATGCGATAGCTGGTGCTATTTGGAACAGCTCCCCCTTCATCTTTCTCGACTGAAAAACTCAACATGCAGATTTAACGTCTGACAAGCAGTAGAGACCTGAAATAAGTACAGTCAAGTCCGCTAGTAACGAACGTGAGCCTGACGCGGCATCCATTCGCTGTATCCCGAAGTTCGTAGTAAATGAAACACAGCTTTTAAAAAAGTTGCGGGTGAATAAACAAACTTTTTTCACCCAAAAAGTCCGTGACGCACGTGTTTCGAAAAGCAGAAGTGATAAGGGCGGTCTCGAGTTCATTTAAAATGGCAGGGTGCTCGTTCACCGAGCTGCATGAGGCACTGGCTCTAAAGTATTGTCGTTCTTGCAATCCAATTCCTCCAAATTGCTCTCGCCACGTAATTCATTCACAATGCCCTAATCCGTGCACGGTTCCGCAGTATCGGCATCATCATCAGCCGTTATTAAACCATCGCAACAGATGTCCCACCTGCTCTCCCAGGTCGGAGTTGACAACGCACTGCCACAAATCGCCGCCGGAGTGATCCTGTTCGGAAATTTCAGGCTCGGATCGCGCCTGACGATGAAGTCGGCCTCGCGAAAACAGTTTAGCGCGCACGTAGCCGTCACCGCCACCCACAAAATATTCACCATCTCCACAGCTGAATACCGGGGCCCCCAAAGCGACAAATTGGGTGCCAGGCTGCCAGGTGGTCAACAGCTATGAGCAAGCGCTTCCCAACACAGCACCTAACGCACGGATTACGCTCAAGCCAAGCTGTCACACTTTCGACGTTTTGTTGAGTGGCAGAAAAAAGCGTGCAAGTCGGTAGAGCGCTGACTCCATTTGCTGTAACCGATTAGCGGCGCTCTGAGACGTTTGTTGTAAGTGCGATTTTGTGCCTTTGAACCAATGTATATTTTCACGGTCACGCGGATATTGTTTGTTTTAGTTGAAAGTTCGTTTTAAGTGGGGCCGTTATATGTGGGCTCGACTGTATTGTGAACAAGAAGCATACCTATGGCAGCACATAACTGCACACGTAATAAATAAACAAGCTGCCCAGTGACGACAGATAGGCAGGCCCTTTTTGACATGTTCTCTGGGCAATGTGGCACAGAGCAACCAGCTGGCCTACCCCAGTGTGTCTGAGTGAAAAACAAAAAAACAAAACAAGGATAAGAGGGCTTTGCAAGCGCACTGTGCCACGAGAACTTTTTCAGGGCCAGTTCTATGCACCGTTTCAGCAGCGAACACACCTATCACGTCAATATCATGCCCTCCAGAACCAGCCACACCTATCGCATCGATATCCTGCTCTGTGCTATGGTAAGCGGTGACGTCGGAGAGCAAGCGCCAACGAGATGCCAAGCTGATAACGCAGTGTGAGTGAGAATATTTAGAGGAGTGTTTGCTTACACTTGTTCTGAAGGTTGAAAAGCACCACTGAAAGAGTGTACCGATGAGCGTAATTGAGGGAAAAAATGAGAATAAAAAAAGAGTATGAATGTGACAGCAAGGCTTTGCTGTCACATTAATATAAATGCTGCTAACAGCTACAACACTGAAACAGTTGTTGCATTAATGGGCCAGGAATGCATGCAGGCAAACTAATTTTCACGAGCTTGCGCCCTTCCCGTTGGCTTCAACGCTGCTGCAAGAAACAAGTAAGAGGGCCACAAAACCCGTCTCCCTGAAGGGAACCCCGATGGATTGTGAAGCAGCTGCGGTGAGCACGGCGTTGACCCAGCCGAAATGGGCGTCGACGCGGGTGCTGAAAGAACGGTTTGAAGCGAAGCCGAGTAAACGTTTGTTTGAAACGCAAAAACACGGGAGGCAAGATGCGTTAAAGATGCTTGCCCTCGGCTTCCTTGGCTTGCGTCTTGTCCATGTTACCCGCGCGCCATCAGTATTTCCGAATGAGATTGATGTTTTTGACTCGCATCTCGTACGTGTCGCTGGTCTTCCACTGCCGACGCTTATGTTTGGCTTTCCCGGCTCGCGCCTCATCAGTGTTGATGTCGCCATTCGCGAACACAATCGGCTTCGCTAACCCTTGCAACGGCAGCAACAGCCCGCAAAGATACGCGCGCACTAACGGGAAGCATGCCACGCCGGCGTCCCGACTGTCAGCACGATCGCACAGCAAGCAGCGGCACACTGTCCACATTGCTGATGCCATGAGATTCTCAACGCCCGTGCAGCGAGCGCACCAGCCAGCTAAGGGCTTCTTTACACCGACAGATGGAGAGAGGTGGCGCGGGTGAGATGATGCCCGTGTGACGAGTGGGCTGAAGCGTTGTGAGCGGTGAAGAGGGCGAGAGACGTCACCATGCACTGCTAGGAGGGCGTGAGCTACTTGGCACCGCTCCAACACCTGCGACGAGGGCAGCGACGCGAACGAAGAGGCAGCGTTACACAAGCTAGTCAAAGAGCTGCTTCGCATCAAAAACCTGAATGCCGCTGTTAAGATGTGCACAGGAGATTTTTTGCCGTTTTCACTCGACTCCATTACACCAACCTTACAGCTTACCTGAACGGCCTGGAATTTGTGGAGAGGTTGGTTGAAGGATTCCCGCTTGCCAGAGTACTCTATTGCACAGTCCAAGGCTGCTTGGCCAATCCCGAGTGCCTGGCCTGCAATGCCGATGCGACCAGCGTCTAGAACACTCTGCGAAAAGTGGGGAAAGAGAGATTCTAGGCCATTATGGCATTCGGTATTGATGGCAATTATTTTCGCGCAAACCAATACTGCACAAGCGAGGGAATGCTCTCAGTAAGCCCAGCAGGCGCAGAAACTTGGTACTACAAACCTACTGATAACGACAACCTTTCTTGCTTTAAAAGAAAAATATTACCAACTACAATATCAGACATCAAGTTTGGTGCTGTTTGTACCAATTGCAAGCAAGTAAACAATCTTGCAGATGCACAGTATAACTTTGTTAATACGATTTTGCATGATACGTTTTTCGGCCTAATACGTTACTTTTTTTTTTCTCCCAGTCAATGTCCCTTGGAAATTACTCATTTCCCTGCATTTAATCTGATCACGTTTTGACTAAAGTGACATACAGTTACAGTTGCAGTGTGACTGCAAAAATAGATTCCGATTTGCCATTTCACTTTGCATGAGGAGTTCACTAAAGCCACATGCTCCAAATAACAATGACTGCCAAGCTCTCATGATGGAAGGTATCATTTTAAGAAGCACATTTTTTCCACATAGATGTTCATTAACTTATATCTTTGAAATGCGTTTTTCTCAAGATCCATTTTTGGACGACTTCTTGAGTTAAGACATCATGTTTTGAGTACTTCTAATTGACAATGTGGGATAAAACTTCGCCCAAATATTTATTACCATGTGAAGAGCGGAAGTATTTTTTTTTAAACTTGATATTGCATATATAATTATTACGAACTTACAGTAATTTTTATGAACTTTCTTGATAGTTATTCACATTCTACAGTTAATGTCGAGCAATATCAGCCATTAACAGCTCAGGGCTATAGCAGCTGAATGGTATAAAAAGTT
Source organism: Rhipicephalus microplus (assembly GCF_043290135.1). NCBI lineage: Eukaryota > Metazoa > Arthropoda > Arachnida > Ixodida > Ixodidae > Rhipicephalus > Rhipicephalus microplus. The sequence goes on from NC_134702.1 coordinate 53,627,130, forward strand.
TGTCCAAAACTAACTATACTTTACAGATTGTCATGGCACAAAACGAAAACTGTACAAATTACTATGGAACTAATTACACATTTTAAATCAGCCTAAAAGCATATATACACGAAAAAAATTTCATCGCTCTAGACTACAGATTAGCGAAACGTTTTTTTTAATCGCATTTCTCTTTAACATGCACCTAAATTTAAGTGCACGGGCTTCAAACATTTTTGCCTTCATTGGAAATTCAGCCGCCGCAGCTGGTATTTGATACCGTGACCTTTGGGTTAGCAGTTGAGTGCCCTAACCACTAGACCACCACAGCGGGGCTATCCGATTTCGGTTAATTGCAAGTGAACTCACCATGGCGATCTTGAAGCCGGCTCCATCTTCACCTAGCCGGTTCTCCTTCGGCACAAGGCAGTCTTCGAAGATGAGCTGGGCCGTTGACGAGCCCTTGATTCCCAGCTTGTCCTCCTTCTTGCCCAAGCTCAGACCAGGTGACGGCATTGGCACAATGAAAGCATTGATTCCTTTGTGCTTTTTGGACTTGTCCACGGTGGCCATCACCTGTGTGCATCGACCAGCTTGCTGCTTTAAATCACCTCTACACTTCAACGTTGCCGCGCAATGCTCTCGGTTTCACTCCTCAAAAAGCACAAGTTATAAAATTCGAATAAAATAGAAGACCTTATAAGTAATAAGGGATTAGGTATTTCCGAGGGAAGATGTGATTTTGATTCCAGGTTTTTACCCCATCCCTGGCTACGCCACTAGCTGGTGGCAAGCCTGCGAGAACAACAGGCTAAATGCCGTCACACTCATTTTGTGACATCAGTTTCTGCAGCCGGCTTAAAAAGTGGCTTCCCACTTCAGAGAGGGCTGCCAATTCTAGTCTATAGAAGAGCTGTATGCCGTGACATTGGCAGGGCGGGCCCTACTGTGCTGTTGCAAGGTCGGCAGGATCCACAAATTTCTTTGCACCAACATAACTTTGATAAGCACTTGTAATTGTAATCAGCGCTGTCATGACAACATGAAATTGCTGCAAATCTTTTTTTTTTTTTGAAGCATGATATTACTGAACACTCCTGTTAAACCAATACAAATTTTTTTCCGTGGGTGAGATAAGCAATAATGACCTGGCATTTGATACATCTCAAGTGTAACAGTGAAAAGGATCTCAACACATGCATAGCACTACAGTGGAACCTTGGCAATGTGATCATAGCTTGTACAAATTTCCGGGTGACAAAATTTATTTTTCCTTTTTTTTTTTGTGGCCTTGTTTAAAGCCGCTTAGCCTTCAATGTAATAGAGTACATACAGTCGATGTGAATCAATCTTCACCCAGTGGCGTTTGATACAAACATTCGCAACCGCACAAGCACGAGCAGGTGCTGTCCATGCTGTCGCAAAAGACGTGGCAATAGTGCACGTACATGGAAACCCGAGCATCAGCATGAGCACCACACTGCCATTCAGTCAGGTCGGCGCATCTTAGTATCAGAGACTGATATTTGGATCATGAATTCCTTAATGCGCTCAATTCGTATGCCTTCCCATTTAGGTTACTGATGGCATTGGCATAGCACTTTTTTTTCTTTCCAACACGTTGATGCGTGCTGCTGCGCTTGAACCAACGCTGTCATACTGTGCTTACACGTGCCTGCCAAGTTGACGAAAGCAATGTCCTTGTGATCAGACACCTTACGAAATGTGGACACAACAATCGAAAGGGGAAAGGAGCAGTCTTGTTGAAATAACTAAGCATCGCGACGTCAACATGTATGATTGTCGGGGATGCAGATACCTGGCAACTCCCGAATTTTCATGAGTGACTCCGGAATCTTGACCGAACCTCCTGATTGTGTGGGCACGCCCACAAATCTCCCAGGAAGTATTTCGAACAACACCACGATAATAAAGTAACGAATGAAGGTGGTGAAAAAATCTTTTGGCCTATATTTATTGCGTGCAAAGCGCTTCTCAAGGCACCTTTGCCACACTACCCTGGCGTCATGTGAAGAATTTTACTAAGATTTGCAAAGGGCTACTAGCTGTCGCGGTTCACAACACATCTGGTTCATTAGTTACACATGCGTACACATGCCATACACTTACGAGCAGAAGTATGATTTTTGACGACTAAGGACTATAGTGGTGATCATTCAAAGCCTTTCAAGATATTGCTGCGGCCCTGGAAAACAACAAATGAAAATATAGGCGAAGTTTTTCTTGTGATGTAATGATTTTCCATGCTTTCTGGTCATACGAATTTTGGATAATACAAACATTTTTGGCGACCCTGTGAGATTCGTATTACCAAGGATTCTTGCTATATATAGTGTTGTAGTTATGCATCAGATATTTAATGTAATACTGTTCAACGTAGATCCAAATTCTTTATGTCTATGTTTGACCTATTGAGGGTAGACTGCAGCACAATCATCACTCAACGCCGAGACATTCAGATCCCCATTAAAACATATCTACTGTGTGGTACCACGACAATGACACAGTACAGTCTCCTCATTTATTGTAGACTTTATGGCATAAAGCTTCAGCTAATAAAGAGATGTTTAAAAATGGCTATAAATTTCTTTGCGTAAAGGCTAACAAACTCATTGCTTGTTTTGGAAATGCATTATACAGTAGACAATCAACAGACAGGAGTTTTTTAAATGGAACTGCTAAGTGAATGAAACAACCGCTTCTAATGTGGCAGATCTTGTACTTTAATTCTACACTTTTATTCATCCTTTAATACAGGGAAATCCTGCTAAATGCAACAAATGGTCTAGTCCCCTCAGGTTCCATTTAAGGAGAGCCTATTGTCTTGTAGCATAACTTAACCAGAACACTTACAATAGCTGCTTCACCCTCGTATGCATTCGTTATCCAAGCCTTGGTACCGTTCAGCCTATAATGGTCCCCTTCCAGAACCGCGGTTGTAGAAGCTGCTCCCGCATCACTTCCATTGCCTAGAAGGAATATACGCATGAACAGCAATGAAATACGATGGCACAATTAGCACGTAAAGCAACGGTGCTCCGAGTTTCGCCTAACTAGGACTACAAGGCATGCGTCCCTGAGAAAGTCTTAAGAGGTGCCGAATTCTGCATACCAGAAGCAAATATAAAGTGGGCAATCCACGCGAGATCATCAGGCTTAGTGCAGAAGAAGATGGCTCGCTATCATTTTTTTGGCAGATATTGAGGCACAAAGAGTGCTGTGAAGTGTAGCTGTAATGTGGCTTCAGCCACTACAGATCGAATTTATCACACGATAACTTTCCAGACAATTAAGATGCTCACGAGCGTGAGTATAATTTTCATAATCGAAGCAACATGCCTCTATGTACGGGGTCAACCATATCTAAAGTGAGCACTTCTCTAGTATTCCAACTGGTAACACTAAAGCTTACACTTCACAGAGCAAATATCTGTCATGTGATGTCAAATAATGGTGTCCATAAACAACTCTATAACTTTCCGTATGGTATAATAAACATCAGCTCCTATAAAGCTTTGAATACTAACGAGTTGTTCACCCTACATTTGGCCGACCCTGTATATGCTGCATCAACTGCTTAAAGTGGTTTTCGGTCAACTGCTAAGAGCCCCACTGCTATCCTCCATATGGCAAGCATACTATTGTGTCAAGCTAAAAAATTTGAAGGACCCTTGAGTTTCACATTCAATTTAGAAGTTTAACATGATAGCAATATCTGAATGCATGCACACACTATCACCTTAGACTGCCTTCGCTTCTCAGTAGAGACCTAAACTAAGCTGCAAAGAAAGCTAAAGTGAAAATGCCCTCCAGTTCCTATATTTATTTGAATCTACGTATCTGGAATTGTCACTCACGGCCAATGCTACTTTTACACTCGCAACTAGAGGCACAACCACTAACACCACCGACACTGACACCGGAGTTCTTGTGAACTTGTTCTTCGATGCTATTGCCTTAATATGACATCCAGTAAAGAAGTGATAGCTGTGGAGGTAACATGTGCTTTTCCACCTCTTTCTTAGCATTCAATATAAAAAGAGTAAAAGCCAAAAAAAAGCTTTATGTGTCAGACGATAGCTATAGTGCGAGAATAAAACGACGACACAGAGACAAGAAGGACACGAGACCTGTATGTCAACTACCATAGAGCAGGACGCTCCCGATTAATTGTGACTATTCGGTATCTTTTTCATGCATTTTGTCCTGTCCGATTTTCATGATGACTTTTCGTTATTAAAGCAAGCACACTCACCAGGTTCAGAGAGGGCGAAGCAGCCAACTTTCTCTCCTGTGGTGAACGGTGGAATGAATTTCTGTTTCTGTGCTTCAGAGCCGTATTTGAGTATGGCACCTAAGTACAGAGACTTGTCCCAAGAAAAAACAAATCAACCCCCCAAAAATTAGAAAAAGTCAGAAGGTATCGAAAGCAACCGTCTTATGTTAAATAGGTTATACAACTGTCATTGAGGCTTTTAGTTCCAAGGAATAAAGAGGCATAATCTGAACTAGTAAGTTACACTTCTACATAATTAAACAGCCTATCAGTATAGGCTTGTCGAGTCGGTGAAAGTGCAGTACACCGTCAGTGACTCAACATACACACTGCCATATGAAGCTAAAGAAAGCAAAGGCAAAATACTTACCTACTCACTAATTGAAGTGTGCAGTGCTAATTAAAAGAGAAAGGAAAATCGGAGCATATCAAGCACCCCGTCCAATAGGTGATGCTGAACAAACAGCCCACAAGAAATGACCTTTAACAGCATCCAGTGAAGACTACAATGATTATTTGTTGGCAAATGAATGCTGCTCTGCATTCGATATTAAAAGAATACCATAAAAAATTACAGAACAAAAAAGAAGAAAAAGCTGGAGCATCAACCGCTAGTAGTAACTCTTGTAACAAAAGAAAATTCTTATTAGAGCCAAGCCAGCAGCTTCTTATCTGACGAATTCAAGTGGCCATTTCAGAGAGCTTTCAGAGTGCATCCAGTGCTAGGAGTCTTTTTTTCCTTGAAGGCGTGTGTATGTGTGCATGTGAGAGAGAGAGAAAGAGGGACGGAGAGAGAGGCAGGCTCGTGGAACTGGGTTCTCCTTAAAATTTAGTTAAAAGAGCTAGCCCTAGAGTGCTCCCATGTACCTCCTTGACTTCAGTAAGCACTAGGCACACCAACTGTTTGGTAAAAAATAAAGCTGCATTACACACTGAAGAGACACCAGTAGCATTATATTACCTTTACGAAGCACTAAGCCCATGCCTATTATCCTGATCACACTTTAAGTTTCTTTGTCCAAATGTTTTAACAGTGTTCCTGATGTGAAACAGATCTAAGCTCTGTTTGCGGTTTTCTTCTTAAACAACAGCTGACAAAGCTGACTGATTTGTGGGGTTTAATGCACGAAAGCCGCCATATGACTATGAGAGATGCTGTAGTGGAGGGCTCCGAAAATTTTGACCTCCTAGGGTTCTTTAACGTGCACCCAAATCTGAGCACATGGGCCTACAGCATTTTAATCTCCATCGAGAATGCAGCCACCAAAACCGGGATTCAATCCCACGACCTGCAGGTCAGCAACCGTGTACCAGCAGCCGTGTAAGTCACCGCTGTGGGGAGCTGACAAAGCTCTTCAGCTGCCACTGTCTCGGGTATGCACACAGTTCAAGCAGTTTCCTAGTCACTCCATAACGCACAGTCATCACAGAGACTAGACACACAACTCGAACATTCAAGGTTTGCTCACGTTGTTAACGCTCATAACGACCCCCGTGGAGGCACAGCCTCGGCTGATCTCTTCCATTCCAATAGCGTAGGCTAGGTAGTCCAGGCCTGCTCCACCCAGTTCAGTTGGCACGGCTACGGCCATAAGACCCATTTCACCCAATTTCTTGACCTGAAAACAAGAGAAGACTATTAATCAGTGGCACGAGCATTGAGCGACACTCTTGTTCCTTATTCCAGCACTTGCTTAAGACTGACTATTTTAGAAAAATACCTATTTTTATGGCTTATTTTTGGTAAAATACTCCCTCCAGTATATTTATTCCGCTATGGGCCTGCTGAACGTACAATTAAAAATCGACTAGTGTGATAACATGGTTCACTTTTGTGTTATACTAATTGCTATTATTATGACGAGGGGATCAAGCATATTCTTTAGTTATTTTATTCTCTCTTTACTCAATTGGTTATTTATTTTGAATAATGTCCAACACACTGATGGCCTAGGGTGACTGTAAAGAAGTGATCTGAGTTGATTTTTATTGCTAACCACCCCGCCTACAGTTGCGGTTGCCATGCTACATATTATTACTGAAAGTAAAGACCATTTCAGATGTGAGCCATGAATGTGTACAGTTCTGCACTTAACTTGGATAGCTGGCATAACTTGCTTCACTTTAATGCACAACCAGAAAGCAACTAAAATGGCAGGTGTTCATTGTAGACAGCTTAGAAAAGAAGTGAATTGTCAGGGAGGAACTTTCCACTCGTAAATATACCCCTGTGCCCTTAGAAGCATGTGGAGGAAACAAAACCTGCTTAACCACCCGTCCCAACTGACACGTTACATTTTTTAACGGCACATAAAAACGGTCAATGAACGCTAAAACTAACCTCCAACACAGGTGGCAAAAAGTTGATTGTTTTCGCTATTTCGAGAGCGTTTCACGGCTCTTGCAAATGAAGCAATGAGGCTGCTGCTTCCTGTGCAACCATAATTTTCCGAGCGTCTAACCTGTTCGCGCGGATACCGGTGCTCTTTGTCGATGACTCCGGCAACGGGCTTGAGCTCTTTTTCGGCGAACTCTCTGCATGTCTTGCGCAGCATTTCGTGCGTTTCTGGAAGCTGAACAAAGATGCTCCTGACAGCCTGCCATCCTGCAATGTAGAGGGGAGAGTATACGTTCAGTGGCGCGGCCAAGAGTGAAGGGGTTCAATCCCCCCCCCCCCCGTATATATACACGCATACATCCAAACGCACGCACGAACACGAACGAATACCCCCCCCCCCTCTCCCCCGAAAAAAAAAAATTCTAGCTACGCCCGTGCACCGGACACTTGCAATGACAAACGACACGCATTAGTAGACGTAAAACGTTTGAACAGAGGCAAATGTCAGGCTGCAAGAATCCCAGTTTACAGCAACTGGTTTATTTCGAAACAAGCAATTAAAGCGGTCGCGGCCTGGGAATGAACAAATTCGTGCGTAGACAATCCGGTCTTGTGTTTTTGTGCCATCATTCAAATTGAATGTGTCAGTGTGTGACTGATTTGCGTGAATGCACAAGGGTGTAAACAAGTGGGTTGGGGAATGCCTGCACTATAGCGCACCGCATTGCGCGTATCAATTAGAAATGCAGAGTTAGCGTTTTTGTCCTTCCCGTTTGTCATCCTTTTATTTTCTCACTGCTCCACCTTAGAAAGGCAAGACGTCCACCCTTCACGAAAGGCGCAGGATGTAATTAGAAACCTGGTCACACAGAGGACAACGGCCACGACTGAAACATTAAAATCAATACGCGCGGCGTGCAACGCCCTCGTTAATCGCTTTTATTTGCGCAAGGACATCCGCATTTAAGCATGAACAGCTACTATCTTACACGAACAGATGCAAGGAAAGCCGATAAGCTAAACAAAGATGGCAAATTCAAGGCCGACGGCTTCAACAACCTTTTTCAACAGCTTTTCCATGCTTCTCAGTCGCACCGCGAAAGCTCGTTAAATATGTTTCTTTGTCCTACGCACTAAACGAGCCCAACTTTGCGGCAGAATAGCGAATTTCTAAAGAGCGCGTTAAGGAAAAGCTCACGCGTATGACGGTGTATCACTACGCGCTTCACAACCGCCGAAGTTCGGAAAGTTAGGCAGTAATAAGCTCTTACTGTTGCACCCTCCGAGAGGTCTGGAAAGAACCTTGCGAAGCATTGCCGCCGACATGAGTGACGGCTCTATTTAGAAAAATGAACCGCACTCGTGAGTCACGTCTCCAAGTTTTAACTTGTCTGCACGCACGCACGACACAGAGCTCTTACGCGAAACCGGAAAACCGCTTCACTGCACTGCTCGCCGCACATTGTGGCAAACCGAAAGTTGTGTTGCTACCGTTAAAAACAAAACTAGTCATAAAAAAACCTACAAAACTCGCGATCATTTCAAATAGCAAATAAAACAAAACAAAAAATTATTGCACGCTTGCGTATTTTTTTAAATTAAAAAAATGTGTTTTACTGCTTGCAGTTTTTATAGCTTAAATGTTTCAAAATACAAACAGTAGTCTACAGATGTTTCTGAATGGTATTTGGCTTTTATTTGGTTTTAAATATTGTGCAACGTATTTGTTACAAAACCTAAAAAAATCGGAATAGTTAGTTTCGTCAGTTTCGTAGCTTTGGGTAGTGTCCGGTCCACGACCGGCTTTCGGCCAAGTCCAGTTTTTCGATTAAATATGCGTGTGTCGTTGTCGTGCGGTAGACTATTTTCAAAATGTTTATCCTTTCAACCGCGGGCAGCTGTTAGTGCATGCCGAGAGACGCTTCTGAAGGCACACGCAGCGAGTTACAGCACCCAGCCAGGGTACGTAGTCACTTTCAGTGCCGCCTGGTCGTAACTTCTCAACTCTAGCAGCAGACGAAATACGAGACATGTGCGTACACTTAAAGATTCTTAAAAGATTCAAACTCGTTTCAGGTCCAAAGATGTCTCCCTCTCTTTCGCGTCTTACGAATCCACTCAAGCCGAGGATCAGAGGTCGCCGATTATCATCCTCCACGGACTATTTGGCAGCAAGAACAATTGGAAAAGCTTATCTAAGGCGATGGTGAACGCGACGAAACGTAAGGTACGGGGCTCTTCCGTTTAATATGCGAAGTGTTGACTCGCGGAACTAGTGTTGCAAGTTTCGGTTCGAAGTTTGTGCGCGCAATGAGCGCCTGTGCTAATAAAAGTCCATGTATGCAGTTAATGTTGATTTCCGCGATCAGATGCTTGCAACTTCGCGGAGAAGGCCGTCAACGATCATTTGGTCGGAAATGGTGCCGTCTATTTTGTAAAAGGAACACGTTCGCGTGCCTACGGGGCGGCACATGCCTGTGCTTGTCATCCGCGATCTGAAGTGGTGTTCTAAATTACTTCTCGGGATATGCGACTTTCGGGGGCTTTGGCGCGAACGATCTAATATCGTATCCGCCTTCATGGTAGCACGTTATTTTGATAACATGCTGATGTACTGAGTGATCTGCTGATTTGTGGATGTTGGTATTGTCACGCCGCGCCAGTCCCACTTTACTATGAAGAAAAAGAAAGAAAAGTATGTTGAACAAATAGTGGCAAAATATATTAAGCAGCGCCTGTATTGGCCTCAACAATTCACTATTCCAAAGTGGAGAAGGGGAACAGCCCCCGCTCGCTGCACATGATATGTTCACTGCCTAAACAATGTGGACACATGACAACTATACGTTGTGATGTTGCTTCTCTAAGGCCAGGCTGAAGCTAATACGCACAGGTTAAGGGTTGAAGCTAGTCTACCCATGTGCAGTGCTTTTATTTACGCATGTTAATTGGGCTGCTCTGCTCAAGGACAAACATTTGATTCCGAGCCACGGGTGCCGTATTTTGATGCGGGCCAAAGACAGCATTCTTCATAGTTGCATTTCGAAACGCGTTTGCTTCGCGGTTCACGTGAAAGAAACGAAGGTGGTCAGAATTATTACCGTACGCCATCAATACTCACCATTGTATCAGTTATGACTAGCGAAACTGCTCAACTTAACTTTGATGGGTACATGTTCATGCAGGTTTTCGTTCTGGATGCCCGTAACCATGGAGAAAGCCCACACACTGACGAAATGGACTACATACTGATGGCCAATGATGTAGATCTCTTTATCAAGGAGCATAGTCTCGACAAGGTCGGCATTATCGGACACAGCATGGGTGGAAGGACAGCCATGACATTTGCCTTGACGAGGGTAAGAGCTGCGGCTTATGTTTATCCTTAAGCAGATGAAGTTATACCTTGAATTACTCTCTTCTGCTGTTTTCTTGTAAATATGCGGTGTCTTGTAGTGTAATTTTTATTTAGTGGTGAACGCTGGGGTGCTTTGCCATGCCTTGACATTGCACTGTAATGAAAATCAGCTGGAGTCCCTGATTTTGGCCACAGAATACAATTATCAATGATTACAAAGTAAATGCTGCCCTTCTAGGTCAGTAGAATCAACAACAACTTGCATGTAAAATTTAGATTTTTTTTTCCATCAATAAACTATGACATTGCTTTTTATCTTGCATTTGGCTCTCTCATCACAGGAAGTGTTTTGTTTGTTTCTGTCAATAAGTCGCTTTCCAGCAGTAAAGAGTGAAAGGTGCAATTTCAGTTTTACTGGGACTAACACTCTCTCTTGTGTGCCGTATTTACTCAATTGCAGCGCGAACTCAATTTGGATGCAAGGGGTAGTGTTTCACTGTTTCCAGGGGAAAAAAAATGGTCTTTTGGTACTCAATTATAACGCGAGAATCGGCATTAGGTACCAAAAATGTAGAAAAAAACTTGCAGTAGGGTAGAGTAAATATGGTAATGAAAGCATGGCAGAAAGAGGTTTAGGAGGAGGGAAAAAAAAAGAAGGAAAAAATGCTGGGAGGAGAACCGGAAAATAAGCCTCTGGTTGGCTATCTCACACTGGGGGAAGGGAACTAAAAGATGAAAGATGGAGTAGTCATAAAGACGTAAGCTTGTGCCTGTGCTTGAGTAGCAGCACACAGTCCAAGGCGTTTGCACTGACAAGTCACCGTCAAGTAGTATGGAACTGAATTTGCTGCTTACAGGCCGACTAGACATGCAGATAGTGAAGTAGTTTTCTGCATGAAATTTCTTCAGATGTCGCAATGCATCGGAGGGTGTTTGTCTCTGGGAGGACAGTGGCACAATACATTTTTAAAATGTTGCCATCACAGTCGATGGATGCGGCACTATTGTTCATTCCAACTAGTGTAAGGTAAGCCTTCGTAGGAAGCGATTCGCAGTTGCAGTTGATTCAGAATCAATCTAGCTATTAATCAGTTAATAATAAACATAGTAAAAAGACAGTAACCTTGACTACTGTTAACAGTAGTCTTTTGCTCTTCTGACACATCTGTACAGCTGTCACTTCCGTCACTCATGTGAGTTGTACGGCTGTTACAGCTGATAACTGTACTGCTCATTTTAGAGTGACAGTACGTTTATATAGATCTCCTTTTTTTATACTTGTATGCTCTAAAAATTATCATTGGTAGCATTGTTTCTAAGCATGTGACTTCCCCGCTTATTTTTTGTACATGTAAACTTCGTGCTTGCAGCCATCCATGGTAGAAAGGCTTGTGGTAGTGGATGTGTCTCCAGTTACCATGCCATCCATTGTCGTGCACGACAATGTCCTCGTCAACCACATTAATTCCATGGACACTGTTTTGCCTCAACTCTCTCCAGACATGTCTTCACCAGCAGCTCGTAAGGAAGCTGACCGTATTCTGGCGAATGACATACCCGTGAGTGTTCATTTTTGTCTAGAAAGCATGTCTTTAGGCACAGTAATTAATAGGTTATATGAAAAAATACACGTAAATCTGCTTCGTGTACAAAGTCATTTGAATTGTTATCTTGTTGGGATTTTGTGGAAGTAGTGAACTGTGACAAAGGCTGGCCGCTGGCCGCTGACCTCATATATATTTTCATGACGTAGTTTTATGTCTTGCTAGCATCCTCTAGAAGTACAGTGCCGCTATAAAGACCCTGTTACACTTTTTATTTCTCGTCACTGTATTTCATTCAGATCTACTCTCAGCCTTCGAAAGAACAAAAGCACTTATAAAAATTAGTTCACCCCAAAGTAAGTTGCTGGTCACACAAACATTTAGCATGAGCATAATTATACACAGGCGAATTCATGCAACTATACTCGCTAAAACTTTTCTTGGCAATGAAGCAAAGGATACAGAGCCAAATTGTGCATATGTTACCACTAACGAATATAGTCTCACAATTTAGCTGCACGAGATATAAAAAAATACTCCTTTGTTTCCGACAGGTAGCTCATTGAGACAAGACACAGCACACACTAATGAAATATTCGTCTTTTTTTTTACAAGATATGTTGTCACTTTCAGCCTTTGCACGTGACAGAAAGTCTTGCCTTTCTTGTCACGAGCGGACATGGTAGTAAATGCTTATTGCACACAGCCGTCACTTTCTACCGCGGCATAAATTTGCATCGTAGCGGACTACTTCTTGTACACGTCTGCAGAGGCTTCGCCCTGTAGTTTTCTCTTCATTGCCAAAAAAAGTCAGAATCACACGTGCGGCATGACTGGAAGAGCAAAACAATATTTTAGTGCTTTCAATGTTCCAGTATATGCCATGGCCTTAGTGTAATGCTAGTACCAGTTCACACTGGCAGCAACACTTTATAATGCTTTGCATAAGAATGACATTTTGTTAACACGTTTTCCCGTTCTATGAGTGAATTGTCAAAAAATGCAACGTGTTCACATTTATAAGGCTGCTGAAAATTTACTCAACAGAAGTTACTGAAATAAATTTATATATACTTACTCAATAACACCGATGTGCTTGTTTAGTTTAGTTATGCGCAACGAGATTGCGCCAGGGGCCCAACAACTTGTGTTTGCACCCGTGGTAACCTGGTGTTCTGCAAGCGCTAAGGATGTAGACAAATTGAAACGACGCTAATCGTGAGACATTTCACTGCCTGCTGCACGTGTAATCGTCAGACATTTCACTGCACGTGTAATCGGAGGATGTATGACATAAACTGTTTACAGGTTGTTTTGCTTGACTTTTATTGAATAAACATTAATACATAGGTAATTCTCTGCTAAGGATGGTTTAGTCTCCTACTAGAGCTTGCAGATTCGAAGGAAGGGTGGAAGAAAGAAAGGAACAGGTGAGAAAAAAAAAGGCAGGGATGTCAACCAGTCTAGAAGAACTGTTATGCTATCCTAAACTGGGGAAGCTTGCAGCGATTGCATTTGATGTGTTCTGAATGGTTGTGATGTGTGATAATTTTCGTGTGAAATTGAAAAATACGAAAATATGCTATGAGTAAACTTTTTAGATAAGTATACGTGGGTTGTTTCAGTTCGAACTATTGTCTGCTGTTGTAGGAAGTTGCCGTGCGTCAATTTCTGCTGGCCAACCTTCAAAAGGGTGAACGCCTGTATGAATGGCAGTTCAACTTGAAGGCGCTGAAGCGAAACCTTCCCAACATCATCCAGATGCCCGACTTGAAAGGGCTCACCTATGATGGGGACACCCTGTTTATCTGTGGAGGCGACTCTCCTTATGTGAGGTGAGAAGAACCAATGATGCCATGCGTGTGTTCAGGTTGTGCATTTGTGATTGCATCTGCCAGAAGCAGGATTACCAAGTTATGCTGAACAATAGCTTTCTCCTATAAGCTCAAATACTGTATGGCACAGTTTTCCCAAGATGTAGTAACAATCTACTACTTTTCTTTCAAGGAATTTGTGTCAATATCCGGCTGTATGTCTGAACTAAATGCAGACATTGTACGTAGTATTCTTCTACATTTTTCTGTGGGTAGCTAAACTTCTTGAAAGCATTTGAAAAAGAAAGGGGGGGGGGGGGCTGCGTTATGGTGAAACATAAATGTACATTATCGTTGATGTCGGTGTATTTTTCACCACCTTTCAGATTACTGGCAAAAGCCGTGTATGTATAACAACTCAAACCTCAATATAGAAAGCATGGATGTAACGAATTATCGGTTAAAACAGAGTAAATTAAAAATAGTCACAGATACAGCATTACTTGTCAACGTTTATAGTGAATTCTTAGATATAGCGCAGGCATATTTTTGTGGCAGGTGTGAATTTGTTATAATGAGGTTTGAGTGTATTGTATTCTCTAGTGTAATAACCGGTCCTTGCGCGTAACTCACACCTTCCCTTACTACTACAACCAACTACAGCAAAAATTTCAATAAATGTCCTTGTGCATTGAGCGACCGTGCATTCAAGGAAATGAGTTTTACGCTTTCATAGAAATCACTCCACCATTTATTCTAGAAGATCTCAAAGGGAAAAAATGAAAGCAGCTTCACATTAGTGGTGCCAAGCCTGACGAAATAGCTGAGCTGGGTGGGCTTTAATGTTAATGTCTTTATTTTTCTCTCCCTTTCTATTTTTGATTTCTCATGCCATCTATCTCTTTCTGTCTATTTTTTCTATCCTTCTCTCTATTTCTTGCTACCTCTTTTTTTTTTCTAACTTTTCTTTTCCTCTGTTTCTTTCTCTCTCGTTGCTTCGCTATATTCTTTTCTTTTTGACTTGCTCTCTGGTTTTCTATCACTTTTTTGTGTCTCGGTCTTCTCCTACTTTTATCTCTTTAATTTCTTTACTTCTCTCCACTTTCTTTTTCTTACTACCTCTGTCTTTGTTTCTTCTTCTCTCTTTGTACTAATTCTCTTACCCATTTGAACTGTTGCATCCCCCACTGTGCAAATTGCCGCACTCATTCAGAGATGCAATGCAACCAGATGATGAAGGACACGACAAAGAACTGAGTTATTGCACTCATGATAATGGTAGTTTCTTACAAAATCCTCCTCGCATAGAGATTTGAACTTGTTTTTGTCTGTAGTAAGACTTCCCGATTCCTCTAATGCATACTTGATCGAGTTTTTTATTTCTCCAATAACGTAGGATTTGCTAAACACCCGATTTCACCCTGATTTTCGTGACCAGTGTCGCTCCTCCATCCCCACCTACTCTCAATTTGAGCCGTTGGTATCAATGCCACTTTCCTTGCATTGCGGCTGGCGAAGCCATCCTTTATTGTATCTTCATGAAGCCGTGCAGTGAAGTCATCTTGCAAATTGATATTCGGGTGTAACATGCACTGTAACATTAGCTCTAAATTTTCTGCATGTTTTGTCAAGGTATCATATGCAAAAAAATACAGCACATTCATCAGTGCTTATGATTTTTGTCTTTCCTAATGCTTATTTGCCACCCTCATTTTTGATGCACGTAGCCATAAAAAGTCATGACTAACCAACTAGCCCACCACTGTGTTTTTTTTAATTTGTGCTATGTAACGATCTCATCATTTGGGATGTCTCATGAAAAGAGAAATGCACTTAAAGTTGCCATTCCGTAGGAGAGGTGGGGAAGGGGGATGGCTTTTATCAGTGGCGGGCGGAGCGCCTCATACAGGTAGCTTCATCAGGCTTGTGCTATTATTCGACTGTTTTGAATATCTGAGATAATGTCACAGTATCCGAATTCGTTTTGATTAGAATTGAAATGATTGTAAATTTTGAACATTTGAAACCAACGACTAAACAGATACAAACTGCCATGTAAGCCTTTGTAACGGTGGTTTGGCTGCATTAGAGAAGTGCTATGCTGTGAGTACACCTAACTAAAGACTATTCGAAATGCCGTGAAGCTTCACTTCACAGTTAAATGAGCACACCACCTTCACGTCGATTCGTAACTTTTTAAGTTAATAAGCTTGTTATACCACCTTATATGCGCTAAGTATAGTAGATTTTAAAACGTAACATATTTTACTGGTTATTGCTTTCATCGCACCGAAAGTCAAATCCTGCTACTATTTGAAGTTGCTTTTAATTCCCTATGAACTAGAAATAATGACATTTGCACCTGCCTTGTTTTAACTGAAAAATATTGTTCAGGCTATTTGGGTCATGACAAATGTGCTCATTATTCTTTATATGCCATAAATATGATTTGAATTCGATTCAAAATTATTCAGTCGAAACTATGCGACCAAATCAATATTCACTTTGAATCTGAAGTATACTATTTGCGCTAGCATAAGCTTTATGATTGTCTCTGGGAAAACAAGAAGCCTAATTTAGTGAAGGAGTATAAAAAAGATGAGCAGCATCATAACAGTCACGTCTTACAAGAAGTACAGTGTCAATTATAAGCAAGCAATTATTGCATGGCCGTATCGGTGGGAAATATTTGAGGCTTATACCTCGTAGTATGTCTAGCTTTACATGTTTGTGAAAAAGAAAACCATATTAATGCTTGAAACCAATCTTCGCTAAAACCAAAGCATTTAGAACGAGTTTTTTTTTTCTCGCGGAGTGGAATAGATTTTTAGATTCAGTAAGTATGTCACCACACTTCATTCAGTGTCTCTAGCCATGTATTTTAAGTTAAATTAAATGTTTTCTAAGTACTTATGTTGTTTTATTTTGTTATATATGAGTGTCATTAATTTAATGCACATATCATAATTGTTGTTGAACCTGTATTGTACTGTATTAGTTACCTTTGCATGTATTAAGCTATCCTTGTATTTTTATTTATTTTATGTGTGCTGCTCCTTTTGCTTGTGCCAAGTTCGTGTGTGGTATATTGAGATAAATAAAGAAATATATGAACTAGCATGCTTGGCGATAGTAAAACTTGAGAAATATAAACAGTTTCGCTGGTAACTGGAGGTTTTCATCTCTGCTTTACATTGGGGAGCTTGGTGTAATTGCATGCAAAAAATTAAAACAAATTGTTCGGATTTAGTGGTTTAAGTTGATGGAAACGCATCTGTTGTAGAGGAGGCATGGTAGGAGCTGTCGAGTGCAGTATACTCTGAGAACGATGCTGTAATTAAAGGCCAACTCCAACTATTTTCTGAGGTCGGTGGATTTCAATGAAGTTTGCTTGGTACATTCCTTTGCACATTTCCGTCGGTTATATCAAATTACATGCTTGAGAGATGCGCTGACAGTGGACTTCATCACACAGACAGTGACGAAGTCCACTGTCTGTGTGACGTCATGTTTGGCATGTCAATGGAAGTGACGCAGCGGATGGCATCGCTAACTTTAGTCGCTACAGCGTTTACCTTGCTGACCACAAAGGGACGGTGACGGTGTTTGGCACGGAAAATTTTCCTTCCTTCCTCTGTGATGTTTGGCCGGCACGGATGGGCGGGTCCGCCTCTGCTGCGAGTGCCCACTCGTCCCGGTTTTCACAGCTTTCATACACCGAACCGGCAGGACCAGTATACGGCTCCCAGCTCTTGCCAAATAGTATGTCATGTGCAGGCAGTGAGCTCGGTTTGATTTTGGTTTCAGTATTGTGCCCTTTTGCTTGTTAAAAGTATTTTCGAATTTGCTGCGCTTTTGAGCTATCGGGCTCGTGGCAAGAGTGTCTCGGGAACATAGAAGCACGATTACCCTCGCATGGTCGAAAAATCGCCGGAGTTGTCCTTTAATGGCAGATTTTTTGTGACCTACTCTGTCATTCTACTTTTCCAAGGAAATAAAGATAAATTTATGGATCTAAGCAATGCATTAGCAGCCGCCCCTGCCTTGGAGAGTAGTGACGATGGCAGTTGAGTGTCTTCCACACATAGCTACAACTTGGAAGCCCAATTTTATTGGGATAGCACTTTCAGGGCCCCTTCGGCGTGTTTTTGCCATTGAAGTCGCCGTGATGTTCTATAGAAAGTCTAAATCAATAACATAGACTCTCTCCTCCTATATTTTTCCTGCGAGTAAAAGCGTACAAGCGCAGGCAACGAACACTTACCTAGTGGAGAAGAAGCACTCCGGCCACTCGCAGGCGGCTTGTATGTTTGTAGGTGACGATATCACCGCTCACTTTTCAATGGAGTTATAACCAACACGAAGGTGTCATCGCTCGCTTCAGCGAACATGTTTTTTTACGCGAGCGTTTTGTGAAAGAGGCCCTGAAAGACTCTTTCTGGTAACCATGAAATGGATTCACTAAAACAGCTTATTGCCTACCAATTCAACACCGCAAAAATTTTAAGAATCCATCCAGTACGAGCGGAGGTACAAATATTTGTTGCACACTGCAATTGCATTGTCTCTTCTCTCTTCCCGACGAAAAAGTGATGGCATGGGCAAAGAAAATACGTCGCGCGCGCCTCACGACATCGAGCACTTTCTTTTTCTTTTCTTCGAATATGCGGCTATTCATTACGAATCGGAAGCTGCATGCTGCGCTATAATATTTGACTCGCGGGTTATCGGAAGCCTCTACTACCGATGAGCAGCGTTTTGTGACCATGCTCAAAAAGTGTTGCAGGGCCTCTTTAATTCACACCACGTCGGATGCCAAGGGAGTTGTCTAGGAACCTTACTTCATATAACATTCTAGTTAGTTGCCATCGCATTCATTGCTTTGTCATTGAGGCGAAAGTGACTTTTTTTTTTTGTCCACAGGTGCATAACAAGAATTACCCTCTCACATTTTGTTCTGCTGTTTCAGCAAACGGGATCATGATGGCATCAAGGAGAAGTTCCCAAACGCCAACATTTTTTACATCAAAGGCGGCGGACACTGGGTTCACGCAGACAAACCCGCGGAATTCTTAAACTTGATCAAAGAGTTCATGGGCGGTGGTGCGTCCTAGTGTCTGTTGTAAATCGTGCTCTCTTATGTCAGCATATTTGCTGTGTATTGTCACTTGTTAATTGTACAGTAGTTGCGCGTTTTTAACTAGAAAGTGTTGCTCAATAAATTTTGTATACAAAGCCTGCAAAAAGAGAGAAATGTCTGAATGTGTAATTATCGCTAATGCATCGGTTAATACATATGGGAACACTGCGGTTGTCGTGGTGTTACAAAAATACTCGAGTGTGAAATATGCCCAAGTGGGCCGTATGTTGTCTGTGTGAGGACGAGAACAAAACGTTGAAGGTCTGTTCATGAAAAGCCCGCTGCGGAGGGGGACGTGGGAGGGCAAATTAACAGCTTCAGTTATTTGACCTTCTGTAGTTCTTAGTTCCCCAGTATACTTAAAAAGTATACTAGGGAACAGAGAACTAATCTGCAGTTGTCAGGGTGCTGCAGTTGCTTAGTTATGTAATAGACATTGGCATAGACTGGCGAAGGGGGTAGTTCCAACCCTTCCCCCTAACTTTTCAATTCTGCATGTGTATACATTACATGCACACACACAGCAAGTTCACAAACATAATTAAAGCATAGTTGAAACCATCTCCGTCACTACCCCCCCACCCCTTGAAAAAATTTCTGGTAAGTTACTGGCAGTGTATTCTTATAGGGCGAAAGTCTCAAATACCTCATGAGACGCGGTGGTAGACAGCCGGCGTCCCTCGTAATCAACACCAGCACGAGTGATGCAAAATATTACGTGGTGACGACACAAACCACCAATGCATGTGACGTCACCATCATGCAAGATGGTGACGTCAGCATGGCATTGCCGCTTGATTGAATGTGGTGCGATCACGGAGGCAGCAGAGCAGTAAACCAGATGAAGGGCAGAAACCTTGCAATGCCTCCAATCTCTGAGGCAATGCGAAACCACGCTATGTGCCGAAAAGTTTCGGAGGGGGCCGTTGGAGGATCAATACATTGACTGAGAAAAAGAAATCCACACATCTCCACAAAGGGAATCATGGCGAGTGGGTGAAGCTCTGGGCGCGTGTGGGTGAGTAACCGTACAATACGTAAGCGTTGCCCCATATAATGTAAATTGAGTGATATAAAGTGACTTAAGCTGACATGAATAGTTTACAACAAAGATAGGTCCTCATGTTCTTAAGGTCTACGTTGAAGTCGTTGAGCAGTATATAGGGTTCATGCCGGTAGTGAGTGAGTAACAACTTTATTAGTCGAAGGGGTGAGGGGTAAGGGAGGCTAAGCCACGAAGGCTGCCAGGCTGTGCTTCTCGATGACTTCTTCCGCTCGTTTCAGGACCCGTGTCTGGATGTCTATGTCGTTGCTGGAGAGAAGGGCCTCCCATTGTCCCTCGGTGGGGGGTGAGCAAAGGAGGTCGGCGGGCGGGGGATCCTCCGGGCAGCCCCAGAGGATGTGGTTCAACGAGGCAACGTTGCCGCACAGGCAGCAGCGTGGATCGATGGCACCTGGGTGCATGTATGAAAACACGAGGGGGCACGGGAAGGTGCGGGTCTGTAGGCGACGCCAGGCGATCTCGGACCGCTTGGGAAGGCTGCTGTGAGGATGTGAATAGAAATATCGCTCGAGGCGATAGTGCTGAGTGATGTCGTGGTAGGTGACCAGGGGCTCCGGCACCAGGGCGTCCGACTCTGAGTGGCCCACCGCTCGGTCGACGAATCCTCGAGCGCGTTGGTGAGCTGTCTCGTTGCCGGGGTGACCCGAGTGGGCGGGGACCCAGATCAGTTCTATGCGGCACTGCTCATCTTGCTGCAGTAGGGGCCGAAGTAGCCGTAAGGTGGTAGGCGAGACGAGACCTCGCGCGAAATTCGAGATGGCTTGTTTCGAGTCGCTGATTATGACGCTTGCGTCAGCCGAGGTCGCGGCCAAAGCAATGGCCACTTCCTCCGCCTCGACGGCGTAAGGCGTTCTGACGGTGCCAGCCGTGATGGTCGGCCCCAAAGGAGCTGAGGAGGGCGACACGGAAACGACTACGAAGGCGTCCCTGCGTGCATTGTATCGGGCCGCATCTACGTAGGCGACGGCCGGGTGGTCGGCGTACTTTGCGTGAAGCATGGCGGCACGGGCTTGGCGGCGAGCGTCGTGGTGGCCCGCCAGCATATTCTTAGGTAGCGGCTTGATGTAGAACGCCGCTCGAATAGCATGGGGTAATGAGACCAGATCCGGAGGGTGGGAGGAGGTGTCGTGGCCGATGGAGGAAAGGATGTGGCGACCGGTCGGCGAACGGTAAAGGCGTTGCACTTGAGCGGAGCGGTGAGCCTCAATCAACTCGTCGAGCGTGTTGTGTACACCCAAACGGAGAAGACGATCGGTGGACGTGTTGGGGGGAAGGCCGAGGGCAGTCTTGTATGCCCGGCGGATGAGGACGTCAATTTTATCGCGTTCCGATTTTAGGAGACGTGTATAAGGAAGGCCGTACGTGAGGCGGGAAACGACGAAAGCGTCGACAAGGCGAAGTAGATCGTGTTCTCGCATGCCTTCACGCCGCGCACGGACACGGGCGAGCATACGTGCGGTCTGCTGCACCGAGAGCGAGAGCTTGTCTATGGTGTGTGTATTATGGCGGTTGGACTGTAGGATCAGCCCGAGCACGCGGAGATGCGAAACGACGGGGACAGGAGTAGAGTTGGCATGAACCGTGATGGTGGGGTGGGGAGTTTTGTAGCGACGCCGGTCGGGAGGCCGCATGAGAAGAAGGGCCGATTTGGCCGCTGAGCAAGTAAGACCGGCCGCGTGCACGTGGGACGTGACGACGTCGGTTGCGCGTTGCAACGTCTGCTCGATATGGCCGTCAGAGCCCGACGTGACCCAGAGAGCAATATCGTCCGCGTACAGGGTGTGTTTAAGACCGGGGATACGGTCCAGCTTGCCAGGAAGCGAGCGGAGGACAAGATTAAATAGAAAAGGCGACAAGACGGCGCCCTGAGGGGTGCCACGAGGGCCAAGCTCGTACGTGGGAGACGGGAGGTCCCCTATGATGATTTCGGCCGTGCGGGCGGTGAGGAACGCGCGAATGTAGTTGTAGGTGCGGGTGCCGGGATTGAGGGCTGCGAGTTCGGCAAGGATAGCCGAATGGGAGACGTGGTCGAACGCCTTGTGAAGGTCCAGGCTAAGGAGAGCCTTTGTGTCTGAAAATGTGGGTGGGTCGAGGAGGTCATGGTGGAGTTGTAAGAGGACATCTTGCGTGGATAGGTGGGGGCGGAAACCAAGCATGGTGTGGGGAAGGAGATGGTGTGCGTCCGTGTACGTTTGCAAGCGAGCGAGAACGACATGTTCTAGAAGCTTGCCGACGCACGAGGTGAGTGAAATGGGCCTGAGATTCTCGATTGTGAGTTTCTTGCCCGGCTTGGGGATGAAAGCCACGCGAGCGTGTTTCCATGATTGGGGGAGGTTGCCGGAGCGCCAGCACTCGTTGAGGAACGAAGTGAGGGTAGCAGCCGAAGGGGCGTCGAGGTTTCGGAGGAGCTTGTTGGGGATGCGATCTGGGCCGGGGGCGGAAGTGGTGCGGAGCTTCTGTAATGCCGCGTAGACCTCCGCTTCCGTGATATCGGCGTCCAGTACTGGGTTGGGGGCCCCAGAGTAGGACGCGAGAGGGGGAGGAGGTGTGCCAGGAGGCAGAAGCTGAAGGTATTTGGCGGACAGGTCTGCCATCAGCGACGGAGTGTCGCCGGGGTAAGCCCGGACCACTCGTTGTAACTGCTGCCGAGCGACCAACTTGGCAGAAGCAGGGTCGAGGAGGTGGCGGAGGAGATGCCAGGACTGTCTGCAGCCCAACTGACCAGAGAGACCCGAGCAGAGCTGCTCCCACTGTTGGCGGGCGAGCGCGGTGGTGTGTTGCTCGATCGTACGATCGAGGTGCGCAATGCGGCGGCGTAAGCGACGGTTGTGACGTTGCTTCTGCCAACGGTTGCAAAGGCCGGTGCGGGCGGCCCACAGGTGGGCAAGACGGGCGTCAGTTGCCGGATAGTCCTTCGTGGTGGGGATCGAGGCGGTGACTGCGTCGAGGTCCTCTAGCAGCTGGTCGGTCCACGTCGAGAGGTCCTCGATGTTGGAAGTGGCGGAGTGCAACCGGCGTTCTCGGAAAGCGTCCCAGTCTGTATAGCGGGCCGTGTGTGGGCGCGGCTTGCTGGGGGAGGTGAGAACTTGAATGGTGAGGACATAGTGGTCACTGCCGAGGGACTGATGCGTGTTATACCAGCGCGCGTCGGGCACGCTGCGGCAGAAGCTGAGGTCCGGGGTGGTATCGCGGCACACACTGTTGCCGATGCGCGTTGGTTGCGTGGGGTCGGTGAGCAGGGAGAGGTTGAGATCGTGAGCGAGCTGCCACAGCCTCCTTCCGGGGCCATCTGCCTTCGAGTAACCCCAGTCCGGATGCTTGACGTTGAAGTCGCCGAGAATAAGAAGGGGTGATTTGGCTGCTTTCGCTGCAGCGGCACGGAGCAAGGCTAGGAGAGACGCGTCTTCAGTGGAGCGAGGGGGGTTGTACACGTTGAGAATAAACAGAGAGGGCTGTTCACGTTGCTGAGGTAGTGTCTCGAGAAAGACGTGATGGACTGCAGGGAAGGGTAGATCGTGTCGATTGACAGCGAGCGTCCGCCGGGTGAGGACGGCCGTCACGGGATGGGGCAGAGGATGGTGAGTTACTTGGTTGTAGGCGACGTAACCCGAGAGGGAGACGTCGGCGTGAGTTTCCTGTAGTACGATGATATCAGGCGCGTCCGAGGGGTCTAGTTGTTGTAGGTGGAGAAGGAGGTGGTTACGCTTGGGACGAAAACCACGGCAGTTCCACTGCCAAATGGTGACGATGGATCGGTCAGCCATTTTTAACAGCGGAAGATGTTGCCTCGACCGGTGTTTGCGAGGTTCGGGCGGCGCCGGAGGAGGTGGTGGTGCGGGCATGGAGGGGTAGCTTTGCTCGGATGCTTTCAAGCATGGCAGTTTGTAGGCTATCAACTGTTGACTGTAGAGATTGGAAGGACGTGGCGGGGGGGTAGGCGGCGAAGTCTGTGCGCAGGGAATTTAGAGCTTCGTGCTGTGCAGTGAGAAGCTGGTGGACGGAGTTGAAGCGGCTATCCAACCGCTCTTCAAGATCCACCAAGGCCGTCTTGATGGATACCTGGACCTCTTCAGAAAAGTGAAGAGATTCAAGGGGAGTGTTGGGTCGACGGCGCTTGCCAGTGCATCCTTCGGGAGTCTGAACGTCCATGTCGGAGGAGGAGCAAATGGTAGAGGGCAGAGAGGATTTCACTGTGATGGCTGATTCCAGCTTCTCTTCAAGAGCTTGCAGTTTCGCTTGGAGGGAATCAATTTGGGTCTTCTGAGCTGCAATTTGAGCGCTTTGTGCAGTGACCTGCTGTCGGAGGGAGGCGTTTTCTTGCTGCAGTGCAACAACCTGCGGCTCCGAGGGCAAGCCGGGGGCGCCGCGGGGCCATGTCGAATTCATGGGCTGTGATGTGGGTTTAGGCACCGCTGGTACGGGGGGCGGAGAGGTAGTAACCGACTTGGGCGGTGGAGCTGGTGAGGGACCACTTGCTGCTTGCTGGGAAGAGCGCACTACCGCTGCGGGCGGAACAGGCTGTTGTGGCGGGGGGTGTGTGTCAGGTGCCGGGGCCTTCTGGCGTTGAGGGCGCTGCACGTAGCGGTGTTTACAGTTGGAACTGTACGTGGAGTGATTCCCATTGCAGACGATGCAGCGGGGGTTGCAAGTGGGTGGCGATCCTTCGGGCGGTGTGGGGTGAGCAGCGCCGCACCGATGGCACCGCTCCTGCCGCGGCTTGGGGCACACGTCGGTCCGGTGGCCGGTCGAGCGGCAATTGTAGCAGGCTTCCACCTTGTTGCGGAACGGAAGGAGGCGAAGCTGGACACCGTGGTAGAAGATCCACCGCGGTAGTTTCGGCTCCATGAGGGTGACCAAGATGTGAGGGGCCTTGCCCATGCGGCGGCCGCCCACAACAGAGAGGGTAGGATTGCTTGCCTGAAGGTCTTCAAGGATGGCTTGGTCCGTGAAGTCGTCGAAGGCGTGGTACAGTATGCCCCTGAGGGCATCGTCTGGCGGTGGGGCGTAAAGGTGGACGGTGAAAGTGTTGCCGGAAACCGTGAGGGAGGTGATGCGGAGGTATGCTTGTGCACGAGCCGAGTCCGCGACGCTGAGCGTAAAAGTGTTGTTGACGGGGTGGATCCGCACCGTGTCGCGAGATGCGGGCGGGAGGTCTTGCAGGAACGCTGCTTGCAGCAAGGCGGTGTACAAGTGCCAAGGTTGTAGCTTGGTGAGTTCTACGGGGCTTTTTGGGCGGCCGACGATGTGAATCGTGTCCGCCGGGAGACGAGGGAGCGGAGCGCGGCGGCGGTGCTGCGGAGGCGATGTATTTACCCGCTTCGACGAGGGCAGAGAAGCCGGCGTGGTGGTGGGCTTAGTTGCGGCGGTGGCAAGGCGCAAGGCTGCGCGGCGTTGCTCTTGGGCGCGGAGGCCTGGCGACTGCCAGGATTCGTCCGAGAGTTCCTCGGGGGACACGTCCTGTCCTTCGACAATATACTCCATAGCGGTGGACAGCTAGGAGATGGGCGACGAGGCAGCGGCGGGCGGCCGGGCGGTCGCTCCGTCTGTCAGCTGATGTGCAGGCGGCCGCACTCGAGCTAGGCCTAAGAGGCCTAGGTCGGTGCACGGCATGGTCGAAGGCTTTCGAAAGCTCTCCCGGGCCACCCCGGGCGAGTTTCGCAATAAAGTGGGTGTCGAAGAAATCCAGACAATGTGCTCCAGCCACCCGTGAAGAAATTATCCGGATAGGGTCGAAAGGACCGACGCGAGGGCCGAAAATTGGCGGAGCCGAAGTGAGGTGCGACTGCTCTCGACGGTGATCCGCCCCCCCTCTCTCATGCCGGTAGGTGTCTTCAATTGTTCTGACACCATCATGATTGATGTTAGTCTATTGTTAAATATTTTCGTATGTGTGTCGCATATGTCTCGACTACTATACCGTATGTTACCCGAGCGCTGCCCCATTTAATGTAAATTGTGTGAAGTGTCGACGACAAAGTTAGGTCCTAAGGTCTATAACATCTACGTTGAAGTCGCCGACCAGTATATAGCGTTCCAGTATATAAAGCCTGTAGGTGGCGTTCTCTCACAATCATGATTGATATGAGTCTATCACTAAATATTTTTTGTGTGTGTCTCACATGTAGCCGAGACCATGGCGGCCAACTTTTGCTGCTGTCGGAGCATTTATATGCCTAAAACACTGTTAGGAAATAAGCTGCATACAAAATTATGAAATTACTTTAGTTACAGCAGAATCACAGTGTATTAATTTATTGACATCTATGTAGTACATATGTATATCGAGCGTAATAAGCAAACGAGGCTCCGCAGCAATAACCTTCTACACGCGGATCGTAGTCGCTCCGCAGTAAGCACCTTGACCCACCCTCTGTGGACTACCGCAGGCAAATCGACGTGCAGAAGTGACGAAGTCCTTTAATCAGGCCTTTAATCAGGGATTCATAACCATAGCTTCGTAAGGACCATGGTGAAATAGCATATATGGTATACAACGTGATGGACTGTACATTGTGATAATGGACATTACTGGTGCGCGCACCGCCAAGCTGCCAAAGCATTGCCGTAGTATATACCAGAGAATACCAAAGAAGTAGCATTAAGTTTGCCTAGAGTTACCGGGAAAACATTTTTCCGGTGATCCTGAGCGCGTCGGGTTTAAACAATTGATGGCTCGCAAGCTTCGAGCAGAGAAACGCCTGCGTCAGCGCGCGCAGCAACCGATCGAAACCTTCACGACGGGGTGCATCGAGGATGTGATCAACTCCTCAAACGCGTCAGTTTCGCCATGATTTAGGAGGAGGAAATCAAGCGCACCCTGAAGGGCATCTAGGACAACGATTTTCAGACGCTGCTTGCGAGAAATCTCGCTGCGATCGCTGCCCTCGTCTCATTATATCAGAGCATCCGTGCGTCAGCAAACAACGTCAACATATTCCTGTTTCTTTTGAACCGTCGGTAGATATTACATGGCTTAATCTTTAACCACACACAAGTTTTCTGTGGTCTTTTCATTATCCTCTTGTATTGAGGGCATTACTGAATGCCTACTTACTTTGCAGCAAAAGCTGCCTCAAGAGTTAAAATTTTCAATTTAGCGTTTGGGTTGTTATGCACACAGCAATTTCAAAGCTTTCTTTATCCAAGCATCTAACATCTTGCTATGACGAATATACAAATATTGCCTGTCATATCCGCACATACACAAAATAAACGCTGAGAAGGCAAATACAATACGAACACACGGTAACTCGCAGGCGTACACATGTGCAATAGATCTGATCTTGCGCATTTATTACCCAGTCGCGAAATGTTCATATTAGTTAAGTATTCTAAGTTCGCTTCATTACGTCGTTCTTATGCCCGCTGCTATGAAAAAAAACTTCAGTTTATATCCTGTAACGCTGACGGCATCACATTTACTACGACGAATATAAGTACCTGAAAATGCCATTTAAACCGTCTAAAACATGACGGTAAGCTTCCTGTTGCATTTTGGATAGGTCGAAAAAAAGTTACAAGGGTATATATTCCAACAATATATTTATATCGAATAAGTCGTTGCTATTTCAAGTACGTGATAGCTCAAATAGCATGTCCTCTCCTCCTTCGCAAGAATGCAATTTCCACGTAGTTGAGCACATTGTCTTACAAAGCTTTCTTTATTTGTTTGTTTGTTTGTTTATTTGTTTGTTTGTTTGTTGTTTGTTTGTCCGTTCTGCTTAAGAATATCGTAGCACCGCATATCCAGTCTCCCCAATATCGCATCCCGGATGTCGGGTTGAGCGTTTCACTGAATATTGTCGGACCGGAAATGTGGACTGCTACAAGACTCCAATTACGAAGCTTTCGCATTCATGTTACGCCGTCATAACAGCCGCCCGTGCACCACGTTCATTTCCGTGGCAAGATAAACTCCAAGACAAACCTGAACTATAGAATACTTCCGAGTTGAGGTTTGCTACTTAGTATACAGCTGAATTGTACTAAGTCAAAATGCGAGAAGTCAAAATCTGGTTCGAAGCGCGTAAAATGTGAGCTGTTCAAGCTCACATTTAAGCTATTTATTTAAGCATACCAGGGTCCTTAAAAAAGTGTTCGGCGTAACATATAGTTAGACCTGATGATACCGCTACTAACTAATGCTAACACTGTGAGTCTCATGACAAGCACGTGACTTCCAATACAAATACAAAGGCGCTGTTCCAATCCAATGTTAACATCGTATCCGCGCTTCTCATACACATGATGAAGCATGTAGTGTATACTAGTAGCACTAAATGAGTTCGAGAGCGTTGATTAAGATACCGTTGCATGTAGAAGTTTCAATTCCCGAGGAGAGTTCTCACCAGAGCAAACACGTTCACGCACATTATACAGCGCGGCAGTTCGGTGCACAATTGAAGGAAGGCTAACTGCTTAAGCACTGCGGTGTTACGCCCACACTACAGCTTGAAGGACTGCACACACATGAATGAAAACGTAGAATAAAAAAAAATGAGATAGAAGCTCACAAGATGCGCTATATTGTTTGTAAATAATTGCTACTATACGTATACACAGACGAAAAATGAGCTGCCAAAACAGTGTAATGCTTCCGTCTTATCTGATGCCTTTCGCGCTGATATCGTGTTGCAATGCCCCCTAAGGATAATTATTGTTCGGGTTTCACGTCCCGAAACCACGACATGATCGTGATGGACGCTGTAGTGGAGGACTCCGAAGATTTCAACCACCTGGGGTCCTCTAAGGTCCACCTAGTCTATTAAGTCCACCTAAGCACACTGGCTTTAGCATTTTCGCCTCCGTCTAAATGCCATGATTCAATCCTGCGACCTTCGCGCCAGCAGTCAAGCACTGTATATATCCACTACACTACCGCGGCAGCACACCTTTGAGTAATAACACTGCAGCTTATATTGATACGCAACCACCGGCACAGCCTGTCTGGAAGAAAGAGAAAGACGACGTTGGTGGCTGGTTGTTGATGAACTGTCGCCATCTTGTTCGCCGAGCACAGTGCATCGTATTTAACTTATTAAATACGTTACCCGTAACATTATTGGTGGAGGTGGACGACTCCCGTACCTCGATGGAGACGCGCAGTGGTCTCAACACCGGGGACTCTTCGGCTACTTCAACTGCCAGTGCCTCATCCCCACCGGTCTCTCGATCTGAGTCAACAACCTACGTCACCCTGCCACCCCTGCGGGATCCTGGAACTTTCTCCGCTGACGGCACCATCGACGTTGACTCCTGGCTGCACCGGTACGAGCGAGTCAGCGCTACCCACCGCTGGGATCCGACGCTCATGCTGGCCAATGTTGTGTTCTACCTCGACGGCACGCCGCGGACATGGTTCGAAACCAACGAAGCCGAAATCACAAGTTGGGATCTTTTCAAATCGAAGATCCGTGATCTTTTCGGCGATTCATCTGGTCGTCAGCTCGCTGCCAAGAAGACTCTCGCCACTCGCGCCCAGACGTCTACTGAATCGTACGTGTCATACATTCTTGACGTCTTGGCGCTTTGTAGCAAGGTCGATCAGCGCATGTCAGAAGACGAAAAAGTTAACCATGTCCTCAAAGGCATTGCTGACGATGCCTTCAACCTGCTGGTTTTTAATAATGTCACGACCATCGACACGATCCTGACAGAATGCCGCCGTCTAGAACAGGCTAAAGCCCGCCGCGTCACCCACGGCATCACGCGCCTGCCGAACACAGCTGCTACTTCCTCGTGTGATGACTCCGTCCGCCAAGTTCCCCGATGTGACAACCTCACCCGCATCATTCGTCGTGAGGTCGAGGCAGCGCAACCAGTACCTACTCCATTTCCAACGCCTGATCCTTCACCGACCACGATCTCACTGATACAAGCCGTCGTTCGTCAAGAATTATCGAATGTCGGCCTACACCCCATTCAACCAGTCTACTCTGCCGAGCCTTTTTATCGTCGTCCATCCGCTCCTCGATATGGTTCCAACTACTCTCGACAGCGCAATTTGTCCGAATGGCGTACACTGGACGACAAGCCCATATGCTTCAACTGCCGACGTGTTGGTCATATTGCTCGCCACTGCCGCAATCACTGGGCTCCGCCGGCACGCTATGGGCCTCCTACCCAAGCCACTTCTCACCACCAGGCGTCCTCAACATTTGATTTTGGTTCCCCTATGCCGACCACATCCGCTGATCCTGCCGCACCTCTGACGAGACCTCGCTACGCCCGCTCGCCATCCCCTGCTCGCCGTCAATCTCGTTCGCCCCCACAACGCCGTCCTGCCTCTCCGACCTATTCGCAGCGCCCCCGACCGGAAAACTAGGCAGTGCAGCTTCTGGAGGTGAAGCTGCATTGACGACGACCTCTGCAACAAATCCTCGTGTGACATTACCGACCACCCGGAATCTGTTGAACGTTACTTTAGACAATGTACCTGTGCGCGCGTTGATCGATACTGGCGCGCATGTGTCCATAATGAGTGCTGCTCTTCGTCGCCGCCTAAAGAAAGTTCTCACACCCGCCTCGAACCGAGCCGTTCGAGTCGCCGACGGGGGAACTGCCGCGATTATCGGCATGTGCTCCGCCCGTGTGACTATCGCCGATAGAAGCACTGCCGTTCTTTTCACCGTTATAGAAAACTGTCCTCATGAAGTAATTCTAGGCATAGATTTTCTCACCGCTCACTCGGCCCTTATAGATTGCTCAGCCGGCTGTCTTGACCTTGAAATGCCTCTACTTTCTGATCTGACCAACCCACCCCAAAGTCGCCTTTGCTGCATTGATTTCGCACGCCTTCCGCCTAACTGTGTCACACATATCGACCTCTTCTCTACACCACCTGTACCAGACGGTGAATACATGGTGGCACCAATTCATGCCGTGATGCTTACGCATGGCGTCGCGGTTCCGCACACCATTTTGACAATCGTTGAAAACCGCACATGCCTTCCTATTGTCAATTTTGCCCTCACAGCCCAAATTCTTCCACAAGGTATCTCCCTGGCTGAAATTACTACTCTACAAGACCATACGGTTGAACCCTTCAGAGTGGATGATTGCTGCACCTCAGACAATGAACCAACTCTATCACGTTCATCGGGCGTCGACGTTGACCACATGGTACCTACAGACCTCGCTCCTGATCAAGCGGAAGCCCTTCGTCACGTCCTAGAGTCCTATAGTGACATTTTCGACTTCGCCAGCACGGCTTTAAGCCGAACGAGTGTTGTTACTCACCGCATCAATACTGGTGACGCGAGTCCCATTCACCGACGTCCATACCGTGTTTCCGCGTCCGAGCGCACCGTCATACAACGGGAAGTCGAAAAGATGCTTGCAAAAGACATAATCGAACCCTCTTGTAGCCCCTGGGCTTCTCCTGTCGTCCTGATCAGAAAGAAGGATGGAACATGGCGCTTTTGTGTAGATTATAGGCATCTCAACAAAATTACGAAGAAAGATGTTTATCCGTTGCCTAGAATCGACGATGCCTTAGACTGCCTTTACGGTGCTACGTATTTTTCCACTATCGACCTTCGATCTGGCTATTGGCAGATCGCTGTGGATGAGATGGACCGTGAGAAGACCGCATTCGTCACTCCTGACGGACTTTATCACTTCAAAGTTATGCCCTTTGGTCTCTGTAATGCGCCGGCCACATTTGAAAGAATGATGGACTCGTTGCTCCAAGGGTTTAAATGGTCAACCTGCTTATGTTATCTAGACGACGTTATCGTTTTCTCGCCCACATTCGACTCCCATCTCAAGCGTTTATCGGCGATTCTTGAAGTTTTTCGTCGAGCCGGACTTCAACTGAACTCGTCGAAATGCCACTTTGCTCGTCGTCAAATAACCGTACTTGGCCACATCGTCGATGCCGCAGGAGTCCGCCCGGATCCCGAGAAAATTCGCGCCGTCACGGACTTTCCTGTTCCGAAGTCAACAAAGGACGTTCGCAGTTTTGTGGGCTTGTGCTCTATACTTTCGACGGTTTGTTAAGGACTTCGCCATCATTGCACGCCCACTCACAAACCTCCTGAAGAAGGACACCCCGTTTTTCTGGGGCGCTGATCAAGCCTCATCTTTTTCCCAGCTCACGACGCTCCTTACAACACCGCCGATTTTAGCCCATTTCGATCCATCAGCTCCAACCGAGGTTCGCACTGACGCTAGTGGGCATGGCATCGGAGCAATGCTAATGCAACATCAACGCGGACATGACCGTGTTATAGCATATGCAAGCCGCCTGCTATCTACAGCCGAGCGCAACTATTCAATCACGGAACGTGAGTGTCTCGCTCTCGTGTGGGCAGTCGCCAAGTTTCGCCCATACTTTTACGGGCGTCCATTCCGGGTAGTTACCGACCATCACGCGCTATGCTGGCTGGCCTCACTCAAGGATCCCACAGGACGCCTCGCTCGTTGGTCCCTACGATTACAAGAATACACGTTCACCGTAACGTACAAAACAGGGCGGTCACACCAAGATGCTGATTGCTTATCACGCTACCCTGTGGAAGAGGCTGCCCATACTGACACCTTTCCAGACCTTCTGTCTGTGACGCAGCTACTCAACCTTGGCCACGAACAACGCCTGGATGCTTCACTGCGAACCATCATTAGCAAGCTTGAGTCAAGGCCTCGCGACGCATCTCTACAAATGTTCTTGGTAAAAGACGGCATCCTGTATCGCCGTAACCTCGATCCATATGGCCATGACTTGCTCCCCGTCATACCAGCACATCTTCGTGCGACTGTTCTCAACCAACTTCATGACGCTCCTTTGGCGGGCCACTTGGGCGTCTCTCGCACATACGACCGTGTACGTCGTCGTTTCTTTTGGCCTGGTCTTGCCCGCTCTGTTCGACGCTACGTCGCCGCTTGTGAACCCTGCCAGCGCCGCAAAAAGCCATCTTCGCTACCAGCTGGATTCCTTCAGCCGATCGACATTCCCTTTGAACCTTTTTTTCGAGTTGGCCTCGACCTGCTTGGCCCATTCCCGATCTCCAGCTCAGGCAACAAATGGATCGCTGTCGCCACTGACTATGCGACACGGTACGCTATCACACGAGCACTTCCGACGAGTTGCGCAACCGATGTGGCGGACTTTCTGGTATATGATATTATTTTAGTACACGGAGCTCCACGCCAACTTCTCACTGACCGGGGCCGCACCTTCCTATCAGCTGTCGTTGAAGAAATCCTGCGCTCTTGCTCGGCCAAGCACAAGTTTGCCACTTCGTACCATCCGCAAACGAACGGTCTTACAGAGCGCCTCAACCGCACCATAACCGACATGCTTTCCAAATACGTAGCGGCCGACCACCAGGACTGGGACGTTCATTTGCCATTTGTGACGTTCGCATATAATTCGTCACGTCACGACACTGCCGGCTATTCACCATTCTATCTTCTATACGGCCGAGAACCCGCCCTACCATTTGACACCTTGCTGCCCTCGGTCACGGAGTATGCAGGCGAAGCCATCGCGCGAGCCGACCACGCACGCCAACTCGCCCGCAGTCGCCTGCAGGCTTCACAGGAGCACCAAAGACAGCTCTACGATTCCCATCATCGAAACGTGCACTTTTCACCGGGTTCCCTTGTCCTCCTCTGGTCCCCCACTCGGCGTGTAGGGCTTTCTGACAAACTGCTGTCACGCTACACTGGACCATACCGCGTCGTTCGCCAGGTGACTGACGTTACATACGAGATCGTGCCAGCCGATTCAACGTCATCATCGTCACCTTCGAGTGACATCGTGCACATAGCCCGACTCAAGCCCTATCACCCTCCTTCTACCGCATCCGAGTTGCTCAAGCACCGAGACGGTGCTTCTACCGCCGGGGGGTTATGATACGCAACCACCGGCACAGCCTGTCTGGAAGAAAGAGAAAGACGACGTTGGTGGCTGGTTGTTGATGAACTGTCGCCATCTTGTTCGCCGAGCACAGTGCATCGTATTTAACTTATTAAATACGTTACCCGTAACAATATCAACGGCGACACAAGCTAGGCAGCACACCAACGCAAACAGACGACGTCGCAGTAGCGCCATATGTTTTTTCATGTTTGCTCACAGCATGGTTATCAGTGCGCAGGTGTTTAGCCCATTGCTTGCCCCGCCGCTGTGGTCTAGTGGCTAAGGCACTCGGCTGCTGACCCGCAGGTCGCGGGATCGAATCCCGACTGCGGCGGCTGCATTTCCGATGGAGGCGGAAATGCTGTAGGCCCGTGTGTTCCCGTTTGGGTGCACGTTGAAGAACCCCAGGTGGTCGAAATTATCGGAGCCCTCCATTACGGCGTCTCTCATAAACATATGATGGTTTTGGGATGTTAAACGCCACATATATATCAATCATTGTCTCATTGCCTTGCATTTGATGTGACCTCTATACACACTTTCAATACTGACATGCATAAAATTTGGAAGCATATATACTTTTTTTTCAGCTTCTTATATTGTTTTGGTAATATTTTCCATGCCAGCTCCGTGGTTGATTGGTCACACGTTTGAGTCACTATTTCTGTTTTGCTATTTATTTTTGTTTCGGGCTGTTTATCAGCCACCCCGGCTCGATTTGGCCTACCGATGGTTATTGTCGCGCAGCTTCGAATACTACTAGGGAAAGAAAAAAATAAAAGGTTTTAACAGATCGCGAACCGGATGATCATCTTCTAATCTTCATTTACATTGTCGAGAACACAAGTGCACACTGAAATTCAATAAATGTGCAGTTTTGTACCGTCGTACGAATGAAGAAACGCGTCTGATGATTGAGACATGGCATATCTGCAATAGTGGCAGTGCACGCGTGAGCCAATCGTCGATTAACTTGCACAGAGATGCCATCAAATTTCTTAGCAGTTATTTTGCACGTAGACTACTGCACGTGCCACATTAATAGATTTGCATATTGCATTGGCGTGCGCAGATACGTTCTTTAACGTGCAGCCGAATCTGAGCACACGGGCCTACATTTCCGCCTCCATCGGAAATGCAGCCGCCGCAGCCGGGATTCGATTCTGCGACCTGCGGGTCAGCAGCCGAGTACCTTAGCCACTAGACCACCGCGGCGGGGCTAATCAAAAACTTATCGATACCGGATAAATACGCCAACGATTACTAGTTATGATATGCACGTCGTCGGAACGTAGAGCTACCTTCGTGCCAATAAAACTGACGGCTGCGCTCTGACGTGAGTGCTACTGTTATGACAGACAATAAGCTAACCTTTAGGGCCTTTCCACGCGCTACCCGCACGGCCGCAACGCACGTGCCAGGACCGCTGCCGCACTTAAACAAGAGGGGGAGGGACAAATGAGAGCGAATCGGCGACGCTCTTTTACCATCCGCTTGGGTCCCGGCACGTGCGTTGCGGCTGTGCGGGTAGCGCGTGGAAAGGCCCTTGGGCGCCAGAGTAGTCGACGCCCTTGGTAACCACACCGTCTGTGCACAGCTTCTCAATTTACGCTGACGTCGCTTTCCCCAAAGCTCTGCTTAAAGCAAAAACAAACAAACGAAAAACCTGACGGCTACGTGGTGACCACATCGCATGAAATCGATTACTGCAAAGCGTGGGCTCTGACATTATTTTGTTTATAGTTATCACAATGTAGCGGAGGCTTTGCTCAAATTTGCCAATAAACCCTTTACTGTAAGTGCGCTTCTGTATTCCAAACAACACTCACGACGTCTGTCTAAGCAGCTTGTTATAGCGGTTACGACAGTCGCAGTTACATACATACATCAGAACGTTCAGGGACGCGTCTGCACGCGTGCATGAAAGCGGGTACATCAACAATACACGTACGTTAATAGAAACCATCTTTGTTGCTACATTTTTTTAATGGACGTGTACGGCAGCCTGCCGACGTTTTTCGTCTGTTGACCATTATTGAAGGACGGCGGAGCTGAACAAGTCTGTCTAGCACCATACACCGAAAATGTCGACTATTTCCTCGTATCGCTCGGATGGCGGACGCAGGAAGAAAAATAAGAAGGCGAGTCTTGGCGGCATCCATATTACAGCACAAAACACGACCCTTGCCGACCGGTTTGGCTACAGCGCACACTTTACAAACACACGAGTTGCTTCTGTTGCCCAACACCACACTCAGAATTCAGCCACTTCAGCTGCCCGTACCGTCATTGACCGTTCCCTTGTTGGAGAACTGTGACTCAGTGATGCCGGAAACAAGGAAGAAAGTTCGAGTTTACAGGGTAAGAAAAAAAAAACTATTTCCGCTACATACGACCTTTGATTTGATTGAGATGGGGTGTTAAACGTCCCAAAACCACCGAATGATTATGAGAGACGCCGTTGTGGAGGGCTCCGGAGATTTCGACCAGCTGGGTTTCTTTAACGTGCACCAAAACATGAGTACACGGGCCTACAACATTTCGGCCTCCATCGGAAATGCAGCTGCCGCAGCAGGGATTTGATCCCGTGACCTGCGCGTCAGCAGCCGAGTACCTTAGCCACTAGACCACCGCGGCGGGTCTACATACGGCCTTTACACTTACATTTGCCCATTTTAGCCGTAAATTATGATGACGCTTAGGCTAAACAAAAATAGAGAGCCTATAACTAGCGAGATAATGGAGTATTGCGGAGCCTTGTTCAAAGCCCATTACCTGACACGTGATAAGGTAAAGTCTACGTCGAGTGAAAAAAAGACAAAAACCGTCATGAATATATTAAGCTATATCAATACCAGTGTGTTTCTCCGGTCGCTCTCTTCTTGCCTTCTTTGCGACTTTATGTGAATGGTGTTGCTTCATCATTTGTGAAACCTTATCGGTAATCATCTGATAATCAATGGCAGAGATGGCTTCTCTTGTTGCTGTTATCGTTCCTTATCTGTTGAGTCGACCTCAATACAAGACGATTGTCAGTAACACAGAACAAACGATCTTACAGGAATGTGTGTCATCGTGTAATGCCTAGTAAATACCCTTACCACGAAATCAAGTTTACGCAAGAACGAAGTCTCTACATCTCGGAAGTTACGGGTGTTTGGCTTGCAGATGCAACACACATATTAGGTTCACTGTCTTTTAATAACAATTGTTTTGTTTCAACGTCTCAAAACCGCGATATAATTGAAAGACATCGTATAGTGGAAGGTTTCGAAAATTTCGACCTCCTGGGGCTTCTTTAACGTGCACATAAATCTACGCGCGCTTCAAGCATTTCGCTTCCACCTTTCGAAAGAGCACCTGCCGTGGCCGGGATTCGATCCCGTGACCTGCGGGTCAGCCGTCGAGATCAATAACCGCTATAGACCACAACGGTGGGTCGTTGATTGCCATTTAACAGTATAATACGCTTCGATTTGCGCTGCGACAAAATTCGGTTGCGTAACATAATTGGAGGTGTGTGTGAGTGTGCGTGCGTGTGTGTGTGTGTGTGTGTGTGTGTGTGTGTGTGTGTGTGTGTGTGTGTGTGTGTGTGTGTGTGTGTGTGTGTGTGTGTGTGTGTGTGTGTGTGTGTGTGTGTGTGTGTGTGTGTGTGTGTGTGTGTGTGTGTGTGTGTGTTTACTAATATGTCACTACTATTGGTAAAAGTCATCTACGCGCTCAGTGTCCCACAGTACACGTGATGTGTATACATATAGTATTTACAAGCGTGTATTGTTGTTAGCTGTTCTCTGCTGGTATAAGTAGCCGTGAGCCAATAATGTTTGTGCACCCAATTATTTAAAGAGAACAATCTGGAGTCACACGTGAATAGTGCCTTTAGTCTTATTTTCTTGGAATGTTGGTTTCATATACTTTTTTTCTCGTCTGAGTAAATGAACTAGCTTCAATGCACTTTTCGTCGTCTGGCTTCTTCATGGCACTCGGCAGTGGTCTCACCGCTTTAATGGGCATAATTCCCCTTTTGTGGGAAAACAGTTTAACCAGACTTTAGCCCCCGGTTACATAACAAGACATGATTTATCTATCTTATGTTGTATCCTTGTAGGCAACGGCCTCAACAATGTTCTATGATTCGTGATTATCGAGTTTCGTCATTCTTAAACCACGCAAAGTTTCAAGCAATTTATACAACTTTTCAAAATTTCTTAACGCCATTGTGTGCGCACAACAATTCATCCTTTTTTTTTGTCTAGAAGTGCATATAAGTGAACTACAACGGTGTGTTTTTATACTCACCATCTTTCGCGGGTTCGCACGAACCTAATGAAGTGAGCGTGGAGGCTTCCAAGTCAACAGAGAACATCTACTGTTCACTTCCAAGTCAACAGTGAACATTGACTTCGAGTGCACTTAAGCAGGAGCACTTAAGAGCTTACTTTTGGGCACAGAATATTTTGACACTTACACAAGCGCTATATATGCAAGAGCTATACTAGCTAAGAGCGACATAGATAGCAAATGCATTATTGATAACACGAACGTTTACCGACCCGGCGGAGGCGCACTTGTACCGCGTTTATGCAGACCTCGACGCTTCACTTACAACACAGCACACTAAGGCTTGATAGCGATGAAGACGTTTCGGTGCTTATTCAAGCGGCACCCTTTTTTATCTCGGAACAAAATAAAGAAGAAATTTACGTGTGACTGACGCGTGCTCTCGTTGCGAGTGTGGCATGGCTTAAGTTCAATAAACTCTGACTGTTGACGTCGAGGTAATCTTTCAAAAAAAAAAAAATAAGGGAACACCTTGAAAAGTAAGAAAAAAATTGCGAAGAGGCAGCACACTAAATCTGAAAAGATTTGTTCGCGTTGTTGTTAACTGTTATGCCTGGCTACAATAGTCATGCGTTTTCAATTTAAGCAAGAATGCTTTGTCGAAATCTAATTGTTGCAGTTACAGAGAAAATTCACGTACACCATGTACAATGTTCCCATAATTTTGCTCGATATCCCAAATAGCTGAACATGTTCACTGAGAGCCGGGACTTGTATTCTGAGTGTAAGTTACACTGTCTGTGGTAACTGACTGAACGCTTTATCCCTTTCCGAAACGTAGTGTAGAAAAATAGTCCCTGTTCTACTTGAAGGGACACTAAACTCCACTTACAATCGATGTCAGAGTGAAAACTCAATCTATGAAAACGTATAAAACGACAATATTATCAAAATCAGTGTCCTAATTACCATGAAATTAGGATAAATGCACGAGAACACATGCTACGATAGGACATTCGCGAAATGATCCTGATTACGTCTCACGTACCACCACATATTAATCATTAGTAATCGAACTAGCTGCACTAAATAAGGAACCTTCCGTGTATCGAGAAATATAATTAAATGCTGCTTGTTCGTTCCTATTTGTTTCATGGAAAAAAGAACCACCGGACGTTACTATGGGGAATGGCGCGAGTGGTTCAAAATATCAATTTTTGCCTGGTTAAACTGGGCAGGTCGTGCCATCTAGTGCCCCGCTGCAGTGGTCTAGTGGCTAAGGTACTCGACTGCTGACCCGCACGTCGCAGGATCGAATTCCGGCTGCGGCGGCTGCATTTTTGGTGGAGGCGAAACCATGTGCTCAGATTTGGGTGCACGTTAAAGAACCCCAGGTGGTCGAAATTTCCGGAGCACTCAACTACGCCGTCTCTAATAGTCATAGGGTGGTTCTGGAACGTTCAACCTCGAATATCAAACTATCAATCGTGCCATATAGCGGGGCCCATTTGTACCAAAACACGTTTGCTATCTTGGAGTCAATGACAGGAAATTGTTCAATGTCCGTTGTTGCTGCTGTGACTTCCGCCGCTTTTGTTCTCCTGCTACTAGTGTCGGCGGCCGCACTGTAAAGCCGGGCAACGCTGTGCACGGCAACATTGACGCGCCACGTTCCGCTTGAGCCGGGTAATTTGATGGGCGCTAACCCGAAGCTGACCACTAAAACGTGATTTTATTCCAAAATAACCACTTCCTTGGTACGAAAGCAACACTAAGAGGTTTCTGGACCGCTATTTCAACAATGTCGACTTAATAGTTGCTTTTAGTGTCTCTTTAAGAACAGTATCGAAATTTCAATAATTTACTTGAACTGAAACAGAAGTTCAATAGACTAAGGGCTTACCAGAAGCTTTACAGACAGACAGACAGACAGACAGACAGACAGACAGACAGACAGACAGACAGACAGACAGACAGACAGACAGACAGACAGACAGACAGACAGACAGACAGACAGACAGACAGACAGACAGACAGACAGACAGACAGATAGACAGACAGACAGATAGATAGATAGATAGATAGATAGATAGATAGATAGATAGATAGATAGATAGATAGATAGATAGATAGATAGATAGATAGATAGGTAGATAGATAGATAGATAGATAGATAGATAGATAGATAGATAGATAGATAGATAGATAGATAGATAGATAGATAGATAGATAGATAGATAGATAGATAGATGTAAATTGTGTTGTACAAAAAGATTAAAGCAAAATATATGTTAATTTTATCTCTTAACACACGACCCTTTTTATTTTTAGTGTATGTATGAACAAAGCTACACGAATCATGGGGGTGCCTGCTGAAACCACTGTTTGCGTCATCTATTCGTGAGTCGTCGGCTGTCTGAAGCACGGATTTGACGTAATTCGTCAGAGCAATGCTCCCGGCAGCAAATGACCCTCCACTTGACGGCGCAGATGGTGAAAGCACACGCATAGCAATGGCCCATTTACTTTCGCTCATGGCTGCACTTTTCATAGCTTCCCCAGCATATACATAAAGAAAATGAGGAAGACAAAGCAGTCTGAACCCAGTTGGTTTCCTTGTGTGTTTAGAAGAAGTAGTTAACAATTTAGGGTACTCGGTACTCTACTATGGGAGAGCTGAAAGCAGTCCCTTGGAAACTGAAAAAGAGACGCTGAAAGGCTAATAGGAGTATGCTCGTAATTCGTGCGAAAGCGCGCACACAAGGAAGCGCACAACGTCCGGTCCGGCACAAGTGATCGCGCAGGTTGGTATATTTTATAAATCATATTGTCACGTCGCTCCAGGGGGTGTCGACAAGGTTTATTGATGTTCGAGCAACAGGGCTCTAACCAAGCGCGTCGGTTGGGCTTGTTTGCCAGAGCGGGGGTCCACGCGCACTTCTTTCTTCTCTGTGTTGTGAGCCTTCAACTTGGCATACGACCCACTACTAGAAGTAGGTGGCAATATTCCTCCTCAACAAAAAAAAAAAAAGAAAGAGCATCATCCCGATGCTGTAAAGTTATTGAAAAAAAAAACCAAAACAAAGTAGGTTAAACAATGAAAAAGGGCACCAATAATCAAATGTTAGACGCGATAAGTTCACCAATGCTGAGGCAATTGTCAGAGAACAAATAAAAAAAACACAGGAAAAGTGGTCTTTTAGGAACGCGCAAAATAGGGCTTCATGCGCACCGCGTGAACTATGTCAGAGGTCGGTTGTTTTCGTTATGCCAATCCTGACGACGTAGCGTCCGGAACCACTTCGTAGTTTACGTCGCTCACGCGGCGTATTACTTTATACGGACCGAAGTATCTGCTGAGCAACTTTTCGGAGAGGCCATGGCGTCGAACAGGGGTCCAAACCCAAACTTGGTCTCCCGGACTGTAAGATACGTCATTGTGACGCATATTGTAACGTCGTGCATCGACCTGTTGCTGCTGACCAATGTGTATAGCCGGGCGAGCTGGCGAGTTTCCTCGGCACGCTCTGCAAATTCTTCTGCGTCAGTTGTTAATCGATCAGCGCCTTCATAAGGAAGCATCGCATCCAGCATCGTCTGAACTTCGCGGCCGTAGAGAAGGCGAAACGGTGTAAATCGGGTTGTTTCTTGAACGGCGGTGTTATAAGCGAACGTCACATAAGGCAAAATGCGATCCCATGTTTTGTGTTGGACGTCGATGTACATGGAGATCATGTTTGTGACTGTCTTATTTAGTCGCTCGGTTAAGCCGTTGCTCTGCGGATGGTAAGCAGTCGTCGTTCGATGTCTAGTGTTACTTAGCCGAAAAACTTCATCAATAAGCTGTGCAGTGAACGCTGTTCCTCTGTCGGTTATCACTGTAGATGGAGCACCGTGGCGCAGAACAATGTGGCACATGAAGAACTGTGCTACCTCAGAAGCCGTGGCTCGTGGTATCGCCTGTGTCTCAGCATAGCGGGTCAAATAGTCAGTTGCAACAATGACCCATTTGTTGCCGTCGGACGATAAAGGAAATGGGCTGAGAATGTCCATGCCGACTCGGTCAAATGGCTTGTGGGGTGGATCAATTGGCTGAAGTAATCCAGCCGGCTTGCTTGGTGGCGACTTTCGACGCTGGCATTCACGACAGCTTTTAATGTAATGCTTCACGCTTGCCGAAAGTCCGGGCCAGTAGTACGCCTCACTTACTCTGGCGAGCGTTCGCGAGTAACCTAGATGACCAGATGTGGGCTCGTCATGGCACGCGGAGAGGACTTCGTCCCGCATGTCCTTCGGAACGACGAGGAGGTAAGCACGGCTCGTAGAACGGGCGTTTTTTTTTTGTACAGGACATTACCTCGGAGGCAGAAAGACGTCATGACATGAAATAGATGGCGAGGTATAACGGCGCTATGACCCTCCAGATAGTCGATGAGCGGTCAAATCTCTTCATCCTTTCGCTGGCGTCTGCTCAAGTCAGATGAGCTAAGGGCGCCGAGGAAACCGTCATCGTCGTCTTCTTCTTGATTGA
This sequence comes from Rhipicephalus microplus, assembly GCF_043290135.1. Lineage (NCBI taxonomy): Eukaryota > Metazoa > Arthropoda > Arachnida > Ixodida > Ixodidae > Rhipicephalus > Rhipicephalus microplus. Next base: position 53,669,339 of record NC_134702.1, read on the forward strand.
CTAAAGATATGGGTGCACGCGACAGCGTATCAGCGTCTTCATGCTTCCGTCCAGACTTATATACGACGGTAACATCAAATTCCTGTAGACGCAAGCTCCATCGGGCCAGTCGTCCAGAGGGATCACGAATGTTTACCAACAAGCAGGGGGCATGGTGGTCCGTCACTACTTTAAATGGACGACCATAGAGGTACGGGCGAAACTTGGTGATCGCCCACACTACTGCGAGACACTCTTTCTCTGTGGTCGTGTAATTCACCTCGGTACGAGACAGTGAGCAGCTGGCATAGGCAATGACTCGTTCTTTGCCGTGCTGATGCTGGACGAGCACTGCGCCGAGGCCGATGTTACTGGCATCAGTGTGCACCTCTGTGTCAGCATCATCGTCAAAATGCGCAAGAACAGGGGCTGACTGCATCCGCTGTCGTAGCTCGGCAAAAGCAGCCTGTTGTTCGGTAGCCCATAGAAACGGTGTGTCGTCGCGTGTAAGGCGAGTCAAGGGTTCCGCTATCTTCGAAAACCCTCTAATAAATCGTCGATAGTAGGCGCACAAGCCCAGAAAGCGCCGAACAGTCTTTTTGTCTGTAGGATGCGGAAACGCGGCTACAGCGGCAAGTTTGTCGGGGTCGGGTCGGACTCCTTTCGCGTTGACTACGTGGCCAAGGAATTTGAGCTCTTCATAACCAAAGTGACACTTCTGCGGTTTGAGTGTAAGATCTGCTGATTGAATAGCCTGTAGCACACTCCTGAGGCGATGAAGATGTTGCTGGAAGGTTTCAGAAAAAAACGACATCATCATCAAGGTATACGAGACAAGTTTGCCACTTCAGACCAGTAAGCATAGTGTCCATCATTCGCTGGAAGGTTGCGGGCGCTGAGCACAAACCAAAAGGAAGGACTCGAAATTCATACAGGCCATCAGGGCTAACAAAGGCCGTTTTCTTGCGATCTCGCTCGTCAACCTCGATCTGCCAGCACCCGCTTTTTAAATCCAAAGAGGAAAAATAGTGGGCGCGGCGTAATCTGTCTAACGAGTCGTCGATGCGTGGCAGCGGGTACACGTCCTTTTTAGTCCCCCTGTTCAGCTTCCGGTAATCGACGCAAAAACGTAGCGTTCCGTCTTTTTTCTTGACTAGGACGACCGGAGAGTACCACGCACTGTTGGAAGGCTCGATGATGCCGTCGTCAAGCATTTCTCGAACTTGCGTACGAATGGCTTCTCGTTCCTTCGCTGACACACGGTAAGGCTGTTGGTGTACTGGGCGGGCGTCGTCGTAAGTGATGATTCTGTGTCTAGTGATCGAAGTCTGGCGCACCTTAGAGGAAGCAGCGAAGCATGACTTGAATTCAAGCAAGAGTTTTCGCAGTGCTGTCTGGTTTTCTGGTGTGAGGTTAGAATTAACATCAATATTGTTTAGAGACGTATCGGCGGCCTCCACTGCGTCCGACGAGAAGCAGATGGGAACGGTACCTAATTCATCTGCAAACGCTAACGAAGTGCCATGGAAAAGGTGTCGGTGTTCGTTGCTAAAATTTGTAACGAGCAGTTGAGATCGGCCATCACGTAGCTGTATGATACTCCTAGCCACACAAACACCTTGAGTCAGCAGGTGTTCAAAATTACTTTCTGCAATCGCTTCACCATTTCGCAATCCACAGCATGTGACGTCGACAATAACACTGGCTCTTGGAGGAAGCGTTATACTTTCAGCAGAAACACGAAGAATGTTGGCACGTTGTTGGTCGTCCTGCTTGTCGATTGCTCGGTCGGCTGAGAAGGTGATGCGATTCTCTTGAAGGTCAATGACAGCTCCATACTCCTGCAGGAAGTCAACACCAAGAATAACGTCGCGTGAACATTCACGGAGCACAAGGAAACTTGCTACAAAAGTATAGCCGCAGACCCGAACTCTACTCGTGCAGGTTCCAAGCGGAGAGACGGTGTGGCCACCAGCCGTTCGAATCACAGAGCCATGCCAGGGCGTGATTACCTTCTTTAGTAGTCTGGTCATTTTCCCGCTTAGTATAGAATAGTCAGCCCCGGTATCAACTAAAGCACCTACTGCATATCCGTCTATTAGCACCGGTATATCCAGAGAAAGCCGCACATATCGCTCAGTCGAATCCGCACCCTTTACTGTTAGCGTTGATCTTCAGGTCGTCAGCACGTCGACTGCCAGCGACCTCGCCTCCAAGGGTCGCTTGCGTTAGTTTTCCCGGCGGGGACTGGGGGACCGTGCGCCAGCATGGCGCTGTGGCGAAGATGAAAAGCTCCTCGGCGACGGTGAGCGCGGCTGCCGTCCAGAAGGCGGTGGCATGCGCTGTTGAGCCAGGTAATCCTCAATGTCCCGGGGTCGCTGGCCATATCGAGGAGGCGCTGAATATACTGAAAAGCCGCGCAGCCCGAGGCGCCGGTATGGACACTGGCGGTACAAATGGTCCGCTTCACCGCAGTGAAAGCACAAAGGTCGGCGATCAGGAGTGCGCCAAACATCAGATTTCCGAGGCGAAGCACGTCTGTCGTCAAGGTAGTGTGCTGGTTGTTCCGCAAGATGCACAGGGTTGGCGTAAACGAGGGGTGGGGGCGCGCGTGTGTTCTCGTAGTACCGTAGAGGCTGCGCCGACTGAAGTGAAACTGTAGGAGGTGCCTGAACAAACAGCGGGGAAGAGGAAGCTGGACGCTTCAAGGCTTCCGCATAAGTCGCACGGTGGTAGTCAGCCGGGGCGGGTGTGGCGTTATCCAGACTCACAGGGTCACGCAGGGCATGATGCAGTTCGTCCTTGACGATACTTGCAATAGAACTCACCGTAGGTAGTGGTGGTGTGGCAGCCTTTTGCAGCTCCTCGCGTACTATAGAGCGGATAAGGTCGCGCAGACGCTCGGTGTTGTTCCCAAAAGTCGTGAGAACTTGAGCAGTGGACGTGTTCACTTGCCGCTCATGCAGGGTGGATCGATGCTGAAGCATCTTTTCCATCGTGGCGGCTTCAGACAAAAACTCGACGACCGTGCTCGGAGGGCTCCGTACAAGGCCAGCGAAAAGCTGCTCCTTAACTCCCCGCATCAGGTGACGCAACTTCTTTTCTTCTGTCATACTTGGATCGGCCCGTCGGAACAGGCGCGTCATATCTTCCACATAGGTCGTGACAGTTTCGTTGGGCATCTGGATGCGGGCCTGGATCGCTCGCTCCGCTCGTTCGTGGCGATCAGCACTTCTGTAAGTGTCCAACAGCCGGCGGCGGAATTCGGGCCACGATGTCATCTGTTCCTCGTGATTCATGTACCAGGTACGTGCTCCATCCTCCAAATAGAAGTACACACGCCGTAGTTTGGCCGCGTCGTTACAGTCGTTCAAAGCAGCCACGCGTTCGAAGTCGACCAACCAGTCCTCGACGTCTTCGAGCTCGGTGCCATGAAACGGTGTCGGAACCTGTGGACTTTCGAGGGTGTACCGAGTCACCGGGGGGTTTCCCGTTCCTGTTAAAGTGGTTTGAACGGACGTACTCATCATACTAGTGTGAATTGTAGGGTCAGCTTCGGGTGGCAATCCCCTGATCCTGCGGCTTGTCCGATGAACGGGAGTGTGGACTCGCACTGGGCTTGTGGTGCCGCTTCCAGGAGGGGTCTTAAACATCCGTGAGGGGCTACCCCGCCCCTCCACCAATTGTCACGTCGCTCCAGGGGGTGTCGACAAGGTTTATTGATGTTCGAGCAACAGGGCTCTAACCAAGCGCGTTGGTTGGGCTTGCTTGCCAGAGCGGGGGTCCACGCGCACTTCTTTCTTCTCTGTGGTGTGAGCCTTCAACTTGGCATACGACCCACTACTAGAAGTAGGTGGCAATATCAATGATCGCGTCGCTTCATACATCCTAGATGTACGAAACAGTGCACCCAACATTTTAACTTCTATAAAGAGCCTGCAATTTAAATGTATTGGATAGCAAAGCGAGCGACAGTTGGGTGTAGGAAAAATTCCCCGTAAGGAGACCCCGCATGTCACCTCTAAAATTGACACCATCGCATGACTCTGCGACTATACATACATATACGCGATGCCTTTGAAATTATGTGACGGTGCCCACGTATAGACTTAAGTATACTCTGACGATGTTCATTCTTCATTTCTTCTGTCTTTCGTACACCAGTGTCTTTCCATTTTCGCACAACGGCATGGAATTTAGCTGAGTCATTTAAAGCCCTCGATCATCCGGTCCGACTTTATGTGAGTGGTGCTGCTTCATCATTTGTGCAACCTTATCGGTAATCAAAGAGAATAAGACACTAAAGTCTGTCTCTGAAGCCAGTTGTCCGCAAGAAAGCGTAGCAAAGCTTTCAAAGCCTTCTGGGCTGAGGATGGGCTTGACCAATGACCCAGAACCCTTTGTTCCAACAAAGGCCGATCATCTAGTCTACCCAGAACTTCAGTATATAAGTTTTTGCCTTGGCGCGTTGAAATGGGTACACTCACATAAAAGGTGGGCAATGATTTCGTCGCAGCTTTCGCTACTTTTTTGTATTTTCTAGAAGTAGACGCTGCCCAAAACACCCCTCGCTGTAAAGGCACGCTGATAATGTATGGCGGGATTGAGCGAAGGTGGTTGAATGAAGTGGAACAAAGTGGTTAAATCGGAAGCCGAAGTTGTAAGCTTTGATTGATATGTGGGGTTTAACGTCCCAAAACCACCATGAGAGACGCCGTAGTGGAGGGCTCCGGATATTTCGACCACCCGGGATTCTTTAACGTGCACACAAATCTGAGCACACGGGCCTACAACATTGCCGCCTCCATAGGAAATGCAGTCACCGCAGCCGGGATTCAATCCCGTGACCTGCGGGTCAGCAGCCGAGTACCTTAGCCACTAGACCACCGCGGCGGGGCAAGTTGTAAGCTTAGTGGTGAGTTGTGCGAAGCTAGTTAGTATAATGGGAGCGGTCGCAGGAGCGGCACATATTAGTAGTTGGATTTACTGACTTTCTGCGGCTAAAATTCCACTACGATTTACGACAGACACCGGACATGAAGTACCACTGTGATCTACGCCGGACAGCGGGCACAAAAATCATGACCAGGAACAGCTTCGGTGTAGATTAGGACGTGACGTATCGCGCTCAGCAAGCTCAAGAGTGCGGGTTCGATTCCGAGCCACGGCGGTCGCATTTCGGTGGGGCGAAATTTGGGGAACACGAGCGTGCTTAGATTTAGCGGCGCGCTGAAAACACCTCTTGTGCTCGAAGTCCTCACCCTCTTCTCCACAGGGTGCCCCATAGCCATCACGTGAAATGAGCAGCATTAATTGTTCACATTATTAAGTAAACCAGCACTTTTTGTCTCCGTCTGAGTTCACGCCGACTCACAGCCTGATACGCTACTGGCGTTCCATTTACTGAGAGCGCTAGGATTCCTCGCATAAGCAAGAAGCCGAGTACGGGGAATGGTTACAGTGTCGCTTATCCTCGCACGCAATCGACCTTGAAGTTTTCTCGTGACACTGACATCCTCTTAGCCAACCACGTCAATTATTCCTCGGACATACACACGCCGTTTACTCCGGTCGCCTCTGGCTGTGGCACGCAACGTAGCACGATAAACAACGTCTAACTACGTCACCGCGACGCCGCCAAACCATCCATCTCTTAAAAACAGCCTGTCAACTTCGTCTGGCGATGAATCGGTCAAAGTACGCAAATAAGGCCGTATTGCAAGAGATAACCCGCTGTATACACAACCCTTCACAAACGCCTATCTCGCAGAGGGGCACCACTCTATTTGCATGCTAAGGTAACGGGATCGTCTTGCACGCTGAGTACGGCGAGAACTTGAAGCAAGCGTGTTACGAACTTGGACCGTGTTGGGTTGACACTCTGCTTGGGGTTGTATTGTGCAAGCACATATTTTGCAGGCTTTCGCAGACGCCGCTTAATGGCTCTTCTGATGCCTGACTTGAGAAATCCAATCTCGCGAATTAAAACGCATCAGTATTAGGTTATCAGTTAACGCCCCAATATGCACACGTTCGCAAAAGCAAAAAAAAAAAAAAGCGATTGCACGGGCGGTAACGGACGAAGAGTGCGGAGCATCGTCTGAACGGCGCGTCTTCGTTTCGCCGAGACGGGGCTGCAGCAAAACAAACGGTGCAAGATAGAGAAATAGAAAAATGGGCTATCAGCTAAATACGAAACCGCGGGCGAAGGCCGGGCGTTAGAGTCGCGGAGATGTCAAGTGGCTGAATTAAGTGTCACTCGTAGTAAACGTCGCGACGCTTCCCCTTCGAAGCCATAACAAAATCCCCCCCCCTCTCTCTCTCGCTCCACCATTCCTTTCATTGAGCCTCTACTCCTTCATTCTAGTGCGCCCGTCTCGACTACATTCAAGCCCCGACTAGCATGTCGGTCAGTGTGCTTTGTATTCAAAATTCAACGCACGCTCATTCGTCTGTTAGTGACAGACAATTAAGAAAAAGAAAAACAACTATAGTCAAGACTATGCGGAGTAGTGGAACTAAACGGAAAAAGATAAGAAACCAGGCACAATCTTTGACGGAGAGAGAGAGGCACGAAGCCAGATAGTAAGTAGAAGGAAAGGGCGTGTTCGAAGCACCCACGTGGTCTTGAAAGCGTCGGCCACCGGGTAAGTGCGCGACAGCGGGGGGTTATTTTAATCGCGCCGGCTTTACTCGGGGAAGCGGCATTGTTGGGAGTGAAGCGGCACTTGGCTGACGAACAGGGGCACTGCCGCGTCATTTGGTGTAGCTCGCGCCGTTGTTGTGACTGAGAGCCCTCGCTGCGTTGAAGGCCTCCTACACGAAGGGCTTCCGGTGAGAAGCGGCGGCGATGGCGGACAAGACCAAGGGAAAAATCTACAGGGTGAGATAAATTATGGGGTGTCCATCACACGAGCTTCCCTTCTTTGCTTCTTTGGTGATTGTGTTTTTTCGCCCACTGCTCTGAGTTGGCGCGTAACTAATGGTCGCCTGTCCACGTGCGCGATAATCTGTCGGTGGCCAGTTACCTTGGCATCCTACTAAAGCGCGAGAACCTGTCGGTGGCCAGTTACCTTGGCATCTTACTTATGGAGCTGCCAACCGCGTTAAACGAGTAAAGACAGGGCACTTGTTCAAGTGCTATAGCACAAGTCTCAGTTCGCGTAATGATTTTCCGTTCTGAGCATTTGTTTACGGTAGTTGAAAGACAAATAAAACATCGATTCTACGCCGACACTTTGGCTTTTTACCAATTTTAGCTAACACTTCCGAGCTTTCAGCAAGATGGCTCTATTTATTTAAGATAAAATTAACCATATTCCTTTTACAGACTTTTAGAGTTAGAGCACAGGCGAATGCCTTAACATAAGCTTCAGTTCTGGATTTTGATATAATGATCACCAGGATGACACACACAAGGCAGTGCTAAAAATAACAATTTTATTAACTGACGGGGGTTTACCGTCCCGAAAAAAAAAAGGCAATGCTGTCGTGATATGTAGATGATGATAAATGAATGATGATATATAATATGTGAGTCAGGCATAAAGAAAGAATGAGACTTAACGATAGCGAACATGAAAGTGACGTTGTTCACGCGGTTAATTTAACCACGTTTAATGCGTGACTTCGAGCTTCCTGAGTATACCCAGAAGTTGCCGATTCTAAGTGTAACTGAGGCGGTTTGCTACTCTCCCGTAGTAGAGTACCCTGAATACTTTTAAGTTGTCGAACATTAGTTCTAAACACACAATATTCCCGACGTTGGCTCGTGTACGTATACCAGAACGTGATGTTCGCGCAGAGTGTATAACAGCCTACGTTATTTTCTTTGTTTCACATCTCACGAAATTAACAATGTACAGTAAACGTTGCCTAATAAGTAGTCTGAAAACAAAAAAAAATAACTTCCCACAACTTAAGTAATTCAAAGTATAGAAAGACAACTAGCCCAACAAACGACCATATTGAAGCACAATTGAAACTGTACAAGACAAACTAGAAAGGAAGTCCTACAATATGTCATTCACGCATGTTCAACAATTCACGCATATCATGCATTATCATCTACGAGGCGAATAGTGATTACCTAAATTGCCATTAACCTACGTAATAATGGTACAGACGGTGTGAATGCTCCGGTGAACACGTGTGCCTTGAAGCACGATTACAATATCCAAATATCACCCACTGACTACGAAGAACGCCGCAGTAGAGGGCTCCGAAAATTTTGCCCATCTGGTGTTCTTTAGCGTGCACCTTAATTTAAGTACACACGCCTGTAGCACTCAACCTCCGTTGAAATGCATCCGCTGCGATCCGATGCCGCTATCTTAGGGTCAGCAGTCGAGTACCATAACAACTATTTATTTATTTGATTTGCATACACAGATACAAAAAGACACAGCGGAAAGAGGGAAAGAGGGCTGGCAACTGCCACCTGGAGGGGTACAACGCCTGCTCTCACGACAGGTTTTCAAGCACTGATTTCGTGCTAATTTCACAATTTCATTGAAAAGAAGCATGCTGATTATTTGATTGATTGACTTGTGGGGTTTAACGTCCCAACGTCCCAAAACAACCATATGATTATGAGAGACGCCGTAGTGGAGGGCTACGGAAATTTCGACCACCTCGGGTTCTTTAACGTGCACCCAAATCATGCTGATTATTTGAAGTAACATGCAATTTTTCTAGTGTCCGACACACATCATGCAATATTGCTCAAGCCTTGAAGGTGATAATCAAGAAATATAGTGCATGGGTAGCGACTGACTCATCAATGAACCTATTAAGGGATCCTATATCCCATCGGTGGACGTTTTGTGAAAACGACTTCTTTATCCGTTTCCCATACATCATTTGGCCAACGCTACATACTGACGCATTACCTCTTGCAGTTTCTGCTGCTTTAAATTGACCGACTGACGAGAAGCAAGATAATAAAACTGAGTTTAATAGGGCGACGCACACACATGTGCGCTTTACTTGCTGTGTTTTTTATTTAAACAGCAATTACAGCAATGAAAAGTTGGTTGATATGTGGAGTTTAACATCCCAAAACCACGATACAATTATGAGACGCCATAGTGGAGGGCTTCAGAAACTTATATCTTCAGGGGTTCTTTAACGTGCACCCAAATCTGAGCACACGGGTCTACAGCATTGTTGCCTCCATCGAAAATGCAGCCGCCGCAGCCGGGATGCGACGTGCTGGTCAGTAGCCGAGTTCCTTAGTCACTAGACCACCGTGGCGGGGCAGCACGGGAAAAGTTGTAAATAGCTTTAGGATTAGGGTAAGGCAAGTTGCACCCCCCCCCCCCGAATAAAAATGAGCTCGACCATGACTCTAAAAAATGAAATCCAAGCGATGACATGTTTCTTGTGAAGGCCTGTCATTGGTACCTGGCGTCCAGGGTAGAAGGGCGGGTGGGAGGGAGGGCCTTAAATAGTTTTTTGAATGCAGGTCAAAGGGTCGTTGTCGCCACCATCATCTAACGTGCTTAGCCATAACCCTGCAGATTATAAAATGACTCGAAAGGTCCGAAAAAGTAAAGATAATGACCCTTTTCTCCACCCCCCTCATGACGCTCACGCCTATACAGTGTCCCAATGCGAAACGATTTTACTAAATTCGATATGCGCAACACTGCGTGATTCCCTTTCTTTTCGTTGTTTTTTTTTTGTTTTAAAAAATTGTGCCAGTCAAACTGACAAGCAGTTGCTGCAGCGATGTCTGAAGCTTCGAATGACGTGTTAAGCAGAACGTGTTACGCAAATAACGTGTTAAGTAGCAGTCTCACCATATAAACGTGCCTCACACGCATTGGCTGTTGGGGAGAACGTAAGCTGCGGTGGCGCCCCTTTGTTCTCATACCTTTTTGCGTCATGAGGACTTGGGGCATGTCAACGTGTATGAGCTGAATCTGTCAAGGTTAAGAAGCATATAGGCTGACTCAGCCCTCTGAAAAGGTCACATGTGATATATTGCTCTCTTTCCAGCCTCTCGCGATTGTCAAGAGCAGCTGTTATCGGAATTGCTAAGGAGCAGGAGGAAGAAACATTTATTGTTCGAAACAGTATAGGGGTGCAGGTTCCACTTCTACCTTATAGGTGTGAAGTCTCCTCATTTCAGGAACCCTCTCACCTTCGCTGCCTCCATGGACCTGGCGATATTATTCCTTTAGCGTTCAAGGACCCCATATCTGCCAAAAGTAGCATACCACGCTGAGAGCGGCAGAAATCGACGCACTGCACTCGTAACTGAAACAGCATTTTGTTCCTGAATACCGTTTGCTATCGGCCATACACCTTTAGAATATATGACCTAGTTTGCCCGATTGTATCAGCAAAAAACTCGTCTTCTGGTATCTTCTCTCGCCAGTATATAGTTGTGGCGGGAAGACTTTTTTGTATGAATCTGGGTCCGAGTGCCAAACTTGAGTGACACGTTTGAAGTGCCAGTCTCAACGCAGTTTGTAAATGCGGAAAATTTCTTTGCGTACCGCAAATACTTTTGGCGTCTATCTGCATATCTATCTATCAATCTATGTATCTATCTAGCCGCTTGCGTCTAGTTGCTCTCGTCACCACCTCCTCAACTTGGCCTGAACCAAAATTAGTGTGGGAGGGTAAGATGAATTAAACATGTTGGTCAAGACATGAATAAGGACACAATACTGTCACGTACGTCGTCAAACACTTCGCGCCAGACAGTGGCACATACCCGGGAGCACTAGTATGTGCCACTGGTATGCGGCTAGGTGCCGAAGTTGATAGACAGTTAATATCAACCCAGGAACGTCGAGTGGGCAATTTCAACGCTTGAACCTTTAGAAAAAACCGGATATTGGCAGCGTTGACGGGACAAACACAAAGAATAAATGCCAGGGTGCCAGCAGGAATTGAGCCCAAGCATTCTACCACGGAGCCACGCCAGGTCTCGGAACTATACTTATCAAATAGACTATATATGTTCGTGAATCATCAAATGTGGTTGCAGTGCTGGCTATCCAATCTTGTAAACATTATATATGTACTTCTATGATGAAGGCGTCATGTCATGTTAACGACAAATGTAGTTAGGTGCAATGCGCAGAAGTGGATTTATGTAGCAGTGTCCAGGGCTATACCGACCTTATGGCTACTCATCCTCGCCAGCACCAGCGCCTCATATCACCTTATCGCTTCTGGTGTTGCTAATACTCGCGTTCCTGTTTGCACCATTGGCCACGTAAAAACAACTGCTCATATAAACATCTGCAACTGCTCAACATGTGTCAGTGCGTGCAAATTCGTGCATATATTTATCATCATTCCATAACGTATCAATTAATAAAAAATTACAACACGGTCACCTTCCCTCCGCATAACAAGTTCCCAGTGTACATGGGATATGCCCAATATTCTTATATACTAAAATGTATTTTTCCTTTATCTCTGTTTATATATTAGAAAGGCAGGGCACGTATAGCGCGAAGGCAATACAACCGCTGGTCATTAAGGATCACATACTGCATTTCAAGAGAAGGCAAGCGGCTGAAGGGGAGACCGAAAGTTAGGTGGGCTAGCCGATGAGGTTAGGAAATTTGCGGGTATAAAGTGGCTGAAGCAAGCACAGGACTGAGTTGACTGGCGTAACATGGGAGAGGTCTTTGTCCTGCAGTGGGCGTAGTCAGGCTGCTGCTGCTGCTGCTGATGACGATGATATAGCACTAAATTTACAGGGGGATTTGGGAACGCCGATTTGACTATCTAGCATCTAGTGCAATATTGTGTCTACGGGAACCTTTGAGATCGGTTATCCTCGTCTTATTGGGTGTTTATACATCGAGAGGCGCCGCAGCAGAGTATTTCATGGATGTGCAAGAATTTGCCTTCTGTTAATTGTTCCAGCAGCTGCTTCTGGATAGCAGCCAGTGTACGGGCGCTCGGACGTTACTGCTTCGTCCTTTCAACGTCTTAGTATCGCGCTAAGCTTGCGGCGAAAACAAGCGAAAACAATGGGTGTTGCGTTGACGTTTTGTCCCCGCGCCAGCTCCAAAGGGCTCTTACATGACTACACTGAAAACGCTTCGCTTTTTCAGCTGGGAGGTGCTTTCTGCCGTCTAAAAGATATCCCATAAGGTTTGTACGTGCACGAGTGAGATTTCAGAGAAATGTGATGGCATCATCGATTTGCAAGACATGATGCTTAATGTCACGCGAACAAGTCAACTAAGCGTCCTGTGCCTGAAAGGGGTACGGACACTATCTATCGTTGTTGTGCTTGCATTGTCCTACAAATCCACTCTACATAGAGACGACTTTGGGCAAGTGCGAGACTCATAAAATGCTGATAAGATATCTTGTTATGATATTAAAATCAATTTTTTTGTGGCAGACCAATCGATATTGACATTAGCTTGATGTCAGACTAAAGTACCAATTATGGTGACTTCATGCAGAGAGAGAGAGAAACGAGAAAAAAGGAAGGCAGGGAGGTTAACCAGATGCAGCTTCATGCAGTAGCTTGGCCACGACACAGCAGCATGAATAGGATCCTGTCTACTGGTTCGACTTCAAGTACTCAGTGTATGAATAGAATTATTGTTACAATACATTCTGCACACATCTCTAGCGACACCTATGCATATAAAACGTCTGTAGATATTCCCCCTTATGAATGTACTTATGTGATTCTTAAAGAGAAAAGAAGAAAAAGTGAGCCCCTTAACTGTCTGCATCAGAGTGCGACACCATAGCTCACGAGGGATGGGGGTAAGGAGGAATTAAAAGGACAGGATTAAAAGGTACATAGAGAGAGAGAGGAAGGAGAGAGCAAGGCGCAGAGATAGCGAACGACAGAAAACGACGAAAGTAAATAGGAGATAGGAAAGATGGACATGGTCGCAGGAGTCCGAGGACGGGGCACCACTCAGCATGAGCTCTTGTCGGCGGCAGGAGATGGCGTAGGCGAGCCCAGTCGGCCAGAGCTGCGCTGTCGTCAGAGATCGCGGGGGCACAGCCTGTCGACGCGAAATCCAAAGAGCGAGTCCCCCTTATGAATGTACCTACACATATCCGTATCTATTCATGTACATTCGCATTGATTTACATCTATACTTCTGTATCCACATATGAATATAAATAAGTATGCAATTCTGCACACGCATACAGCCTTATCATTACCGAACTGATAACGATGAATTACGCAAGTTATTTCGAATGCTAGTGATGTTTCATTAAGAAATACTGGCATTGTTCAGATTAACAAAAAAGCAAAGAACAATAAATTAGGTTGTGCTCGACGAAAGTACATGTACTTTCGTCGAGCACAACCTAATTTATTGTTATTTGCTTGCTTTTTGTTAATCTGAACAATGCCACAATTGCAGTGGTGCTACGCACGTGTTGTTAGAAAGTTTCGGAAGAAACTTGTGTTATCGTTAGCGTGCGTCTCAGCACTCATGCTAAAACAAACCGCGCTGCCTGCCAATTGGTGGTTTTTTAGTACAGCGTAAGGCATTCCTGCTATTAAAACGCAATCACCTACGGCGCCATCTAGTTATGAAACACTATATCCACTGCAGAAACCTCAAGTGCGCCACTAAATCGAGTTGACCCGAAGTCACCATTGCTGCGTCTCCGTGCCTCGTTTGGTCCAGTGCTGCATCTGACGGTCGAAAACACATCGCTTTCTTTCGACATACGCAGTAATCGAATATTCCCCAAGATCCCATGCTACCTGCCTTAGATTGACTTGTGGTCGCATTCGCCTTAGTTAAGAACACGCAACGCTAACACTAACGATGAATCCTTGTGGTTGCTGTTTTCCGCTATACTAAAACACTAATCGCGAGTTTTAGTATGGCGGGAAACAGCAAACGCGAGAATTTAGCGTTAGCGTTGCGTGCTACAAACTGAGCCTGGGCACAAAGTTAACGTAGCCCGAACTCTTACTTATACGAACGCTATTTATGCAATATAGCGTTCAACGCTAACTCACGCAAGCGATTTCATATATGTAAGAAAACGTCGTGGTGCCTGTTGAAGCGAGAGCCGTCTCCTTGGAATGTTTATAGTCGTCAGCCTGCATTATTAAACTCCTTCATTTCCACATACTGGTATAGCATTTCATTTAGATTTGAGTAACAAGGCTTCGCCACCTGTGTACTGCCGATAAAATAGCTACGTTTTTGAGACACACAGTCGATTCGGGGATGCCGACGGCATACAATAAAACTTCTTCACAAGGTTCGTTCGTGTTTTCAGTATAGCCACGAAGAGAAGGCGACCTCGTATTCAATTACTTGCTTCCAAGATAAGGCAAATGCGGCCATATATCAAGCTGAAGCAGGAAATATGGGTCTGAAGGAATACAAGATTGTGGCATATGTCGAAAAAAAAACAATGATGCGTTTAGGGCCGTCAGACACTTTACCAAACGCGGCATGGAGACGCAACGGTAACCTTGGGTCAGCTCGATTTAGTGGCACACTGTTAAGGTCTCTACAGTGCATGTAGTGTTTTCGTAACTAGATGGCGCCGTAGGTGCTTGCGGCTTTATTGCATTTGTGATAGCGGAAATGCATATCGTTGTAATAGAAGCCTATCAGTTCGCATGCCACGACTTCCGCTTTAAGCGTTAGGGTTGAGACGCACGCTAACGTCAGCGTTAGCGTGCGTCCCTCTAGCTGCCACTGAAACATTTTAGCAAATAGCAGGAATCCATTTGTTTTTTATTTCATAGCGTTTTATCGTACGTTTTCCGCTAACTGTTTACGCGGGAGGTGCTACAGCCAGTTACGCGATGGCAACTGCAATCTTCCTCCTAAGGCACGTTGTGTCTCATGAAAAGAACGTCTGTACATCTGGTCAACGAATCGGTAGGATAAATTGAACACGTGTCTTCCAGGGGCCTCCATCATTTGCGTCCAGATACTCATTCCCCACTGTGCTCTCCGGCCAACAGAATTTCCGTAAGTAGAGTGGTCGTGCGTGAAGATCGCCTTTGGTTGGAGCATGAGTTGCGTGCTTTTATCCCAGGCATTGAAGCTCACTTGGCTGCCTATGTCCACGTGTCCGACGTTAGCCAACATGGCGACGTGTCCGCTCACGTAGGTGTCGTCTATCTGATAACCCCTGACAATTTTCGAGGCCCTGTACAGCTTCTCCATCGTGTCCGTCGTCATGATCATGGCGCGACCGCTGCAGTAGTGCGGGTAGAAGTCCATGGGGAGATCGTCCTCCGGAATGCAGTGCTTGTCGCTGACGTTTCGGGATACTCTAGCGTACATCCACACAAGGCAAGAGATCGATCTCTTATGCAGGGGTAGACTCTTGTCCAGGTACTGCCGAAGCTTGAATGGTTGCACTCCGACGTCATGGTCGATCTTGACGATGTTCCGCACCTTGGGACAGTACTGGGTCACCCACCGCATGCCACGGACGAACTTGTTGACGACGCTGGGGAAGGAATCATGGTGAGGAAATATGACGACGTCACCCGTGAATTCGGCCTCGAGCTTCGTCCAGAGGTTTACCAAGGGGTCCTTGTGTTGTGCGACGAAGAAGACGCCCGTCCAGTTGAAAGCGGCTCGTGCGGCCTCTTCGAAAAGTGTGGCACGCATGTGTGCGCGGTTTTCCCAGTGGCTGGGCGCCGCGTGAACAAACACTAGGGTGTCCAGTGGTTGACTGCAGAGCTGGCGGACCGCCCACCCACCGATGTGCCAATCCTTGTCCGGTCCATGCACGTCCTGGGAGTCGATCTTGTGCGGGCAGCTCGTATTATCTCGCGGGACTTGCAAGGCAGGCTGTGTCGGTGTGTCGCGTTCT
The DNA here is from genome assembly GCF_043290135.1 of Rhipicephalus microplus. Lineage (NCBI taxonomy): Eukaryota > Metazoa > Arthropoda > Arachnida > Ixodida > Ixodidae > Rhipicephalus > Rhipicephalus microplus. Next base: position 53,685,134 of record NC_134702.1, read on the forward strand.
TGAGGCTGTGCTGTCAGCGAGATTGAAGGCGGTGCTGCTACAGCGTTAGCAAGCTTCTCGAAATGGATCGCTGAGATGAAGGAGAGCGAGCCTGCTGCTGCGATAAAGAAGAATTTCTTCATGTCGCACCTCCGTAGAAATGTCGCCATGGCGAGCCTTCGCGGCGCTTCTTTTTCTTCGGTCACGTGTATCATACCTAGTGCGGGATAAAGTAGAGTAAAACCTCGAAGCTGTGACGCGCACCCACAGTGAGGGATTGGCCAAGAATCGAGTAGTTTTGAAAGACAATCGTTCAATTATAGGTTAAATGCTGTCTATTCAATTTAAAGAAAAAAATTAAAGAAATATAAAAAACTTAAATAGAAAAATATAACAGAATGAATGAAAAAAAATGAAGATAGTTTGAACAAAAGTGGTTTCAAAAAGAAGAAAAACAAGAGGGAATGTGGTCCATTTAACTTAACTCTACTTCGAGCATTTAAGGAATTCCGGTGAGGCATTGACAAGCTACCCGTCATGGTATCCACCACTAATCTCCAAAATCGGGTACGTTATAATGCACTTAATTGGTGCAGGTAAATTTAATCTAATTAGTCGGAAGATGTCAAGTAATTTTGTGCAAAAGAGAATTTTTATAACAGGTATTCAGATAATGCTCCATTGACTTATGTACTCCACAAAAAGAACAATTAAACAAAAGCTGGCTGACCAGCTATCTGTAAATAAAATCTTTATATAGAGTCTGACAACGTAGTCTAGTGATTGCCTCTTCAATAGCTCATAATTGACATAGTTTACTCATCCAAATCATGGGAGAGGCCTTTCTCCGGCAGTGTAAGTAGTCAGGTTGCTGCTGCTGCTGCTACTGATGATGATGATGATGATGACTCATCCAAAAATGATGGATGTGCTGAAATACTAATGTGCTCGTTATTGACGGTGCAGAAAATTAATTTACCACCATTTGTCTTCTTAATGTGGCACCTATATGAAAAATCTGGACGCCAGCTGTACCTCAATAACCAGGCCATTCAAACAAGTCTTTGCAGATTTGTGGGGTTTAACGTCCCAAAACCACCTTATGGTTATGAAAGACGCCGTAGTGGAGGGCTCCGGAAATTTTGACCACCTGGGGTTCTTTAACGTGCACCCAAATCTGAGTACACGGGCCTACAACATTTCCGCCTCCATCAGAAATGCAGCCGCCACAGCCGGGATTTGAACCCGCGACCTGCGGGTCAGCAGCCGAGTACCTTAGCCACTAGACCACCGCGGCGGGGCAACATGTCTTTGCAGCTGCACCTGCCATTTCATTCAGAAATAGGCCCCTAAACCTAGAACGTAAACTAATTTAATCAAATTTATATCCAAAGGAATTTACCACTTGAAATCACGACAGGTCGAAAAGTGGGTGGTGTTAATGGAAATTTTTCAAACATGTCTTCATGATCAGAGCTGTGGTGATTAGTCGACAACTCGGTTGGGAGTGAGAGAAAAAAAAAAGAGAATGAAGAGCTGTAGCTTTCGAGTAATTATGAGAAAATGCAAAAGTGGCCGCGAGACTTCGCGTTAGATAGTGATCCAAATGTTAAGATATTGTTGCGTCCGGATATTGGTCGCCATGTTCATCTCAACACCTAAAACACATCACTGCCAAAAAAGATTCGCAGCTTTCACTAGTGGCGCAAGGCTGGAACCCAATGCAGAGCTTGTGTTCGACCTAGCTTCGTCTGAGTTTTTGCTAGTCAGGCTTGGCCATTTTTCTTTTGTTTCGGTCCGTTTCCCACACTGCACACGCTTTTCATGGTTTTGGGCAGGAACATGTCACGTGACTATTTTTACATGATGCTACATGATTTCACGTGATGTTACGGAATGCAGCGATGTAACGTAGAGCATCAACCTCGCATGCAAGAGGTCCATGGTTCGAATCCCCCTGCAGCACTATTCACCACTGGGTTGAAACATACCGACAATTACGCTACTGCCTTATGCGAATTGTGAGCGCAGCTGCTTAATTGTTTTGATTGTGTGATAACTTAAGGCGCGAGGGCATCGCTAACCAGAAGACCATGGAAGGCAGCGCGTGGGTGAGTTCCACAACAGCCACCGCAGACAGGCCCCCGTTTAAGCAGCGCTTTTTTTCCATATATGGCATCGGTGGACGCCCTCGCCACATACCTTGTGATGACGTCATCGGCGACCACACGGCGGCAGGCACTACTGTGGCGCCCCGGGTGGTCAGTGCCGAACCTGTCGTCTCGCCATTGTCGCTGTCTTTTCGCGTTTTCCGCGCTATCTCCGTCTTTCATGCTCGGCTGCGCTTCACGTTCGCTCTCTTTCAAGGATTTGTTCATTTGGTCACTTACGATGGCTTTTGTATATAGGCCTGTGCTGCTTCATTATGTAGATCTATAATATGGAATTTGTAGATGTATCTGTCTTAAGATACAATTGGGAAGTATCGGGTCGATGTAGAATATTTCCGGAAGTGTCTTGCCTCAAATACGTCTTCCCCGGCCATCTGCATTGCGACAGAATATGAGGGTACCTTTACTTAGTCCTGATTATATATATATAGGACTCGGCCCACAAAAAAATTCTGCGCTGATAATTCCACTCATACATATTGTTTCTGGGTAATACTTTTTCTTTTTTTTATAATTGCTTATAAACTCCATAAAATTTTATAAGACCACTCAGTCCTTGCCCGATCTCCCACAGTGGGTGAGCCACAAGAGAAGGTTAACAACAACAAAAATTTTATGAGGTTTCAGCCAGCTAACACAGCCTACCTCCTAAAGTTTTCCCATAATCTAAATAGTGAAATTCAACAGGAACAACAACAACAACAACAACAACAACAACAACAACAACAACAACGAGCTTGCGTCTGCGCAGTTCGGGGAGCGTTTCTCCGGCACCAAGACGAGAAGCGGCGAGCCTCAGGACTACGAAGTCCTGCTGAAAGAATGCCTGAAACGCCAGGAGCTGTTTGAGGATCACGAGTTTCCGTGTGTTCGGGAGACTGCCTGGGGCACCACGAAACCACAATTCAGAATCGTCTGGAAGAGGCCCTGGGTAAGCAAAAAACATCTCATTTTCAAACATTGCATCGGCACTGCCCTAGTCTTATAGTAACCTTTCCCGTTCGGATTTATTGACTGATTTACAAAATGTAAGTTGCCAAACAGAGCAACACATTCATAAGGGAGGCAGCGCGGCCGAAGGCGTGTCATTTTCAAGCTTTCTAAAATAAGATCCCGTAAAAACGTATGCCTCAGCAAGGCTACGCGACATGCTGCAGAAGAATCCTCTGAATCTATGCTGAAGAGTTGGATCTTTTTTAGTATGCGATGCCAAGCGTATCATTTGTAGTGCGTGCTGACGAGCTTTTTGAAAATCTAAAATTTCCATTTCAGCGTAGTAATGCGTTAAAGCATCCTCTGTTATAGATGCTTTTTTCTTTCTTTCCTTTTTTCGGAATACTGAAGAGAGTTATAAACTGCATAAGGGTATCTGAATGGACAATTTCTACATGTTACTGCAATAAAAAGCAGTACAAAAATGCGATGAAGGCGAAAAAAAACAACAACAGCGCTTGTGTTGCGAGTTCCTTCGCCTTCGTCCCATCATCGCGATGCCTTCATCACGAGCATTTAACAGCTATTCATAGTTCAGCCATGGCCTCCGAGATGGCGGGTGCAACCGGCTGCGCGCCCGCCATCTCGGAGGCCATGGTTCGGCATACGAAGCATCTATTATAAGTTATGGTGACAAGTCGATGTTTATATAAAGGACGTTTTAATAATTTTCTTTTAGGGGCGAAGCTCCTTAGGGCGTGGGCTGTGCGTCCCCTGTAGCCTGTATGTAGCCACCTCTAGTTTAGTTCTTGCAGCGTTCACTAGATGGCGGTACCGTCCCCTGTTTGTAGCCACCTCTAGTTTAGTTCTTGCAGTGTTCACTAGATGGCGGTACCGTCTCCTGTATGTAGCCACCTCTCGTTTAGTTCTTGTAGTGTTTACTAGATGGTGGTACTTGTAGCTGATGATGAAAAGATGCAAGATGTTATAAACTAGAAAGCGGTACTTGTAGTTGATGAAAGACGCGAGATCTTATAAAATAGGAAGGATGTCACATATGGCGCGTGTCATTGGTTGAAGGCAATCGTTCGATTTAGTGTGGCGACGTACGCTAGGGGGAGCGATGTAATAAAATCGAGTGGGCAAAATGTACAGAGGATTCATGGTTTACCAGGTTTACCTCCGGAGCTTCGCCCACTCATCATCATTCACTTCGTGGATATGGCGGAATTTTTTTATTGAAGTGCTCTCTACATGACCCGTAGTAGAGGCAGAATTCCTCAGTCGGGAAATCAAATACACGACTTCATGTTCAGAGCCATACAGTCGCTGTAATATTTCAGTAGTTGACAGTTAAGGACAGTGCTAAGGCATTCAATGCAAGGTGCCGAAAAAAGAAAATTTTAAGTTCAGCTGGTCATCGCTGCACGTCGCTCTGGATAATCGGAAACATGTCACAACCTGACATAGTATGGCTATAGCGGCACGCCTATGTTAGTATCATTAAACATTTGCTAAATTATTTTTTTTTCTTTTCAGGAGATCTGTGAAAACCCTGCCTTCCTGAATGAAAGTTTCAGTCGCTTTGACGTCGAACAAGGTGGACTTGGTGAGTGACGAAGTGCACTTCACAACAGTTCAATTATTTGGCCAGAAACTTGTGATTTTGGACACAATCCGGCCCGTATCCAAGGGAAAGGGGGGTCAAAATTCGGACGAAACAGGGTGTTTTACCGAGGAAAAATAACAAAAATAGTGTAGATAAAAGCTTTCAACAATTCCCCCCCTCCCTCCTTCAAAAAAAAATGTTCCTGGCAACGTGTCTGGACAGATCTAACTTTTGTACTTCTATAGGTAACTGCTGGGTGCTGGCATCCATGGCCACTCTGACCCTGCACAAGGACCTGTTCAAAAACGTGGTGCCCGAGGGCCAGAGCTTCGAGAAAGACAAGTACGCCGGCATCTTCCACTTCCGGCTGTGGAAGGCCAACCGATGGATCGACGTCGTGGTCGACGACAGGCTCCCGTGCAGGAAAGACGAAAATAAGCTCGCCTTCGTCTCATCCAGCGCGAGCAACGAGTTCTGGAGTGCCCTCCTGGAAAAAGCTTACGCCAAGTGAGCATATTTCGGAGCGTCTTTGCAGGACAGACGATTAACTGCTTCCTGCTGTCTTCTAAACACTACAGACAGACGTAAACATAGTTTAAAGAAAGTACGGAAAGCAGTGACACGACATTTTAATGTAGCAGGTCAAAACTTCGACGACCACAGGCCTCACGTACTTCAGTCAAGCTTCCGGTGCGCAAGGGACAGAAAATATAGTGATACCTTATTCACAAGTTCTAGCCATAAGTATAAGCGCTTACAAGGGGGCTCTTGAATTCATTGGATATAGTACATACAAAATGAAACAAAAAGAGAGCCCTCAACTAGAGCAGCTCTCCTCATAAACACGTAGTTTTGGGACATCAGATGTAAAGAGTTAAGGGTTCGTAACTATTTTTACTCTAAAAAAATCTTTGCTACACATGTACACTGACAGCTGGCATGCGCCAGTGCTCTACTCATTATACCCTTACAAAATATCTCTCGCCATTTCATGCAAGTTAAAACACAAAACAAAAAAAAAGCTTTTCTTTGCTGCTCAACACCTCAGAAGTTTCATTGAAGTATCGCTGCAGGCTTCACGGTGGCTACGCCGCCCTTGTTGGAGGCAGCGGCAACGAAGCCCTGGGCACCTTCACAGGAGGCCTCACGGAGCAGCTAATCCTCGAGCATCCGCCCAAAAACATGTTCCAGATCATTCAGAAGGCGCTGGCGAGGAAATCGCTCATCACCTGTTCCATTGTAGTAAGCGTTTCCTTCTTTCTCCACTCGAAGCCCCGAGAGCTCGTTGTGTCACTCCGTGACCGCTTATACAGCTAAGGCACTGCGCTGCCGATCTCGAGGACACGGGTTCGAGTCCTGGCCAGCAGCAGAATTTCCTTTATTGTCACCAGCAGCGGAATTGTTTAAGCACGTATAAACTTCGTTAGTCGCGAACGAAAATCGTTGCCATAACGATCCGGCACGCGCTCTCTTCGTTTTTTTTTTTTTATCTCCTGCTTGGCTCTCCTGCAGAACACGTGCGCCAGTCTGTTCTGCGTCGGATGCAATAGATATGATGGGCAAGCGAACGGGTACAGGTTAAGAGAAGGCAAGAGAAAAAGGAATAAAGAGATTGAAAGCAAGAAAAGAAAGAAAAAAAGATGGAAATACACAGAGAAAGAGATATAGGGATAGATAGAAATAAACTGGCACAAAAAAATAAAAATAAAAATAGGGATGAAGACTAAAGATAAACGAAATGGAAGCAAGAAAATGTAAAAAGTTTCAATTATAAGGTACGGTGTGGCCAATCTACCTTGTGGGTATGAGCCAAGATCTAAGCGACAAGACAAGCAAGAAACAGAGAGAGAAATGGAAGAAAGATAGAACGAGAAAGAGAATAAATAAAAGTAAACAGAGACAGAGATATAACAGACAAACAGAACAGAGAAAAAAAGAACAAAAGACGAAAAAAACACAAGGGAGGCCACTCATCTCCATACTTCCTTCAGACTTGCCAAGCTGCATTAATATTTTTTTACTTAGTTTGCATACACAAAACAAACAAAATATTGCCGGAGGGAGCAAGCTGACAACTCCCGCATAAAGAGCCACAATGCCTGCATGCTCCTTCAGGGGGGGGGGGGGAGCAAACGAAGAGGAAAGAACGATGGGACCAGAAAAGAATTAGACAATAAATACTACGGTCAGTGACACAAAAATAAGTGGACATAATTTTTAGTCACATTTAAGATGCAGTGTTGCAGACGATACAGTTCGGTTTTACATTATTTCTTTTATAAGTAGTGCAAACAAGTGACAAATATTTTCTTTTCTTCCCTCAATCGTAGTCCACAGACACCACAACTCCCCTTTTCTGTCTCTCTGTAGGAATCGGAGCGAGGCAAAAAAGGACTGCAAGCTTTTCACGAGTACAGCGTAACTGGTGCCGCACAGGTAAATAAAATGATACTATATATGCACGTGCATTTCACGTACTGTGGGGATCGATGGACGTGAAGATTCTCCGAGGTAAGTATCTGTAAAATTTACTGCATCGTCTTTATGGGATAACTTACGGAAAAATGCATCGCATGTACAGACGCGTCCACTGCTAAAAGGAAAACCTGAGTGCACTGGACGTTTAGATTTCTCTAGCTTACGGAAGCATAATATACTCATGCTATCCAGAATACGAATCTTTTAACAAAGATAATCGCATCGCCCGATATAAAAAGAGAGAGAGAGAGAGAGAGACAGTAGAAATTAAGCTGGTATGCATTTATTTTTGAACAAAATGAATATGGAGCGTTTAGACACAGCGGACAACTCAGCGTGTCAAAGGTATATTCTGAATACTGCCATCAGGGCTTAGGGAAGCTTGAATTCCTCATAAGCCACCGGAGGTGTTGCTTCTTCAATAATGAATTCATGTGACCAGCGGTTTCACTGTTACGTTGTTTTTGTGCTGACGTTTCAATTCCTACAGCGTTTTCTAATTATTCAATACATAATCAGAGTCAGTCAATCAATGAACCAAACAATAAGTATGTCTATGTCCTTCTCAGGTATCAGTGGATGGACGGGAGGAGCGACTTGTTCGTATCAGAAACCCATGGGGAAGTGGAGAGTGGAAAGGCGCTTGGTCTGACAAGTATGCATTTGTTTTTGTTTTTATGTCTGAAGCATACTGGTACAATTAATCTAGCAGGTGCGATAAATAAACGTAAAATATGTTTAGGAGAGAATAACCTCACGACGTTCCAAACTGAAAGATGTTGAAGTTTGACAATAGTTTGAAATATTTCAAGTTGGTGTTCTTCCTTCTGAGCTACATGGTGCAATGTTGGAAAATCTGATAAATTGCTCGACGGGGACAGTGCCCAAAATTTCTGCACACAGAATAGTACAGGATTACTTTTACAAAGTATAGATCTATTCCCGTCCTCCAACCAATGGTATGAAGAACCTCAGTACATTTATGGTGTTTGGTGTATTATATTGGGTGTTTGCAGGATCAACTATATCCACTGAGAGAGACAAAAAAAAATAAATCAGACATTGTCATGGAGAAATGCTGTGTGTTTACGCATAGTTTGTACCGGCAGTGTAGTTACGCATCTACTTCGAAGCACGCACCCCACAGCGGTGGTCTGTGGCTAATACTCAGCTGCTGACCCGCAGGTCGCGGGATCAAATACCGGCTGCGGCCGCTGCATTTTCGATGGAGGCGAAAATGTTGTAGGCCTATGTGCTCAACTTCGGATGCACGTTAAAAACCCCAGGTGGTTAAAATTTTCGGAGTCCTTCATATACAGCGTCTCTCATAATCTTATGCTGGTTTTGGGACATTAAACCGCAGATCTCAATCAATAATTACTTCGGAGTACGTGGGTGTTTTTCCAATACACAGCCAATGAAATTTGGCCACCATGGACCGGGAATCGAACCCGTATCCTCAAGCTCAGTAGCACGACACTTTAGCCGCCGAGCTGCCACGACGAGTCACTTCTTCATTCAATCACTATCTTACCATTGAGCTGGCAACTAATTTTCATAGCCTTGTGCTTGTATATTTTTGAAAGCGTGGCTCAACGTCAGACACCCTGACGCACAATTTTTGCAGGTCGAGGAAATGGGCCAACGTCAGCGAAGAAAAGCGGCAGGAGTTGGGACTCGTGGTGAAAGACGACGGCGAGTTCTGGTGAGTCAGGCATAATTGGCAACTTCGAGACGCATCACGCGACCCGGTTTCTCGTGTTTTCAAGGGTCAGCGTTCGGAGTAATAAGAGAGGAGGGAGTCTTTAGAGGAGAGGAGAGCACTGGCTTCAATACAACCTAAGCACGTGCACTGTCTCGCTGCGGTATGCATGTACGCCAAACAGGACACCGCGTAGTACAATATATATAAAACGACAGGCCTGCGCTGAACTCTCAGCACTGTCCCAACGAAAGCTAGAAGAGCGGCCTTTCAGAACCTTTTTTTCGACAAGCGCACTTGCAGAGTACGCACTACACCATTAATTATTTTGTAGTAGGCATACGTTAACTATGCCATCCTTCGTCATTCTTCGGGGAAGCATATGGTACCTGCTGCACACTTTCAACGAACTTTGTGCATTTTTCGTGCTTTGGCTGACGACGATGAAGAATTATGCCTGGAGCTTTTGTAATGGGGCGGGGGGAGGGGCAGTTTGCAACAGTTTGAAGCACCGCCTCGGCTCAAGGGTAGAATATTGGGATGACACGCAGGGGAACGTAACATTGGTGTTTTTTTTATTTAGCGAGTTTTTTTTTTTCATTATTTCGTGCGATAGCGGTTACGGACACCAGCGGTGGCAGCAGCAGCGGACAACTACATATAGCGCACGCGACCTGCGTTGCGGTCTGATAACAGCTTTCACTGTAAAAGGAAGCACTGACAAACATTACGCCATCCCCCACCAAAGGGAATCATCAGCAGCGTGCGAATCAGCGCATGGGTCGACTTAAAGTTCCCTTCATCACAGGCACCTTTCCCACGGGGATGACGCGTCCTTGCAAGTGGAGCACTCCATGAGTTCAATGTAGTTGCTGTTACTTGTCCCGAACTTTTGTTGGAGTCATACCACGTGGCTTCGTCATTACGCGACGGTTCTTTGTACAAATGAATAGGCAGTACACCTTTACCGTTTCGGCAAATAAAGGTAAATAAAGGTAATAAAACCTGTCACTAGCGTGTCAGTAACAAAAGCAGTTCAGCTACACAGTAGCTCAATAAAGTACGTTCAATCTTAATACCACGTAATGTTTCCATGCATTTGTAGTCTTAATTATTATGCGTATCACACCTCGTTAGCGAATTAAACCTACGAATTTCGTGCCCAACTCCATAGCATCTTGTAGACAGGTACTGTGCCGCCGATATAAAAATAAAAAAGCAAGCTACACTCATACAACATCTGAAGGTGAAAACCTGCTGTGCACTTGATGATTCATTAAATTATACAATATGGGCCCAGACCTCTGCAAGACAATGAGCCACTGAGTAACGGACATGTCATAAGCTATTTTGCCGTTCACAGCCGTTTATAATATTCCTTCCACCCCCACTGTAGCTTTCTGAAGTTGAAGTGGTGCTGCACTGCCTCTGAGATCGGCCAAACTAGACCTATCAGTGATGTCGATGGATGACGACGCCGTGTAGTGACGTCGGCAAGTCACGTCCCGATGAGATCATGATGACGTCACTAAATGAAGTCAAGCTCATACGAAATCTCCATTTAGTGTCGTCAGGGTGTGACGTCACGTTGATGACGCCATAATTTATTGTGGAGCCCAGTGACGTCAAGATATCGTGACAAGATGGTGACATGCTAACACGTCATCCTTCTCTCGTAGAAAGCCACGTGGGTTTTTCGATGGTGCTTTCCAAGACCTTGAAATTCCTTACGAAACCACTGTGAGCCCTTACGGTTTCGCATAAGTCTCGCAAAGTATCGCGGAGGAGAACGCTAACGTAGCCATATTAAGTCTTTTACCTTAGCAACAAAAGGCAAGGGTTCGGCAAAGCTTCGTTTTTAGGAGTTGAACACGATACAGACATCCTGTTCCTAGCGCGTATTTCAAACACTTAGTGCATGAAACCTTTTTGAATTTGATATGCTCCCACTATACGTCGCCTTAAGGGAATAGGCGCAGTAGCGTGTGTGCCTTTTTTAGTGGGTGACCGGCTCAACCACGGAGACATTATGATAATCACATATTCTGAAGCCCGTTGGCAATAGACGCTTGTAGCGCGCATTATTTCTGCGCTATTTCATCTTGCATTGTGAAGCATGTATACAGGACGCGTGTGTTTGTGAAGCACGAAAGCTACTTTCACTGCATTTCCAAACAGAAGTTCTTTTCACTGTGTTCACATGCAGATGCGTGGCCATGTGGTAGAACATCCGCTTGCCTCGTAAACGACACGGGTTCGAACCCCACTTGGACCTAAACAACCCTGGTTTTGTACCCACTGTGCTCCAAGGCTTATTATCGTTTAGTTATTTTATTAGCATCGTTCTCGATTTTTCAGTCACGCAAAAGATGATGGTTTTTCACTCACAACCAACGACACAAACGCCGGCATATCTTCGAAACGATTTCTTTAACGCTATCGCGTTAATATCTTGCAATTGACACAGGATTTCGGAGGAGGACTTCCTCAAGTATTTCCAGATGATTGACTTCTGCCATCTCGATCCCGGTTCTACGGTGGGTGAAATAAAGGAATCCGGCCAGGAGAAAACGTGGGAGGTGGCGAAGTTTGAAGGCTCCTGGATACCTGGAACAACTGCTGGCGGCGCTGACGAGAAGGATGGTATGAGAAAACTTTGAGCATATATGCTTACTGTGTCGATGTTGTATTGCGTGCCGAATCACACGCCAGATCTTGATAGCGTTTTCTTTTTTTGTGTGCGTGTACGTCGTGGAGCGTATAATGTACTTCTAAAGGTTTATGAATAGTTTCTTTATTGTGCTTGTAAAAAAAAAACTGTAATATCCGGCCGAAAGACGAACTACGAAGCGGTATCCTTGCCTTTGGCTTGCAGAAAAGTTCGCCACCAATCCTCAGTACATGATCACCCTTCACGAGCCGGATGACGAAGATGAAGACGGGGAGTGCACGGTCATCGTGGCGCTGCTGCAGAAGAATCGTCGAGTCTTCCAGGTTCACGACGACATGTGGCTCGACATCGGCTTCGTTCTCTACGAGGTAGCCACACGTGCCTCATTTGCATGCACGTGCTTCACTTTTGTTCGAACAGGAAATTGCGATCAATCTGAACTGTATAGGATAAGGAATCAGCTGCTCGCAAGAGCGTGTGGATGCCTATATAAAGGTGTTCACGGCGTTCTCGAACTATTGACATGGTTTTTACCGCGAAATCCTCATCTATCACGTTTAATTTTGGCGGTGAACATAAACGAAGTTGAATTGAAAAGGAAACAGGTCGTCGCTGCTGCAAACAACTTGCACAGGCACTCGGAGCGCTATCGCGATGACGTCTTGACAAGAACCACGGCCGCTGGATAAAATTATCCGCCGTGCAAGAACGCTAGCAATAGGAGTCACAAGGCCGGAACTTCTCAGATCTCAGTCGCGCTGCGAGGTCGAAAGTGAGAGCGCCGGAGTGTTTTAACGCGTGTTCGTGGTGCTCTGAAAAAAAAAAAAAAGCTGCCCGCATCTTTTCAAGGGGGGAACTCAAATAAATGCGTCGCAGTGTGGTGAAGATATCGCATGAATGTTGCGTAATCGGGTATGGTTTGGGAATACCTAATTGATATTTCGTCTCTATTTACTAAATGAAGGAGAAGCGTTGCCTTCAACGAGTGATGATTGATTGATTGACTGATTGATTGATATTTGTGGTTTAACGTCCCAAAGCCACCATATGATTATGAAAGAGGCCATAGTGAAGGGCTCTGGAAATTTCGACTATCTGGGGTTCCTTGACGTGCCCCCAAATCTGAGCACACAGGCTTACAGCATTTCCGCCTCCATCGGAAATGCAGCCGCCGCAGCCGGGATTCGATCCCGCGACGTGCGGGTCAGCAGCCAAGTACCTTACTCACTAGACCACCGCGGCGGGGCTCAACGACTGGTGGGACGCTGATGTTGGGAAATATATAGAGATTGTTAGCGGAAGAAGAAGGCATTTATTTCGGTCGGCCTGTTGCCGACGCTGCGCAGTGCCTTGTAGGGGTGGGAGAAGGAGGGATAAAAATATTAGTGGTAAATAGGTTAATAAATAGAACAGGCAATCGACAGAAAAAGAAAGAGATATGAAAGTTGGGAGCCGGTCGAAAAAGTCCGAGGATGGTGCACCACACGGCGAGAGCTGCACGGCGTCAGAAGGTCGCGGTGTGCGAATCAGTCGGCGAGAGCTACGCTGACGTCGGAGATCACGAGCGGCACAACCGTTCAGCCTGCGTCGGCCTTGCGAGGCGAGAGAGGGAAGGGGAGCGACAGTTCTACAGGTGTCTTCCTGCTCCGGCACGGGACGCGAGCATGCGCAGTGGAGGTGTGGACGGCCGACGCCGGATCCGCGACATAGTTCGACTAAGAAATGCTCCGCATTTAAAACAGTTACATTGGTGGTCCACACGTGGGATTAGCCAAGTCGCGCGAGGTCTGTCTTGCATGTTCTCTGGACCTGAATAGAGTCATCATTATCATCATCATCTGCGCTTGTATAGAGCAGGAAGACGTAACAGCGGCTGACTAGGCCATGCATAGTCTCGGCTTTATTGGTACGCGGGTGTGGGCAGAAGCGATTGCAACTTACTTCTAGACCAGCCACGTACGAGCCAGAACGTTCTAACCAACTCACGCCACCGTGCACGAGCCACGCAGCACTCTTATTTTTCCCCGGTCGACTGGCCACTTGTGGCACCGCGCTACACGTTTAAACATTCGATTACTATCAGGATAATCAGTTTTTGCAAGGGAATTTTTACAAAAAGCACTCTAAAACGACCGGCCAATTATTTATTATTAGATAGCCTCGTCTCACAGAAATAGTTTATTTCTTTGAATGTGGTGGGTTTGTTTTTGTGTACAGTTCCACACCTCACACTGTGTATAACCACTCCATGCTTCATTATTGTCACTGGAGCAGCACGCTGCCCCACCGCGGTGGTCTAGTGGTTAAAATACTCGGCTGCTGACCCGCAGGTCGCGGGATCGAATCCCGGCTGTGGCGGCTGCACTTCCGATTGAGGCGGAAACGTTGTAGGCCTGTGTGCTCAGATTTGGGTGCACGTTAAAGAATTCCAGGTGACAGAAATTTCCGGATCCCTCCACTACGGCGTCTCTCATAATCATATGGTGGTTTGGGACGTTAAACCCCACATATCAATCAATCAATCAATCAATCAATCAGTAGCACGCTGGGCATGCCATAGAGCAAACATTTTATTTATTTATTTATTAGAACACCCTCAGGGCCCGTAGGGCATTACAGAGGGGGTGGGTACAACATTTGTGACACACAAGAAAAAAAAGACAAAATAAAGAAACAAGTGTCAGATGCTCTCTTTCTGCCGTCGTTCTCCAAGGCTTCATTTATATAATGTAGGGCCTCTAGCAGTCAAACGCCGACACTCTAGAACTTTTTTTCTTTGTCGTGGAGAAGTGTAGCGATATGGGCTGGATACATTCAGGCGTAGTCGCCTTGTGACTGTCCCTGTAGTGAATTGAATTATCTATTTTCCTAAACCTCGTAGTTCTGCGTCGCAGATCGAAGACCCTGACAACTGCCCAGCCCCGTTGACCATCGAGTACATGGCGGATTACCGACAAGTGGGCCAAAGCAAACACTTGAGCCCTTCCCGCGAGAACACTACCCGGTTCCGGCTGCTTCCGGGCACCTTCTGCATAATTCCCCTAACGGCGGAAGCCGACAAGGCGGGAGACTTCCTTCTGAGGATATACACGGAAAAGAAGTGTCAGTGCAGGTCAGTAGTTGCACGCTTTTTTACCACTATAGTGTTTATACGAAAACTTCGCGAAGCCCATGCATACGAGTGTACTGACGGTAACCGAGGCACTCTCGATCTATGCTGAAATGTTTGTGTGTTGTTGTTGTTGTTGTTGTTGTTGTTGTTGTTGTTGTTGTTTACTCAAAACATTCGTAGCTCATAAGCTCTAGGGCGCCGACTAATCTCTTGATAGGTCGCGCTGCGGTTAGCAAAAAAGTGTGCACAACAAAATATAAAAATAAAACAGCAAATAGTTAGGAAGTAGGCAGCGCGCAAGACTGAAATATAAACTAGTTTTGGCTTATTTAGCAAGAAAGGGAGTCGCAAGAGCTCACAAAATGGTCGGCATTCTCCGCAGCGTAACATTCGCAATGTTTCAGTGAACTTTACAAAGCCGACATAATCGACATGCGAATATACGCGCCATGTAGAAATACCTGGGCGTGTCTTCACACCGTTCTCCGTATTTGTTCTTTTAACGCAGTCTGATGACCCATTCTCCGTGCATGCTTAAATCCTATTTCATACTCTGTTCTTGCTTTTGGCCACTTCTACTGCAGAATTCGTCTTTTGCTTTTCTACAGTCGACTGCTTCAAGAAATTAGGGCTTGTTGGTCGTTCGTTTTCAAGTTTTGTAGTGCAACGATGACATAAGGCTCATAGGAACTAACAGACAATAATGCCAGGGAAAGTATATATATGGGATGTTATTAGATGTGACTGTAATGTAAACGTGAAAAAAAAGTGGACGAAAATATAACTTGCCACCGACAGGATCCGAACCTGCGACCTTCGAATAACACGTCCGACGCTCTACGACTAAGCTACTTTTAGGGTAGATATGCGCATTTAAGCGCGGGAGTGTCAGTCCACGCCACTTGTTGTAATTACGTAATGGCAACACGTGGCGCTGACTGATCTCTTGAATTTTTGAAGAGTAACAAAAAAAGGAGAGAAGTCTATAGTATAAAGAAAGATCCGGAAAATCTTTCTCAGCTTGTCAATGCACCGGTAATGAGCACTACAATTTTGCATATAAATGAATAATTTGTTGGAGATGTAGCCCGTACACGCACAAGCGAAGCCACAATGAAACAAGTCACGTCACACGTGAGACATAAGCGCCATCTGGCAGTTGTCTTAGAAAACAAGACGCTTGGCTCTGAGACGGGTGTGCGTGCCCATCTCAGAGGTGATAAGGTGTAGAACGCAAGGCGACGGGTAAGTGCCACCACCGTTTCGTTTTAGAAAAGAGTTGGAAACACTCGCCTTTCCGTGCAAGCGTTGCATGGTCAGCGCACCGATAAGCGCTACGGTTTTTAAAATTACTTATGTATGCTTTTTCTAGTAAGAGACGCACATGCAGAATATATACGTGTTGTTATGGTGCCCCAGGCATGCGCCATAATTGCTTTTTAATTGACAATTGCACAAGCATGAACGCTCAACCTTGAGCAACAAGGTGGGTGCTGCGGATGGGGTCGGCTGTTTCAAGTACCCGATGTCGTTAAGAGTGGACAGACAGACAGACAGACAGACAGACAGACAGACAGACAGACAGACAGACAGACAGACAGACAGACAGACAGACAGACAGACAGACAGACAGACAGACAGACAGACAGACAGACAGACAGACAGACAGACAGACAGACAGACAGACAGACAGACAGACAGACAGACAGACAGACAGACAGACAGACAGACAGACAGACAGACAGACAGACAGACAGACAGACAGACAGACAGACAGACAGACAGACAGACAGACAGACAGACAGACAGACAGACAGACAGACAGACAGACAGACAGACAGACAGACAGACAGACAGACAGACAGACAGACAGACAGACAGACAGACAGACAGACAGACAGACAGACAGACAGACAGACAGACAGACAGACAGACAGACAGACAGACAGACAGACAGACAGACAGACAGACAGACAGACAGACAGACAGACAGACAGACAGACAGACAGACAGACAGACAGACAGACAGACAGACAGACAGACAGACAGACAGACAGACAGACAGACAGACAGACAGACAGACCAAATTTTTTGCGTCGAAGGTCCCTAAGAAAGACTATCGTCTTTAAAAGGGAAGGGGTTATGCTGTGTCCTACTAACAATTCCGCGTGTTGCGAACGACAGTGCAGTAATAAGTCGTATGAATGACGATCTTTTTCAGGGAACACGACGAAGCACCAGCCATAATTTCAAAGCCGATCGAGGTCAGTATGTCTCTATCGTTGATCTATACAGTAAACACGATAGCCGAAATCTGGTGCAGTCGTGCGAAACCGCATCGTTGGCTACAGCAGTTCGTATAGGGTTGTACAACGTGACAAAGTGCCTCCTCAATCTCGCAGATAAGATAGTTCTGATTGTGTGCGTCTTTTGTTTTTTTACACGTCTGACATTGAAGCAAGGAAATTGGAAAAACACTTTTACCACAACGTGCGAGTGTTTTAATCATGAGTACAACCATGTAAGACCTTGTGTGCTAATTATCGGGCACAAAAAAAAGCACCAGCAAAGCAGTGCGAAGAAATGCTTTAAATCAACAATAGTTAGCGCCTCTATATAGTGATACAGTTGACCTCTCATTCTGATATTACTGAGCAAACTGAAGTACAGTCTACGTTTCGAAGTAAGGCGTGACCATAAAAAAAAGCATTTTCAAAGATAAGACGTCATCACTTGGTCTTTATCAGTTGTAACATGTTATACCTGTACACCACAGGGCAAAGAGAAAGATGACGGCAAAGAAAATCACGAAAAAGCTACTGGAGACGAGGCGACGAACGAGGTCGACGGTGATGAGAAAGACGGTGAAGATGGTGGTGAAGACAGTGAAGAGGAGATCGACGAGAGCCTTAAGGACGCCTTCAACGAGGTGGCCGCTGAAGATGGGACCGTCTGCTGCAACGCCCTCAAGACGTTGCTCAAGAACTTGTCAGAGCAGAGTACGTTAAGGAGCATATACCCTTTGATCACCCTCGTAGCCCAGGCGATGTTAATGAAAGATGTGAATCCATTAGACTTTCATTTTGCATGCGTCTTCGAAGTTAATGTGAGTAGTAGTGATAGAAGATCCTTCGTTATCAGCATATTTGTCCCCTTCCCTGCAGTATGCCTTAGAAAGAGTGTTTTAAAAAAGTGACGGAGTGCTGAATGGTGACCACTCAATTTATTCAATTTTTATTCACTAGACGAAAATTGCGGCTATACGGTAAGCTTTTTGCGTGGGAGGAAACATGCACGCACGGAAAAGGGCTCGATTGACCAATACTTGCGGACATGTAATTTATTTGGCTGGCTGTGCTGTACCAAGTGCTATTTCTCAAGCATGCATAACACTGACTCACTTGGGCAGCACACTCGGGCACATCGAGTGAACTGCCACGCTGAAACTTGGATTGTACGCAAGAAGCTGTTAGCTCAAGGGTAAACATAGAATAGAAGGAGACCAGAATGGCTAAATCGAGCCACGCCAATTACTGTCTCTCTTTGCTTTGCTACCTACTCGTTGGAATAATAGGCATAAAGTGAACTACAAGTTTCCCCTTCTTTTTGTAGGGCAGAAAGTTGGATGCAACTTTTGCTCCTTTCCCGATGTTCTTTTTGCTTTTTGAATATTCTTTCTCTAATTTCAGATGGCGGCCCATTGGATTTCTCCTTGGACATATGTCGAAGCATGGTGGCACTCATTGATGTATCCTTCAATGCAAAAAGAAAGAAAGAAAAGAGTTTTGAGAGCACTCTATTGTTGCCTAATATACGTAAGGAGCATATATTTGTCACTGTATCTATACATGTTCGTATACTGAACTCTACAAGTGTATTGACATTTCATAAGCACAGGCCACAGGCACCATGCTTCATACATATAATGCAGTATTTATAAAATGAACGAGTGATAAGTGCAAGTTTATGTTTAAACACTCACTTTAAACACTTACTATTTGCGCTGATTAGTGAAGACTTCAACGCAAAGTAATTTTTATGGTGTTAAAGGTATGCCATCAGTGCGCTGCACTGGCATCTGTTATTCGCGCATTGATGACGAAAATAAAACTGATTCCTTCTGTTATCAAAAAAAAAAAAAAGCTTACGTGGAAATGTCTCATAACCCGGATGGAAATCACCTATTTTTACTAACATATGCCGCTCGTGATTACCTTAACAATTCTGCCCTAGGACGACTACACCGGCACGTTGACACTGGAAGAGTTTGCCTTGCTTTACAAACACATTCAAACGTGGAAGGTAAGCGCTGTCGAACTTGAATTTCATTAAGAACAGTATATACAGTTTAACGTATACAGCCGGCGTATAAATGATACGAAATAGGACTGGAATAGGCAAGCGACGACTTATTCTGACCACTTTGCAGGAGCTTAACGCACCGTGACGTGAAACTTGTAAACATATAGCTCAAGACTGAAAATTCGTAACATAACGAATAACCGAAGGTAGCTATAGTGTGCGGCCAGCGATGGAACAAAACATTTGCTGCCGATCCACGAAGTGAATGCGCATGATGGAGGAAAGCTGCATCGACCAAATAGTAAACGATGTAAGGAACGTTTATGAATCACTTCTGACCGTCCGCGGAAAAAGTTGAGAAAGTGACCAACCACGGAGAAAGTTGGGGACACTAGCTGAAGCAAGGAAAGGAACTAAAGACCCTGAAGTTGGCCTCGGAGACTAAGCCGCATGGCCATTCAATATAAGTTGTTAAATATTGAGCCAATGCGAAAAAAAAAAGTCTTTTGGCAAGGCGCTTTCTGGACGGCTACGACTACGTCCAACGTTTAACCAAAATTTACAATAGCTCAATAGCCAAGACTTCAGGGAACGCAGAATTCAGTTGACTACGTCCGCAGGTATACAGGATACAGATGATTGCGTGGTCCCAAACAACTTACAGGCGTTGAATGGGAACTCACTAGCGTAAGTGGAAGTTGCTTGTGGAGGTGCAGTGGACTGGACCTAAACTATGCTCACGGTGACGTCGATTCGGGGCGTTCTTTCCTTTTATGCAGGAGGCATTTCAATCGTACGACAAAGGCTCAACCGGATACCTCAGCACGTATGCCTTAAGAAATGCTCTTCGGTCCGCAGGTGAGTTGAGCAGTCCGCCATCTTCTGCAATTTATGTGACGAAATTAAGACATCTTGGAGTTTCTTGAAGGAACACTTATGCAGACGTACATGGGTTGTGTGCCGAAAATAACTGCATGCCCTTAAAAGCAAGAAACACATTATTGAAGTTTATATAGGTACAGTATTATCAAGTTAATTATAAACGGAGATAAAGTATGCGGAAACATGAACTATAACTTGTGAGGATACTGTGCCATTCATTAAAATCTTCGTAGCGACGCAGCCAATAGTACACGTCTGCCGCGATATTTGTGCATGTTTTGTTGATAAATGAATGCACATGTAAATATCAATCAAGCTGAATCGAGCTTTAAAGGTCTTCACAAACGAAAAAAGGCATGTTTTGCGCCATCAATTTTGCCAAATTCTTCGAAGTGGTACTGTTGCGAAGCCGCGTATATCGAACAACGGGACGACACCTGAACAAACGAAAGTATTTTAAACAAACGATCGCGTGTATTGAACAGCATGTGCTGATTTGCGCAGAAGTTGCCATCAACCGATGCAGTTGCTAACACTCACTAGAGACTAACGCTTTACGAAACGCTAGTCGAGATGACGCAATTGTTCGTGACATACGTAATGTTTCTTCGCAGGATACAGCGTCAATCAGCACGTGCTGAAGGCCCTCGTTTTACGTTACGGCCATGACCGCAAGATCAGCCTGACAGATTTCATCGGCTGCGCCGTCAAGCTCATGTGCATGATCGGTTAGTACGAAACATTAACTAATTGATATGTGGGGTTTAACATTCCAAAACCACCATATAATTATGAGAGACGATGTAGTAGAGGGCTCCCGAAATTTAAACCACTTGGGGTTCTTTAACGTGCGCCAAAATTTGAGCACACGACCCTACAGCATTTTCGCCTCCATCGAAAATGCAGCACCCGCAGCTGAAACTTCAACTAAAACCTTCGAATAATAAAGGAGACCGACCATTCAGTCAAGTAACCGTTTTTACTATTGAACTGAAGCTCCATTATCCGGGACCAACTCTGTTCCTTCTTTAGAGTTGACTGAGGTGCACCAGCAAAATGCAAGTAGCTATATCCGGCTCCCTTCTACGGAGAAGGGAGTCGGCTATTTTTTTCCAGCTCTTCAGCCAGCCTTTTTTTTTTATGAAGACGATAGTCTTTTTTGGGGACTTTCGACGCAAAAATTTCGTTCTGTCTGTCTGTCTGGACATTTGTCTGTTTGTCCACCCTAACGGTACCACGGCACCAAAGTGACCGACCCCATCCGTAGCGCCCACCAATATTGCTCAAAGTTCAGTGATCATACTTGTGCGACTGTCAATTAAAAAAGCAATTATTGCGCTTATCTGATTTACCATAGCAACACGTCAATAATATGTATGTGAATTTTTTTACTAGAAAAGGCATACATAAGTAATTTTAAGGATCGTAGCCTTTATAACGCTGCGCTGGCCATGCAATGCTTGCACGAAACGGCAAGTGTATCCAAAGCTTTGCTAAGACGACACGGTGGTGGCACCTAACCGTCGCCTTGCGTTCTACACCTTATCCCCTCAGCGATGGGCACGCCCCGTTTTCCAGGATAGCTGCCAGATAGCGCTCATGTTTCACGTGTGACGTGACTTGATGCGCTCGTTCGCCTCCGCTGCACGCTCGAGGCACTCTAACGCAGCGCCTCCAGAATACTATTCACCAATTTTCTTGCGCAGAACATCAAATAAACGTTTTGTTCACTCTCTCCAGATGCAAGACTACCGTCTTTCGACGACATTTGCGGTGTAACATGCAGATACGGGGCTAATATTTTTTTCCTACGACATGAATGGCATATTTGTAATATACGCTTGGTGAAGCCGTCACGCCGGCTTTTCAATACTCAGTAAAATTCGTTACCTCAAAACATTTTGGATGGTGTCTCCTTTTTAAACTATGGCTCATTGTCTATAGTTATTTCTACCCAATGTTAATTCGTACAAGCCACCATATTGCAGTAGCACTTTCGGTTTATCGGCTATATCAGACCACCAAATAAATGGCACCACTAGTGAAACCTCTAACACAGATGACGTTTAGAGTCCCCAACATCTTGCTGTGAAAATGATGTGATGATAAGCCTTTGCACGAAGAATGAAATCCGTAACATCAACAGGATATAAAAGAGATTGGATGCGGATAATTGTCACGATTCCTGCTTCTTCTTCGCCTTTTGGTAAATGACGATGGTGGCACTGTAAAAGGCCAACAAGTTGGCAACAAGCCGATACCTGCGTCCGTGTTTTTCTCACTATAGTCATTGTGAATAAGTTGACTTTCTTTTTCTCACCAACTATTTTGGTATAGCCGACACTGGGCGTCGGAAAGCCACCCCAAACTTTTTTTTTCGCGTTTAATAAAGAAAGAATAAAGAAAGAAATGCGGCGGCTGCATTTCCGATGGAGGCGGAAATGTCGAGGCCCGTGTGCTCAGATTTGGGTGCACGTTAAAGAACCCCAGGTGGTCAAAATTTCCGGAGCCCTCCACTACGGCGTCTCTCATAATCATATGGTGGTTTTGGGACGTTAAACCCCACAAATCAATCATCAATAAAGAAAGAAAATGTTTAGTAACCAGAATTTTTGCTGGCTCACTTAATTTAGTTGCAGTTAGTCACATATATAAGGTGTGTATACGCATAAGTGGTTCACTGACACTAAATAGAAGAACAAGATATCAGAATATATACATATACAACTAAAAACACGGTCACTCACATGCAACATAGATTCGTATATGTTGCAGGTAAATGACCGTGTTTTTATTTTTCAAACTTGATGTCGATAACCCCCGCGAGCATATCTCATTTAGGCGTGATTATAAGGAAACCTACCTCATTGTACTTGTTACTTTGACAAAGTCTGGCCCACCAGACGAAACGTTAATGAAAATATACAGTGTCAAACTAACGAAAGTCTTTATTCCCTATTTCTTATTCTGTCGGGGTCCGCGTGAGATATATATATATATATATATATATATATATATATATATATATATATATATATATATTGCTACCTTAAACCCCCTGCATAACACGTATATCAATTGACTCATGCCATTTTCCTTTCTTGTTTCAGACATTTACGAAGCCTGGGACCCAGAAAACGAGAACGAGGTGGTTGTCAGTAGGAATGAGGTTAGTTGTCACACTTCTCAAGCAGAATTTCAGATAGCGAAAATCATAATCTCGGATGAATGGCGTGCTCACATGACAGTATATACTACTCCGTTTTTGTTTCATCTTTTCCTTTCAGTGGCTCAAGTTCACGATGTACTGCTGAGGATCTGATGCTATGGTGGCCAACTCGGAAATGGGTGCCGAGACACCAACTGTCTCTTCACAGCTCCGGATGACACTATATTAACACCGGCAAATAAAATAATTTTACTTTCGACGTTTGTCTGTTCACTGCGCAGCATTGTCACGGTGGTCTAGTGGCTAAGGTACTCGGCTGCTGACTCGCAGGTCACGGGATCGAATTCCGGCTGTGGCGGCTGCATTTCCGATGGAGGCGGAAATGTAGGTCCGTGTGCTCAGATTTGGGTGCACGTTAAAGAACCCCATGTGAGCGAAATTTCCGGAGCCCTTCAATACGGCTTCTGTCTTAATCATATGGTGGTTTTGGGACGTTAAACCACACATGTCAATCAATGTTCACTGTTCACTAGAATTGTGAGAACACAAAACAAAGACTGAGCATAAACTAGTATGTGACAATATAATAAAAGGGTACTCATACGAAAACATTCAGTTCTCGATTTGCTGCATCAACTGGAAGACCAAGCCCTCGAGACCTTAGAATATGTATTGGTAAGTGTAGGTTGTCACATGTCGATGAAGGATTCGCCACAATGGTGAAGCAATGAATGCGATAGCAACAATTCGGAATCTAACGCTGAGAACGTCAAGCAGATCGAAACATGCAGTGCGCCGTTCACGCACAATTGACACACAAAAACAATAGCCACAGGACGAGAGCGAGCTAACAACGTTTACAGCTCGACACTTAACGCACTGTTTAAACAAAGACGACTCAAGAAACGTAATTTACAGGTACATATGAATGCAAACTAACAAGCATCCCGGTTGTTACTTCGCTGTGTATAAAAAGCGCGCTCTTTTCGCAAACGTGGCCTGCGCAGCGAACGAAGTGACCTTTTTGGGCCCGACATCTACAACACAATCGTTCTGATGAAAGTCGAAGGGTCATGGTTGCCCCCCCCCCCCCTCACGCAGAGCAAAGATAAGAGAGCGTCGGCGCATGGTAACGATCTAGACGCCGAGCTAAAGCGGCACACGGCTCCATATCCTCTCCCAAGTGTCCCGTCTGTAAAAGCGCTGGTTTAAGTAATGCATTACGTTTTGAAGTCTTTGGCAATCTATCTGTCCATTAAAATCATAGGCAAGAACGGGACTTGTTCGAAGTGGTGCCGTTGTTACGGCGTGAAAGTATGTAGCGTGGACGCACACGTGCTTACCTTCAGGTCACGAAGAGAACGGACGTCACCTCGACGAACGGCAGGTTCCCATTTCGTTCTTCGGTCGCCCTAAAGACACGAGAACACTCGCACCTTCGGTCGATTGTCGTAACTGCCGCGACTATCAACCACGCAACATCGCCCCATCATGCGTATTTGCAGACCATGCGAATATCAAGTGCACAATGCGCATCACATATCCACACCGCAGTTCACATACACCGAAAAAAAAAACGGGCTTCTCATGTCGCCAACAAGCACAGCACGCCACGAAGCATTCGTCAGGCTTGGAAATCTATATCTGTCGAGTGGCGTGAGCAAGGAAAGGCACGCTTGCCGCGAAATACGACGGTGTCTACCAGAGCTCCCGGCTGGGGAACAGTGAGCAGACCTGAAGTTATGAAGGTGGCATTGAACAGTACTTTCTCTCTCACCTTCATAACCTGTCTTACAAACACTATCTCCCCTTCGCCACTTGTTTCTTCATAAAACGCGTGAAAAGTCAGTGTCAGCGCTATTAGACTAAACTGTCAGTGCTAAGCGTCGAGCCAATCAGGGTTTTGCGCTTTTTGATACACGCTGCTCTGTCCACTTGCTCAGCCACAAACGGTGTAAGAATCATCAGGTGTTGACACTGAGCGGCCAGATAATGTTCCATCTCGCGGGTGCGCTATGCTGCGAGCAGTCAGTTGGCGCCGCGGACAACGTACATATGCAGTGGAGCTGGCGCATAGAAATTCCTCTGTCTCCCCAACTTTTACGGGCGAAGCTCCTTACGGCGTGGCTTGTGCATCCCTCGTTGTAGTGCGTAACTACTGGTGGCACATACCTGAAAGAGTGGTTCTTAGAGGGTCCGCTAAATGACTGCACTTGTATATGATGAATACATGATGAAAAGACGTGAGTTAGATGTTTTTGGAGTGTTTACTAGATAAACGAACGGACAGACCTACAGATGTGCGGACGGACTGATGGACGCACAGACGGACAGACAGGCAGAGAAGCAACAACACTGACGGATAGATGCACAGACAGAGGGACGGCCGCATGAACAGACGCACAAGCGGACGGACAGACAGACGCAAGAACGGACGTACCTACAGACGGATGGATGGACGACCGACGGTCGCACAGATGGACGGTCACATGTACGGAAGCACGGATGGACTAATGAACGCTTCGTCCCACCAATCATCATTCACTCCGTGGGTATGCTGGGATTTTATTTCCATTCCAAGCGGTGTGAATGACATTTACAGCGCGAAGGAAATTCGTTCTTTCAGATTAAAAGGTAAAGCTTTACCAGGTTCAAGGATTCATTAGCACGAGAATGCGTTGTGCAGGGTGTGAACGTCGTCAACAGAAATAGTTCCGCTCACGCACACCACTATTTTAGTCTATTTATGATATTTCATATACAGCACACTAAAGCAACGTGGTTGTTCATGGCTAGATTCTGCGATGCGAATTCATATATTTATGTCAACTATCTCCATCAGACGATCACTGTCAGACGGCACTTTGAAGAGAGGCACACGCCTCGCACAAGTCCAAAGCCAGAACGGCAATTCAGCACGAAGCACGTTATAGCCATTTTGAGAACCTTTCAGCTATTTGATGTCACCTTCGTCGATATAATAGCATTAAACATACGCGAACAAAAATTCTGGCTTCAAGCCCCGCCGCGGCCAACGCCAATGGGCTCCCGTAAGAGGGAGCCCACATGGTGTTTGTACGGGCGGCCCCTTAAGGACCATTCCCACCCTCCCGGTAAATTACATCTGTAAATAAATGTTGTTCAGCAGCAGCGGTGGTCTAGTGGCTAAGGTACTCGGCTGCTGACCCGCAGGGCGCGGGCTCAAATCCCGGCTGCGGCGGCTGCATTTCCGATGGAGGCGGAAATGTTGTAGGCCCGTGTGCTCAGATTTGTGTGCACGTTAAAGAACCCCAGGTGGTCGAAATTTCCGGAGCCTTCCACTACGGCGTCTCTCATAATCATATGGTGGTTTTGGGACGTTAAACCCCACATATCAATCAAATTCTGGCTTCAAAACAGCGCGTTCACACATGCCAACAAAAATGACCCGAATCAGCAGCATGCACGTTTCTGCCTAGCGTGTTGCCGAGACCAAGACGGCTGACCCCACTCGTCGTAGCGCCATTTAAGAAGCCACCGATGATGCTGGGAGATAACTGATAACGGCTGGAACATCATCTGGACGCGCTGGGATTGCGCTTGTTAACGCATTGCGGGGAGAGTGTGAGCACCTGTATGTTCTTCCCCCACGGTAGAAAATGAAGTGAAATCAGTGGGCTATTGTCACAGTGTCCACTTCATGGGCATGTACAAATCGGTTTCCACCGATTGGCTGGAGCTGGCGGGCAGCGTGCTGGCTTTTTCCGGCCTTTCTTCGTTCGACAACGTCACTTTGACGCCACGCACCTTTCACAACTCTCGATACAAATTAAAAAAAAAAACCGCAGCATATCCACGGAGTGAATGATGATTGGTGGGGCGAAGCATTCATCGGTCCATGCGTGCTTCCGTCCGTGTGTCCGTCCATCTGTGTGATCGTAGGTACGTCCTTTCTTGAGTCTGTCTGTCCCTCCACCCGTGCGTCTGTTCATGCGGCCGTCCCTCTACCTGTCCATCCATCCGTTCGTGTTGTCGCTTATCTGTCTGTCTGTGCGTCCGTAAGTCCGTCCGCACATCTGTAGGTCCGTCTGTTCATCTAGTGAACAATCCAAGTACAGCCATCTCACGTCTTTTCATTAAGTATTCATCCTATAGTCAAGAGTTCGACGGAATGCCGTCTGGTCAGGTAAAGGCATTAACAAGGATCCTACCTCGAAAGTCCAAACTGGCCTGCAAAAGACGCTCTCTAGTATTTTCCAGACGCTTCCTGCATCAGCAAAAAGGTTATACTTCCAGCTGCTGTGCACCAATGGTTCTGCTCCAGCGATATACGGTTTACCGAAGATTCACAAAAGCGGAACGCCTCTCAGACCCATAGTAGATTTCACTAGGTCACCCCTGTACAGCCTCTCAAAGTATCTTCACGGCATCCTGGCTCCCCTTGCAGGCAAGACTGAAACTAACCTCCGGAACACCAATGACTTCATAAGCAAAATGAAGAGTATCACTGTGGATGTCGACGAAGTACTGGTTTCATTTGATGTCTGCTCCCTCTTCACAAGTGTTCCCGTCGACCTTGCTGTAGACACTTCCAGACAATTGCTTCACAAGGACACGACATTGGCCGATCGCACACCGTTCGACGTCACCGAGCTGTGCACCTTGTTACGGTTTTGCCTATCCAACACTTACTTCTCGTACAAGGGTGAATTCTACAGGCAAGTTTTCGGTACCGCAATGGGAGCGTCGATTTCGGTCACAACTGCGAATATCACAATGGAAGCAATTGAGCAGAAAGCATTGGAAACATTTCAGCCGAGACCCAAGGTTTTTCTGAGATACGTCGACGACTGCTTCTGCGTGATAAAGAAGACAGACGTCCAAGCTTTCCTTGACTGCCTAAATGGCATCGAGACCTCTATCAAGTTTACTGTGGAAGAAGAAAAATACGGTTGCCTTCCGTTCTTGGATGCAGTTGTAAAACGTACTCTCACAGGCCTCGCCTTCGCTGTGTACCGAAAGCCAACGCACTCCGGTAGATACCTCGACTATGAGTCAGTCCACCCGGTAGCCCACAAACGCTCAGTGATTCGGTCTTTAGTTCAACGAGCGATTCGCACTTGTTCCGATGAAGGAAGCCTGCAGGAGGAGCTCCG
This sequence comes from Rhipicephalus microplus, assembly GCF_043290135.1. NCBI lineage: Eukaryota > Metazoa > Arthropoda > Arachnida > Ixodida > Ixodidae > Rhipicephalus > Rhipicephalus microplus. The sequence continues at coordinate 53,713,277 of NC_134702.1, forward strand.
GACCATTGAAGATGACCTGATCAGGAATGGATACCCCAAGGTTTTTATTAGGAAAACAACTAAATCCGTCATGAATAAACTGCAGTCAACTAGTCAAGCCATGCATAACACATCGTCTACGAAAAAGCGTGCATCGATTCCTTATATTCGAAATATAAGCGAAGCCCTAGCCCGTCTATTCAGAAAACGTGGTGTACAGATCGCGCATGTTCCAGCAAGCAAGCTAAAGGCTGAGTTGCTAAATGTGAAGGATCCTCTCCCTCGGCAACACTTTCCTGGTGTTGTTTACAAGATACCATGCGCCGATTGCGAATCGGTGTACATTGGCACGAGTGGAAATTACTGCAGACGTCTGATGCAACACAAGAATGACGTCGCCAAGGGCCACACATTGACAAATGCACTCGCAGAGCATGCCGAGAAGACGGGCCACGAGATAAGCTGGGACAACGCACGCATCATGGCCACGGAGAAGAATTTTACAACCAGACTGAACCTGGAATCACTAATCATTCAAACGACAAGTAACACAATCAATAGATCATCTGGCACACTAAACCACGTGTACTCCCGGACTTTGCGTCATGCGCTCAACGTTACATAAGAACCTGTTGCTCAGCCGTCATCCCATTGTGAACAAGGGACCCGTACGGATCCCGAAACGTCTTTGTTTTTATTTGACATTGGTCAGTGACCTGTTTTTTCAACTATTCATCCTATACAAGCACCGCCATCCAGCGGACTTTCTAAGAACCACTCTTTCGGGTATGTGCCACCGACGGTCACGCACTACAACGAGGGATGCACAAGCCACGCCATAAGGAGCTTCGCCCCTAAATAACGGAATACGTTCGCCACAACGAATGCTCCTCCAGAGATTCCCTTTTGGACGCACATCGATGATGCCGTACATGAACTCTAATCACGCTCGCCCTTGAATTGGGTTTAACGAGGCCGCCCGCCTGACACCAATGGAAGGTCGGTACGCATTCGCTGCATCACTTTTCAAACATCGCAACATGTTCATACGCACGTTCAAACACGGCAGGTTTGTTTACGAGTCACGTTACTGCACATTTCGTCCACATAGTTTTTTTACGCTGGTAATGTGCTGGCGAGTTAGGTGCGCCGACGTAATCAAGAGCGCCATGACTAACCATGACGTCACGGCTCACCGTTTTTCTTGCGTAACTGAACGCGCTTTGCCGAAAATGGAATTGTCCAGGAATCGTACACCGCGAGAATCGCTCCCAGATTATCTAGTACGATAGTAACGCGACTGTCACAAATGAGCGCTCAACAAAGCGCGTGCCTCCGAGTTCTCACCACTACGTGAAATCGAGGCGTCAGGCAGACGCGAAAAAAGCCGGCGTAAAGAAGAAAACAAGCATCAAAGGACCCCACACGCGCGCCTTCTCTCTCCTCAAAGGCGCCGCTACCCTGATTAACCTCCTCCCATCCATCGCCAAGTGACCTCTAGAATCACCAAGAAGGAAAACGTGGGTCACTCCCAACGTTACTATAGAAGTAACGTTGTGTCACTTCCTGGTTGCGTCACGAGTCGAGGGGAGTTCGAGAAAAGTCTCGCCTCTTCCACAGCTTTCACTGTGCGGCACGTTTACGAAACTTTCAGAACCCAGGGTGCACGTATATCAGCGAGAAGCAGATGGTGGTGAGCAGGAGATGAAGAGGTTTTCCACCTGCAGGTGAAGACTTATGTTACAAGCAGGAGAAGAGTGTGTGTTTAACACCCGTGGGCGACGACGTGCTCTGTAGTCACAGCGCGTGAATGGCCGACGTATCATCGGCGAAGCAGTTTTGTTATTGGAGTGCGGACATTTGACGACGCGAGTGTTTCCTGGAAGAGAAACCTCGTACGCAACGAGTCGACAACCAGCGCTAGAATTTGAGTGAGTGTTTCCTTGAAGAGAAGCATTCAAGCTTTGTTCCAAGAACTTTGGACTGAATTTGTTTGACGAATATTTTAGTCTACAAGTGTCTTGATTAGTTAATGCATGAGATTTCATTGTGGTGCGTGTTGTTTGTGCCCGTTGTTTTGAGTGTACTTTGTTGTGTTCTCCGTTGTTTTGAGTACCTTGTGATTGGTGTCGTATTGTATTGAATTATCGCCAAGTGGGCTTATTTGTTTGTTGTTTGTTCGGCCGTATTTGAGAATATATCTTTTGTTATCAACTCTCGCGTCTGTCTCATTCTTTGGACCACAGCTGGCGTTTACTGGCGCGCCAAAAAGGACCAAATTTAAATTGTCTGTGCTTTCGTGGTGCAGTTCGGGAGACTGATATGTCAGCCCTTGAAATTAGCCCGGTGATTGCCTCGTGACACGCGTACGTCGTCAAACCTTTTCCGTCAGACACGTGTGGCACATACCCGTATACCACGGGCGGGTATATATACGTGCCACAGGTACGCGGGTATGCACCCCAGCTGTTTGACAGTTTGTCTACTATTATTATCACTATAGACTAACGCGCTAGCGTTAAAAAGCTCGTTTTGCAGAAGTTCCGGCGTCAGTGTAGGCGTCATTGGTTGTGAGCGAAAAATCACCACGAGCGTGACCGCAAAATTGAGGAAGATGCAAATAAAATATAATAAAAATACCGGGTCTGAGTGCGGATAGAACCCGGGTCGTTCACGTGGCACGCGGATGTTCTACCACACTTCTGCAAGTGAACACAGAGAAAATAACTTCCTCTGCTTAGAACTTACTGTGAAAGTAACTCGTGCTTCACGAACACACACAAGTATTATACGTGATTCACAATACAACACCGAAAAATTCGACCGATCGCACGTGCCTTGGAAATCGACGTTATGTGAAGCATGTGGTGGGAAGGTGAAGCATGCGGTTGGAATGTTTTAATTTTTTTTATATGAGACATGCTATGAAAAGACCCTAAATATATGTACAAACGTTGCACGCAGAGACATATGCTGAACAGTCGAGTTGTTTGCACCTTGAAAATGCTGCCAACAGCAGCATGAGAATTAGCAACACGTGAAGCAACTAGCTGATATGAAGCGATGGTGCTCGCGATAATGGTAGCCCTGGACACTGCTACATAAATCAACTTCAGCTGATAGCCCCAAACCACAATTAACGTTGAGCCGACGTGACGGCTGTATCGTGGGAATACATATCTAATGTTTATAAAATTGCATAGCTCACACTGCAACCACAATTGACGTTTCAGGAACATTATAAGGTCTATTCGAAAAGCAGTTCCGAGATCAGGCGTGGCTCTTTTGTGGAATACTTGATTGCCACGCAGAATTCTGGGGTTCGATTCCAGCTGGGACCCGGACATTTATTCTTTGCATTCGTCGGGTCAACGCTGGCGGTGTCAGCTTTTTCTTAATCTTCACGCGAAAAAAATTAACCATGTGTGTTCTCTCCGTTCTGGGTAGACAGTAAGTGTCAATTACCTGTGGCACATTACCGCATATCAGAGGCACATACCCACCCACAGGGATGAGCCACGGTCTGGCGGGGAGTTTTCGATGGCGTACGCGACAGGAGACAGGATTCTGACAATATTGATGTTTTGATCAGGGCGTCATATTCCTCAAACTATCTTACCCTTCTGTACTAATTTTGGTTTCAGCCAAGTTAAAGGGGTGATCACGAGAGCACTCTGACGTAAGCGGCTAGATAGATAGATAAACATACAGACGCCAAAAATGCTTGTAGTGCGCAAAAAGTGTTTCGTATTTAATATTGCACTAATAATAGTACACCATTTCTGTAGGAAGGTTTGTTAACGAGTCGGCGCATGATGTGTACAGTGCTAGAAGGCAGCGTTGTCAGGCAAGTTCCGCTGCCAACACTGCACAATGTTGACCACGTGGATCATCACGTTAACCACCTGCCCTTTTATGCCACACTGACCGCTGCCGTGAGTCAATGCCTATAATGCTCAGTAGCAGACGTGGAGCTATCAGACGTTCTTCAACGTGGTTGGGAGCAGGCAGTGAGGGGGCTTGGGAGGATATCAGTACCCGTGCCTAACACTCAGAGTAGGGATATGTCACGTGCTGCCGTGCCTACGAAGCAAAGCAACGAGAACGAAGTGAACGAAGTCGCGAGGAGGCAAGCGAGTGGGCCATCGAAAATTGACGCCTCGGGTGGGAGCGCCCCATCTAGTGAGCACTGTTGGAATCACCGGAGAGGCGGCCGGAGAAGTGTATACTGGCAACACTGGTGTACACGCCGGCGGCTGTCGGACAAGGCGCGAGCATAATAAGCCTGCCGAGCAAGCTCCTAAAAAGTGAAAGTTACAGGTATGGTACGCATCAAGAACTTCAAGTGCACCTAGGTGTCAAACAGACACTATCACCAGTGGTTGCGCGTGAATGCATGCCTAAACAGCTGTATTTTGCGGGTGCGCTCAGATGCGAGCTTAAATTAAAGATACCGCTGCACTCTCTTCAGCATTCAAAGACCGTGTCATCCTACCTCATTACCTCCGTGCAACGTTTTGTTCTAATGGAGAGCCTGTGCAAAAGTTCCAAAAACATGGCGTTTCTAGTATATTTTTAACTTCTGGTTCCCTGGACTAATGTCACAAACGAGCACTCAAAAATGGGCGCGCCGCCGAATTCGGGTGACCAAGCGCCAAAGAGGCGCCTCAAGGTCAACGATAAAGAAGAAAACAAGCATCCAAAGACCCCCCGAGCACACCGTCTCTCCCCTTTTACCTCGAAAGCGTAGTTTCGCCGATCAACCTCCTCACACCAGCGGCCGAGCAAGCCCTGGAAGGTTCTCGAAGGAAAGGGGCGTGGTGATGCAGAGTTGCGTCACGTGTCGTGGATGGCCCTCGAAACGTCTCGCTCTTTCCCCAGCCTTGGCTGTGCATCAGGCCGACGAAACGATGAGAATTTTCAGGAATATAGCGCGAAAGGTATTTAAGCGAGCAGTGAAGAAGGGAAAACAGGAGAAGAAGAAAATTTGCGCCAGGGTGCGTAGGGTGTTCCGCCTTGTCGGCGAAGGCTTCTGTCCTCAGTGACAAAGCAGGTAATGAAGAGGATTTACACCTGAGGGGTGAAGACTCGTGCTACAAGCAGAAGAGTGTGTCTACCGCCAGCGAGCGAAGACGCGTTGCAACAGCTGCACGTGGGAAGCCACGTGCAACAGCTGCACGTGTTACCGGCGAAGAAGTTCGGTGCTTGGAGAGTGGCCAATTGAAGACGCGAAGTTTCCTGGAAGAGCAAATTTGGGGGCAGCGGAATCACAACAGTGCTGGACTTTGAGTGATTCTTGGAAGATTATCATTCAGACTTTGTTCCAAGGACTCTGGACTGAATAAGTTTTCGAATTCTTTAGTCTTTAAGTGTCTTGGTAGTTCGATGCATGTTATTGCATTGTAACGCGTATTGTTGTCTGTGTCCGTTTTTTCGAGTGTAGCTGATTGTACTGTGTACTACGTTTGTTTAATTGGTGACATATCGTAGTCGACTGTTGTCGAGTGTGTATAATTGTGTATCGTTTGATCTGCCATATTTAAGAATATAATTTTGTTTTGTTTTTCAACTCTCTGCTCTGGCTCGTTCTTTGGACCACAGCCGGCGTCCGCTGGCGCGTTAAATACGACCACTTCTAAATTGTCCACGCTTTCGTAGTGCAGTTCGGGGTGCCGATACTTCGGCCCCTGGAATTGGCCCGGCGATCGCCTCCCTAATTAATGGCGCCTGTGACAACTAACTAAGCTCGAGCTCCAGAAGTACAACTTGCCGCTACTCAAAAAATTATTTTTATCGGGACTGATAGCCACAGAGGCAGCCAGGGGATTTTTCACGGCAAACCTCTCTCCAACATTCTTCGTCAGATTGTCTGGTTTTCTGCTCACATGGGACCAGACGTACTGCCGGAACAACGTTACTAGATACTTTTCCAGTTGTGAAACTCCGCCTGGACCGCCGCACAAACTTGACCCCTCTCTGTTTACTGCCGCCAGGGGCGCTCGCGCCACGGTCGGCCCGATCGAGCGCGTCGGCGCGCAGCTGAACAGGCAACTTTCCCCTGCAGTTCAGCGCAGTAGCGGGTGCTGTTCATAGGTTCTGCATGCTTTTTCGGCTAACATTTTCCTTCTATTTGAGGCAAGTTGCCTGCTATTATACAGAAAACCGGAAAACGCAGACTGGGCGGCTTGTATTGCTCGCGAACTTTCGATAAAGAAAGCACCGCGTATCGCGAACGTGCGTCAGCACGTTGGTTCGTAACAGCTAGAATATTTTCGCACACTATCACGCCCACTCGCACGCGTGGTTGCTTGCGGCAGTTGGTATAACAAGTTGCTTCTTGAAAGCGCGAACTACCGGCGAGGACAAGAGAAAAACGTCAACTCAAAGCGCTCGTACTCACCTTTGCAGCAGCCCGGCTCCTAGCTCAGCAGCGGACGCCGACGAAATGTATGCACGCCCTGACAAACATTTATTTTACGCACAAGCAGGAGTGCTTCACATATCCAAAGAGCCAAAGTAACGCGCCAGCACACACTTAAAACACAAACGTACACACATTCAAAGAACCTTATTCGGCTGCTGCGTGATTGCTCACAGCAGGCAGGCCTTTTTGTTCGCTATTGCCACTTTTTGGCTGCTTCCGAGGCGGCGGTTCACATCCCGCGAGAAGAAATGCATGCGGGTGATGATAAAAAAGTTCAGCAGTTGACACGTGAATGCTGAATTGTGCTGGTCACAGCCGAGTCGAGAAAGGTGGTGCTTCTCCAACTCTTCCAGCACTTTCCAAAATATGTCCCCGCAGAGATCCTCCTTGTCCAGACAAGCTGAAACTACTTTGCTGACTATTTTAAAAAACGTCAACATCTTCTGTGTTGGATGCTTTAAGCTGCCTTGCTTGAAGCTCCTGTAGTCGGTTAGGTAGCTGTCAGAAGCAAGCACAGGTGTGGCGGAGCTGATGTCCTCTATGCAGAGATGGCATGTTGCATGCTTGGTGAACTTGTGTATGACATAGCCACACAGGTAGTACACAACACTGTCCTCCACCTCACCCTTGAAATAGGCGTGGTCGCTTGGCCCTTGCTCAGATGTGTCAGCAGAAGCAGTTGTAATTTCCATCATTTTGGCTTCCACTCTGTCATGCAGGCGGACTTTCTCTTCTTGGTGGGCGTCCTTGGACGACAACAGAATCAACGAGTTCAGTCGACCAGCCTTGCAGCCGCCGTCCCTCTTGCGCCATTGTCGACAGCTCCTCGAACAAGGACTGGGTACTATCGAGTGTGACGCTGCCTGACACAGAGCCGTCTCTCTCCCCATAGTCGAAGGTGTTCGGCGCTGTGTTTTCTTGTTCGGCGTCGTCCTGAACATTCCGACGCTTCGGTTGGAAGGGTGACCTCACGGCAGGAGCTTTGCGTTTCCGCAAAGGCTTCGAATGATATTTCGGACAGTTGGGAAACAAGCGGGGTAGGGAATCATCTTTGAGGCTCCACTTGTCTCGCGGTATGACGACGACGTCACCGCGGATGTTGTGCACGAAGTTTTTCACAAGGTCTGCTTCCTGAAAGTGGAGGTCGCACACAACACAAGAGCTCGTGAGCTCCTTGTCGCTCCTTGGGATCGCGTGTTGCCATTCTTGAAGCCTCAAAGTTTCGTTGGGCGGTTTGAAAAAGTGTCTCTTCTCAGCTGCGCTCTTCGCAGAGTCGTAGCCGCTTTTGCAGCCGGTCACAAAGCAACGGGGCATTGCTTCTCACTACACAGTCACAGCAGTCATCGACATTTTACGTCTATACACGGGAAACAAAAGCAAACGCGCACAACAACTTGAGCAGAACGATGCGGTCGCCTTCTGCGCTCGCAGGCCGGTTCCTTCGCGGTTGCACCTCTCACCGAACCGGGCCAATCGTGTCACGCGCGCCCCCACGCGGCGCTCAATGGAAAAGCGTCACGCGCCGCGGCGGAGTTTGACAACTGGAAAAGTATCTAGTAACGTTGCTGCCGGAACACCTGAACCCAAACGAAATAGTTCACAACCGTGCGCGAGGTTTCACATGCCGTGACGGGCTGGTCTCTCGCGTGAGTTCTGGAAAGCTCGTTCACCGGGATGCTCTCATTGCCTTTCACAAAATAACATCTTAATACAGAGAAGAGTGACGGACATTTCCCTTTCCTTCTTGTAAGCCCCATAGATCACAAGAAAGCACTCTCCGCATGCTTCAGACGGGGTCTTACCCATCTAGGGGCTTTCTGAGCATGCTTCAACTGAAACTCGACCCTATTAGTCGAGATTATGGCGGATATTGTTCTCCGAGTCGCATGCTCGGGAGTTTCCCTGCGTTGCATTACTTTAAAAGAGAAGAAGACTGGACGGCAATTACATACGCCAGACAAGACATCCCGCCTCGGGCTGTCCAGAGCGCCCGTGAACGTGCAGAGAGGCATTGCGCTTCTGTTCCGACATAAAACAAGCCAACGGCTGGGTGGGCAGCTGCCTAGTGGGCCTGCTACCTCGCCGTTAAGGTTGTTTGTTTATCTGTCTGTCGCCAGCTTTTTTAAATGAATATGGACACTATTCCCTGTGGCGTCTTCATGCACATTGACCAACCTGGCAGTTTACCCTGTGAAGCGTGCTCTACCACAAGCCGATCCACACTGCGGCAGAGTACGCAGTAGGAGAAAACGGGCAATTAGACACGCTAACAGACGGTGTCAACCAAGCTTTAGATGCCCTCTGCCGGAGTTCATCTCTAATATCAATCTTGTCCATCATTTTCTCTAATCGCCATATGCACTAACGCTGTTTGCACCAACCTGTGCTTAAAACCAACCAAGAGTTCAAGTAATCTGTCTCAGTACTGTGGTGCTCGCTACTAAGCCTTGACACGTCCTCTGCCTTCACGAACCCAACAACACGATCGTGCTGAATTCGCTTGATAGGCCTATAACCGTTGCCATTATCCCATTTCTTCAAATATACCTTCTCCCATTGCATATAACTATTCCAAAAATACACGCGATACTGAGGAAATAGTTTTTAGCAGGGTCCTAACAAAAAAAAAAAATCCCCCCCCTCCCCGAAGGGAACCGTGAGGAAATGCGAATGCATGTGTTGCGCCGAGAGTACACGACGTAGCAATGTCACTTTCAGCGAAAGGTGTAATGCACGGTTTGGATTGTGTTAGACGTTTTGCTATGGCTACCGGTGCTGTCAGGCATTCGCCTTCACCGACTTCTGCCATCGCCTTGAGAGGCGCCCAGCTAGTGAACGGTCGAGACTGCAGAGTGAGGCGCGCGCTTCACTCGATTGGACGGAAGAGTGGGGCGCAGGGAGGAGAGAGGCTGAACAGCGAGAGGAGCGGCGAAGCACTGCATTTGTCATTGTACCTGACGGCCATAATGTCAGCACCTTGTCCTACGTGCGTTCGTTACCACCTCAGGAATGTTGTCATCGCCTTCAATATGCAGCACAAGCGCGTTGAGAGCACGCTGTTATCAGGATACGCCAAGGCAGCATAAACGCTACAAACGCGTTTCATTCGCTCTGCATTGAGGCGGTGGCAAGTCAAGTCACGTTCAAGTCAGGGAGGTGGGGGCTCTGGTTGCTAGGGGCGAGGATAAGCGCGTTCGCCCGCAGCTGTTGCTGACATCTGCCGACACCGAAGCGTGATATAGGGGGCTCCGTTCGCTAGCGACGCGCGCGCAGCTGTTGCTAGTGGAGAGGGTGGTGGGCGGATCCAGATGGACGCCTGACATAGCCCGACTAAGATATGCGTTCGATTTTAAAATATAACCTTTCGTTTCCTTTCAGATAGAAGCAGATCTAGGCATGCAGAAGGCACAGGCTGGAAACAATAAAAACAAAAAATGGCAGCATATCCACGGAGTGAATGATGGGGAGTGGGGCGAAGCATTCGTCCGTCCATTCGTTCTTGCTTTCGTCCGTTCCTGCGTACGTCTGTGTAACCGTCCATGCGTCCATCCACCCGTCCGTGCGTGCGTCTGTTCGTGCGTCCGTCCCTGCGTTCGTCAATGCATCCGTTCATGCGTCCATCCATGCATCTGTCTCTGTGTCCGTTGGTCCATCTACTCAGCACTCCAAGTACCACCATCTCGCATCTTTTCATCATATATTCTCCATATAGAAGCGCCGCCATCCGGCGGACATTTCAAGGACTAAACGGGAGGTGGCACATGCACGCTTTCTTACGGCTTGCGCTTCGGGTTCCCATCTTTAACCACCTCGAGTTCATGGTATATACTAGTTCACTGTATTCATGGCTATGCGGCCCAACGCTCGCTAAACCTTTCTAAAACCAAGGAGGTTACACCCAGCGAGTATAACGTAGCAACCCTTTCTTGTCAGATCGTGCTCAATGTACATGCCAATAGCTGCTAATGGGGATCGCAGCGTGCGCGTTACTTAAAGGCCGAATGCTCCTGTCTCTCATTCCCCCTTAGCAGCCATTAACATGTGCATTGAGCACTATCTTTTATTGTTCAACAACGCACAGAAGAAATCTCTCACCGGAACCACCTTGGAGGTCAAAATCGCAAGGACCGCTATTTCGGGTATGTGCCACTTGCGGTTGCGTCCCGCGAGGGACGTACAAGCCACGCCATAAGGAGCTTGCGTTCCTTGCGTTCCTCTCCGAGGAGCTTTTCTTCCTCGGGGAGCAAGAGTTTCTGCGGCATTGGTCGTGCCCTTTCGTCAAGGTGGAACACGAAAGGATACAGCTAATTTTTCGACCAACTTGGTGCTAAGCAGCGCCCGTTGAGTTGTTATATATGATTTCATTTGTTACAAATTGTGTTTCATTTGAATCTATTGTATCGTTATACCCTTGTATCGTGATATCACATTGAATTTTTGTGTACATGTATGCCAACATAATCATGTATATTAGAGCAAATGTCTTCACTGTAACGTAGTGATGTTAGTCGTGAAATATATATGTGCAGAAGTGTATGTGCCCTGTTACTGGAATGGTATGAAGCCTTTGTGTTCTGTACATGCTGTAAATAAACTTTTTCTAAACAAGGAGCTTCGCCCCGAAAAAAAAGCCTTGGTTATTGAATCAGCACGTGACAAGCAGCTAAGCTTTTTAAGTACTTATGAAGTCCAGTGCTGCGAACTTTCAAGACCACGAAGGAAGAAAAAACTGAGGAGAGGTCCTGTCGTATCCCATTGCAATGCGAGAAGTGTGGCGGAAGTGACGTCAAATTTATGGGGCAAACAAAACGGCAGACGCTCCGCGGTGTGCTCTCAGCACCCGTTCGCTTCTGCGCGGACTTATAGTGCCAGCGTAAACTTAACGCGTGTCGTATGGTTTGCATGCAGTAAAATGTTGCGAGCACATTTTTGCCAGACTGTTCGTGCATGGCAGGCGTGCTCGGTTTTTGTGCAATAGCGCAGAAAGCGCCGGTACGTGCCGTAATCAAAATCATTCAGTGCCCCTACATCATCATATTCGAACTCACCCGGCAGTGAATTACGCGTTCTGCTTGCCATAAGGCCTTTTTTCCCCCTTAGCCAGATTTTCCGATCAACGGACCGATTAGCATCTCTTTGCTCGTATATAATGTCAGTGCGGCAATGCACGATTTTGAGAGCTTGCTTCGTAAGCTCATAGTTATTTTGTGCTTCTTATCTGTCCCTTCTTATCGACTTCACGTAGATAAGAAGGGACAGCTGTATTGTATACGCAATCGTGCACGTAAAGTGTGCGATTCCAGTACGCACACAACTGACACGCAGCGAGCGCACACCGTATAATACATACACAGATAGTATGATAACAAGAAATGTTTATTGTCCTTCCGTATGAAAGACACAAATTTTTAAAAAGTCACAGCTTTGCCGTCAAGGCGAAGCACATTAACGCCATAGCAGCAAATTGAAAGGTCGCGCGCGAAACGAAAAGCAGATAGAAACATGCCCCGCGTTCCTCACGCACAAATGACGCACAAAACGTTCTCACAGGTACGGATGGATGCACGCGAAAAAGCGTCTTATCTGTTACTTTGCTGTGTCTGAAAAGCGCGCGCTTTTTGAAAACGGAGACTGCAATGATTGCAGTCACCTTTGTGCACCCGGTAAATAAAGCATAATCGTTCCAGGTAAAGCCCGAGGCCAGCCAGCCCAGGCGTACGACCTTCACAATCCCCCCCCCCCCCCCCCTTCCCCCCGAAATGCTCGTGAATAGCGGTAAGTAGCTTGCCGCGTGAACGGCGAAGGATGTGCTCCGGAGTGGCTTACAATAAAGAAGTAAAAGGAGCTCCGGGGTGGCTTAGCGGTTAACGCCTCACTGTCACGACGCATAGGTGCCACGATCGATTCCGCGCGCAGGAGAGTTTTTTTTCTGGATTCTTTTGTTTTCATATGTATCAACACGAATACATATACGGTGCATGACATCGACGCCGGCGGCAAAATACAGCCGAGAGTGTCCATATAGTTACTATCGCAATAAAACGCAACACGGCGCCTACACCACTAAAAAGGAAAGTTTACGTGTGTTCTCAGTTGACACAATGAGTAAGAACCAACGGAGCTAAAAGCCGAGAGCTCCGAATGAAAATAACATGCATTGTTGATAGCTGTTGAAGCGAACGTATGTTAATAGCGACGCCAGGTACTTCTGGCAGTGCCCGCGATTCGCACCGAGTGTACACTGCAGCTGGGCATCGCACAACTTTCATAAAAGTACGCAAAAGAAGCAGCACTCGTGAATTGACTTGCCGCCTGCAGAGAACCCCTATCACTCTGCTGACGCCGCTTCCAAGGCGGCTGCTCGCCGGAAATCGCGAAGTGTTCATGCGCTTCTTCGCTAGGGGGCAGTGCGGGTGTTTGCGATGCGGCGGCTTCACGAATATGACGTCATGACCTCTCCTTAGTTTTTCCTTCCTCCATGTTCGAAATGCACAACTTATGGCGAATTCGATCGGGAGAAGTAGAGGGACAGGGCAGCGAGCACTAAGAGCAGGGCCACTGGAATGCAGCATGCTCCCAGAGAGCAGGTGAGAGGGTGACGAGTCAGGATACCATGTGATCCAAACATTCTAAAATACACGCGAAATCGGTCAGTTACCTGTTCATTATCCCAATACAAAGCATATTTTTGCAACGACACATTTGCCAGACGTCCAGCTGTTATCGTCGCCGCCCGTTCAAAACAGCGGAACAGTAGTACAGTGGCTATTCTAGCCGCTGTAAAAGTAGTTTCAAACTACACATGGTGGCTGCCATTGCCGCCGCACTCGCCGGCTGAAGCAAAATTCAGAAACAGTTGCATGCCAAGTGACTCGTCGTGCTGCGCCTACTGCGCTATTCAGGCAAAATCACTGCAAACTGCTCTTGGCTGCTCTCGGCGCAGCAAAAGCGCTCTCGCTCTACCAATGGATGACAGTGCTCCTGCACCTGTTCGACCACTGAAACACGCCGGCTCCGAAGAGAGCACTTTCAGCGCGATTTCGAGTGCTCCTGCTCTCTCATTGGAATTCGAGGTTAGTGTCGCCGCTAGAGATCTAAAAATACAGGTGGTTGAGTAGTCCCTAAACTTTACGTTATCTGGATTGTCTTTTTTAATGTTTAAATGGTCAAAGGTTACAAAGCATGGCTGGAAATGGGTGCAATGAGAACGTGCTTAGCTATTTGCCATCTGTCTTTGCACACATTAATATTAAGTACAAAAAGGCAATGCACTCACCTGAAGAAGCTACAAGTTGAAGTGTTCATTTCTTGATCTCACATTATCGAAAACCAACCACAAATAATTCTTCTCTGAGGTGCTACTCCTAGTACTTTTTTTAAACAATTAACTCCCCCTTAGATATAATAGAACAGGTCTTCCAGCTTTTGTAGAGGTCTGTAATGTGGGCACATGCAATTTTCTGTGCATTGCTGGCTAAGTTAGCACGTCGCAAGTGTTCTGGTACACTGTCATGTATACTTGTACAACAACTTCATAATCTGTCATGGCTGCTGTTTGGAATACAGCAAGTAAGGTGCATTATGCAAATAACTGCTGTAGTAAGAAGGCTCTGCGTGCTGACGTTTTGCCAACCAGTGTGATAGTGGTGATAACTGAATGTGCTCGATCCCATCACAAGTAAAATGGCTAGATGTTGTGGGGGTGCTATCACCCCCTGTAAAGTCAATTGTGCCATCGTAACGCACAAGTGTCGTGAATAGGCTGCATTTATGGTTAACGACCATCAAGTGGTGGGTGGCGTTGTGCTCGCTTGTAGTTGACCATCATTAAGGTTAACGCGGTAGCACCAGCACTGACTTCTGGCGATGAGGCTGGGTGGCGGCACGCGACGCAAGCTCTCTCTGGAGTGTAGAAGCTGGCGCGAACTGTCGCCTCCTGTGGTGGTTCCATGGGAACGGCGCTGCAGGTTGTCTCCTGTAGGCCTCTCGTGGCGAGTCGAGCGTAATGTTGACTGAGTGCATTGGATGGAATATTGTATAAGGCGTGTTCAGCTTATTGATCCCAACTAATGTATTTCATTTGGGTAACGATATATCTGGGGAGACAGGGCGTTTTTTTTCAAGCAATACACAATTTCCCCCCAAAAGCTATTTTAGTTGTTTGCTCTTTTCGCAGACAATATGTTATCAATGTAAAAGTAGTTCAATAAATATAATTTTGTTTGGTTTGACCAGGTCTGCTGTGTTCCGAGAACGTGCCTAATTTCGGAGACCTCACAATGTTTAAGATGTTTCTCAAGTAGCCAGTACACCATCGATTGAGGTCTGTAATTTGTGGTTTGATATGTGATATGATCTCCCATGGGTCATGGAGACCCATCGTATTTTAAGTGCACACAGGCAGGAAAGAAATTGAAAGAGTGCAGAAGCTCAGTCTCTTTGCAACAGAGAGGAGTTTTAAGCCCCCTCGTTGTTGTCATTTATTTTCTTGCTGTACACTAACTTTTTTTTAAACACTTTGGATTTGGTGCAACACCAAAAGAAAAAAAAATGGAGGAAGGGGAAAGCAGCGCGAAGACATTTCATTTACATACACACACACAAAAGAAGCATTTTCTTGGTGCGTAGCTTCAACGCATTTAGTAAAAATAAGGCAACTACACCACCAGCATTCTCTGCTTTCTCACCCTCTGTAGTTGCAATATATATATAGACAATTTTCATAAATACGTTTTGCGAGTTGGCCCACTTACGTCACGACACACGATGGGTTCGTCAGATGTATAGCATTTCTTTTAAGGGTCTACAAAACACGCGTTGACTTCCTCTGTCGAGTTTCGATGGAACTGCAAAGCTGCTGCTCAAGAACCTGTTTCACACTGTATTTCGCATTCCAAGAAAGTCTGGCAGGTCGAGCCTTCTTTTTTCCCCTGTTAATTTTGACAACTAAGTGGCTCCATTTGAAAACAGCTGTATTTCTGTTATCGCAAGATTGGCATCCATATAAAAGGCAAGATACGTTATTAATCGCAGCCTGCTAAAGACAATGCGGCGAACGACCTCTGTCGAGCTTTTAAATACCAAAACAAAACAAAAAACTAAATTCCACAAGTCTGCAACACTAATAAGCTCCGTTACTCCTGCCGAGTGAGAAAGAGAGAGAAAATGAAAGTATTACCGTAGATGCAAAATGCCCACCTGTTTCCATTTTTCTCAAACAGTATAAATATATGTACACCGCCAAAACCTGTGCACTCCCGCGAGCGACAAAAAGTATGTCACACGAGGGAGACTGTAACAGATGCATGTCCAGCAGATCCTTAGATTCTTGTTTCCTTTTTCCCCCTCGGAGAGTCTCGAAAGGCGAGCGAAAATGAGAAAGAAGTGTTGCAAAGAATTTCTTTTACTAGAACTACTGAACAGCCTGTGAAGAGGTACCAGCTCGCAATGCCAGATTCTCGCCGTTTTCCTTATGACGTAATAAATATCCCCAAACAAGAAAGAGTCAGTGAAAAAAAATCCGTGGAGACATACGCTAGTCTGTCACACTGCCGGCCAACCTCATCAGTAAGCAGGAAAACAAAACTATGACATACCGCGTGTCGGCGATAAGAGTGCATATCACAAATTTCAGCAAGCTAAAGAAAACAAAATCACTTGAAGGTTAAAAAGAAATAATCAATCAACAAAGTCCTCTTTGTATACAGCAAGCCTGTTGCAGCCGAGAAAAAAAAGGGGAACTCCATCTTTTTTTACCTCTTTTCCCCCTCCCTGTAGTTATTACATGGTATTTACAAGTACACATTTGCGCGCACTCACTTGCAAACAAACAAATAATCAGAAAACACGCTCCTTGATATTCCTATGTACATTATGAACACTCAGAATGTACACACATGCACACACAGCCGTAGAATTCTCGTGTATTTTGTCTTTTTTTTTTCTGTCCTCACATTTTCTTCCCCTTGCTCATTTCACTACTGTAAGCAAACTATAGTACAAAAATGACACACACACATGTACACACGCATGCACACAGTTTTTTCTTTTCCCTTATTTTTAAAAACCTATGTACACACGCCCATGCACAATAACGCATTTCATTTTTTACACTTTCCTCTTCTTTCGCTTCGTCTTCCACTCTTCACACTTTTGACTCGACACGCAGGCACCCTCCGCCGTGACGGGCGAGAGGGAAATGGAAGTAGTCCGTGAGAAAGCTCAACGCGCCGCGCCGCTCAGCAGCACGGTCATAAATGTTTAAAAAAAAGAATGATGAGGAAAGACGGAAGAGGAAGAAACATCACTACGGTTGCACATTTTCCACGGCCATCACGCGACGCAGCAAGGGGGGGAGAAGGGGGCGAAATGGGTCGGGTGCAGAGGCGGGCAAGGTTCGTCGGTGTATTAAACCAATAAATAAAGCACACAGCATCAATCTTGCTTTACACGGTATTACTAAATTCGTTGTACGAATGGCTGTTCCATGCAGACAGACGATCCTTCATCAGCGTGCGTTTGATTAGGGCAGAGTGCGTAAAAAAGAATTTCAATGGAAAGCCCACGACAAAAACTTCACTACTTTGCTGCGCAGCTGTACACAAGTGGCACGCAATTTTCCCAGCTACGGTGAAGGTCGCAACGGGTTTCTTCAGATGAATCATTCCAACACTATTTTCAACTTGGAATAGTGTCGCCACCGTCTCGGAAATCTCATGTCTTTGAAAAGTACTGCTGCTAGGCCTGTTCTTTTCAAAAGCACAAGCTTCATGGAGATTCTTGGAACGAACAAAATGCCAGCAGATGAGGCAACTTGTTTTTGCCTACCCTCACAGCACATTTGCCCCCTTTACGAGTCTTTGCTGCACGTACTTGTCCACCACAGTATTCAGCCATACCTTTTCAGTGCATTCTCTAAGTAAATTAATAAAACACTTTTTTTTTCTCCACTACTTTCGCCATGTTTTTGGACAGCTTACTGCTTTAGATGCTAGTGCTTTGGAAGAAACGCACCGCTGTTGAGATGCGGCTGCTGCCCTCACTGCGGTTCCAAACCATGCCCGCTTCTGCTCGCCGCAACAGGAGAGAAGCAATTTTTCGTGTCCCCACCCACCGTTGAGAAGCCCCCCTGCCACCACTATCTTAGCTGCCCTTCCGCCTTGTGATTAGCCAGTTCTCTCCTCTCCTTGGCATAGAGCGCCACATCGTGGTGCGCGCCGTGGTCCACGAGCGAGCTCATCTTGTGGTTGAGAGATGACAGCCCGTGTGAAGGCGGCCCGCTGTTGGGTCCCACGGCACTCCCTCCGCTGCCGCAGGGGATCAGAGGAGGCGGCACGGCACCCTCGGGTCGGGACCCTGGGGGTGCGGACGAGGTGGGACCGTTTTTGGCTCCGGCCCGGCTCGTTGCCGCAAGCCCCGCGAGGCCTCCGAGGTAGGGACTCGGCGGACCGAGCGGCGAGAAGAGCGTAGAGAAGGCTGCTGGGTCGGTGGGCCGAAGTGGAGGAGCGGCTAGCTTGCTTTGCAGCTCTCGCTCAAGCGCCAGTCTGTCCAGCTCGGAGATGTCACGGAATCTGTCGTGGAAGGCGACCATGGGATGATTGAGTAGGCGGTAACGCTCCCGCTCCAGCTCGTTGCGAGACGGGTGGTGGAAATCGAGTAAAGTTCTGTAAGGGTCGCCGCCGGGGCCACCTAATGGCGGAGCCGCCGCAGCAGCTGCAGCACCCCAGAAGGCAGCTCTCTCGGCAGCACCAAGACTGAGGAAGTGCGCGTTCCTGAAGTCTTCGGAAGACGGAACGGGCGGTGCAGCGGCTGGAGGAGGCGCCGGTCGCTTCCGTTCGGGCTCGTCAGGTTCGCGCCGTTCTTCTTTTACCCTCACTTCGATCTTGGGAGGCGCCGGTGGTTCGAATGGGCCTTCAACTTTCGGAGCCCTGGCAGGCGACCGGGTTGGGGGTTCCCGAAGACTCCACTCCGTCTGGCGCGAATGGGGCTCTCGGTCTCTGATGAGTTGGTGGTGGCTGTTGCCCGTCGCTCGTGCATCCATATAGTCTCCATTACGTAGAATTCCTTCCGATAGATTGTGGTGCAAGTGTAGCCGGTTTTCCCGGTCTCTAAAGGACGGAAAGCAAATGTAATGAGTCAGTTAATGAGCACACAAAAATGGGGATTCTTCTTTAGATATGGATAGAAGCAAGCAATGAATGAAGGCAGAAAAAGTGCACTTTACCTTTCTCGTTGTCTTTCTTCCTGTGCCTTCTTTTCCCTAAGGATAGAAGAAGACGCATTAGTGGTGCACTAAGCTCTTGCAGGAAACTACTTTTGCAAAAACCTGCAAGGTGGAGAGACTTTTTCGAAAATAATGTCACCCACCTGTTTACAGCACAGAGCAACAAACTGATGGCTGACAATTTTTCCTCTCAATCTCCACGGTCAATGTATTAAAAATAGCCATGAGGTAAACCCATGAGAATGAGACGCACCTCTCAATCTCCTTAGCCTTCTCGAGAGCCGCAGCTGCCTCTCGTTCCTTGCGCTCTTTCTCCGCAGCAGCAGCGGCCGCAGCAGCAGCCTCGAGCCTGCGTTGCTTCTCCCCTTCGTGCTGTTGTTGCTCTAGGCGTTCACGGTCAGCCTCGGCCTTGAGGCCTCCCCAGGCACCACCACTCGAACCGGGTTGGGCACCGCCCGCCGCTTGGGACGGAGGAGCGGCTCCGGCCAAAGGGCCGAACGGCGCTCCGCGATGCAGGCGCGCCCACGGGTCCTGGCCCAAGCAGCTGGCTCCCAGATCACCCCGGCTCGCAAAGAGACTAGCTGGCGGATTCCCTGACAAACCGTCTGAAAACACAAATAAGGCAACACTTACTTTCAAGAACTATTAAACCAAGGCACTCATACAGTCGCCGACCAATGGGTTGTACATTGATATTTCGGACAGCCGCACAGCACCGCCGACGGCGCCTTAGATGTAATGCTTAAAGACGGCCGATATTTCGGACAGCTGCCAAGTCTGCATTCAATAATCAGGATTATGTCCGAAACCGGCGCGCACACCGAAACAGCAGCCGTTATTTCCTCCAGTACCCGTGCCATACAAACTATGGCCTCAGAGATGAAAAACAAAAGAAAACTGGCGATCTATGAGGCTTTCCTTCGATTCCCTCACAATACTATAACAGTAAATGCTAATCTTGGAGGCACTGCCCAACTGTGGGAAGTCGTAGCGACATTGTGAACATCCTATGTTCTGTTTCCAGTATCCCCGCACTGTCATGGCGCTGTACTGCTATTGCCGCCATTCTGTCTTATGTGTCTGTGGTACTGCGTCCTGCTGAATTCTGCACGTGTGAGTGCCAAAATGAACGACGACGACATAATTGAGCAAGTTCTGCAAACGCCAAACAGTGATTCTGACTCCGATGATGACAACACACCGTGTGCTCTGAAGCCGTCACATGCGCACCTGTTTCCGCAATTCTTTCGCTGACCTACCTGTGGTCCTACAGCAAGCCTACCACACTGGTGGAAATACTGACTGACTCGGCTGCACATAAGGGGAAGTGCGTGAAGCAATGTATTGACAGCTTTTTCCAGCTTCCAGTTCACTGAAGCGACAAAAAAAGTATTTTTTTTCTGGGGCGTTGTTTTCTCCGCGCATACGATAATACAGACTTATGTATGGTCCCCGTGGAGTTCGAATTATCGGTCGTCAACTCTACATGCAACTTTCATTTTTTGCTTTCTTTACTCTGCATTTTTCTTTTTTTTTTTGTTGATTCTCATCTTTGCAATGCTTTTTTATTTTGTTTGTACTAGTTAGAATCATAGCACGTTCTCACACATTTAGGCATATTATGTGACGTTTTCATTTTCGTCACCAAGTGACAATTCAACAATACCTTCCTATATGTGTACCTTTACTATGTGCTTTATATTACAGTCGAACCCATTTATAATGAACTCGAAAGTGCCGCGACAAATGGTCGTTATATCAGTAGTTCGTCTATGTGTATATGAAGTCACCCATAAAAACGGCCACATAGTGGCCAAAACATTTTTTTGGGAGTATTTTTATTCAAAAGTGCGAACAACCCTTCCACTGAAAAGTTAAGCTTTTTTGGTATGCCAAACGACGCTCGTTCGCAATGAACTCATGCTGTTCCACTAAATTGCGATCCACTGACGTCAAACCAGTCATACCTGGCTATTTGCGTGCAGTATGTCGCTTACCATAGCTACTCTCGCCGTCGCATGCCAGTTCGCTTGCAGTCCAATGTATGCACGTGTTTGCACGTTCTTCGCACATATTTCACTCGGGATCGTGCTTGGGTGCGGCGAGTAGCCTGTTCGCTTTTTGCGAGCAATGTGCACAAGTGGCCTCGCACGACGTGGCGGCGGCGAACTTGCAAACGGCACCATGACGTACCACCATCACTCCGCCGAGCAGTTATCTGCAGAAGACTGTGATAAGCTTGCCGGCAGTGAGTGAAAATGGCACGTTGATTGCCAACAGCCACCTCGCTATCGCTCTTATTTATGCTTATTCGTTAAGGCATCGCTGCGACCGCGGGGAAGTCGTTATAACTAATCGACCGGTCTTTGCTGTTACACAGGCCTTAGAATGGTAAAAAATGACCAGAAAGTCTCTATTTTTGAATTTTTATTCCAATAACCACGTCTTTTGAAATTTTGAACCCTAAATTCGATCGATCAATGGGTTAAAATTTGTTATAATGTCATTACAGGAGTTGTGAAACGCCCCGCTCAAGATAAAATCTGTTCGAACTTCGCGCGCACGCCACTGGCGAAGCAGTTGGCCGATCGCCGCCATCTTGAGCTCGTTTTGAAGCTGATTTCTTAGTGCGCATTTTGCCACCCTTTAAAATGATGTCACATGAAATGAACGGCTGCCCTTGCCCCTAATCTGAAGCCCTTTTCCCAATCGCTCATTGGCAGGAGCGTGTGCGTGCCAGGCGAGCCCATTGTCTCTCACTTTCCGTTGGCTGATGCTACCAACGAGGTTGCATTTTTTTTCCCCAAGTTGTTGTTTGTCGGCCGCTGGCTCCGTATCGTGCATGTGTCCGTCTGCTTGCTTCCCACTCGTACTACGCGATCGACGCAATGACTTTCCATTTTTTTCGCCGGCATGACTGGTGACGCCCGTCTGAAGAAGACGACGCGCCAAGCGCACGGCAAGAAACAAAGGCATCCATGGAACGCACCGTAGAAGAAAGCCGACAAGTGGTGGTGTCTCGTGGTGGTGTCGAAAAGTTCAGCATGGCAGGGAACTTTCAAGCAACAACAGTTATCGCTTCCCGCATTTATGGCTTCTCGCGTTTGAAGGAATTGTTGGTTTATCGTTGGCAGTTGTAGATGCCGAGAGCAGCACCAGAAATCTTTGTCGTACCAAATGTGACCGCAACTTTGTATTGTTATGCCTGCGAGTCCACAGCGAACGTCCGTGCCTCTGAAAAAGGCAATCTGTGTCAAGGCCAGCCCGCCTGATGCGAACAACTCAACGGTGTCAACAGGCGACGGCGCCTTTCTGGCGTGCACGTGCAGTGAGTCACCTCCGCAAGCGAGCCCGTAAACAACCGGCGTCTTCCTGTCTGGGGGGGTGACGCAATGCGTGGCGACGTCACTCGTCCTTGGGTGCAGCCACCTGCAGCGCAGCCTCTCCAGATTCGATGAAAAAGAAGGACGCGGCCCAGCGGCGACCCCATTGGAGGATTCTGACCTCGCGACCAGCGGCGCTTCTGGTTGGACATTTGGGTTGGACCCGGGGCATATAAAAGAAGCCCTGCGCCACGTCGAGAGGAGACCCCTTTGACAGCGGACCCATTTGGGAGTAGAGCTATGTGTTAGAGAGAAGAGCTCGGCTCTTCGAGTCTCTGTCGGCCCTAGAGCCAAATTTGTAACGTCTCTGTATATATGCTGTACATAAACCTTGTTTAACTCACCGTCGTCTCGTCCGCTCGTCTATCAGCTCTGCGCAGAAGCAGTCGCGAGCTGAAAAACCTACGCTACCAAACGGCAGGTGACCTTTCCGGCATGCCGTCTTTCGAAACAGTGGTTGCAGCGGAGAGATTCGAGGCGCCCTTCGTAACGTCGTTGGAGGTGCGCTTCGCAACAGTATGCTGCCTCCTATTTTTTCTTTTAATTTTCATCCCCCTCTCTTTCGGTCTGCCTATGAAGAAAGGTCTGGAAAGTGAACCACCTCGATCGCAACGTCCGAAATCTGCATGAGGTGCTCGCCGCATACTGTCATATCTTCCACCCCAAGCAAACTGCAGCAGTGCACACGCGAGCGTGCCTATCACATGTTTCAGAATGCCTGTTTTACTTTTTTTCCGCTTTGCATGTGCTATATTTTTACCGCGACCGTGTCGGAAATGTTTGTTGTATAAGCTGGAGGTGCTGAATAAAGGTCGCTGTATCTGGACTCAGTTTCAAAAGGTAGCATAGCAAAACCGTAAGTGCACCTAAATATGGTCGTTATAACCAATAGATCGTTCTGAGGTCGTTATAAGGGGGTTGAACTGTATATTACTATTACTCGTGAGCATCGCGCATTGTATGTTGCTCCGATGCTGTCAGTGTACAATAAGACAGCAAAATGCGGCAGATTCACACTCCACACCTAATACATTGAAAAAGTTAAGAGCTAGAAAGGGGATATCCTGCAGGGGCCCAACCAGCGAGGCAGATATAGATAAAAAAATGCCCTAACTTGGTGTGTGATGCCAGTTACACCCAGCTAATTTGCACTTTTGATTCTGAAAACAAAAAAAAAAAGGGCTTGGTCCTTCATTTTTCTCCCCCTAAAACTTACAAGGGACACTAAATGCAACTACTAAGTTGATGTTGGTTGCTGAAATAGCGGTACAGAAATCTTGTAGTGTTACTTTTGTGCCAAGAAAGTGCTTATTTTGAAATAAAATCACGTTGTAGTAGTCCAAATTGGGTTACCACACTTCAAATTACCCGCCTCAAATAGAACGCGTCACATCACTGTTGCTGTGCACAACGTTGCCGGACCTAACTGCACGGACGCCGACACTAGTAGCAGCAGAGCAAACATAGTGAGAGCCACAGCAACAACATTCATTGAAAATTTCCTGCCATGGCCTGCAAGATGGCAGACGTGCTTGGTTCAACTGGACCTTTCTAGATGGCACGACCCGTCCAGTTTAACCAGGTGAAAATTGAACTTTTGAACCATTTGTGCCATTCTCCATAGTAACATTTAGAGAACCAACTAGGAACGAACAAGCAGTATTTTATTATGTCTTTTGATGTAAAGAAGGTTCCTTATTTAGTGCAGCTAGTTCGATTACTAGTAATTAATTGCAGGCAGTATTTCTGACATAATCTGGGTCATTTTGTTAATGTTCAATCGTAGTGCATGTGTTATCGTGCACTTACCTTAATTTCTCAGTATGTAGGGCCCGGCTGTTGTCTTACATAGAGCTTTTACTCCGACATAAATTGTTATTGGCTGCTAACCCACAGGTCGCGGAATCGAATCCCGGCTGTGGCAGCTGCATTTCCGATGCAGGCGGAAATGTAGGCCCGTGTGCTCACATATGGGTGCACGTTAAAGAACCCCAAGTGGTCGAAATTTCCGGAGCCCTCCACTACAGCGTCTCTCATAATCATAAGCTGGTTCTGGGACATTAAACCCCACATATCAATCAATCGAATTTAGTGTCCCTGCTTTCAAGACATTCATAAAGGTTGTTCCTGCAACTTTCCTGATTAGTATGCTGAGAACTTTTACTGTGCATGCTGAGAAATTTTACTGTGCTAGATGTGTACGGGTGGTACATCAATGAGTAAGGTGATGTGGACTGCCACAAGGCCATCCAAGTGCTCAAAAATGGTCTGGTTCAGACAGAGGCACAAAAGAAGCACTACACTTCCATCAAATATTTTTTTGGGTCTTAAACAAGTTCTTTTGGGTCAGAGCTGTATCCAATGCGTTTATTTTATTGTTCACTGGTACTCTCTTACAATTTAACCTCATGTTTGCATTTCATTTCTCTGCTACTGAGGTGCTTTCTTTAGTGTTGCCCAAAAAATGTAATATTAGAGGGGTTTTACGGTCAACGCTGCGAATATGACTGAAAGACGCCTATAACAGCTACAAAATGCAAAAACGAGATGATAACTCACGGAGTCCTCCCAGCGTGCTGTAAGCGGCGTTGCCGGGGCTAGCGCCAACAAATCCTGGGAAACCAGGCCTTGCAAATGGAGACATGCCGGGAGGAGGAAGTACTCGTGATGCAGTTGATCGGCTGAGAGAGCTGCTCGATGTGGACACTGGCATTCTACTCAGGGTGGCTGCTGTGAAAATCCCAGAACGAGTCGCAAGTCAGTTGCCATGCCCACCTAGTCGCCAAGGCATAGATGTGTGCTTGAGGCAAAACATATATCTGAAGCTCTTTATCAAACTTGAGATGAGAATCTCTAACAGTTCCTGCCTTTTGAATGTCTTCTAACCAGCCATTTACAATGCGGCTGTTGCTCTGCAAGAGGCCCGTTTATATTAGCTGAAGAATAAAAGAAAAGTAAATTTTCCTCAGATTAATACATTGCCTTTTTTTTTTTACAAAACCAAATCACCACACTCACCACCAGGAGACACATAGCAAATGAGAGAACAGAAAAAAAAAAAATGCAGTGGGTAACACAACTTTAAAACTTCTGCACCAATCACTATGGCATCACAGATTTTGATGGCACTGCGAAACAGTAAAAATGAAGTGCATTGTTAACTGAGGAGGCGGAAGGCTAAACGTACCAAGTTTCCAGACATTGCACTGAGGTAGTGTTGACAAAATACGAAAACCACATTTAGAAATTTAGGAGTCAAGCACACAGATTTTACCCAAAATTTTAAAACAAGCTTTTACCTTAATTTCCTTCGGTATTATTATAGCGACGATAGCGAAAATAATCATGTTAGTTTTCAGAAGTAAATTTACCAATCTAAACTGATCTATTGTTTCCCTTTAACATCTCTGTATGTGTCTGACCCAGTTAAAAACAGCGAAAGCAAAAGAAGATGATGCTGTAAGTAGTTGGATAGATCAATATTTTTAGTTAAGGCAGTTTTTCAATTATAGTGAGCTGAGCGGTGCTGCACTGAGCAAAGGATGAACTGACATTTTAATTTATGTTTTCACATGGTAGCTGGTACAGTAACATAATGTTAACACGAGGGAAAATCATAAATTGGGCCACTCACCTATGTGACCAGGGCCATGGGTGAGGAAATTGCCATGAGGGGATGTTTCGAAGGGTGCCCTTGGATGACCAGCTGTAAAAGACGGTTTTCTCAATGTTTACGGGTGAAGCAGTGTGAAATGCATGGTCTGACAACGGTGCCACTAATTGTAGCTGAACAAAATGCGAAGACAGAAAAGCAGCAAAGATTATGTTTCAGTGGCAAAACGTAGAATGTGACTTTTTTACTTGTTGATCCCCTGACTTATCTGCTGGTGTTCAAAGAAAAAAAATATCGAAGTGACCCACAATCAAACTATTGCAAGCATGAATGTCTCTGACACATGAACTGGTGTGATAGTTTCTCTCAAGTTGCAAACTGCACACCGAAATTACCAACATAATGCTGTGCACATGTAACATCCTCTTGCAAAAGAAGAATTCGTTAGGCTTTCCCATTCAGCTTGAGATCTGAAGTTCTCACAACCACAGACGATAGAAATTATTTTTTTAAATGTTGTTCCCAGCGTAAAATATAAAACATCCTTTTCAAACTGTGGCATAGATGGCTTCTTAGTGAAAGAAAAAGAGAAGAGGAAGGAAAGCAAACACACCTCCAGCTGCTCCCAGTAATGCTGATGGGAAGGCGCTGAGGTCGTGCGGCCTTGGGAGTGACGAGTATAGGTGGTGGTTGGGCGCCCGCAGGAGGTCGCCCTTGGCAGAGAGAGAAGCTGAGGAGGGAGCGGGGCCGGGCTGCGCTGACGCCCCAGGCCCAACGGCAGAGGGGCCACTTTTGTGCGAGGCAGGCTCTGAGGATGACTGCTGCTGTTGCTGCTGCTGCTGGTGCTGTTGCTTTTGCTGGTGGTTGTAGATCTCCCAGGCGATGCGGACATGCATCGCGCACCATCGACCGGATTTCTGCATAACGGGACAGAAAAACTTTACTCGCAGGCTTATACGAGTATGTGGTGCCAACCACCTATGAGAACCAAAAAAGCAGGACACTTGTAGCAGTGTACCAAATGTTTACTTAGTACTACTCTTCATTGTTTTCAGAATTCTGCCCCATTTTTCTTTCCTCAAGCGAATATGCTTGCTTTCGAGATATGCCAGAGCCTACTACTATCAAACATATTACTGGAGAAAAACAGCAAACACGTCGAAGAGAGATGAGAAGTTAGTGGCTTGATTGATCAGCCCATGCCACAGCTTTTGTCAAACTAACGCATTTCTGGTTAGACAGCGGTGAGGTAGTGAAAGCTCAGACTTGCAACAGGTGCCTGCAATGTCTCATCTATGTTGGTAACAGGTTCTTCAACATGTCTGAGCTATTGCGTGTTTTAATGCGAGGCAAATACAACACCTTTACAGCAATCAAACAGCGACTGCAGCCGCAATATTCAGCTAACATTTGATTGTCAGGAGGAGATTCAAAGTAACTTACTACAAAAAAGACAGATACAGTGGACATTAGCTGCAATAACTGAAAATGCTAGCTACAGGCAGTGGGTTGCAACAGTGTTAACATAACGCATCAATTGCAGCCAATGCACGGCAGCTTGTCTGAATATGAACTGTGTCAGTTGCCCCTTGGTTTGCAATAACCATACCTACCCACTGACTGTGACAGACTGGTATTCATGATCAACGACACTGCCCTGTCAACAACCCTATCAATAAAACAGAAATGCCCGATTTCAAGTATGTTGTGCCCAACTGTATCATTAGAGTTGACTCTCGTTGATTCACACTCGTAGGGACCTCTGAATTTTGTTTGAATTATCAAGAAGTTTGAATTATCAGAAGCTCTCAGACAGATGACTATGGGTGAGGTGACACCACACATCATGATTAAGCATTGATTTCATCACATATAAAAAATTTTGTGTCTTTAAACCCTAACTGCAAGCAATGAACAAAAAGCAGAGGTGTAAGGTCCACAAGTTTATTGGTCATTTACTGCTGATCAGAGGTCTTTAGGAAATCGTGAATATCCAACTGCTTCTTTGCTATAGGTATGTGCCTTCAGCACAAAGCTCTCTATACCAGTTGAAAAGCATCACGGCTTACCATGTGTGTGCTTTGTTTCAAAGATTTGTTTACTAGCAAAGCCTTTTTCCCTTGAAGGCCCGAGGTGCTTATTTTTTGTTTTTAGACTGTTAGGATTATATAGGCATGCCAATTTTTAAATATAAGTGAGAAAGCAGCAGATATTTTCTGGTATAAAACTGCAAAAAGTATGAATTAACAGAACGATAGAGTTTCAATTAAGAGGCTTTGAAATACATTGAAAGAATAGAAGACCAACTGAAAAATTGAATTTTGTTTGAATTAACCGAAAGTATAAATTATCAGAGTTTGAATTATCAAGAGTCTACTATAGTTAGTTGTGCCCTACACAACATGAAGATTGCTAAACAGGGTGCTCAAGCAATGGTATGACAACTATAGAAGCGGTCACATGCAGGCTATGTATTCCTTGCAACCTAATTGCCCCATTTCTATGGCAAAAAAAAAAAAAAAATGTTCACCAATCCTTTGTCAACTGTTTTCATGAGAAAGATGCACATCAGTTTGACAACTGTTATTACGCGCTGAATTGTTGCTTGTGATAACAAAAAAGCAAGCCCATCAAGCACCTGCGACGTGCTCGCGGTTTCCCCTTATTGTGAACGTCCCGGGATAATCCCGGGAGTGGACGTTGTACTGTTGTTCGGGGTGCCGCCAAGGGCAATAAAGTGTTGTGTGTTTTGTACTGGAACATTGCCGCGCCGCACTAAACGACTGATTAGTTGAGCGCGCGCGGAGCGGTGCGCTACACGCGAGTAGGTGACGGAGTCGCGGCCCTGTGGCTCGCTAAGCGTGAACCCGCGGTGATGATACGCTACGGACCTATAAAAATGCAAGATTGCTACATGTTATTAAATTTCTGCAGTGCTTACGCTTGTTGTGTGTACTCATACAGTCAAACTCCACTACAACAAAGGCCGTTTCAACAAGAAATTCACAATTCCTTGTCAGCAGTCCATAGGAGTCGATGCATAAATATTGTCCCCACAGCGAACACCTTTTCTTCGATTGTCCCGCTTCAACGAAATTTTACGATTTGCTTATTACTTTTTGCTTATATACTTATTGGTATGCAGTAATCGCAATCTTTCACATTTCTATGCATTTCAAAAGCCTGAAAACGCGTCAACGAAGTCTAAAACACGCGTAGGCACCACCAGAAACCGCCACTATACCGCCGCTGTTCAGCCATCATAGGAAGCAGCGGACAATTTTTGAATTTTGAGAATAAACGTTCCTTTGTTTTGGTAGCTAAGATCAGCGATAGTTTTTTCGATTTCACTACAATAAAATTTTTGCTTCAACGCAATTTTTTCCGCACCCCACCAGTTTCCTTGTAGCGGGGTTTGACTGTAGTAACCAGCTTAGCGTAGATATTTTTAGTACAGTAGATTCTTACTCGGCGACGCAAGTATCACAGAAGGGCAGGGAAGGGAGTCTACTCTAGTTGGTGGCTAGAACATACAAGCACAAACCAGGCTGCTCAAACCGCAAGCACACCAAAGCATACAGATGACATGCAGTTTCCAACAGACAAGCAAGCATACAAAAGAAAAAAAGAAAAGAAAAAAATTTGCTTTGCACATGACCTAAACTTCCAAAGCAATTTTGGCATGTAAATGTTTTCCCTCTACTTCCATCATCAAATGTTTGTGTTTTTGAACAATGATAATGCCTGTATCATTTAAATGCAGTAGCAGCAAAGATAGCACAATGAACCAAACTGCCAATTCATACTACAATGCATGGGCAACACTAATAAGCGACCTTGAATTGTGGAATGAAATAAAAAAAATGAACTATAAATTTTTTATTGGCTGGTTTATGCAATTTGTATGTCCCAAACCAACAATGATGCTGTTGCATTGTAGCTTGAGATAGTTTTTTATGGCCTGAAGTTCTTTACAATGCATCTTGAGCAACATGTGTGATTGTTTTATACTTTTTTCACCAACATAATAATGGTAGCTGCCATGACTATATGGCAACCTTGAGCGCAAAATAAATCTGTAGCCAATGAGCCACCTCTACCAACAGCGGGAATCGGCATTACCAAACCACACTGCAGCCAGCGTACAGCATGAATTGTAGATTTGATCCACTCTGCACTACTTTACTCAGTTCTCATAGATGACGCCACACTTCCTACACTCTTCATTGCAGGAATGGTAAAAGAAGGCAGTACCCGAAGCCAACCTGGTCTAAAGCTTACTATAACAAAGCTGTTCACGAGAATGAGAAGTGTAGACTGCGCAAGATAGGTTTGTGATAAAGATGCCAAAGCCAAAAAATGGCTACGTAGGCCAGTTAGTATTGCATGTTCTTGTGAAACTTAAAGCCCAAATATACAGACGCAGGACAAACTAGGTGAACAAAGCACACACCACAAACGCTTGAGGTGTGTGCTTCCTTTCTTTTGTCCTGCAGCTGTCTATTGCCGTCACAGGCTTTCCATGAATAGGCTGAGGCACTTTGACACATTGTCAGATGAAACCTCTGCACACTCGAGTAGGACATTGTCAAGATCAAAACCCCTCTTTCATTCCTTGATGGCCAGTAAAACCTAGCCTTGGCTGCAAAAATGGGAACCACAGCAGCTCACATCCCATCAACGTGTTATGCAATGGGCCTCTTTTCCGAAGTCGTTGCTCACCCAGACTCGCAGACAGGACAGTGATCCCTGTGGTTCCCAATTTTACCAGTCAAGACTAGCCTCGATACTGGTTTGCCCAGTCAGTACCTAGTTAGGTGAAGTATTCCTCATCTGTGCATTCTCACAGTTGTGGGCTGCAATGTAGTTATAGAAGTTAATTATTGACTATAATGACCAAGTTCGTGTAATTTAAATATCACTTAAACAGGGGCAAAAAGACCCCAAGAGGGGATTGTTTAGGCAAGCACTCTCTCAAGATCACTAATGTGTCGCTCAGCTCAACATTATAGCACCCACATCTTTTCCTTAGAATCTGATTCTGCAACAAGTTTTCACCAGCCCGCCTGTATTATTATGGCCAGGTTAGTTATCACACAGGAGAAGTGTGCCATATATAGAACTGCTGTAGGGTGTAAAAGCAATAACAGTAGGTTACACTTGGCTAGCAGCTTCCTCGACACATCATCGGCATGTGGAAAGGTAGCTACTGGTACTTCACCAAACAAGAGATCTGACTTGGGCAATGACAGCAACTGGTAGTAAAGAGGATGAGAGAGGGATGAAGGTTTAGAATTACCATGTTCTTGTTCTTCACAAGGGGGTTCATCTGAAACAACAGAGCACACCAATTCATGCGCGTCCCTGTCAAAAGCAGGTACACAAAAGCAGACGGACAACACACACAGCTTCAATTGTCGACTGAAATGGGTCCTCTCAACACCTCCCACACAAAAGCCGTTTATGATTGTGAAACCATGTGGCATTAAGACCCCTCCATTCATGTAGCTTACATGATATATTATATTACCGAAGTATCACAGTTCCTCACATGCGTGGAGTTTACATTACACAGGAGCACCATTTTTTCTTCAGCTCCATGTGTTTGTCTTCTAATGTCACAATGATGCACAGCGTCTAAATTTCTACAATGCTTCTTTTACTGATGCACATGCCTGGCTCTCTTTGTCACAGCTAGAACTGAAGCAACACATGCCTGCATTATCCCTCTCCAAGCATGCTACGATGCTGCCATCTTAAAATGATTATGCATGGATTGGGTGAAGTGTCTCAGGTGCTACATAACTCAAGTAAGGCCAGGTTGTGAAGACTAGCTAAGCCAAAGTATGGGCAGGGTTGATCTTGCAAGAATATCAGCATTATGAGACTGTCTTGGCGAACATACAGTAACTTTAGAGACAATGCATACATAGACAGATATTACAAATTGGTTTGCAACATAAATACAGCTTACATGCAGGGCAAAAAAAGGCAAAACAAGAACAACGCTTACATACGATAACTCTACTGCTACAAAGTATACAAGGACATGAGGTAAACACACGCACTCTACTTTCAAAGCAGCGAAAGTGGCAACAGCCGTAGCAATGCAAGCACTACTCTACGAGCGCATTTTCGGTTGCTCGAGAAGCAAATTGTTTGCAGTAGTGAACATCTGTCTTTCAAAGGCTTGACAAACAAAACAAAAACATTACACATTACAGAGCACACAGCACATTCTAGAAATGCTAGCAAGCCCACACTGGCATAACTTCTAGGAAATAATACCTGCAGACTTCACAAGTCCATTTTGAAAGAGATTTGCGCCAAGATGCTCTGTTAAATTAACTGCTTGATATAAAATAACTCCAAGTAAGCAATTTTGTTCATTATGCCTGTACACATGCATGCCAAGAAACTAATTTCACAGGCTCTGCCTGTATACTTGGAGTGTGACAACTATGTCCGATCTATGGCAACATAAAACTAGAAACAAGTCCTATTGACACAGCAAATGCTCTGAATTCCGAGGCTAAAGGCGCGTTAAATCAAAGGTGCAAAATAACCGCAAGGAAAAGGCAAATATCAACAGAAATTATCCAGTAGAACGATGAGTGAGGAGGTTTCGGTGATTTCGGGAGTTCTTACTTTTGGCTGAAATGCAGCAAGATGGGCTGGTGCCACGAATGGAGTTCCCGTGGCCATGCTTGGATTGAGGAGTGGAGAGAGACCAGCATAACCGGTCAACCCCAACTGGAATCATTAAAAGAGAGTGAGCAAGACGGGCTAATCAGTGCTGTACCTTTCCAGTAGAATTCTATGTACTCAAGATATTATCACGAAGTTTATTCTTTTGATGTGGATCAATTAGCCCATTGTCGGCTTTCCTGTTAACCAGTCAGGTCAACCAATCATGAAAGGAGGCTCAGGAAAAAACACATGGCCAGAGCAAATGAGAGATGCTTATTAAGTTGGTTATTGTGGTGTCGAGGACTTCACGGGCAGCAGGGGGATACCAATCATGCCTCCTGGAAGACGGATTTGAGGCACCAGTTTCTCAAAAGAGGTGCAGATTCATATGTTGCCACTGCGACTAGATACTATATGGCTTTCTGGAGCCTTCCCATCACCTGCTGAGTGATGTATTGGTCCATGGTTTGTTGTACAGGCGCCACAATATGAAGTTAACTCTGCGTGGAAGCTTTATTGAACTCACTCCACCTCATAATCTGAAGCCCATAAAAAAAGTGCCTGATGTTAACTGTGCAAGAACAAGACTTTTAAGAACTCACTCCATCTCATAATCTGATGCACATAAGAAAAGTGCTTGATGTTAACTGCGCAAGAACAAGGCTTTTAAGTGGCCCTTGCATGTCATTGAATCTACAGAGCCAACACTTTTCCCACACATCCTAAATTAAAATGCATAATTATGAACGTTGATGTGTCCACGTTTTGGGCTGCCAGCATCGCCATAAACCTTGCAGTTGCTATCGTCGACAAAATGGCCTTGGACAGCTACAATATTGGAAATGCACCACTTGTGTAGCTTTAAACCAAAAACGGGTTTGTATTGAACCCACATATATTGAACTATTGTGTATGTCGGATGGCTGCAAAATCCCTGTGATTAAAATTTCGATACATATAATATTTTATATACCAGACTGCTTTTATAGAGAGCTTTCGTTGTGCCCTACCCATTTGATATATCTGAACTTGACTGCATACATTTCAACGCTAGGCTGACAAAGTGTTGTAGGTGCTTGAATGTACAGTGAAATAGTACACTTACCGCGGCACTTCTTGAATAAAATGGAGAGTCCAGCTTGGGATGGAACTTGTCATACTGAAAAACAAGTAAAGAAAATAAAAATGAGAGAAACACCTTCAGCAGGGAAACTTTGCCTAACACGAAATGACATAAGTACCCCAATCAATAATCCAATCATGCACTGATGACCTGTGCTGTGAAAAGTGTGAATAGGGAACTTTGCTTTAATTTCCATGTGATGTATGATGAGGCATCGCAGTCCAAAGTATTTTTTTCTATCCTATTCACCTTGTTTTGTAGTATGCCATGTAACGATATTCATTTAGATTCCCTTAATATTTCTGTAACATTGTTTTTCTAGTTCGCATTTGTGTATGTGCGTGTACACATTGCTTTTGTTTTCCGATTATCATACACATTTTAACATTCTATTGCATTACCCCCTTATGCAATGCCTCTAAGAGCCAGTAAGGTGCTTTTAAATATATGAATAAATACCCCCCCCCCCTTTTTTTTTTGTTGCAATACAGTAGCACCAGTTCTCAATTTTGTGGCTTTATCTTCATTTATACACTTTAAAATAAGAATAAAAAAGAAACTGCCCTGCCCACTGTGCCTGTGTACTTAAAGGATTCATCCTACATCTTGTAAAACCAAGGCGTCATCATCATCAGCCTGACTCCTCTCGCCACTGGGCCGAGGCCTGTTGAGTGTTTCAGCAACCAACAAAGCCTCGCGGTTACTGCGGCTGCGTTATCCCCGCAAACTTCATGACTAATCTGCTCATGTGACTTTCTGCCTCCCCCTCGTGTGCTTGCCTTCTTTTGAAATCCCGTGTGTTACTTTTCATGGCCAACTGTTATCTTGCCTACGGGCTGCCCATGCCCATTTCTTCTTCTCGGCTTCTACCTAATGTCTGCAGCGTATACCCGTTAGTTTGTACCTACAGAGGGTACTTCATTATTGTTGCGAACTGACCAGGTGAGGTGATGGCTGCGGCACTAGGGACCCTGCGAGAGCAGGGGGCAGGAATGGGCTGTGTGCTGGGTGCAAAGGATGATGCTGCTGCTGGGCAGGCTGCGTTGGGTGATGGTGAAGTTCGGTGCGCATGTAGGGTGGTGGCGGTATCGCTATCGACCGGTCTTGAGACGCCAAGAACCGTGTGTCCAGTTCTCGTCGCAACAGGTCTTGGTCTGCGTTGAGCAGAGAGCCAGGCGGCAGCAGTTAGAGAACATTGTGAGAGCACTAGGCCAGGCCTCTTACGCTGGCCTATCAAGTCAAGGTTACAGCTTATAGAAACAACAGGGGGGGACACAGCATGACCAGTCGCCTGAATATAGAGTGCCGTATTAAAAAAAAAGATCACCGTAAGTAATAACCGATGCATGAAATAACAAGCAGTAAATTGGTAAACCAGATGGGCTCGGCCGGAAGAAGTGCCTTGTGAAAGTCCTGCCGCGAAGTTTTGATTCTGCTGTCTCTATATTTTAATTCGTTCTCTTTTCCTGCGCATTCCTCCACCAGGACAACAGCAATTCATGGACACTTTTTGTCAAAACTGTCAGAAAATTATTCCTATGGTAATGGAACCCTTGTATTCACATTCTAGTGAAATCTTTCAGCAGCTGAGCAAGCTACTCAGACAGAAAAAAAAGGGAAAAAAAAGGTTATTTACCTAATTTTGTAGTGTTTCTTTCTACGTGCCAATGTATAAAATCCTCAATGCAGCTAAGGTAGCCTTTTTCCTTCCGACTCACCCAGTTCACAACGGCAACCTCTAATTGTGCTTCCGCCCCAACCCCTTTCCACTGTTGTCCCTTTGGATTGGAGCAGAGGGTACCAGGCATGGATACACAATTGCTAAGGAAATCAGCCGCAGGCTTGCAAAAAGCAAATACACTTGTGGAATCATCTCCAGCACCCACCCTCCGTTTTCGAATTTCTGAACACAGTCCAATATAATAAATGGTCAAATATATCCAAGACAATATGAGAAGTTCAGGTTGGTGTCACACAAGTAGTCTTTTTTTTTTTTTTTGCCATTGGAGTATATATAACCTAAGTGTTGGCTCTGTGTGAGGGCGCAAACAATTACTTTGTTAAGGTTGTGTGGGCAGTCCATTACGTACAACATGAGGATCTTGAGAGGCACATGAGCCCCTTATTTTTAGAGCATATCGCATTCAATATGAAGTGCGCAATGCTCATGAAGCAATACCGACTTATCGACTTAAGTGCATGACACTTTATTGCCTGATTTTGAGAGGATTCACTGCTCTGTGAAACCAGGCACGTGGAGCCCTGCTAATCTTTGTAAGCAAAACCTACGTGGTCTCGAAGTTATAGACACTTTTTCATGTTACTTCTTATTTTTGTCCCCATCTCTGTTACCACACGTAATTTTCACACCTCTTTCTTTCCCTCACGTTCCCTCTTCCCAAAGAAGCATGCAGCCGGGGCGCCCCTAGGTGGCAGTTGTCAGCCTGTTCAATGCCTATTTCCTCTCCACCTTCGTGCGTATCCAAACCAAATAATAATTATGAAGACTCTATATCACTGCTTGGCAAGGCCCTATAACAAGCAGGGTGGCTTACTTGGCAGCAGAGATGCTTCTGGAACAAAGGCAGTGGGCCCCGCGGGTAAGCCCAGTGCAGTGGACGCAAGGCTGGGTGCCCCTGGGGGTGCGATAGGGGTAGCAAACATTCCTGGGTGAGGAGGAAACCCCAGGCCTGCCGCTGCTGCTGCCGCTGCAGCCGCTGAGGAGGCTGCTGCCGCAGAGGAGGAGGGAGAGGGCCCACTGCTGCTCACTGGCAGCGGGGGCGTTGGCCGGTGTGTCGCCACAGGTGGCGTCCCCATTGACGGAGGGCCGTTGCTGCTCACTGACACACCAGGGTAAGAGCCAGGACCAGACCTGCAATCGGGCATAGAAACCAAGCACCCACTATGCCATGTGCTCTTCTGTCTCGGAGCAGGGAAGACATCTTCAATGAAACTGTGTGGAGAGATACACATTCGAAATCTGTAGTGCAATGCGTGGATGATCCCGTTGACAGTGAGCACTGTCGATAGTAAAACGCAGGGAATGTTGGGAATGCAGGAAACATTGATGGCATTCCGTCAGAAATTTTTTAGGTGTATAATTATAAACAGGTGCTATCCACAGGCACTGCTAAATTAAAGCTTTGCCACAATACCACTACTAGAAGACGTGACCCATAGTATTTCAATATAAAGCTCATTAGCAGAGTTCACTAGTCAACCAACCTTGCTCTGTCGCTTGACTTGCGAGCCATGTAATTTCAAATAAAAAACTAAGTAAAGCATTCTAACACAACGCATTTGAAATTGCATAGAAATGCCATGTAATACCAAATTTTAAAAAATACATGAGTAATTTAAGAACTTACCTTTTGATGATCTTATAATCTTGCCAAAATGCTAAGCAGCATTGCAGTTCAGAATCTTGCAGTCACACTTTAATAAGCCACCAGGACAAACAAACATTTAGCCTGAGGCAGACAAGACGCTTGTAGCAAGAGTGTTTCTATGACACCACATGACGTGCAACGGAACCACATGGGTCGAAACCAAAGGACCACCTAAAAAGAAACTGAACAATGCTCACCCAGCCCAGGGCTTGGAGAAGACCAGGCTGGTGAGGCTGTTGGAAGAGGCACCTGAGTAGACGCCGGGCGGGAGGCTTGACCTTTCTGGCACAGAGCCCAGCGGCGGTGCCAGGGAGCAGGGCGTGTTGTTCCGCGAACCTCCTCGGCCACTGCCACTGCTACTACTGCTGCTGCCTCCACTCTCCTTGCCTTGCAGCGATTGACTTAGCTGGCTGAGGCTGGACAGGCTGCTGTTGGAATGCGAGCTTCCCAAGCTCGACGTGGGCGTCGGGGCACGCGTTGGCGTTACCGCTAGTCCCGGCCGGGCAGCCGTGGCCGGCGGCGGCGTGGGCAGCGCGGCCAGGAACGAACTCTGCGGCGAACCGCGGCTGCTGTGCGGCGAGCCGCGGCTATGTGGCGGCGGCTGCACGAGCGAGAAGGGAAACAGAGGTCCGGGTGCGGGCGCGGCGGCTGCGGGCGTCACGGGCTTGGACACGCTGCCGCTGCTGCCTTCGCGGCTGCCGGCGGTGCCCGGGTTGTGGACCAGGTGGCTCGCCAGTAGCGGCGACGGCGACGAGCCGTGGCCGGCGAACGCGCTGCCGTTGCGCAGGGGAGGCGGCGCTGCCCCGCCGCCCACCGAGGCCGCCGCCGCCGTGGCGGCGTGCGCCGTCGCGCCAACGGGTGGCGTCGTGGCGGGCGTCGTCGGCGTCCGGCTGTTGCCGAAGAGGTGGTGCTCGCGCGGCGCCACTAGCGAGGCGCTGACGCCGCCAGCGCTCGAGGACGAGTGATTTCCATTGAGCGCTTCAGGGGGCAGGTAGGGCGGCTGCGACAGGAGCTCGGACACCAGGCTGGGCGCCGGCGGGGGCGATGGCTGGGCCGACGGTAACCGGCAGGGCGCCGGGCTGCTCGGCGCCAATCGGGGTCGCTGCTGGATGACGGCGCTTACGTTCACGCTACAGCTGGAAGCTGCGGCGGTGGTAGTGGTGGTGGTGGTTGTCGTGGTCGTGCTGCTCGAGATGAGCCCCACCAGGGATGGCGCGCAAGACGTGACGCTGCTACTGGTCGTGGTCGGGGCGCTGACCACGGGCGACGGTGCACTCGTCACGGCTGGCGTCACGGGCGCCGCGGCGGCAGTGGCGGGCTGCTGGATGGGCTGCTGCTGTGGTGAGGCCGGCTGCTGCTGCCACGATGGCCCATTGTGCAGCAACGCTGCTGCCACAGGCGACGGCGGTGCTCGCCGTGCCAGAGGGGGACTAGAGCGGGCGCTGGGCGGCGCGGCTGCAGCGTTGGTCGTGGTGGCGGTCGTCGGCGTGCAGCTGGCAGTGGTCACGGCAGGTGCCGCCGCGCCGGCGGGAGTAGTGGTCGTCGTCGCCGCACTGGACGCCGGGCTGGCCGCCGCCTGGCAGAGGCTCGGCGCCTGTGGGGGCCCTGCACGCAAAGAACGGCACCGTCAGGGTCGGCGACGCGATAGTAGGAAAAGAAAGGAAGGCAGGGAACCACGCTGCTTCTGCACTTGAAATCGCAACGCGTTTCCAGTATACTCAAAGGATTCTTCCAGCCAGGGAGCTATTACCAACTTTTGGCTGATATCTTCCTTTCGACACCACTCAGCAACCAAAAGATTCTCCAAAAATGAAAATTGAAAAGGTGCAGCATATCAGTATATCACCCCCCCCCCCCTCGAGAAGTAAAGGAGGGAACGAGAGAATAATCAGAAGAGCGAATGGCTAAGAGAATGGGGGAAGTGAGATTCGCAGCTTTCCCGCAGTGTTCTGACACGAAGAAAATAATGGGCTAAACGCTTCTATGCAATTGTATATACGTTCCGTAACGTGCGTGAGCCGTTCCCATCCCCCCTTACGTTCTCTCAACTGCGACCACGCACGCTGTGTTCCGAACCAATGTTGCGCAAGCGGCCCAAGCAAATAAATGACTGCAGGCTTCCCAACACGGGATATTAGGTAGCCCGAGCGGCGCTAAACCGTAATTGCGGAGACCACTTAACGCCCATTCACACCGGCGGCCGGATCCGGAGACGAGGGCAGCAGCCCCCAGCTGGGCTGGACGCCGAAACGAGCGACAACGCTTGCTCGTGCTTAGCGTCAACGACACGGACGGGCGCAAACAATGCGGTTACCACGTTAGGAGGCAGATACATTCGCTAAGAGCGCCTACGTCACGCGAGACTCGTTATGACCTCGTGTTAAGACACTGTAGCTGCTGCAACGTACGCGCGTAAGGCTACAATGGAAGAGTCGGCGTGTATACGTGGAGCGACGTTAAAGAGGGAGGCCATCGCGTAGGCCAGCGATTACGCGCTTGGGATCACGCGTAATCACTAAAGAACCTTCGCGAGCCGGAACAAGGAACTCGCCGGACGACGCCTCCGGAGGACCTGAAGGGGTGGCGGCAGCCTCGTAACACGGTGAGGTGCGCCACGAATGGCCGGCCTCGCATCTTTCGCCGCCGCTGGTAATTTGCGGCGGCACCCAAGAACACTGCATGCACGTAATACACGGCAGTGGCAACGGCTGGTCCTTGGGCTTCTTCTTTGCCCTCCGCGTAAAATGAGACCGCGGAGCCCACTCCCTCACGCAAAAACTTGCGCTATGCGCAGCGTCATCGCATTCGGCCGGCACACGTAGGTCAGCGAGGTGCAAGATTACATGTTGGCGGCGCCTGCCCCTTTTCTCCGCCGAAAGTGATTAGGGACGCTTCGCTAGAGGCCTGACCCTGTGTTTTTTTTTCTTTCCTCCTTCACTCCCGACTACAAAAAAAAAAAAAAAAAAGAGTACACGCAGGTTCGCCAAAGGTTCCATCCATTCGTACGCGACTTCCTCGTCGGTAATGCTAATCTATCGACATGGTCGGTAGATTAAGGTGCGGAGTATATATGCATACGCAGAAGCGCGCCACTGTACTGTAATTTGTACGCTCAACGACGCCGTGAGCAACTATAACCTTGGCCCAGCGCGCTGCTCTCGGAAGGCGAATATTAAAAAGGCGCTTAAGGGAAACGCGATTGACGATAAGGCCGCGGGTTACAGCGTTGCCACCGATGAAACTACACGGGAGAGGCACGCATAGTGGAGCATCAGCGCGCACAGATTTTCCTATCTTGACAACTTACTGAACTCTTCAGACAGCAACGACTAAAGATTTCGCGATGCTTGGACATATGGCAAAGAAACGGATAGAAGTCAACGATAGCCGTCTAACAAGTGCCCTTCCGCGCTATGATGCGAAAACTGAAGAGAGCGAAAGCTTGAAGTTCGGTATAAGGAACACGAATATGACGAACTATCGGATATAACGAAGTAAATGAAAAACAGTCTCGCTATTGATAAAATGTTACGAATATATGTCAATAAAGAATTATCGGTTTCAACAAAGTTATTTTGGCATCGTATGCGGCTTCTGTGTAATGACTTTTGAGGTCCGAAGTCCTACGCGCTGTGATCAGGCACAATTTAAATGGCAGCGACAGTCGCTAAAACTTTTGTTGCTCCACGATTTCGTAGTGAACTAGATTGTCGTGTGCCCTGCCGCGGTGGTGTAGTGGCTAAGGTATTCGGCTGCTGACCCGCACGTCACGGGATCGAATCCCGACCGCATTTTCGATGGAGGCGAAAATGCTGTAGGTCAGTGTGCTCAGATTTGGGTGCACGTTAGAAAAACCCAGATAGTCGAAATTTCCGGAGCCCTTCACTACAGCGCCTCTCATAATCATTATGGTGGCTTTGGTACGTTAAACCCCACATATCAATCATCAAACTAGCTATTGGCGTGTAGCGTACACCATCGCTTGAAGCAACACGCTACGATTACGGCAACGTCTTTGCGCTGTGCGCCAAAACATACAAACACGCTAGTTTCACGTATACGCTTTCTGCTTCATTCTCCGCCCCCCCCCCCTTTTTTTTTTCTTTTTGTGGCGGCTGTCAAAACGGGAGATGGCCAAAGTAAACACACGAAAAAAAGAAAGAGCCCACCCCAGGTGGCAGCAAAAGAAAACACGAGTGTTCGCACGTCTCGGCAACTATTCTCAGCATAATAACGCGGGGCAGCGGACCAGAATGGGGCAACCTCAGCAACACGCCCACTCGGCATCGACGCAGAGAGGGGGGCGGAAGCATCGTGCTTCGTTCGACGTGCGGTTATCATCACACAGACACACGCACGCTGGGCCTTTGCCGCACCGTCTGCGGCGAACTCAGCGGTGCGGTGGTGGGAGAGACGACGGCGGGGGGTGGGAAGACTTAATCGCCCGGCCGAAGCCGCCAAAACAGCCGCCCCTCCGACACGCACGTACTACGGCCGCCCTCCCAGCCCGCATGCAATGTCCACTTTCCTTTCGCGTCGGCCGCTAATAACCGTTTTCAGAGACGCTTCGAACTCGCTCGCGCCAAAGCCCAGAGGTGGGGGAGCACGCTAAACCCAACGAACCGTTCATCCATCAAGCGTGACTCGCTGCCCTGCCCCCGGCCTCGCCGCTTTAGCACCCTGCGGACACGCTGCCAGCCCCGAACCGGCGGGGGCCATTAAAAAGGCCGGTGCGTGACCGCACGGTCGGCGGCGCACTCTCCGACGCACGAATGCGCCCACGCACACGACGCCGTTGATGCGGCGTGCTTATTATAGCTTCTTTCGCGTGCATACCGACTCGACCCGGCAACCCGTAATCGCGCTCGCGAAGGTGTGTTGTACGGTGTGGTGGCGGTAGTGGAAAGCGCACGCACGACGTGCGCACACGCGCCCGCAACGCATGCCACACACACGCACGCGGTTTTCTTTTTTTTTTTTCTCACCGCCGGACTTGGTGGAGCAGCGCCGATCCGATCCCGTCGACGAGAGGATCACCTCCGTACACCTTCAATACATCAGCAAACAACGCACGCATGCAAACGAAACTCTATCGAATTGATTGATTGATACGTGAAGTTTAACGTCCCAAAACTACCACATGAATATGAGAGACGCCATAGTGAAGGACTCTGCAAATTCTGAGCACACGCGCCTACAGCATTTTCGCCTCCATCGGAAATGCAGCCGCCGCGACCGGGATTCGATCCCGCGACCGGCGGGTCAGCAGCCGAGCACCTTAGTCAATAGACCACCAAGGCGGGGGGGGGGGGCGACGACTCTATCGAATAGCAAAACGAAATGAATATCAAACATTGTTCGCGTCATGCATGCGTAACAAAAAAGTGTGCGTCGAAATATGCGTACTTAACCCTTAAATGCCTGAATATGAAACTGTCGGAAAAAAAGAAAAACTGAAATGTTTGCATTTTCCAGCTTTAAATGGCCACATTTAAATGACTCCGCAGTTAGATTACTTTATATGCAACTTTCAATCATACTTTTATTTATGTCGTGAATTCTACATATGACACAGAAGCGAGAACCTTGCAACAACAACAACAAAAAAAAACGTACCACAGAACTACCTAAACATGTGTGCCACCTTGGGTGCGCAACACCAAATAAACAACTTGACTGAATGAAACTTGCGTCACTCTGGCGAGAAAGAACGAAAAGAGAGCAGTTGCACGCGCTTCGCACAATTGGTTCTATAGCATAAAATACCTTAGACAAGACGGCGCTAGATTTTTTTTTATTTCTAAAGCTACGTTCCCCGTGAGTACTTGACAGCCGGCATTAAATGCGGGTGACTTGCTAGCTCGAAAGTTTTTTTTTTTAGATGCGGAAGCATCTTATACTCGCGCCTTGTAGTGCGCCGTCCGCGCCGTCCGCACCGCTTCTCGAACATTCGACAGCTGACGCGCGCGCATGCGCCGTCGCGCCGTCGCCCACTCTTCCACCATCTGTGCATCCGTTCCTCCTCTACACACCGCGCGCGCTTCACTCCTCCACCATCTGTGCACCCTTCCTCCTCTACACACCGCGTTCGACATCTACAATTCTCCTGATTCTCCAGTGGACGCGCATGTGGCGTCGCGCTTCGAGAACATTCAACAGCTGACAGTGCATGCGCCGTCGAGCTGTATATATACTCAAGGTCGGCGCTCGCTCGCTCAGTTGCCGCTCGTCGGTTGGTTTGTACGGCGCGTCGACGTCCAAGGTCGCGGTGAAATGAATTCCAACGAATCCACAAACACAATGATGGACGTCCCTTCGACCAGTGCCGCCCTTTCGCATACGTGTGTATGTGTTCACTCATTTAACACCCCCTCCTACAACCACGTTAACCAATTTAGCCATCGACCCAAGTAAGTCGCAATTTAACACCCCATTTCACAACCACGTTAACCAATTTAGCCATCGACCCAAGTAAGTCGCACTTTAACACCCCGTTAACCAATTATATGCTCCGCATCCTCCTCAGTGTTCCCCCGAGGGAAGCTGCGGGCAATTTTTTTTTTTGTATGTCGCGAATTCCCGACACTCGGCAGTACAGGGTTAAGCGAATTCGTTGCAGCTTAGACGTCAGTTGAAACTCAGAGCTTGTGTATTTATTCCTAGTCCTGTGTTGTCCCTTCACCGGTACATGCTACCGTGCATGCTTTAACGATCAACCAAGTAGCAAACCAGCGCATTATATAAGCGCATTCATAACGCGTGCGACAAGGCTTTTTTTTTTACATAGGTTGAGTCGTGCAGTACGGTTCGGCCGAAAAC
Source organism: Rhipicephalus microplus (assembly GCF_043290135.1). Taxonomy (NCBI): domain Eukaryota; kingdom Metazoa; phylum Arthropoda; class Arachnida; order Ixodida; family Ixodidae; genus Rhipicephalus; species Rhipicephalus microplus. The sequence continues at coordinate 53,756,920 of NC_134702.1, forward strand.
TTCTTTCGCCTGCACGTGCACAGAACCGGTCCAGCGGGAGCCAGGCAAGAATGAATGCTCCCCTCCACACACAAGGATGACTCTCGAGCATCGACTTCAAGAGCAGAACGCAACAACGCAATCGAGCCCCGTTGGCCTCACCTTCTCATTCGCTTCTGCGTGGACACCTCAACCGGCTCGCGAGTAAACGAACTTTTCGTCGTTTTTACACCATCCTGCAATGCCTACCGCAAACGCAGTTTTGAAGTGCTCACTACACCGTAATTAATAAATTGCAAATTAGCGAAGTACCGATACGTGACTGTACGGCATTACGCGCATTCACTCTGCTGCACACTTTGTTAATGGGCAAGACTTTTAACTGCACACTCGTTGTGAAATTCATATAGTGTCACGTACGCCTGGCCCGATTTTGCGCTTCTGTCACGCAACTTTATTTCATATATTAACGCTACTCCGCGCACTTTATGACAAG